>NC_140382.1:9930000-10530000 GCF_054491055.1 Hypomesus nipponensis | reverse complement strand
GAGGGGGGGTCTTTGCTCAAGATGAGGGATTGCATTTTTTTACAGAAATGAACAGCACCACTGATTTGTCTTTGAACCTCCGCTTTGGAGCAGTTCACTTTAAGACAACACTGGCTGTTTTGATGCTAGTTGAACAGACAAGTGTTTGAACAAGAACGGTCCAGAAGAAGGGGAAAAGGTTTTCTGAGATGGCTGGACAGGGGAGCGCTGTAGATTTGTCTGTGGATAAAAAGATCTATGGGAGATCAGATCAAAAAGAGATGGACAGCTCAAGCTAAAGAACACAGACCACCCAGAAGACCCACCCTGAGGCTGAGGAGGTGTGTCATGTTGCTGCAATGTCTGAAAGCTGTTGTGTCATTGTTTAAATATCTAAATATAGCAGTTTGGATCTAGAATGTTTGTAGAAGAAGTCAGTTTATTACACCGAGGTAATTTTATTAATCTGAATTAAGTATGTTGGAACATACAAGGGCAAGACTGTGGGACAGCTGGCGGTTCAGTGTGTAGTGTGTCCGTGGTGTGTGTGTGTGTGTGTGTGTGTGTGTGTGTGTGTGTGTGTGTGTGAGAGAGAAAACACTACCAAACTCAGAGTGTCTGTGTGTAAGAATGTGCAGGAGAATTTGTGCTTGAGTCAGTTCCAGTGTGTGTGTGAGTAGGTGTATGTGTGTGAACCCATGTTGTTGTGCCAGATGTAAATAAAATGCATTAACAGAACAAACGTGTGACATGTTAAATTGAGAGCTTGCTCTCGTGGCACAAACCCATAGCTCTGGGGAAGGCTGGTTGCAAACAATACCTGAGCAGGGATTTTAAAGGCATGTGAAGCCTTTTCACAGTGTGTATGTGTGGTGTGTGTGTGTGTGTGTGTGTGCATGTGCATGTCTGTGCATTAGTGTGGGTGCGCGTGTTTGGGGGGGGGGGGGGGTGTCAGTGTACGTGGGAGGAACAAGTCTAAGGTCCAGGGAGAAGAAATAGCCTGTACAGGCCATAACTAAGAGAGAATGAACAAAAGCCTATTGCATAACTCCCACTTAAAGGACTTTAAAGCACCGCAGGGTATAAAAAGAGACACTAAAGCACATTGCATCCCATTACAAACACAATGCCATTATCCCCTGGTCCTAACAAGTGTCTGTGACACCACTGTAATCTTCCCCACCCCACCACCATGCACTGATTTTATGGCTCTTCCTATGACTGGAATTTGCCCTGGGTCACACAGTAGACAGCAGCATGGGTGGATCTGGGGTGGGGGGGGGGGGCAGGAGAAATGGCTGATTTTAGAGTTTGAGGGACTGGGGGACCTTTTTTCAAGGTGATTATGAGGAGGATTTTTTTTTCTGTGCTGCACGGTGTTTGCAGTTTTACAATGTAATAGACACACAAACATACACTCACACACACACACAGAACAGCAGAGATAGAGACGGAGAGAAAGAAAGAGAGTGCCCAGGCGTTTGGCTTGTGTAAGTATTGGTTCACTGTGAAAAACGACTGGAGGATGTGGATGTTGACCTCTGTACCTCTGTTTTCCTACTGGGACACTCACACGCACAAAGACACACACACACACACACACACACACACACAACATTCCCCACTGACACACTTAGTCTGTGACATACTTTAAAGCTCCCCCCCCCCCACACACACACAGGTGTGTGTGCAGGAACACTAACACTCTGCAATAAGAAAAGTGCTGCATGTCTCCTGAGAGGTTCTCATCAAAACCCAGATGGTTCTATAATCGCTGTTGGTGACACAAACACACACACAAGCACAAACACAGAAAGAACATGGTCTGTTGGGCTAGGAAGGCTCTCAGGGGGCATCCATTCAGACCAACCTGTCAGCTCCATGACTAATCCTCCATTGTTTCTCAATAAGTGGGCTCAATTGACGTCCACCTCTGCAGGGAGGAAGATCATCATCACCTGCCTGACTTCCCTGGCCGAGCCAGGAAACCAGGAAGCGCAGATGAACTCAGTAAGGGTTAAAGGAACATGAAAAAGTGAAGTGGTACCATAAGACAACCGTTAAACAACAAGATGAGGTGGATTGTGAGTTAAAAGGTAAAGTGGGGGCAGGACACCAGGTCAATTTCTTTAAAACACTTCCAGAAATGTTCGCACGACACTTAATCACACCTTGTCTCAGAGAAGTCTGGGAATCAGTATAGTCATATGCACAGACAGAAACACAGACAGAAACACAGACCGAAACATAGACAGAAACACAGACAGAATCGCACACAGACAGAAACACACACAAACAGACACATAGACAGAATCACACACAGACAGAAACACACACACAGACACATAGACAGGACCACACACAGACAGAAACATGGACAGAAACACATACAGGACAGAAACACAGACAGGACAGAAACAGACAAACACTGACAGAAACATACACAGACACACAGACAAACACAGACAGAAACATACACAGACAAACACTGACAGAAACATACACAGACACACAAACAAACACTGACAGAAACATACACAGACACACAGACAAACACTGACAGAAACATACACAGACACACAGACACAAGACCGACTGTTCACACGCACACCACACACACTAAACACTCACCAAAACACACCCAGTCTCTTCTCCTCACAAACCCCCCCAGGCCAAGTCTGTCTCATATTTCTATGTCCATAATTAAAAGCTAAATGGCCATGCATTACAAAACCTAATAATATTCATCACTTTCTCATCCTCATTACAACAGAATATAATGACAATATTTACAGTGTGAAGCAACACAACATTTCTCAGATTCACATTTTCAACACGCTTAATGTACGTTTGACAATGATCAGTTGACCGTCGGTCTACACGGTGACCTAGCTCACTAATTATCCACCTCAGAGATAACGCTCAGTGACAGCACATGACTGTTTGCTGCAGCAGTACTGCAAGCCTGGATATATAAGCCACATTCTGAAGTTTCTTGACATTTTGTCAACATCATCTCTTTTAGACATTATTATACCACCAATCCTATCCCATCCCTATGCCGTTCATTATATTGGTGAGACAGGCTTCACTTCTACTCACTCTGCTGAAACTTAACTCGGTAGAACTGTACCACAGGTTGTAACTCTACATGAACCAGAAACACATTTATTCAGGATGCCCACTGTTTCAGGGTAGTATGCAGAATTCGGAAGAGAATCTATTTCCTTGCGGTTTCTCGCTCAGTGGGACATTTGTAGCCATTATCATCTGAGCAACCTCCCAGAGCAGTGCTGCTGTTCCACCTGCCAAATAGCTGTCAGCAGCTCACACTGCTGCTGGGCAGGACACACACACACACACGGTAGGGACAAACACATGCAGAGCACACAGATGATCAGATTCGCAGGCACCTGATATTTGATTGACAGATTACAGTTCATAGGATAGGAAGTATTTCACACTCGAACCATCTAGATGTGCATTGTGTAATCTGTATGTTATCCTTGTGAGACTACAGCCAAACTATTACATTTTTTCCTCCATTGATAAATGAACATTTCATTCTGTGATTACAAACACACTTGCATACTTTTGTATCTGGTTGGGAACTATGGGCCAACCGCTTGGCAGGTCTAGGAGCTCCCATGTCCCTGACTCAACACAGGACCGCCACAACAACACGATCAAACGGCTCATGTTAAGCCTGTTTAGTAAAACAATGAAACTGCCGGTCCTCCTCAGCAGTCAGACAAGAGCTAGGCTTCAATCTCACACAGACTCCTTTCTGTTCTGTAATAATAAACACCTATCATCTGGGAGAGGTGTGCATTTGCGGGTGTGTAAGTGTGTGTGTGTGTGTGTTTGTACATGTTTGTGTGTGTGTTTGAGTGTGTCTGTGCGTGTTCGTGTGTGAGTTTGTGTGTGGGTGTCTGTACGTGTTAGTGTGTGTGTGGGTGTCTGTACGTGGTAGTGTGTGTGTGTGTGTGTGCATGTGGGTGTGAATGTGTGTGTGTGTGAGGACAGTACACTTCAGCTCCTGCTTGATGTCAGGAAGTGAGGTGAAAACACAGCAGACAGCCTGGGTGTGTCAGACTCCAGTCTAACCTCCACACTTCATCTGTTCTTCCAACAGGACAAAACACTCCTGTGCTGCGAACAGCAGCCCAGCACTGCAGAGTCTGGCCCTCTGGTCTGATAAGCACCATCTACTGTTCTCAGAGAAGGCAAAGTGACCTAAGGTACATGTTTTTTTCTACTGCTGTGTTATTCTGTGAATTTTTTTCTTCTTAGTAACACTTCAGAAGCATGTTCGCTTGCAAGTGAACATAGAGACAGAAATGAAATGTTGGCCATAGCTGATTAGTGACTGTACAACAGAATTGACTTTAATCAAACCAGTGGATAAGATATGTTTTAGGCTTAGGTATATTCAACTGCACGACAACACATTGAAACAAGTCTTTATGTAGATGGAGGCGTGGATCTACGGTACAACCATTATCATAAACACACATGAATGCACATGCATAGGCGCACACATCCACGCAGGAACATAAACATGCAATGCTTTTGCAAAACCTTGACCTCATGTTATAAAATTAAATGACCGTAAGTACTTTTAAACCCCTTATCCCCTGATAGACCTTTTTATAATCCCTGTTGTTAGTTGCTTATCCGCTCAGTTCTCAAAGCTACAGTTCTCAACGAAAAACATGGTTTAACACAGAGCTCTTTTGCAGAGTGATAACTTATCAGCAGAGAAGGCTTCCCATGATAAATACATCGGGAGTCCAACAAACTGTCAATTTTGGAGAAAGAGTGAAGTTTCAGTAAAACCAATAGTAGTGTTATATGGGATGCATTGAGATTGGACACCTTCAAAGAATCCACAAAAACACTATTACATCAATGGATGGTCTTCAAGTTAGAGTATGTGACTGTCCTAAAGGTTTATTTTGGCAGCTACCTTTTAGTAATGTCAGTGAAAGTGAATGGCTTTACAGTTTTAAAACTAAATCACCCTTTGCGAACCAGAAGTCAGTTGAATGTCTCTATAGTTTGTTTGTTTTCAGGAGTATTTAATCAATAGTCCAATTATCTGCTAAATGTGGCCATAAATGAGCAGCAGTGCATCATTGTTTGTTCTGTCTGTCTCCATCTATTCTGAGAGGTGGACACAGCCCACTCTGTTTGGCACGCTGACTCCACATATTCATCTCTGACAAATCAAACTCAAACTGTAATGACAGACACCAACTTAGGCATGACTTACAACCCACCTGCAACCCCTCATCTGCCAACAATTGGCCAATCTGTCAATCAATCAGCTCATGGCTCATCTGCTTTTTCACTCTATCTGTCTACGTCTCCTCCATCTCTCATCAGCAATCTAGCACACACATCACATTTACTTCTCTCACTGCCCACACTTTCCTCTAGTTAGACTACCTCTATTTCACTGCACCCTTTCCCATTTTCTCCCACCCCCACCTTCCTATCCTCCCTCAGTTTTTCAGGGAGGCTTGGTCTTCTCCACCTCTTTCAGGCCCCGGGTCATTCCTAATGAGACTTTCTTTCAAATGTTTCTATCCATCTCCTCCTCCTCCTCCTCTCCATTTTCTCCCCCCGCCCCCTGTTTCTTTCTCCTCATACTCTCTCTCCTCCTCCCCCTCTTTCCTCCAGTAACAGTAAAGACCTGTTCACCTCCTAAATGACACATCAAACAGTCTAGCAGAGTCCCGTCACCACAGGAAGCCCCGGCCTGACACTCTCCCCCTCTCTCCCTCCTTCTCCCCCTCTCCCCCTCCTTCTCCCCCTCTCTCCCTCCTTCTCCCCCTCTCTCCCTCCTTCTCCCCCTCTCCCCCTCATTCTCCCCCTCTCTCCCTCCTTCTCCCCCTCTCTCCCTCCTTCTCCCCCTTGCTCCCTCCTTCTCCCCCTCTCCCCCTCTCCCCCTCTCTCCCTCCTTCTCCTTCTCCCCCTCTCCCACTCCTTCTCCCCCTCTCTCCCTCCTTCTTCCCTTCTCTCCCACTCCATGAGTCCTGCAGAGGACACATTCAAACCAACAGAACCCTCATTAGAATAATACAATATATTATTTCGGAGAGTATGTTAAGCAGCTCATTGAATACAATTAAAATCAAGGCTCCTTGTCCTTGAAACATTTTGACTGTAAAGTATTTTAATTAAATTACAATACATTTCCTATCAGCGTGGTTTCAGGATAATTTAAAACTGGCTAAAAATTCTGGCAGGACAGGACAGGAGTGAAGGCTGGGTGCTGTGTGGATGTAAAGTTCTTACAGCGGAGCCCATGTCGGTCTGTTTGAGCTCAGATCAATAGAACCATCTTGCCTCTTCAGTCTTCATGTGAAATACTTCTTTCAATTTGTATCTTTTTGCCCCTTTCTGTACATGCCTTCTGGGGCTCCACAGGTGGCAGGTGATGACTTCACATCACTTTTCCTCACTCTTCTTTTCATTAAATGAAATTGTTCTTCACTCCTTCTCAACTGTTCAGCACCTATCTTCCACCCCACCGCTCCCCTCCCCTCCCCCCACCTGTCAGTAGTAATAAATGAATGTTCTAATGGAGGGATTTGGTCCAAAATGAGAGCCAGACCACCACAGGCCCTTCTCTGGCACTGACCCAGCCAACCAGCCTCCCCTTTTCACTCTGCCTGTCTGGCTGCATGTACAAATGTGGAAGACAGGGAAAAGAGAAGCTTCGCTTACGTGTGATCTGGCACTGGAGAGTCGCACGCGCGTGTGTGTATGTGTGTGAATGAGAACAAGTAGATGAAAGTTGAGGCATTATTTGTGTGTGTGTATTGGTGTATGTCTGTGTGTATGTCTGTGTGTATGTCTGTGTGTATGTCTGTGGGTGTGTGAGGTATAATCAACTATTTGGCATAGCTGTGTCCCTTTTGCACGCAGCAGCGTACACAAACAGACCACACAATGTTTTGTGTGAGGGGGTGTTCTGGCGAGAAGAGTCTGTGGAGGATGTGTGTTTGTGTCTCTGTATGTGAGAGGATGTGTGTTTGTGTCTCTGTATGTGAGAGGATGTGCATTTGGCTCTCTTTCCAGAGATCTGCATCATGACATTTAGTTGAACAAAGAAGACAAGCAGGAAGGCCCTCTTTAGAACGGAATGGACTAATGGTTATGTGTGTTCAACTGAATCCATTCTATTTGTCTGTGCATGACGCAGACAGGGAAAGATGTCCATTTGGTTAAGACAAATGCCCCCTGCAGTAAAGATAAGACTTACCTGCCCAAAGTTTCTCTGATCATGTATGGGCAGCTTGTTTTTCAATGGACAAAGTTTAAACGCAACCATGTCTTTTATGTACAAGAAAAAAAAAAAGCTTTCAATCAGAGAGAGAACGATTAGCAGAGATCTAGGGGAACAATACCATATGTAACTGAAACTTCTGTCTAAAACTATCCACAGTTCAACTGGTTCTTGTCATTTGCCGTCGTAGGAGTGAGACTGAAATGCAACTGGAGACTGCAGCTGATAGCTTAGACCCCTGTTGAGGACATAATGAAATAAGTGTAATGAGACAATAACATAATCACATTATCACAATCAGCACACTTGAGCTGGGTAAAAAGCCCTTCATTATTGAAAGTGGCCCTTTATATTTTCGGGCTTTGGGCTTTGCCTACCTTCCCCTGCGGGTTATGACGAAGTGATATAGAGTTTAATACTGGAGCTCTGGCACAATGGAACTGGTGGCTTTACGAGGGACTTTACGGCCTTGTTGAACACTGGAGAGATGAGTGCCATGTAAATCAAACATGAGTGACTGGTGCAGTGGGGCTGAACCGAGTCCAGCTCTTTCCTGAGAGGCCAACATTACCACATGCTATTAATTTTCAGGATCAGTCGTTAATGCTGATGTAAACCTGGAGGATATACCTAAAAGAAGGGAGGAATGTGTGTGTGTGTGTCACGGCTACAGCCGTGCCACCCTGTTTTTGTTTTTGCCCTGTCCTAGTGTTTCCCTGTCATTGTCTTCACCTGTCTCGTTCTCGTTAGCGTCATTGTGTCCACCTGTGTGTCGTTTGGTTTATGTATTTAGGCTCCTGTTTTGTGTCCAGTCTTTGGCTGTATCTACTACTGCACACTTTATGAAGTACACTGCAATACAGTGCACTGCAAAACAGTGCACTTACATATTCAGTGCACTCCGTCGCTGATAAGTGCTGTCTGAAATGGAGCACTTACATTAAACACTTGGCGGAAGTGACGGCCGGAAATCTGCTCGCAAAACCTGCCAAAATGAACGGGCTTCTCCACCCCAAGTGGAAAAAGCTGCCGAAAGGGCTCCTCCTCTTCCGCTACGTAGCCAAGATGGCGCCCGTTAAGGGCAAGTAGTGTCCATCGTTGTACTCTGTTTTTTTGGGCCGTTTGCAGTGCGCCATCCGGGTACTTTCAGTGCACTGAATTCTGCTGGTTTTGTGAGTGAAGTGCCCTAAGCACTGAAAGTCAGTGCTCGAAGTGCACAAGTGCTCGGTAGTAGACACAGCTTTTGTCTTGTCCTTAATACTACCTGTCCGTGTGAGTACCCTTGCTGTTTTCCTGTTTTTGATAATCAAACATCTTGTTTATCGCAATGCCTCGCATCTCTCGTGCATTTGGGTCCTACCCCACCTCCCACCCTGACAGTATGTGTGTGTGTGCTGAGTGGGGGGGTCTATTAAAGATTCAGGAACATGACTATTCCCTTCACAATGTACCAACTGCAGGGTGGTGCGTGTGTTTGGGATGACGGGAGGTTGGAAAGGTTTGTTAGCGGTACACAGGATGGCCTGGAGCAGGAACATGATGTCATTATAGGTAATTGAATTTCTGCAAATGGTTTGCTTGAAGTCAACAGGCAGCAGGCTATAAGAAGCTAATTGTGTCTGAGAAGGAATGGGTTCAGTTTTGTTCAGCACAAAGCTCAATAGGCTACTGACGGGGCCTATTAAATGTGTCGTCTTCTGAAAATAAATTAAATATATAATTTACTTTTGGATGAAAGTTGAAACATCAAATGGGTTAGAGATAACGTGTAAGCTGCACAATAATGCTCTGAATTCTTCTTTGAGAGAAGTTGTATTAATAGTGCTGTATTTTATACCTAAATACAAAACGGTTGCCATAATAATACAATATGTCTTCTCTCCATCTGTTATCACCTCAATACAGCTGTTATATTTCTATTTATTTTACAATGACGAAAGAATGACTGAGAATGAGTCTTTTTTTTCCATTTGAAAGCGATTTGTTCTGGTGGCTTTGCCATTGTGCCAGTGTGTATGGTAAATAACACTTCATTTTCAGACAAAAATAGATTATAGAATTGGTCGCACAAAGAAGTACTGTCATGGAGTTGGCTCTCTGGATACCTTAAACAAGCAGACACACATCCCTAAAACATTTCTCTTGTATATACCTATACTGAAACATAACAATAGACCATAAATATATTGAATATGGCAAAATAGATGCTACATTGAAAACTTACATTTGAAGGCCATTTGTACAATTTCTGAACCAGCAGATAAGAGTTATGTACTACACTACTGTGTATCTTATCCACAGCACCACAAACTGTCACTGGTTTACTATTTGAAAACCACAGAGGAAGAAGCCAAACAGATTTCAACTATTTGTGCTGACCAGCAGAGATCTGAAACATAACAATAGACCATAAATATATTGAATATGGCAAAATAGATGCTACATTGAAAACTTACATTTGAAGGCCATTTGTACAATTTCTGAACCAGCAGATAAGAGTTATGTACTACACTACTGTGTATCTTATCCACAGCACCACAAACTGTCACTGGTTTACTATTTAAAAACCACAGAGGAAGAAGCCAAACAGATTTCAACTATTTGTGCTGACCAGCAGAGATCGGGTCTTTGATACAAATCAGCTTGGTCTACGTGTATGCAGAGATGGGTAAAGAATATTTCAAGCTTTGATACAAATCAGCTTGGTCTACGTGTATGCAGAGATGGGTAAAGAATGTTTCAAGCTTTGCAGATGTGTCTAAGTGTGTTGTTCTTCATCATTTAAAGATGTATTTACATTATTATTATTTTTTTTTGGGGGGGTGAGGTTCCAAATTACATTTGGAATTTGTTCAGCCCTGTCGAATACCAATGACAAAATACTCAAAAGTAATACGTATTTCAAAGTAACCGAAATATTGCCCATTTCTGCGTATGCATCTGTGGCAAATAGGCTGCGCATACATGTTGTATTGTTCTCAATTGAGAAGTCAATTTGATTGACTATACTGGAGACAGTATAATTTACTAACAGATAATCATGCTTCTTTTCACACATACCAGTACCAAATGACTTCCATTTTATTGAACAATCAAAATAGAAATTTAGACTGCAAATACTGTAGAGTGCGAGGAGGTGAGCATTGAATTTTTGATCAATACTAGTTAACATTAAAAGAATATATCATTGAAATAGATTTTCTAATCAATACTCCTAAAGCAATTTTGATAACTTGAAAACAAACCACTTAAGAAACAATGAATTGCACAGCAAAAAAGCAATACGGTTCAACCATTTTCTAAAAGAGCTGTGGTTAGTATCAACATTTACAGAACTTCCCTCTTTTAGCCAAACATCCTCTTGACTTTCCAGAAGAAAAAAGGATGATCCCGTTTGGTTGATTTGAACCCAAGCACCACTCCCCCCTCCCCTTCAGAGTTCAAGCCTTATCAGGCTAGTGTTGAAAGGTGACCTTCAAACATTATCTTTCGTACCTCCAAACACAAACACACAGACACCTCATCAAAAGAACAATCCCAGATAAGAGCTGGCTGGAGAGAGATAGAAGCCGGGAGCGAACAGCCCTGAGCGCCATACAGTCTTCCCATGGTCAGTAGACCAGCCAGCCCTATCATGGTGAGATCCACTCTGTTACTTTCATGGGAACGTCCCCATGTGTCAACAAGGTCATCGTTCCCAGCACCACATCAAAGAGACTGAGAGAACCGAGGGTAGGAGACAGTACAAACACACATAAGCTCCACATTGTAGACCCCATTGATGGATACTGTTCAGATGAATAATTTAAACACAAGATGTTTTTGCAAAAGGTAAATCCCATTTTGATAAGCAATATAAAAGAGAGTTCACTGGAAAGCTGTGTTTTCCAGACTTCGAAGGTGAAATTCCATTACAAATGCAATCAGTTTTTGGCAATGAATAGATGCCTCTTTGTCAAAACCAATGAATAGTCAATGACACTCAACAGCTCAAGGACAGGTTTGAATTCAAACAAGAGAGCCTATGACATTATTCTTGACACAGCCTAGTAAACACTGTGAACAAAAGGGAATGCAATTAAGATATTGAATGAAGATGGGACTTGTTAGCGCTGGTTGTCAATGTGGAATACTTACAGCTACCTCTGACCAGTGGCCATTTCGAGAACTGCTGAGAGTCGAGATGGCTTCCTCTGGCTGTAAGGATAAACTTGAACAAAGGGTCTATTTCAGTCATAACTCTAGCGCAGTTATGTGGAGAGTCCACTGACACCTCTCCCACACAGAGTACATTCCAGACCCTGTGGGCGGCAGAATTAGGTGCCAATGAAACCACAATTGGAGAGTTAGACAAAAAAAGAAAAGATCTCTGATATTTTTAAGATTGTTGATCACAAAAGTTTAGTGGTCTGGTAAAAAAAGAAAACTACTTTCCCACGAAATCCCATGAATGTTCTCAGTCATTCAATGTTTACAGTTCTAACTTTATAATGTCTGCAATGATAACATTAATCTTATCCTGCTGGCACCATAATATTGCCTCATTTAGCTCCACATAGGCAGATAAGGACTTTTTCTCACTATATATAACACTCATCAACTTATCTTTTACAACCATTTTGTCTCTGGAATTATGACTGTAACATGTATGTAGTTGGTACAGACTGGAGCTAATTACCTCTAAACATCAGGATAGCAAATTGGGTAAATTATCGAAGAGCTTAGCATTATGTTTTTAATGATCTAAAGAAGAATAACACATACTCAGCAAGTGTTCTCATAATTTAAATATGTGGTTCATGAAAAGGACATTATATTACATTTGAATAATAAGGTTCATTTTATCACTGGTAGTTGTTCCAGATCACCAGTGAGTGACAGTCTGTCCTGACGTGTAATCTAAAGCTCATTCTACATAAGTAGTTGTCTCAACTAATTATAGTCGTCTCAAGTTCAGCAAATTATTCATTTTCAGATAAATGTCAAGCACCGAATACAAAGAAAGGTTTAATCAGCTTGTGTGCGTGAAACTCCATCCCTTGATATTGTGTGATTCGGACGCTTTCAAAATAATATGTGCTGATATGATGACATTCAGAGCATGGAATGGAGGACCATTCTATTCTGGACGGCCATTAGTTTTCAAGCCAAAAATCACAAAATATCTACTCTCAGTTCTAGTGAGAACCTCTCACTCTGTTTTTCAGTGTTGGTTCATTCTCCCCCTGCTTCTGGATCGGTGTAACGAGTGGCTTCACCAGAGAGCCAGAGAGTGCTTTAGGGCTGAGGAAGATGGCCACTGATTTATGCCCAAGAGGATCATCAGGACATTCTCACTGTGTGTGTGTATGTGTGTGAGAGAGAGTGTGTGTGTTTATGTGTGGGTGGATGTGTGTGTGTGTGTCGGGGGGGGGGGTTGATTACTCAGGGGACAAGAGATTGGTACTGTGCACCAGTTGGGGTGAGTCATACCAAGCATTGATTGTTTTTCTGGTGGAAACCTGCAGTACTCTTTTAAAATGGCAACCTACCATCCTGATAGAAACTCTGAGGTTAAAAGCATGATTAAATTAAATTGCCTCAATAATAAAGCCTCCAATCTACTGCATATTATAAATGAAAACAAGTCAGTGCAGGACACCTTTTCTATGTAGGCCTATCAATATTTGTTTGGTATGGTTGAGGGCAGTACACAAAGCTGGTTCATGCAGGACACTTCAAGACTGGCAGTCCAGCGTGTTCCCTGGCTTCCACCCTTGATTCTGTGTACCTTCTACCTACAGGGGAATCTGTAACGAGCTCTCTACCACAATGGCGAGACAGTGTTTTCCATTTTTCCTCCTCTAGTGAGTTTTTCTGGGAGTTTTTAATCGTATTCCTCGTCGTGAAAGTTTTGGTTGATTGAGGGGCAGTTCTATGGGCATATGTGAAACAGTCTGTGACATTGCTTGTAAAAAGGGATTTACAAATACATTTTGTTTTGATAATTGTCTCGTTGGGATACCGGCGGAGAGCCGGTGCAAGCAGCACCATGTCGCCAAGACCAATATGTATATTCTCAATAAACATTCTTAATCTACTGCTGAGTGTTCCTGCTTGAACCACTTATCTAGAAAACAAGAACATAACAATGAACTGTGTGATAGGATTGTTAGAAGGCTGCGAGGCCGGCACTCTTCTGAAATGTTTCGCAATGTCTGAAAACAATGGTGACAGAGAGCTAATAATTTATGTGGAGCCCGGTTTCTCTCACGTGTCAAATGGGCTGATGAGTTGCTGTGGGTTTACGAGAGTCGCTTCATATTGGCTAAATTACCTCTCTAAGGACCACTGTAAGCAGGGCACAAGAGATAGGCTACACCTTCACCCAGACCAGAGATTCAAGGCAAGCTTCAACGCCGCACAAAAAACGTGGACAAAACGCTATGGTAAACAATCCTGTATTTGTTTAAATACTGAGCCATGGTGTGCACATTGATTTCACATGTTTTCATCCACCTTGTGGCAGAAAAGTTGGTCCCCTGGTTTTCAGGACACAACACCGGAAGAGTTTTTGAAGGAGCTGTGTTAAAATGCCTGAAGCATGCAATCTCTCATAGTAGGCAGTGTGTCTGGGGAAGAACAGATTTGTCACATTTCCTATGTCTTATTTATTTGACTCTCCCAGTAACACTGAGACATGAAATATTAACAGGAGCAAACAGGGTGAGAGCCATACTCCTGCCAATATCACATACAGACTTATAATTGGAAAGTTAGCAGAGGGAATCATAATCTCATGCGCCTGCTGTGTGTGGAAAACAAACTTTCAAATAGGATTATCAGTACACACTCTGTGGTCCATCAACCATATGTGTTCTTTATAGGTTGGAATACAAAATGGTGAAACATTATCCAACGTCATTCAACTTCCAGTCTGGTAGATTTTCCTGCGTGAAGTTAATGGGATTTGTCCCCTTACAAAAGTAAATGATGGAGATAGCATGGTGACGTGGCAGTCGGATTTCTCCCCTCCAGTGCTGAGGAGCACCACAGCAGCCCCAGAGGGTTTATCTGAGTGACCTGTTCGGGTCACAGAGCACCGGGAAGGTCACGCTTCACAGAGCGCCTCGAGCAGATCGCCGTCACCGCACACCGCAGCCGCAAATGTCACCTTTCTGTTCCCCTGATGGGATACGTTCCGTCTGGCTTCAGCTCCCCTCGCACGTCAAGCTATTTCAGTTTGAGCGTTAGATTAACAAGAGGCAGAATTAATGAGAAAGGTTGAGATTAAATGGCAATGCTGGTGCTTCTTCGGTAACTGTTATCTTCTATTCACCCTATCAGATTGGAGACTAGATTTTATATTTAAATATGATTTAGAAATATAATCCATTCTAACGGAGTTGTGTTTAGCGTAGCCATCTTAAGCAGAAAACCATAGCTCTTAACACACCACTTCAGTTTTCGAACCCAATAGGCCTATGCCTTTTTACATTTTTTATATTAACTTTTACTTTTGTTTTTGCTCAAAAAATGTGCAACCAATGGTGTCAGCGTTATCACTCAGCTGATAGTCTGTCTTGACTTCAGCAGAGTTTATTAATGTTAAAGTTTCCAATTAAGAACAGCTTCCGGGACACAGACAAATGGCAATTCACAAGACATCCTGCTCTTTCCAAAAACACTTCTTTAAAACTCGAGTTTTCAAACAGTTCTCTCTTCTTTTCATCCGTTACTTTAATCCATTTTCTTTTCACTGGCTTTCTATTTACCATCCCACCAGTCTCATTAGCATTGTAACGATTATACTGAATGCATGCAAAGTAACAAATTTAAATTTGTTTAACAGTTTTAAATATATGCATGAGATTCCGTTGAGTCTTTACCAAGTGGTCAGAAGCGGAAACCTGTGAGATGAATGATAAAAATAAGAAGATGACACTACTTTACCGTAAACAAAATTACGTAAATGAGTAAAACTACATATATATTACTGAGCTATTTTCAGCACAATTTGTGTTTTATGTTAACTGGGTTTATGTGATTTCACACTTTTTTGCACTGTAGATTAATGTCCTTCGGGTATAAGGCAATTAAATGTTTCTTTGGTTGCTCTCACACAGTGTCAAGCAACAAAATTCCAGGTAGAGAATACTGATTTCCTGCACAGCACCACAAGCAAACCCCTGCATGCAAGCACCCCTGAGCCTCTGTGTGTGTTTGAGTCCGTTTTTGGAGCCAGAGAAGTGAATGGCCCAGCAAACACACATGGACCAGACCCAGAACCCAGCAGTGTTGGAGGCTAGAGAGAGGGAACAACAATGATGCCTTTCTTTCCCACAACCAACCGAGACATGGTGACTCTGGGCTCACTTGGCTCCTCCTCCCTTCGTCCAATCTGTTCCAGGGGTGTAGAACACTCATGTTAGAAGTGTATTACAGCCAAACACTATGAGGCTAAAATAGAACCTCTCCACAGATCTATGGCACTCTCCAGGTCTATACTGGGGATTTGGGGAAAGCTAAATGGTGAAGGATTACCATCCCACAGTACAGTATCATTTTACCCAGTGAATGAAAGAGCCGAATAATGCTAATGTCACCTAAATAGTAATGTGCGGAAGAAGCCAGATGGAGAAAATAAGACTACCCAACCATGACAAAATATTTTGCACTGCAGCTAACGGTTAAAAAAATCATGATGGTGGAACTTAGATATCAACTTCTGTTTTTAATGGAATTTAATAGTCCAACTTTTATTTTAATTTTGTTATTATGAACGACCATTGATTTTCACCCAACAATGGTGGAGCTTTATCTATAGTTATACTCAGAAACGTACAGGTGGTAGCTGTCTTGACCACTCAATTTATTACCTGTGCTTTTCCAGCAGACCTCAATCCCTTTGAGTGTTAGATCATAACTGCTATTCCATTGAATAAGGACCTTACTTTCTCCTCTGCTCTTCTCCCTGTACACCAACAGCTGCACCTCGAGCCACCCGTCTGTCAAACTCTTGAAGTTTGCGGACGACACCACCCTCATTGGGCTCATCTCTGACGGGGACGAGTCTGACTACAGGTGGGAAGCTGACAACCTGGTGACCTGGTGTAGCCAGAACAACCTAGAGCTCAATGCTCTCAAAACAGATGGTTGTGGACTTTAGGAAGAACACAGCCCGTGTCACCCCCATTATCCTGAGTGACTACCCAGTCAACACTGTGGAGTCCTTCCGCTTCCTGGGAACCATCCTCTCCCAGGACCTCAAGTGGGAACTGAACAACAGCTCCCTCACCAAAAAAGCACAACAGAGGATGTACTTCCTACGGCAGCTGAAAAAATTCAACCTGCTAAAGACAATGATGGTACACTTCTACACAGCCATCATTGAGTCCATCCTCACCTCCTCCATCACCACCTGGTACGCTGCTGCCACTGCCAAGGACAAGAGCAGGCTGCAGCATATCATCCGCACTGCAGAAAAGGTGATCGGCTGCAATCTGCCTTCCCTCGAGGATCTGCACACCTCGAGGTCTCTGAGGCGAGCGAAGAAGATTGTGGCAGACTCCTCCCACCCTGGACACTCCCTGTTTCAGTCACTCCCCTCCGCCATAAGGCTGTGGTCCATCAAGACCAAAACCTCACGCCACAAGAACAGTTTCTTCCCATCCACTGTTGGCCACTTTAACAAGGCCAAGGATTCACACTGACTTTAAATCACAAGCTGCACAATGACACCCTGCATATTGCAATTTGCACTATTGTATCCTTCTCTTTGCACTATCTTTATTTTTAGGTTAGATTGTAATTATGGCTACTTATATATATATATATATATATATATATATATATATATCTACATATCTCTCTCTCTCTCTCTCTCTCTCTCTCTCTCTCTCTCTCTCTCTCTCTCTCTCTATATATATATATATATATATATATATATATATATATATATATATATATATATATATATATATATATATATACATTTTATTCTAAATCCCCTTAGTATTAGCTAGACTTTGCTCCTTTTGTATAGTTAGACCACATATTTAAGTTTCAAGATTCCTATATGTTTAATGTATGCACCTTCCTGCCAAAGTAAATTCCTTGTTTTTGCAAACATTCATGGAAAATAAAATCCCTTCTGATTCTGATTATTCTGAACTACCTGTCCTGATTACTGCTTCTGTGGTAATTGTTAAGCATAGGCTTAAGAATAAGCAAAAGTCAGAATACCACATATATGAAACCCCAACTGTACTTGGGTAAATTATATGAATTTCCTCTGGCTCACAGCTGCCTCTCAGTCCACTCAGGTGCTACCTAGCCACATACTTACACAGACAAATCGCACCACTGGAGTACTAGGATTAGAGTGCAAGTATGTTAAAGTAGAGTCAACAGCATGTCAGAGTGAAGTGCGAAGGAAGGAGAGATGACAAAGAAAGATAGACACTTCATCTGATGTCATAAAAAAAAAAAAAAAATTCTCTATACAGTTTTTTATATTTATCATTTATCATCAAAACCTCTTCTAAAGTTTAGGGTTTGTTGTCCTTCTGGCTTTGTTCATCAGTTGTTATTTATTAATCAACCCTCCTTCTTGCTTTTTTCGGCTAGCATCTACTTGACATTCTCAGATATAGGCCTAAAGATATAGCTTTTAGAGAGGGTAGCAAAGGGAATGTAACATACATTTCTTATGGAACAGTTTGGTTAATATCACACTCTACCACCCACTCTGAGGTAAAAACACCCTCCATAACAGAGGAAACTAATGTAAACCTTCCAATACATAAACAAAAAACATTTCCTATTTTTTCCTTCAATAGTAGTATGCAGACAGGTCCTGGATAGATAATTGATAGATTTAGGTTTAAATTTGATTTGACAAGAAAGTTTGAAACAAGGGCTCAGCATTACAAATCTGGCGAATGTCCCACAGTTTGTTATACAATTATAAAAGGCAGACAGAAGAATGTGAAATGCACATTCTCAGATCTGATAAAGATCAGTGTAGTCTGATGCTGGGATCATGTGCGCTGAGTTAAATGGTTTCTTACATTCCTGAGGTCTATTTCTTTGTGTGCAGAACTAGCCTTGTTTTTGTATGGAGTGAAACTGACGGACAGTCACGAGTAAAAAAAAACATCTGATCTGATGTGAATGTGTATATTGTGTTAAATTACCTATTCAAATGGCTATCAACATCTGAATGTCCAGTTGGTGAAAAAACTGTGGAAACTTTATGGTGGATCATAGGTTGTGGTGGGGGGTCATGTTGTGAGTGCATGGAAGGTCATGTGCATGTGTAATTATTTTTTAAATAGACATCAGGATAAGAGATATATTTGATTAGCATGTCTTCATGACACAGAATTGATTAATATATTGAGTTTGGCCTCCTGAGCCCATCGACAAGGTTGTGTGACATTGATCGATTGAGTCAAATACACACCTCACTCATCATTCACTGTCTACACATTTTCAAACAACAAAGCAAAGCTCTAAGAAATATTACGATTTTGCATATGTATCATTGGTAATACTCTAGTCTAGATTGTTCTCCATAGGGAATACAAGTTTTGGAACTAATAACTGTTGAAACATTTTTACCACAGGCACGTAGGCACATAAATTGTGTTTAATAACTTTGGTCTGAAATATCACAAAATGTCAGCCGGTCAAGGCAGGCTCTTTCTTTGGTGGATATGCACTAAAATGGTACTTTAATGGTGTTAAAGTATAATAAACGTTCAGACAAAGAATGTGTGTATCCCAGTATCCAGGCAGTGCAAGCAGAGAGCTACTGCTTGTGAAGGAAGGGATTTTTTAGAGGGGCATGACATTCAAACACAAGGCATTTTCCTCTTTCTCAGAGTAAGGTTTCAAAGTACAGATTGTCTCCATGGTAACTGATCACAATTTCACAACACCTGTGGTAGACTCTATCAATCATAGTTTTCAAGATATCATTTTGCCTGAATTCCTCAAGTCTGGAAGTCACAAGAAAGTGGCCAGGGCATCTTAAAAAGAATGATATGGAGAATTAGTTTAAGATCTAGATATAGTTCAACAGGTATGTTAAATGTGTTGACATTCCATGCAAGTGACAGAACTATAAGGAGTGGGCATTTGTTTTTGAGGCTTTTGGCATTAATAATACAAATCTAGTAATTAGTATGTGGTTTGTACAAAGCCAGCATTGTTTACCCAGAAACATACCACAACAAGAATGTGTGAGCAGGAAAATACTTGAATAGATGATTTTATCTCCTGTATTATTCCCATAGATTCTCCAAGAATCAAGACAAGTAGATGGAGAAAGATGAACAAAATAAAAAAAACAAGGCTCTGCACTCTCTAAATGTATATTTGAGCATACTTAATAAAATAAATGAATATATTCTGACGTTATCATGTAACCATGACAACCCAATAAACATGTTTTGTTACAGTATGTCAAGAAAACCTTGCGGCTTCATGTTTATATAAAAATTTACCAAAAGGATGACATATTCACAAACTGAAGACTATCATTACAAATAATATATATATATATATATATATATATATATATATATATATATCTTGCTCTATTTCTTTCCATATATATATATGGAAAGAAATAGAACGAGGAGAGAGAAAGGGGGAGTAAGAGAGTCAGAGAGCAATACATGTTGTTAGCCTCAGAGCAGTTATCTCAGTTATATGCCTGTTGGAGACCTCTACCCCCTGTAGGTCTAGCTGCTACATTGTTGAACTGATCTATGGAAGGATTGGTCATGGATTGAATTCCCTATGCTCTGTTCCCTAGAGCCACACCTAGAATGCAGGGATCTCTCTCTCTCTCTTTCTCTCTCTCTCTCTCTCTCTCTCTCTCTCTCTCTCTCTCTCTCTCTCTCTCTCTCTCTCTCTCTCTCTCTCTCTCTCTCTCTCTTTCTCTGTGTCCTATCTTTCTTTCTTGCTCCTTATCTCTCACCCCCCACACACACACCTCTCTGACTCTTACTTTCATCCTCTCCCTTTCTCTCTCCTCGCTCTATTTCTTTCTCTCTAAAACTCCTTCCGCCGGTTCCCTCAATCCATCTCTCTATATCCTACTGATCATTGTTTGACGTACTATGGTCAGTCCACTAGGCACATATCAGAGGATATCACCAGACTGATATGGAGAAATAGAATGACTTAGAGAGGTGGAGAAGGGTACGTGTGTTCACCTGTCTCACAGACACATATGGCAACATGGCAACAATGTTGCCTATTATAGTCACTATTTGTATGCTGCTTTGGATACAATACTCTGCTTAATAAATGCACTTAACCTAAATCAATACAGCTAAATTAAATTATACTTTAAAATAAATATATAAAAAAATCTCCCCAAATAACTGAGGGTTATGGTTCCAATGGTAGAATTATAATGCTAGGAATAAAAAAAAAATGGTTGTCTGTCACTTCTCTGGTCTATTTTGATGCTCAGTGGGAGTGTTGTCACTCTTTGCACCGCTTGCTGGGAACTGTACTACTAAACCTGAATATCAACAGCTTAAAATGGAATTTGTCACTAGTTGGAGTCCTAGATAGATGCCGTTGCAAAATGCAGTAGGATTTTGTCAAGTTCAGCCTAATACCCCGCTGCTAGTCGCCAACTTTGAGGAACACTTTCATGCATTTTCTGAAGTAACTCTTCAAGAAAATCAAAAAAGTCCATTTAAATTTCAAAGTGCCGTTTTATTCCCTCCAGGTTGTCTGTCACATTTTGCATACGTTTGAATAGGCTCGTCTTTACGCTGCTACTGTAAGCGGCACGGACCACAGAAAGTCAGCCTTCCCTCTCCTCCTCATCGTATCCTGTCCATCGCAGACCTGAGGAGCCACCACTTCTTGTGCAGACAGGATGTTATCATACAAGCATTGTTAGGATACCCCTGGACCACCCGGTATCCACACATACTGATCTCACTTTGTGTGGCCTCTGCCGCATGCTGGGTTGAGCCCAAAGAGTGCCTGAAACATCTATCTAGTTCAGAGATGTTTCAATCAACAAAAGTGTGAGTTAGTTTGCATTAAAAAAGCCTTCCCACCTCTTCCTCAGTGATGAGGAATGAACAGTTCTGTCATTCTGTTTGTCCTGTGTGGAGCTCAACGGCAGGATTCCCCTGAAATCTGAACGATCGCTTCAGTGGGGATGACTCCTCCTCAGTGAGCGTCCATCTCAGGAAGTGTGACATGCTGACATCATTGGGTACCATATCTAAACTCACAAGGCTGGGGCTTAACACAGCAGTTATTCAGGTCAATTTTTATGTCAGGATAGGTGTGCTCATTCCAAAAGCTGATGATTACAGCTCTCTGTTTGTATCCCCCTCTCACTCTTTCTCTCCCTCTCTTTCATACACAACGTAGCTCCCCTGTGGATGCTCACAGACACCATTTCCTGTGACATGGGCATGTTGTGGGGAAAATGAACTTTGGCAGCAGGTGTCCATGGAGAGTGTGTTGGCTCAGTGGTGAAGATGGGAGAAGAATGTTCTGGCTGTGCAGTGGTGGAGGCATGAGGAGCAAGACCTGCAGGATCACCTTCAACACAGCTGCCCACAAAACCATAAGATCAGGGGAAACCGTATAGCCCTTGGACCCATCTGTGGAGGAGAAAGATGTAATGTCGTTTTTATAGCATGTCTTATCAGACTGTAGAGCAGGGGGCTGATGTGTTTTGCCTTCCAAAAGGAACATTTAAGTGTTTAGAGAAGTAAAACTTTCTGAAAATTCAAACACACAAGATACAGTACTATTCTATTTTTGTGCTGTTTGAAAACTCAGATTGTCCCCCTTTGAATATTTGTTTGAACATAAACTGTTAATTAAATGCCAAAGCACCAGAGCCATCTAACTGGTGAATGTATCTCTACTTTATATTAAATTCATAAATCTTACCATTGCAACCCTCTACATGACAGTTTGTTTTGAAGGTCCACATTGCATACTAAGAGATTTCTTATCAAGGCTAAACTTCTGTGATGATATCAACATAATTCTGGCTTCATCGGCAGCACTTTCCCAGCTGAGGTGTGTTGGTGCTGCTGTGGCTCTGATAACACTGGGCTGCTGGGAGTAAATCTTTGTGGATGCACCCGCCTCGCTCCCTCTGTGTCCATTGCACACCTGCAGAGCTGCGATTAAAGAAGAATTATCTCTGGAGAAAGAGAGAGGGAGAGAGAGAGAGAGAGAGAGAGAGAGAGAGAGAGAGAGAGAGAGAGAGAGAGAGAGAGAGAGAGAGAGAGAGCCTCCTCAATCTCAGGTTTCATCTCTTGCTTGTTATTGCCATTTTCCTGTGAAGGGAGAATGGTGGTCCAGTATGTCTATCTAAACTCATGGCATGTAAAGAGCAAGTCTCTCACTACCTTTAGTCACTGTGAAATCACTTGGACAATATTGTTATTTACAAACTTATTCTGTGGGTCACTACAGCATTATCTGTACAAAAAGTGATGTTGTGAGGATGTACACATTCTTTTTCACATTTTCACATTCCAAGCTATGCTGGAAACTTTACTATTTTCTTTGAAAACAGAATGGGCAAGTTAACTGAACAACATATTTGTATGATACACACACCAGGTGCCAAGCTAACGCACCTGGTGCAAATCAAACAAACCTCTGTCTTTGTCATGCATGTTTAAAGGGGCCTCTTTCTAAGTTTTGAATATTGTTCTTAAGGGGTCTTTTAGAGGACAGTGGCTGATATCTATTAACTCAGGTGTTAAAGAGGAGCATCTGTCACCATCGCTCACATGAAAGACCCTCGTTCCGATCGTTCTGAAGTCAGGCTGCAGGTGCACTGACTGTTCACTGCCCTCTCCATCCCCCCATCTCCTCCTCCCTCTCCTTCTCCCTTCTCTCCTCCACCCCCATCTCCTCCTCCCCTCTCCTTCTCCCTTCTCTCCTCCGCCCCGTCTCCCCCTCATCTCCATACACCTGGGTTTGAGAGTCTCAGTATGGTCTTCAGTGAGTGGAGGGAAATCACAAGGTGAAGGTGTCTTGTCTTTCACGGAGAACGTTCCCTCACATCACAGTCCTCTGCCTGGAGGAATGGAGCTTTCCTGCATCCTTCTGTAGAACAAGGTGGATTTAGACAACCAGTCCTCCTTGAATAGACATGGAGAAAGCCTTTTTGTTTGCCCTGCAGTAAGTCCGTAGGCCATCGATGGAAATCATCCTGTCCTTTGATGTGCCATTACAGAAACACTTGCCATAGAGAATCGCTCTCATTTCCCAGCATAGTGGCTCTGCATGCTAAAACGAGATAACGCTCGCCTCAATACGTCTCTATTCTCCGATGAATACAATACTGTAGCCTGTACCTGGGGGAGTGAAGGGGGGAAGGGGGAGGGGAGTTTGGCGGCGTGCTCAGAATGAGAAGATCTCAGGCTTCTCCAGCAGCATCACTGTCCAGCCACCCAGCCATCAACTGCAACATAGATGTTGTGTTGTGTACTCAGTGTTGAGGTGACCTGCGCTGGGCTACTCATGCTCTAGCTGCACCCCCCCCCCCCCCCCCCATTCCAACAAGCTGGGACCATGCCATTAGCCAACAGACACTGATTGGCTGCGCTGATTGGTCGAGGCTCCTGGTGTGACTGGAGGTTAACTAGAATGTGGAGTGTGGAGACTGACAGAGGCTGCTTGTCAGGAGGCTAGAACAGCACATCAATACTGACTTCTGAATAACAGAACAGCGGTGAGGAAGAAGTGATGACAAACAGTCTAAAAAAAGTGCTATTTCACACTTACCCCCCCCCCCCCTACACACACACAGCAATACTGACTGAGGACAGATGAATAAACTAAGGTATTATGCAGGTTTCATGTGTGTATATGTGTGTATGTGTGTGTGTGTGGGGGAGGAGTATTGACAATGTTGCATGCACAGTGCTCAATGAATAGTTCACTAGGCTCTCCAGAGGGCTCAGGCCCATTTTAGAGGGTGTGAGGTGGCTATATAACGACTCAGAGGTCAGCCTGACAGGCACAAAGGTCAGAGACAGTCACTGGGAACTAACATGAGGAACTACTTTTCCCCCAAACACAACAGGGACAGCTGCACTTAAACAGGAACACTGAGAGGAAACCTTCAGCTGAACTCAAGTAATAGAAATGACAAATGGAGGTTAGAACAACTGTATCAACAGGGTTACATACACTTTCAGATACACTTTCAGTGGACAAAATGACGTTTTTTATGTGAAAATATTGACATTTAGTGAGTCAAATATAATTTTGTGGAGACAATATTTACATTATCCGATTTGTGTAATAAAGATGGCCAACACTCATCTCTAACCATTGGAATGTAGTTAAGTTTATGGTTACAAAAGGGTAACATGATGACTCACACGTAAACGCACACACACACATAAACGCTTGCACACACACACAAACACACACACACATGTTCTGACAATCACAAAAACCATCAGCTCCATGATCAAAATTAAGTGCAAATTCAAATTGTGGGAGAAAAAACAAACCGTCTTGCTTCTTCCCGCTCAGTCTATTAGCCCTCAGCTGATTGGAAACACTCTCAGATAATATGTTCATACAGTCCTACAAGGGCTACAGCTCTGAGGCAGCATTGACTTAAATTTCACATTTATTCGTTTAGAGTTCAGTGTATAGGACACAATATTATTGCCTATATTCTTTTCAGAGATCACTAGTGGTGGCTACCTCATGAATGTCAATATGGAGCTCTTCATAGTTAATCTGTCACATTTCTGGGAGGCAATCACAGGTTGTTATTGTCATCTCCATGACCAGGGCTGTTCAGCAGCCTTTAAGTGGTGCTATGTCTTAATGGCTGAATTCTGTCAGATTAAGTAGCTACCTGGACCAAGGCTCAGTGTGTCCTGGGAAGGTCAAAGAGATAGTGGGACTCTGCAGGGAGATATTCACAGTGACACTGTTGTTTCAAATTGTCACTAGACAGTGTGTGTGTGTGTGTGTGCTTGAGTTTGTGTGTGTGCTAGAATGCTAATTAGAGGTCTAAAACCACATCATCGTAATTACTGTTTTCCTGGGTGTGGAAGATGGAAGTTGTGGCTTAAATTAGGCTTCAGTCTCTGAAATGCTTTACCAAGGTTGTTCTCTCTGGTCTAATATTCAAAGTCCTTGTTTTGTTAACAGCTGATGTTAGAAGTCCCTTTTCGAGACATATTCTTATCTGCTTTTTTGTCACTCAACACAGTCGTTTGTTCTAGAAAGCATGTAAGAACCTGAAATTAGAAGATAAGATTTCCATGTTTCTGCAACTAAACCACAAACAAACAAGGAATAAAAACAGCATGGGGCTTTTTTTTGGGGGGGGCTTCCCCCCCCTCCTCTCCCAGCCACAAGAGACAAAATCTTATGGTCCCTTGTTCCCAGCACTAAATATACGAAATAAAGAATTAAGAGATGACACGCCGTTTATCAATTGATGACATCCTAAGAGATCACACTTTGTAATTCAGTTGGCAGCTGTTGTCTCTGATCTACAGTCATATGATGATTTTGAGAATCTTCAAATGATTCTTCTTTGAACGCAGAAGAGGCAGTATGGAGATACAGTAAACTCAACTAAAATGCTAAGTTGGCCAATCAAGAGCCTAGTGTAAATGTCACACTGACAGGATGTTTGATAAGTGTTTGACAGTGCAACATTCACAGGATAATTAACAGGATAATAAACCATCAACCATGCTATGTCTACTTCTTTCTTGAAAGCACAATTACATCGGAACTACCTTCTGGTTTATCTTAATTTTTTGACACCGGCATAGCTGGCACACCTGCTATACAGTGAAAAGGCCCCAGAGAGATGATGCTAAGGAAAAGCTTTGTCCTAATCTGAGACTAAATCTCTTTTTTCAGACACATCGCACCAAAATACAGAACGAACAACAGATGCTGACAAATAACCGCTGGGTTCATAAAAGATGTGTCCTTTTTAGGCCAAGCTCATATATCCCAGTTGAAAGCTCTGTCATTTAAAAAGAAACCTCAGAGGACAAATCACGACGTGATGCTGTGTTGCACTGCAACAGTACTTAATCCGATTGATGGATGTATAAAGATGTGAAACCTCTTTCTTTCTTTAAGGCAATGCGAAAATCAGTCAACATGTTGTCAAGGTTACCACATTTCAGACATGACCCCCCACCCCCCCCCAAAAAAAAAAAAAAAAAAAACTGGGACACAGAAACAGCAAGGGAAAGACCATTTTTCTTTTGTTTTGGCTTTTAGAGGCCAACATGGCCGCAGACGCCCCTTTACCTCCCACCACGTGGAAAAGTGAGGACATTACATTAGCGGTTGCAATGCTAATAAAGAACCCCCGAGAAGCCCTTTCATTTTGCCTGATTATAATATGATAACATCACACAGAGAGCAAATGAGCAGTTACCACTAAGTGCCAGACCCCCAACTGTCCCAATCTGCTAGTCGAGATCCAGTTTGATGCCTCATTCACAAGTTAAAGCTATGATGCGTAATTATTTCCAGATTGTTGTTTTTTTGTTATAATGGTTGAAGGTCTCTTTACATCCTGATAGCAATCAATAATTTAAGTGGTCTAAATGTGAATATATACATATCTTCTGTTGAAGGGACGTGACCTAAAAAATTATTGACCAATCATTGCATTCATCCCGAATATAATAATAGGATGTCCTTCCTGTCTGTCAATCTATATTTGCACAACGCCGCGCAACTTGTTCGTGCAGACAAACATAAGTCATTGGCGCTGGTTCACCTTGCATTCCTCCTGAACCACAAGTAAAATCAAAGACTAAAAGAAAGACCGTGTTAGAAACATCAACTAATAAAAAAAACGTCTGGATTAACAGTGGACTAAAAACAGAATTGGCGTTGCTTTTCGGCGCTGGAGGCAACTGCGGGAATCAAAGGATCTGAAAGCCAACACCATGGTCAGTAACTGATATAGAGCGATGGCATGGTGTGTTCATACTGCTCATGGTGTGTTCATGCTGCTCATGGTGTGTTCATGCTGCTCATGGTGTGTTCATCCTGCCCAAGGCTCCATGTGGCAGAGCCCAGGCTGTGAGCGTGGTGAGGATCAGCCTCAGACAGCTGACTCCCTGTGTTGACGGGGCTGTGCTCAACACTCTGACCTTTGGGAGCCACACCAGCTCTCTTTCAGCTTGCTGCTACTGCATCGGCAACACACAGGCGCTGATGTTGTGCTTTGTGTTTACAGACAAACCACTTACTATACCACCACGTACATACACACCCATACACCCGACCACCCACCCACACACACACACACACACGTCTTGCCAGGAGGGTGAGCGGTTAACATAGACAGTAGACTGGGGTGTCGAAGCTGGGGGAAAAGTGGGACTGTCTATCCAGGGCCCCAATGGGGGAGAGGGCCCTCAAAAAGTTTGGAATGAAAATGTGTTGAATGAAAAAACAGACATAACCAAAATGGGGGGGGGGAATTGCAGTCTCTTTATGGGGCCCAAAATTCTTAGCGGTACCCCTGACAATAGATACAATACTTATACACACATATCCTCTCTGCTCAACCCCAACAAAGCCTGTATTGTCTTTTCTAAGGTCTATAGTTTGTTATTTTTTGTCTATAATTGGTTTTGAGCTGATCAGTGGAATATTAATAAAATGCAACACAAAGGAACTGTACCACGTTTAAATTGTTCATTAAGGAGACATTTGCCCCCAATTATGGTGCTCTGAAATCACAGAGTTTGACATCAATTTGCTGTGTTAATTATGAAAAAACATTTAATTTTCAAAATGTTTGTACTTTAATGTTTTGGGACATAGCCTTTTGGAGACACCTCTGTAATTGCTTTCCTTTTAACCTCACTCCCACAGCACATTGTGTTAGTGCAAAAAGTCAATTACCTCTCAAACAATCCAAACATCCCCATGGGAGACTTGAACTTTGAACAAATTATTTGTCAACTCAAACTTTTTTCTACTTCATGTGGACTTTGTTTAAGTTTAAAAATGTATTGACAAACCATTACTGTCAGTATAGGAATCACAGTCTTCTTAAATCACGAGACAAAACACTAAATCATTTTAATCAAGAGAATCATATAGCAACACTTGTGGCCTATGCTCCTCAGCTGCCAGACAGGATCGTCTGCTCTTCACCGTCATGGCCCAGCATGACTACTGGTGTGATTCATGTTCTTATTCAGGATGACGCTTGATGGTTCACCACGCCACGACATACCAACTGTTGCAGTTTGTGCCTCAAGATGTCACATTGATTAGAATGAGAAATGAATCAACATAATTAGCCAGGCACTAAGAGTTTCATATAACGGACCAAAAACTTGATGGTTTCTAAAATGTTTGAGTTTTTTTTTATTTTATTTTTTTTATCTGTTTCTCGCAACTTTTATTTATTTATCACCTGAACACCTGAATTCAACAAAGGTATGTCTCTGAGGGATGTAATAATTGTACATCCCCATGCAAAGACATGGATGTAGGCTAGGCTGCTCCTTAAACAGGATAGTCTGCTTGATGTTTGACACACTTGGCCTGGGAATGCAGCCATCAAACTGTCACCGGTAGAAGACAAGCCTGCACAACATCTCTTATTCAGATTAGCCAACATATCTGCTCTACCTGTGACCGGATGATCCTAATCCAGGTATAGCCCGGTAAAGAGGATGAACCAATCTCTTGGATCTCCACCGGCATATGCTTCAGGAACATCAGGAGACTAAGACATGGGAAACGTCCACCGCTGAGACTTAAGGACGATAATCGGGGCTGAGCTTTCACTCTGAGCTCTCAATCCATTTGTTTTACAGGCTTTGCATCTGCCGTTTTCCCAGTATCTGACTGGATCGGCATGCAGATAGGATCCATCATTCGAGGTTCTGAAGGAGAGCACAGCAGGAGGCTTTAATCAGTTACCTGCTCTACCTAATGTGAGCTGCAGACAACAGGCCTAGAATTACATTGAGGTAAATGAAAAGCTTAATACTGGTAGTCTGACTTCATCTTGAACATTAGGTTACAACCTCTCTCGCAAAATCTTCGGAATTCCATGGATATCTTTCCAAGCAGAACACTGTTGCAACCCAGCAATTACTTGTTTCAAATCTTGACATGAACTCGTAAAAGTTATGAACAAACTTTTGTGGTCACTGGTAGTCTAAGAATTGCCATCTCATTACTTTAATTGTATCAATTACTTTGATGATTATGAGACTGTAATTCCTTGACGGTAATTATAGAAGGATTCATCTGAGTGTAAAACTGTGTCACCTCAAGTGTCAATCCCTCGGACTGTGTTGGAATGGAGAATGTTAAATCAACTATCATTATTATTAGTTTATTTTATTTTTTACAGGGACAGTGCACATTAATAAACAGTGCACATTAATAAACGTAAAAGTGCCGGTTTTATCCAGCCGGTTAATTTAAACCACAGTTCCTCAGCAAAAAACAGTTACAATACAAACAATCATTAAACAATGAGCACACGCAGGGCAACATAGGACAAGCAAGACGTAGCATACAGATAGAGCAACATAGAACCATGGGCAACAAGACATAGCATACAGATAGAGCAACATAGAACCATGGGCAACAAGACAAAATCTATAAAAGC
Organism: Hypomesus nipponensis; assembly: GCF_054491055.1. NCBI lineage: Eukaryota > Metazoa > Chordata > Actinopteri > Osmeriformes > Osmeridae > Hypomesus > Hypomesus nipponensis. Next base: position 10,500,070 of record NC_140382.1, on the reverse strand, counting down.
AACAAGGTGTTTCCACACCTCACAAGCTACAGACAACATGGACAGCAGCAATACACAGCTAATGATTATGTTCACAAATCTGATTGACCTTTAAACCATGTCTTCATGTTTTTGGTGAAAGTGTGATAGGTGGTGCAGTGTGTGTCTGATGGCAGTGTATTCCAGATATGGGAAGCTCTCACAGAGAAAGCAGAGTTAGTAAAAGTGCTTTTCCTTAAGGGAACAAAACCTTCGCCTCTCATGGCAGACCTTGTGGTCCTGCTGCCATATGTTTGGGGTTTTTGTTTACCAAAAATACTGAGTGGAGGGGGAGCCAGGCCATGAAGGATCTTGAATACAAGACATGCGTTGGTGTATTGCACAAGCTTTTCCCAACTCAGGAGCCCATGCTTACTCAGGAGCTCATGCTCATTACATTGACTTGTTCATGTTGTTTTATTTACCTTATTCTAAATGTACAGAGAAACAACCCCCACACACAATCACACGCACACACACACACACATGTTGGGCTTTTATTTACGAGGGAGTCAAGACTAAGCTGCAGACAGGAAGTACAGCACAATTTGACCACAGCAGCCATTTATGCATTCTAAGAGCTTGGTGTTGGTCATGTGGTCTGTTTTCCTGGGTAGTTTCTTTAAAAATTTGTTTCAGTTTTCTGGAGGTGCTTAAATGTATTTGAATGCTTCATTTAATCTATAAAATATAGACAATGTTCATCTGGTGACTTTATGGCGATGTTACTGTCAGGTTCTGTGATATAAGGAACATCTTCAATACTGCAAAAAACCCAGTTGGTCAACACACATTGAGTGAGTGGCCCGGTACATGGAACAAAACTGACACTGGGAGCTACATTTCAGCCTACCAGCGCACTTCTTCAGTTCTGAGCTCACAGACCATAGACCATTGTTTAAGGAGGTGGAACAAAACTACGCCCACATAGCCATGCACACACACACACACACACACACACACACACACACACACACACACTACTGTGTACTGAAGTGGCATCAATCTTGACCTGGGGAGCAATTTGCTGACTGTGTGGAAGCAGTTTGAGAGGGCAGAGAGAAAAGTAAGTGGCGGTTCCCCAGTTTACGAATTCATCATAGATCTTTATGCTGTCAATAAACAACAAAGGTCCCCATCAAAGCGACACATCCTTTCCTTAAGTTTAAGATTAATAACTGACTCATTCGTTGACTTTTCGTCCCATTTCTGAACACTGAAAAAAACAGACTTTCCTGGAAAAGACTGTTATTAATGGCGAGGTGGACATAAAACAGAAATGTTTAGATGAAAGGGTAAAAAAGCAGCTGACAGCGCTGTGAAGCCCTCTGCGAAGCCCTCTGTGAAGCCCTCTGTGAAGCCCTTTGCTCAGGCCTTACTCTCTGATGCACTTGGGGGCGGGATAACACACTAATCTAAAGCCAGTTTCAATTGGCCTTCTGATTGTGAGTGTTGTATTGATTAGAGTCTGATGGGGGACCTCCTATCAGCTCTCTCTTGCTAACTCTGAGCTCCAGCACATCTCTGAGCTCCAGCACATCTCTCAGCACTGGAACCCGTGAGACACTGATGGGCTTCAGTGACTTCAGCCCCTGGATCTCGTCTTGCTGTCGCAACATCACAATTGGTTTCTTATGACACCTGTTAAAACAAGAGTGTAGAGCTCTATCCTTCAGCTTTGAACAAGGAGATAGGGCCTGGTAGTCAATGGGAATTAGAAGAGTAACTTGTATATAAACTTGTATCCCCAGTTAGTAATCACATTGCAATAATGACAAGAGATGCTGAAGGATGTTGATGATGAGAACAGTGATAGCCAGGGTGGTGACTGTAATGTCAATGCTGATCATTTTATATTCATGGCGACAAAGACAACAATATCAGCCCACTCATCTCTCTCAATCTCTCTCTCTCTCTCTCGATCTCTCTCTAGATCTCTCTCTGTCTATCGGTCTCTCTCTGTCTCTCGGTCTCTCTCTGTCTCTCTGTCTATCGGTTTCTCGGTCTCTCTCGGTCTCTCTTGGTCTCTCGGTCTCTTGGTCTCTCTCTCTCTCTCTCTCTCTCTCTCTCTGTGATCTAGGGATGGAAATTACATAGATGGTGGTCATGAGGATGACAAGATGACGAGGATATCGGACCCCTCATCTTCCCACTGCCACCATCTGTTAGAGGATCACAGGGAGACCAGAAGGAGACACACATGACCCACTGATACCCATAAGCCACTTGGCCTGTGCCGGTCAGAGTAAGATTAGCAGCATAATCACTGGCTAATAATGCTGTAATCTGCATAATTAGCAACCAATCACATTAGACTGTGGTGCCTATAACAGCGCAAGAAACACAGAGAAGATTCACGTCGGGGGCTAAACATATGCAGATACATTCATTTGAATTTTATAATAATATTATCTGTGTGTTTGTTGTTGTTTGTAACTAATTTATTATTGTTCATTTAGTTGTTTGGGAAGAGCATTTAGTAGATCGTTCTCTTCACAAATGCTCACAACTCCTCAACTCCATGGGGCTAGACTGTGTCACTAAGGGGTTCATTAATGGATGGGTTACTCTGGGAGAGGCGGGTGTAGACATGAGAGTCGTGTCTGTGGGTGTCTGAGCAAGAAATATCTCCGAGCTCAGACGACGAAGCCCTTATTCATTTGCAGATGAAAGCAGCGAAACGACAGACAGACTTCTCTTCAGTATTTTAATCTCCCTGTCCCTGAAGTGGGCAGTCAATCAGCCGGCTGGAAGACTCAGCTCTTTCTATCTATTCGTTTAACACTCCACAGAAGATAGGCAGGGAAGTCAAACCAATTTCAACGTGTATCGAGGATATGTCCTGATTTGAAAATGTATCACATGACGGGTGTCACACTGCTAAGAGGGAGTTGTGATGGAAAGGCCGGCATATTGATAGCGGGGATGAAAAGCTTGATTTGCACTTGAAACAGCAGTAAGAGCAATCCAGACATATAGGAGACATTTTGTAATGTTGAACGGTGTTCGAAGATTCTGCATTTTGCATCTGGTTGTGAATATTGACTGGTTGCAAACTTTTTCCTAATAACTCATATTGTATTGAGAATGGTATGAAATGGTATGTAGCCTACTCAGACTAAAATGTTTGGGAGTACTATGAAGATCCGAGCATAGACAGGGCGAACACCATGTGGCAGTTATTACTTTGCTACCCAAACCTTTATTAATTTCCGTTTGGCAGTAATGAGTAACATAATTCGGAAGGCATCTAGTATATGCAATTGATTTAAATTAGCATCGTAACAACATCAACAAATTCATGAGATATGCGCCAGGACTTTTGGTGGCATAAACAATACGGCTAAGGCCATTACCCCATTTTTCCAGAATGCACTGGGAAAGCCCCAAGGCAAAAGACACATTTACGATTAATTAAGCACTGGAGGTTTTGAGAGTCAGGCAGCATATGGCGTGTGCCAGTTAGCTGTAGTTTCACAGTGGATTATCACACCCTCGTTAATAGAATCAGGGATTTAATGAATGAGTGAAAGTCCTCAATCCTGACACTTGGGCCCACATAATTAATGAGGTCTTGGCTACTTTGTCCCTCAGACACCGAGTGACTGGTGTTTAAATATGAGTGAGACTAAAGACTGATTATGAGTCATGGAGCTATAATGACACTAAAACCAGTTTAAACATTTTAGGTGCAGTTATATCCAGTGCATGATTCCCTGATACAATACAACCACACACACACTAAATGTGCAACATCTGTTGTTATGGGCCCTATGTGCCCTCAGGTCAGTGTAATCTGCGGCCAAATAAATTCACCTATTTGATAAGACAGATTCCTTAGGCTTCAGGCCTTGTTGTTCTGCATTTCCTAAACGAAGCAGATGAAGTTTTCCCTGTACAGACTGACAGCCAAAGGCGTAGGGACTTATGGGTAAAGTAGTTATCTGCCAGTCAAAGCTTCACCATAGTGGAACTGTATGGCTTTCTGTCTAATGTTTGATTAATGATTGATTTTTGTGGTGGTGACTGTGTGTGTTGGTCCGTGTAAGTTTGAGTGTATGTGTGTGCACACGTCTCTGTGTGTGTGTGTGTTCAGAGCCTACTAGAGGGTGTTGCTCCTGTTCCAGCAGCACCACATGGAACCCAGGTGGAAGCTCAGCCCCATCAGGGGAGAACCCGTCTGCTAGTTTCCCCTCCTCACCAGGAGACCCAACAAGAACTCTGGTTCTGTCATCGCTTCAGCAGGCCTGGCCAGGCCGAGACAACTCCCACCTCCGCTCTGATCACTCAGGGATCATTTTATATGCAGAGAGCTCCAGAGATCAGCTTCCTGGGAATGGAAATAAGGACAACAGATGTATTTCCTTCACATCTAATTTTCTATATCCTGTCCACACACAGGCAAAACAAATTAATGTGACACAGATCAAAATATCGAATTTAAACATTCTTTGAACATCTTTGTGAGATGGTGCAGGCCAACACACAGGTGCATGCGCACAACTTAACGTTGATCTCCACTAGACTTAGTGTGGTCTGCGAGTAAATTCTCAAACCTTGACAGTCAGACTGTTCATTTTCCCCCCCTGTCAGGTTGGATATACATGGGATGAAACTATCTTTCTTTAATAACATCAAAAGTCAATTTCCACAAAAAATTAGACATTGAAAACCTTGTAAATTCCAGTAATTTCCTCAGTCTTTCCATGGCCTCTGGCACAGTTTAACTAGTGATTTAAAATGCACATTGAGAAACCTACTGTGTAAACATCATTGCACCCCTCTTTCCAATCAAACACACACACACACACACACACACACAGACACACACAGACACACACACACTGGAAGAGATGATTCCTTTCACCCACCCCCCACCTCCTACCTCGGTTCCTCCTCTGCATTAAGCTGCCGAACATGTCTAATCCACGGACTTATCTCCAGAATAAACAAGTGCACCTCTGACTGGCAGCCTGTGCTTGGAGGGAAAAAACCCAACTGTGTGATGGCATTTTAAACACCCAGTCACAGCCAGAGCCAATCAGATGCAGTAATTGCAGTCACATGCTCATGTAAGGCCTGAGGGTATTGTCAGCTCAAAAGAACTCAAGTGCGGGTAGAAGATTGGGCTCCAATTATAAATATTTGCAGTTTGGTGTCGCCAATAGTAGATCCACCAGACACACAGACACACTTTCCCTTGACAGACACACACACGTACACATGGCCCCTTTATATATTCACACTCACGCTGTGAGATACACACACACGTGCACTCCCACACTGTGCACAGCGTGACACAGTTACAAAAGCCCGCACAGACAAAGACACACACACAGATTATAACAAGCAGATTTAGACCCTTAAAGCCTCAGAGGTCTGAAGACAGATGCACAGACTGCTTCCCTCCAGGGTCAGGCAGCATTAGTAGCTTTTCATCCTTTTTTGTTAATCAGCGATTGGCTGCCAGATGTGGGTGCCTGGGGCACCCAGCACTAGGAATTGATCACGAGAGTTAGGGACATAGTAGAGACCAGAATGACTGTCTACCAGCATCTTGAGAAATGGGATATGAGAAGGGCAAGGCTTGAGATATTATTGGTGTATGGTCCAGAGAATGTACTATTAAACTAAATTTCAGAATTCCTGCCAGCTGCTTTTATGAATCTAATTAGCAGTCTCCTTTTGCATGTTTCTACTCTCTGACGAGCATGGCTGTCAACCCAGTACTTCAATTCCTTTTTCCCCATTTTTTTTTTCAAGGCAAACTTGTGTTCTTGTGTTTAACCACATCCTAGTGAACAATCATATTAGACACGTCTAATAGGAAGTATACAGTAGTGTACATCACACCTAGTATAGAAGAATAGTATAATAGATCAGACAGTACTGGATCACACCTAGTATTACAGAATAGTATGGATTACACTTCACCTCAGGATGAGGAGTACAGTCCCTGACTGCTAGATCCTGCCACTCAGAACACACAACACCCTCACAGAGGAGAGGAGGAACGCCCTTCACATTTCAGACGGGGTGGATCGATAGCGGCCCGGCACGTCCTCCCATCGGGGGCTCAGCGTTCGTAGCTTGGCTACACTAAACGGAGCTCTCAAAAGCGCAGTCAGGTGGTGTGCAATCGCTAACTGTCGAACAGGTCGCCTTAAGGTCAACTGTACAGGCGAAACGCGGTTCCTTTTCTCTACGGTCACGTTTTGAATTGTGGCAGCTGAACTAACCGGCGTGCTAAACAACATACACAGCAACTTCTTGTAAAAAAACTGTGGGGATTTTTTTCTTTCAGCATGTTAAGACATTTTCTTTTTTTCTGTTTGTACTTAATATGTTACTTTTGTTACACCATCAGGAAAATGTTTTGTTTCCATTAAGTATGTACAAGTGTAGCCTATAGGCAACACCTGCTAATTAACAGCAATAGGTTGTTTACATAATACAGGGCTTCTAACAATCTGTTGGAAAACCTGGAATGGTCAGAGGGCTGTTCCGACTCATTTGTTGAGCAAAACTGATTTTCTACTTGGGTTCTGTCCTGACAATGTTGTGTTTTAGGGATGCGCACAGCTGCAGATGAAGCTCTGCATTGGATATCATTAAATCATATCATACCTATCCCAGCGGGAGAGATAAGCGATGGGTCTTCCCATTAGTTCTAATTATATCAATCATCACCCTGTGGTGTAGGAACGGGAGCTACCCCCCACTGTGGGCGCTTACCCCATTGTCATCCGAGACACATTGAGATTCAAAACACATGAAGAGCAAAACTCAATCGGGTTCCTTCTGCGTCCCACACTGAAGATCCTTTATTTTTCCGACAGAGAAAGAGAGTCAAGGATGACACTGCAACTTTCTCTCCCTGTTTCTTCATCCCTCTATCTATCCCTCCTTCCCTCGCTGACAGTCTTTCTTTTATTTATTTTTACCAGGTAGCAGAACATGACACATTGTGTAATGACCCAGGACACACCTGTGTGGATAACTGTCACATCACATTATGTTCACGTTTCTGTTATTTTTTTAAGTAGGTGATGGCTAATCTAAACATTTGCTGTTTTCAGCTAAACCGGACGTTGACAATTCTTACCAAAATTCATGGGTGGGTACTTATAATGTGAAAAGACAGGGACAAACCATTAAATAGTTTTTCATACAGAGTCTTCTCTGGAACTTTTCCTCTTGTTTTTTGGGTCGGAGATTTGGGTCAGATTCTTGACATACACCCTTTATAAAACCACCAAGTCTTAGGACATAAAAGCATTCCACTCGTTAATGAAGAGGAAGAAAACAAGGCCCGAGTTAGCGTTCTGAGCATGCCTCACCCCGTCCTCAGCTTCTGTGAGCAGGTCTGAAAACAACCCCACCACGCAGTGGGTCTAATCAGATCAAGTTAACTCCATTAATCCGTGCCATTGCCTAAAACAGGGCTGAGTGTGGCTCCCCCTCGACCATGTAGGGGAAGTGAAGACTGGCCAGCTTGCTTTACCATGTCTGTTACAGGTTAACACATTGCTGGAACTCTACCGTCAGCTACTCCTGGTTCAGCAATTAGAAAGGAAGTTCTCTTCTAAATTATTGTAGAGTGAAACACTCGAGATAGTGTGGCTATATGTTGTGTGCGTGTAGGCCAACATGCTTTGGTGTGTGAGGGTGTGTGTGTCTATGTATGTGTGTATTCCGTGCTCATCTGCGCTGACAGGTCTTCACCAAGTCTAGGTTTCAAGTTACCCAACCCCAACCCCCTCCAGTCTTTCCTCTCTCTTCTCTCTAGGTCGGTTATCCCCCCTTCTTGGCTCAAGGAGTCTGTCTGTCTGCTTCTTAAATAGAGCTGACCTCAGTGCAGACTCTCGGACAGCTACTGTCTTTAACTCTGCTGAGGGAAGCCAACAGTGGAAGCCTCTTTTAAAGGTGTGTGTTAGTGTTAGTGTGTGTGTGAGAGAGAGAGAGAGAGAGAGAGAGAGAGAGAGAGAGAGAGAGAGAGAGAGAGAGAGAGAGAGAGAGAGAGAGAGAGAGAGAGAGAGAGAGAGAGAGAGAGAGAATACCTGCGTGCCTATGTTTGGGAGTGAGAGAGGACAAAGGGGGAGTAAGTGAGGATGAAAGGGGAGCGGGTGAGAGTGGAAGGGGAGTGAGGGAGGATGGAGGTGAAGTGAGGGAGTATGGAGGGGGAGAGAGAGAGACAAGTCAGTCAAAACTGTCTAGAGAATGGGTTGAGCACATATTTACATATTTACTCTTCCACTTGCGGTGGGGAGGGTCACAATACCCATCCCTGTCCGATGCCGCACAACATACAGGTCTCTGACGAGACAACAAAATGAGCCTGCTGTCAAACTGTCAACAGGTACTGTTGTAAAATTTCCCTTGGAAATTCACATCATGGTTGGGTTAATGGGATCTTCCAACAAACAGACAATTCACAAAGTGGCTTTTACCATGCCATAGAGGATAAAGGTGGAACAGGGGTTGTGAATTATGCATCAGAGAAGGGAAAAAAATAAGACAATGGGGAGGGCAAACAAACACAACAACATTGACACTGAAGCAGGAGGGATGATCTGCTTGGAAATCTGTTTCCATAAGCAGACTAAATGATGATTCCTTCAGTGCTGAGAAAGGCGTCTCAGAAAAAAACACACACACACATAATGTGCGCACATATGCACACAGATGCTTGAGTACGAACACAGTTTCCCTCACATGCACACACACACACGTGTTTCCTTAAAGGTGACTCGCATGAACAACATCTGTAGGTTATGCTGCAAACAGACACCCGGGTCTGATGCACACAAACAGCACTGCCTAAGGGAAGGAGGGCCTGATGCTCATTGCTCAGTCAATGATTCTCAACAAGGTCCTGACATTCTTTAAGAGGCCGTCTGTCTCTTCTGCGAACCTCATTTCCATCCAGTTGCCTGGTGAATGGATCAAGTTCTGGAGAATAAGAATGACGCGGAAAACAACGCAGCTGGAATGTGTGAGTACACAGTGACACACATCGATGTGCTTCAATACCTCTTGAGGAACTATGCCTCTTGAGGAACAGAATTAAATATATTTTGGGGAATGGTTTTGGTGTTGTGAGGGGATGGGGGATCTATTTCATCATTCCAATTCCAGAACTCCCATGTATTATGACTCACATTGATCCATTTTTCCGCGGCAATCTGGCCCACAGTGATCATTCTGGTGTCTTCCCAGAAAAAGCCACCAAGATCACCCAGACAGTGTGAGAAGTGCTGAATCACTATCTTAACCTTTTTGCTGACGACTACACAAGTGATGTACAAAAGAAAACGTGATGACTTTGCAGTCTGACCTGCAGAGAACCTGTCAACAGGGAAAGACCTTGTCAGAGTAGGAGAGGAGCCCTGAAACTACAGTGACTCTCAGAAAACATGTTTATACATGGACAGCACGTCAATACTTTAGCTGAGAGTCCCGCCACAACCACTTCTCACACAATGTCTCTCCGTAAGTTATTAAAACAAAACAAAGTGAAAATACCGGAAAATAAATACAGCTTACATGCAAGTGTGGCAGGCTTGCTGATTGTCTGGGTGGAGAGAAGGTAGAGAAGGGATTGTGAGAGTGAAGGGGGACTGTTCACAGACAATTACTTTTCAGTTGCGACACCGGGCCCTTGTGATGTTCTTATTCAGAAATACATGGTTGAAAGGAGACTTAAATATGCATTTGAGGCAGATGGCTTCTGAAAGTGTAATAGCATAGGGGAAACCGAATATTTTCAATTTCTAACCTGCAATAGGAAACAATAATGCTTGGGCAAAATAAATAACTGGTAAAAGGACATGTAATGATAATGAAAATGTCTCAGGGAATAGATAAAACATAAAGCATAGGAGAGGAGGATGAAAAATTAGCAAGGAATAAATCTGTAAGAAAAGGTGACAATGTGTTGGTCATTTGATGACAGGGTGCATAGGACTGGATCTCGCCTTGCACACCCTTGAGTGAGAGAGGAGAAAGGCTTTCTTCTCCTATTTCTATATCATGCTTCTCTAAATCTTTTTCTTGCTCTCTATTCATCCTTGATCTCTCCATATCCCACTCCCTCACCCTCGTTTTCTCCCGTCTCAGCCCACCCCTCTTCCTCTCTGTAACACTCTCCCCCTACCTCACTTTCTCCCTCATCCCTTCCTTTCCACTCTGGTTCACTCCTCAATTTCCACTCTCACTCACCCTATTCTTTCCCCTCCCTCCTCCCTCTTGGTGGTTGAGCCCCTCCCCTCCTCTCTGCCCAACCGGAAGGGGCTTCTGTAGGGAAGAGGATACCAGCTGGCCAGGTTACCCAGTGGTGTCAGAGCTATGGCTGGAGGCTGGATCTCCATGATACCAACAGGGAATGTCTGAACCAGAGAAAGCTTGGGGGCCCACTGGTGCATGATAATACAGTCACTAAAACAATTACTTTTGACCACTTCTTCCACTGCAGAAAAAGAAAACTTCTGGGCTGACTTTGGGAACCCGTGGAGCCCAACAGTCATCAGTGCTGACGAGGTCCAGACCAAACAGACAGCGACCAATTCTGGACCATGCATGGTAGCAATGCATGCATGGTAGCAAAATGGTCCAATGTCAAGTCAGCGTCATCAACTTCACTCAGGAAAATGAAGTGTTCCTTGGGACATGAATCTGCTTCAGCAATTCTTGTGTATATTTTCCTAGCTGGCGTAATGCCTTTTTTGTACAGTATCTTTCTTTCCTCAAGGAATCAGTCTATGTCGGTGTTCACTCCATGCAGACAACAGTAGATGAATGACAGTCATCAGGTTTGGTCATTAGCAATGTATTACAGGAATAAAGCATTGAGCAGGTGTAGGCCTACTTTCCTCTCTGTCTGTCTCCTTGTTTGGTAAGTATAACTTCCTGTCGGAGAAGAGGGGAGGAGGAGGAGCCGTCTGGAGCTTGATTAATGACCTAGAGAAATATTATCCACCTTATCTGTGGATTGTCTCAACAGGCATCATGAGAAATATTGATAGAAGCAGAGGAAAGTGGATATTTACATAGAGACTCAGAGGAGCTCCCGGTAACAACTTCATCTCTGCACTCGTGAGAGGAATACTGAAAGGACCTTCTGCCAACCACTAAAAGAAACTACACTGTATGAGAAATCATACAGAGTGAATTGTTCACACACAAAACCTAATGACAAACACAGACAATCTAGGCTATCTTGAACACAATTCTATTGTTTGTGATGTGTAGATCACCTAACGTTGGAGTGATTTTATCTTTGCTGTAACAGTTCAGTGCGAGGAACACACCAATTATTTAAGTTATATTCAACATTTTACGATCTCTCACTGAGGAGGAGATTGAAAAACAGCCTTACAGATGAGATACACACAACTAGGAGAGCAGAGATGTTGGACAAACATTCATGTGGTTTATGCATATGGTTTGTAGATATTTGCTATTTAGTACACAAGTTTACACTTTCTCCATATTTAAAATGACATGAGAAACAAACCAAAATCCAGACAAAGAAACTGTGAGATCATACTTTTGCAAATAAGGATTTGGTTCCCTGCAGAGTTTTGGAGTGTTAAAGGAATAAACTACATTGTTTGTGATTTCACCAAGGACTTCTTTTCCCAGCAGGCACCAGTTCGTGACAGGCAGAGTTTTTGCATAATGGCTTCTGTTCCGTATTTGACCCCTAGAGGAATGGAAAGAAAATGTCAGATTATATGGCGTTTAAAGAAAGGTGAAAAACTAAATCCAACTCTGTTGTGGCCAACATCGCCAGAGCGACCTGCTGGTAGCACATACTGTATGTACCAAGTTGAATTGGTGAAACTCACTCCTTAGTATAAATACCACTCACCCGTACCATGGAGAAAGCTAGCTCTTTGGTGGTATAGACGGTTAAAGCGGTGTTTGAAGTCAGAGGTCCGAAGTGACTTCATCTGTTACACCTGCAGAGTAGATGTAACATCTGTTAAAGGTTTTGCATTTGTAGAAATATTTTTTTTGCAGCTGTAAAAATGTTTTGTATCTATAGTTTTTATCTAATGTTTTTTGCATGTGTAAACAATTGAAATGAATGGTCGTTAGCAGGCTTCTGCATAACGACCCATTCATTTGAATCAGGTGTGTTGGAGCAGAGAAACATCTAAAACATGCAGGACAGGGGGTACTTGAGGACCAGGGTTGAGAACCACTGTTATAGACCTTTGCCTTGTTTCTTTGACCTCGTATTGTGCCTGCGTCTGGGTCCTCTTCCCTTTCTGGGATCTATCTGGGTCATAGTGTTGCAACATACAATGCCCAGTTTTCAATATAATTGGGCCAAAGACAGACAGTGATTCTTAGAGTTATGGTTGATGGAGACACGAGACGGGATTAATTCTCTTGTTTAAAAGCAAAGTGCTGTGGGTGCCAGGGTTGACCTTGATGATGTGTCAAATCAAAAATACAATGGCTGTCTGGATGAGGCTGACTTTGAACAGCTGTTTTTATCAATGTATCATGGACATGTTAGGATTTAATTAAAATGAGATAATCTAATAAATATCACAGTCTGGTTACCTGGATAAAAAGATGCATGCTCTGGGGATTTTTTTCAACTTCTCCTCCTTCGCCGTGACTTGAGGGGGTATTACCTCAAGGTTAACTTTCATGTCAACTCGTTGATACATTTCAAGCCAGCTGTTACAACTGTATTGGGTCTACGGAATCCTATCAAGCAGGGCAGCACCACCAGGATTTCTCATTTACTTCAATTTGAACCGGTGTTAACCGGGATGTCGCGTAAAATGTGTTGGTTTTAAGGATATCATATTTGTATTTGAGGTGATGGGAGCGTGCAGAAAGGACAGATGGAGAGATAGATTAAGCACACAGGGGCCCTAGAGGGGGTGTCCATTTCGGTCCAGAAAACACTTTCACGGATCATAAATTACCCCCCCACCCCCCCCCCCCTCCTCAGAAAGTCAAACCTTACATCCCAGTACACATCCCAAAGCATCAACATCATCCTCAGGTCTACCTTTTCTGTTCAAATACAAGTCGTTTCAGGAAAAGCATCATGTCAGAAAAGTAATAATCAATACTTGCAATTTTCAGTTAATTTAAAAAATCCATTACTGAACACCAAAAAAACAATTCCCTTCTATCAAAACTGACCATCAAAAGTCTTGGCAGAGACTGTAAGAACAATACATTATCTGGTAAAATGTAAGTCTTAAATGGGCATTACCAAGCACTGTTGTGTGTATTTATGTGGAATGCTATCTAAATTAGCCACCCCTCCAGGCATCTGGGGAGAGAAAGCGAGACTACGAAAGATGTTTGTGAAGCAATAATCTGAAAAACATTAATGTTTTGGGGGAATGTAATGATGTTTTGAATTTGTAAAATAAAAATTATTTTGATGATTGTTGTAAATTATAATAAATAAAACATTTGGTATTTTTCTACAATTAGCTTGGGAAGTCTTTTACATACCCACCCGGTACTTGGAAGTTAGTTAGGCACAAGGCCCTGAAGAAAGCTAACAGGGCTGCTGATGCAGAAAGGGGGCACATTTGTACCTCAAATGTACCATGGCACCAAAGAGGAAGATTGTGAGGCACAATGATTTCACTGAGTGAGGTGTAGTTGTTTAGGTTTCACTAGCCCAGCAGGCAGGGCTAGCTCAGTACGAACAGCCTACGGCCATCCATCTGGTGTCAGACCAGATGTGTAGTAGAGGCCCTGTCTGGGCCAATCTTCCTAGCCTGCCCCTCTCCCTCCACAACACACTGACATCCATCACACCCTCAGAGTGTCAGATTTATGATTTACCGTGAAATATGGTTACAGGTATTTATAGGACGGGCTATGAAACACCTGCCGCAGGAGGTCAGCATCTTTCAAAACTGCTTAGACTGGTAGATGGGATATGACTTAGAGTTCTGCAAAGTCTTGTATGAATTAAACATTTAAAAACACCAAACAGCAGCTACATTATGCTCTCTAAAAATACATATACCTATTTGATGCAATCAATTTATGTAGATGGTTAAAAGCTGTTTCTGTTGTTGATCCACAAGTAAACGTGGTCGATGCTTTGTGACATGGTTAATGGGGCCCATGTTGACTTATGTCTGTGTGTATGCGGCTCAGTGATTAATATGGTTCTATAGCATTCCATTCTCTGAGCGTTCGCATGCTAATTATCCTGTTGGCTGTGAGGAGAAGGATTTGGTGTTTTTCTGTTGGAGTGAAAGAGCCCAGGGTCTCACTGGTGAGTAATGGGTTTCTAATGGCAACATTAACCCACTGCATGGACAGAGAAGTGCTTAATGTCTCCTATGATTAAAGTTCAGAAGCCGTGATGTCAGAGGTCAGAAGCTTACACTGATTGGTTGAATTTGTAGATTTGCATGTGGAGAGATATCCTTCATACTGTGTCAAAGCTCCTAATTAAAATCATACTAATCCTTTGATTTGAGCTTTAAGATCATTTACAGTTTATACACATTTTTCATAAACATTGTCGTAACATTACATACAGACAACCTAGTATAAAAATAAATACATATACCCATAAACTTTCCTCATCGTTAATTCCTGTCAATAACTCATTAGCCAAGCCGACACCGTTGCTTGTGTGTTTTACACCATATACAGATTTTTCTTACAAATAACTTAGCAAACCAATTAGCATTGGCACATAGATGTTCTTACTAAAATAACAGAATCAAAGGAACTGTAGGATAATCAGTGACTTCTCTTAATCACTCAGATTATTTCTGTTTCACACAGGGGGAGGCTAGGGACAGTTTTCGTTGGGGTAGTGGACTACGGTCTCTTGGGTGGCCTGATGGAGAGGTTCACAATGTTATTTTGGAGTGAGTCATTTCAGGCAATAACATGGTTTGATTGATGGGTTAACTCTAGATTTATATGTCGAGTCATCCATCACTTTGGACCACCAATAAATCCCTTTTTTTGGGCCGTTCGACAGAAAGCCAACAGAACGTCACCAACCTTGAGATATGTTTTTCAGCTCTGTTATCTGCCACCACCTAGAAAGTTAAATTACACTCCTGAAAGCTTAAACTATTGATTGTGAAAACTCCCTAGACAACCAGCTTATCTATCTACACATTGTCAGATTGGCATTTTAATTATGTAGGTTTTATCCACCTTGATATACCCTTCAGGCAATATCTGGACATGTTGTGGGAAGCTAGCTGAACATGAGATAACATTTCACCCAAGTTGTTCTCATTAGAGGTTAGCCAAGGGCCAGCATGGGTACCATTAATGCAGACTTTATCTTACCCCTTGACTTGCTCCAACTGAAGATGTTTTGTGATGCAACCAGAGTGGTTGTGTTAGAGCATGCTGAGCAGACACATAGATCATTACTGTCAAACATGTCTGAGATGGGTTCTCAGGTTTTTCTGTCTGCCACTGGAAGATGAGATTGCTTCAGTGTTGTTACTGTCAGTGCCAGAGCTGTGGAGGCAGGCCGAAGAGAGGCCTGAACTGAAGGAGTTTACGACAGGAGCATCCTGGGAACTCGAACTTAAGAGTTTGTTTCTGTGTTTCTATTCTAAAATAGATCTGTGTGATTTAATCAAAGTTAAACTCTCAGGGAGAGCCTGGTGAAAATTGTATTAAAACATTGACAAACATGGCTATGCTGCTTGGCTTATGTTTGCTTGTTGATAGTACAATATTGTACTCTTGGCAGGAAAACATTTGGTTTGGCCGGAAATTTGTCAGAATTATTTATGATAGATTATTAGGAAAAAGGTAGAAGGCTTTAGGACAGATAAAATTGGATCTTACAGGATAAGTTCAGGTTCAGGCAGGAAGACTGAGCAGTTTTGTTGACCGATACTTTATTCCACATGATACAATACATAATTGTAATATTTGATTTGGCGTATGGTTGTGCTCGCAGCGGCTCCCTGCCGCACCCAACGGAGACATCGTCTCCTAAGACACCATCTCGACATCCAGGCAGAAAGCAGCAACAGCATTCCCCCTGAGAAAGAAGAAAAAGAAGACCAGACAAAAGTGTGGAGGCCAGGGAGGTGGAGGCCGCAGGAGGCCGAGAGCGTTTGTGTCGCACAAGCAATGCAGCAGCTGGGATCCCTGCTATATACCCCTCCCTATTAGGAGGGTGTGCCTGACGCGTGATGACGATTTGCTAATTGCGCTAGGTCTCGCGTCTCCTGCATGAACCTGCTTTGCTTGTTAGCATTAGAAACAGAGAAAGCCTTGTCTTAACACAGTTAGCCTTTACAAGCTAGATTTCAAATTCTTTACTTCCCCTGGGATCATTTATTATCACACTTGCAAAGAACATGTATCACCAGCACACATCTAAAATATATCTGATCATAAACAACAAGTTATTCTGCCAAGCCCAAGAAAACATAGTACACTTCCAAGTATGGGAAAAAAAGATGGCAAAAATGAAAATCTTTTAGTATATTTTAGTATCTTTTTCAACTTGGGTGCACATGGACTGGTTTTAAAATGTCAGGTATTTATGTTCATTCATGTATTCATCGGTTCCTGTGTCATGTTTTGTTAAATTCAAACATGTACTGAAAATTGTCTGTGTTGATTAGGGCAGATTAGATTTATGTGGAAGGGTGAGGGGAGTAAAAATAACTGACAACCCCCTCCAGGGTCACTGAACACGAAGTCTTGCTGGAACGTTGCTGTCTCCACACCATGGGTGGTGGCATCAAGCTCACTTTGGGATTGACAAGGTGACTCCGACCTCTGTGTTCGTTCATTCGCATACAACATCAAGTTGTTGTCGTTTTTTTCTGTCTCTCTTCTACTTCCTTTTCCATTTTTCACCATCACTTGCTTTTGTTTTCCTTAACAGCTGTATCCGGTCACATTAACAACAGAAAGGCTTTGTATTTCATGAGGACTGCCAGAAGCATGCTTGATTTGTTCACAGGTGAACATTGTTAAACAGGCCTCAAAGCTCTCTTGTAGTTTGTGAGGATTTCCTGCATTGCTAAAAACCATTCACGTCTATAAGTATTACAGCCTGTACTGTATAACATCTTAGAGTTTATCAGTCTCCCTTGGTCTAGATTTACTATTTATTCACGTGTGTTCTCAGCTTGTAAAAAAAGAGTCTTTGCAATTGAGCATGGATACTGCGAGTGTAGGAATTCACAAGTATTGAAAATATATAATTGGAGATCCATTGCCATTGGTCAATAGGTTTGAAAGAGAACAAGTGACATTTTCCTAAAAAATAAATATAGTGAAAGCACCTATCATTCATTTTAAAATTAAAAGAGCCAAACCATTTTCAAACTTGAATTTTTACCTGTTGGTGATTTAATGAGGGTAATAGATTATTTGGATGCCAAATTGGATGTAATATCCACTTCTACAGACTTGGATACTTTATTTCTGACTAATTCATGAACAATGCCCTGTAATATTATTCTATTTCTTGAGTCCACCTCCATCTGTGTTTTGTCTCTCACAAACAATAACAACTTAAGTTCTGCACCAATGTACTCTTTCTAACAGCTATTTTAACATTGGTGGTTCTTAACCATCGCAACTGAAAGGTTTTCTATTTTGAGGGACTATAATCATCTTCCAACCTCTATACTACATGTGCGTCGAGGCACTTACCCAGAGCAAGACACTGATCTCTGCAAGCCAAGAGCACATGAGGTCTCCGCCTCTCCTTCTCTCTTCCTCTTTCTCGGCCCTCTCTTTTTCCCTACCTACACTTGCTTCAACACCAGCTCAAGTTGAAAGAGAAGACACAATTTAATGAGAAATTGTTTTTGCAGTTCCTCCGGTAATTAGTTTGTTAAAATGGAACGCATCGAAAACATCCCAGGAAATACAAAATTGAATATTAATTAAACTGCAAATAGAAATCATGCTCGAGTGCTGAGAGCAGCCATCGTGTCACAGCAATATTTATCTCTTCTGGTCTCATGATTAAAAGTATATTTATTATTTTGTGTTTATCGCAAAATGCTAAGTAATCCAGTTAAACATTCCCCTCTCTTGAACTGAGGAAAAACTTCTTCTTTATTTTTTTTACATTAAAACACACTATAAGTAAAGAAAGTATTTATTTTCCTATTTGAATCAAGTTAATATCATTGTGTTATACCCAATACTTTGGTGTAACCCAATGTAATAATTCACTATATATATACCAAGTTTGTTATTTAGTCAATGCATTGTCAAAGTAGTGGGGCACCAAGCTACATCCTACACAGAGATTTCAAACCCTGTTTTCCTATCCCACGGTCGCCTGTTTCTTCAGAAACAGTGGGGAACTCATCAAACTGCCTGCCCCCAGAATAGCGCCCACAGAGAGAGAGTTGAGGAGACAGAGAGAGAGAGAGAGAGAGAGAGAGAGAGAGAGAGAGAGAGAGAGAGAGAGAGAGAGAGAGAGAGAGAGAGAGAGAGAGAGAGAGAGAGAGAAATGGGAGGTTGAAATGAGGGAAAATGATCAACAAATGCAGAGATGTCCGATATCTGGAGTGGAGAATAGAGAGACAAATGCAGCTGAGAGAGAACTGAGAGACCGACAGACACAACAGGACAGAGAGGGACCATGACAGTGAGAGACAAGGGAGCCAAGCTGGTAGTGAGATGCTCACACCACATCATCCATGGATGGAGAGCTGGGAGTGGATCCAGATGTTTGTATACGGGAGCAGAGTGGAGAGTCATCTGAGAGCCTGGATGAATAATTCACATTGGCCTCTTCTTTGTGTGTGTGTGTGTGTGTGTGTTTGCCTCTCTCCTCGATCTCCCCTGTTCCCCCCTGACTCCTGCTCTGTGACACGTGTGTGCTTCTGCATTCAACCTATGTCTGATCTCTCTGCACACACACACTCCCTTAGATCAGAACTGGCTAACTCTACAGGGGTTGTGGAGTCCTATCTGATCGGTGAATAAATAAGTACAAGCACCCTCTCCATGTTCCGTGTTGGAGTCTGTCCATGAGTCTGACAGCATGCAGCCAAAGCTGGATCCCTCCTAATGAATAAACATGGGAACTGTGTTGCCTTGGAGGAATGACAGTGACTGGCTGTGAAGGGATTGACTTCAGCTTGGGGATTATATATTTATCTGTGGACCACATGTGTTTGCTAGATATGTTGGCTGAGTAAAGGTAGACTTATTAACAGCTCTTTTTTTCTTGTGCAGGCCAGGAAAGAAATAATGGATGGTCTGATAATCAGACTGATTCATTTGAGTTGCAGCTCTCTGTTCAACACTGTTGTGTATTCAGTAGATGAAAGCAAAGGGATGGACTGACTCAATTCAAGATGAGTGAAACGTTTTGGATTTGTCTACAATGAAACTGCAGAGCTTCCTAAAAAATGGTGTTGATGATACGTTTAAAATGGCCTCATATCGGGTTCAAAACTTAGTCATCCACAACGGTCCCCAGATATTTGTTTTGAACCACCTGAACCTGTTCCCCATTCATGAGGGTATGTGCTGAGGGGACAGAAGCCCTTTTGTGATAATATAGAAATGTATTTTGTTTTTAATTGCCAAGTAGCAAATATTTCAACACTCTACATGTTGCCACAGTATTATTTATATACTCAATGGATTACCCATTGTTTGCTGGTGCTGTTATTTGAAATATAAATTGTGGTTAAAGTCTGTTTCCTGTTGTATAATTTTAATTAATTGTATTTGTTTTGATTTTCAGTTCAGGGGAGAAGTGTTCTTATGTACCCACTCTTCCTCTCTTGAGGTTGCATGGAAAGCTGTTTTCCCCAAAAGAGTAAACTTAATAATTCAAAAGTTTATTTCTCACAATTTTAATTATGTGTTGTTGCGCTGCAAAGGTCAATTAGATAATTAAATAGTCAAACAAATTGAATGTGCTTGAACTGTTTAAACCATTTATTTTAATATTTTTCGTTTTCTTTATTGTGATTGATGGAAAGCTGTCATTCATTAAATACATTAAAAACAAGCCAAGTTAGAAATATATTTGATTGGAGAAAATGTCTGTCAAAGAAATGTTAACATATTTTTCTTAATTATTAATTATCATCAATTAATTTACCAGGTGTCTCTTGCATCTTACCCATCCATCTTCCCTCTCCCTCTATCTCAAACAACACTACCATACTCTATAGAGCATGGCAGACACATATTTTATCTTGAGGGCATTCTAAATCTTCAGTATGCCCAGGTACATAGTGCGCCTGACACAATATGCCAAACACCAGGATTAGATCCTACAAAGTAGTTGTTACAACGGGTTGTAGTTCACTCATATGGACTTCAAGCAGGTACTATGCAAGCACAGCTCCTGAACAAACCTATACGGTAAGTGATACAATAATATGGTTCATGTTGGATGTTGGCAGTTTTGTGGGAGAGTCCTAATCATTAAGTCCTATTTATTATCGATTTTTTTGTGTATTTCATAGCTCAGCCATCCCAAAGGGCAAACCAGACATTTTTCCATGGGCAACCTTTGCCATGAAAAATAAGTCACATTTAAAGCACACCATTCATTTGTTTACCATTCAGACCACTGCTTTTGATAATTGTTGCTGTGTGAAATTGAATAGCCCTGCATTTCCAAATCAGATCAAATGAAGAGATTAATTAGGTATGGCATTTGTCTATTTCTTTCCAACTGTACCTTTACTGGCATTAGCTACAACAATCCTTTTACAATATGCGTTTGAGAATTCTGTCATCTTACATGAATTGTGG
The DNA here is from genome assembly GCF_054491055.1 of Hypomesus nipponensis. Classification (NCBI taxonomy): domain Eukaryota; kingdom Metazoa; phylum Chordata; class Actinopteri; order Osmeriformes; family Osmeridae; genus Hypomesus; species Hypomesus nipponensis. The sequence continues at coordinate 10,479,301 of NC_140382.1, read as the reverse complement.
GTCGATAGAACTAAAAACTGAGAGGAGCTCTGTCTCATCTCTGTATGCGTTTGAGCATCCTGTATTGACAGGTTTCACAGTGTGGTTTCGGACTGTCTGAGATCAATTGCTTTCTCCTTGTCTTCCCCTGTTGAACGATTGTGACTACATCTTCATGGCGTTCTATGATGTACAACAGCAGCAGCTGGAAACATTGTGGGATGCCAAGAAGATGTAGAGTACACACACAAACACAGTAACCTGTTGAGCTAAGGACTGTGGTGCATGGACTCACTGGTTAGTCCTGCTGTTACTACTTTGCGTCTGTCACAACTCGGCAACCAACCTTTTCAGACTTGTTGAACATGCCTGTCTCCTGGCCCTCTGGAACCTGTGTGACTGACAGTTTACATCACTAAGAAAGAGAGAGAGAGTTTGAGAAAGAGGGAGTTCTCTAACAACAGCAGGACTGACAATGAGGCTGGATTGTAACACGAGTCCCAAGGTTAGGATGCGCATGATGTGTCTCTACAGTTAATTAAAACCTGTTATATTCTTAATTGAATACACTAATGCACAGTGCCTGTGATGCAATTGGGGATTAAGATGCCGGTGAGACATACACACACACACACAGATTCCTGGAAATGCACTGCACTGCAAACACCTGCAAAATTACAACTTTGCACAATACCCAGTTCTCAAGCTAATCGTTCCACAAAAATCCCATTATAAAACTTGCACAGACACACAGATAGACAGGATTCCTTGCATTTTTGCATACAGTAGTCACAGTTTTCCTTATCTCGGTTGCCATGTATTGACAGACTGTGGTTGGATCTAGTTGAGCCCTCGGTGTGTCCTGTCCGGTGAAGCTGGATGGCTGCACCGCTTCTGTAAGCAGGTGGATACATGGGGATGTGTAGGGGTTCATTAGGGATGTGTCCATTAGCTGGTTCTATGAGCAAATGCAACCACAGTATTGAATGCTGGCCCACTCCTCCTACTCAAAAGAAGAGGAGAAGGTGGAAGAGCAGGAACAAGAGCTCTCAGAACATCCCACACGATGGTATGGCTGTGTCTTCACTGAGTGAAGTCACTGCATGACATGCACTTTGTATTATCCTCCAAGGCCCTTGCAGGAGCAATAAGGCAGGGGAAAAAACAGCAAAGTGCCTTTTAACAATGATGTTGGAAAAGCTCTGGTCTTGTTCAATGTTCAGATGGCTTATGATCCTACCTCTTGTAAAAACGTTTGTGACATTTTGTATTGTAGAGTATACAGTAATCAAAGTCTTATTTCTCCAGATGAATTGGCATGTGTCATTTGAGCAATTCAACAGACATCAAAGTCTGCTGTATTTTCGTGTCGGCCCTCTTAGATCTAACGTTACAAAAGCTTTCTAAAAGGAGGGAGAGAGAATAGACAGCGTCCGTATGACATCTGTAACGATGACTGGCCGTCGGTGTAATTGGCAAAATATTGTTAGGTGGCTAATGATTCCCTGTGCAGTCTGGGAATTGAGAATAGTAGCTGAAAGGGGTCTGGATTGTAGGACGAGTGTCAAGAAGAAGTGATGCTGTCGAGCTTGACGTACCTCCAGCAGCCTGGATATTAGTGCACAATATTTCTGACGTGTTTAGGGCCTGCAGACAGCTCAGAGTGAATCGGAAATACTGCAGTTCTTGTTCTGTATTAGCTGCTAGACCTTTAGCTCTGGGATGATTTATGACTGAGGTGGACTAGGGTTAGGATTGGGGTTTGGCCAGCGATGCACACAGTGACTGCAGTGTTCTTGGTAGAAACAGCAGTGGGACACGGTTCTGAAAATGATCAGGATTTCATTATTTTTGGAGATTCATTCATCTTGACAAGCTGGGTGGTTATTTTCCAGTGACAGGGAAATTAAATAAATACAGCAATCTGTTCATGACCCTGCCAACCCAAGCTGATGCTGCGCTGTGTATTTGACGCTTGACAAAATTGTTTAATGTCAATTTACGTTAAAATCACAGACATAAAGACAGTTGGATTTCAGACACGGGAAGCTGTTTTAAATTGTATTTTGCACTCTCCAAGTCACCATAAAATGACTGTACAACTTCTGATAGATATGTAAATTCCTGACTGAAGATTGTAGACGATAATGTGCAGGAACGACCACAGTGGAAACAGGAGCGTGTCAAACTTCAGAATAGCCTAATGCAGGGTTGGTGAAATAGACATAATACATTGAGCACCGCTCAATTTTACTTTTGCTTGGAACATGGCATAATATATACCTGTCTTCCCTTGAAGATTACAAGGGACACTGAGCAGCAATTAAACTCTGAAACCTAAGAGCATGTGTGGAGGAAGTGGGTTTATGTCCATGACAGCTGATGCTAATTTAGATTTCTCTCCTCATACCTACTGTTAACAGCCTTCAGACGAAACCAGAGTGGCAAATGTGATAAGATTTATAATCAGATGCACTTAGGAAATAGCGAAGAGGTCCCAAATCCTTAACTCGTCGTTAGATGTTTGCCTTTTAATCCCATACCCTTTTACACATGCATCTTTGAAGTATTTTTGATGGAACTTTGCCATATCCTCCTGCCTGATGTGCAAAATGGCCTCTCCCAATTTGCCCGCTCCCCTCGTCAGCATCGGCATGTGACTGTCGCTCAGATTAAATCTGAGGCCTGTCAAAAAACGGAGTCTTGTTTTCCTCATTCCTGATTGGCTACAGGGGTCCAACATGGGAGGAGGTGGCACCAGACAGACATGCGGTTTGCAGAGGAAACCTAATGGCTTAAGAGAAACTAATGGCAGCCATGTTAAATGGAGCCCATAGATCTTTGTGATGTCTCAATGCACCAACAGACAATGATAATCAATAGCTCTCTGGTGACCTCCATATAAATGACAGGTTAAAATCCGCCCATGTCATCAAATCTTCTAGCTAATTAGATATAAATTATTCCTTGTCAGCACCAGTGAGATGGCTCTTCTAAGTGGAGATGAGTAGAGATGTGTCCACTTTCCATAATGATGGAAATGAGCTTTGCAATAGAGTTTTTCAGGGATGATTACAGGCCACTGGATGTATTTACACTCACTCCTCCCACAGTCCAATGTGAAACTAATTTATCCGTAAGTACGTATTCCCTGCAGCGGCGGCTGCACTTCTAAACCATCAAACTGTTTCCCATTGGTGGAATCACACTGGATCAAAAAGTGCCAACGTGCAGAGCGACTTCACACTCAACCCCGGGGTCACAGGCTCTTGTCTTGTCACCTTGTTTTTTAAGTGCAGGGCGACTCACTTTACCCGACCCTGGAGTCTGGGCTCGTCTGGACTCGTCTGGGTGCTGCAGTGGAGGCAGAACAGAGAAAAACAGATCAATCCTGAACTGTGTTGTTGTCATCGCCGCTCCTTTCCAAAGGCGAGGGAGGATGTTTGCTTTCCCTCCTAAGTTGGAGCTGTAAAACGCAGACGTGGTGTCTACGCATTATTGCCTCCGTGGGGAGAGGCTGTGGGTGACTACTGTGTCACCTTGTCTGTTGCTAATTATCACTGTATGTTTAACGCTGAAAGATGTAGTATATATTTAAAAAGTAACTGGATGTACAGGACTGTATACTACATGTCACATCAGTGAAGAGGATGTGTCTGGGGAATGGTGGGGGTGTTATGTGACAAATGACTCAAAATAAATGTGTCATTTCCAAGGTCTTATTCAGCTGTTTACTACTAGTACGCCAGAAGCAGAGGATGAGTATCACCCAGAGACAAATTTGTTTCCAAACCAATTTTTCTCAGAACACAATGTCAGTTTTACAATACTCATGTGTGACAAAAAGAGAATTCGAAACAGAAAAATGAAGAGAGGTGGAATCGAGACCTGGATGAACATGACCAGGGGTGTAGTGAAGAGACCTGGATGAACATGACCAGGGGTGTAGTGAAGAGACCTGGATGAACATGACCAGGGGTGTAGTGAAGAGACCTGGATGAACATGACCAGGGGTGTAGTGAAGAGACCTGGATGAACATGACCAGGGGTGTAGTGAAGTATAGACTGTAGGGCTGACGGGTTGTGGTTTAGTACGTTACTTACTGTACACTCGTTTGACTGTATGGCATGCAATAAAGCCTGTGACAGCATTGGATTAGATTCAAATGAAATTCAGATCCAGATACAAAATTCAGGTGTCTTAGTCCCAGGGAAATTTACATCAAAAACGATAAAGAAACAAAAAGTCTAAATAATACAAGATACAATTAATGATACAAAAGGTAGAGGAAAAAAGTTACATGGTTCACCCACCATGTCCATGTTCAACCCACGTATAATGAAACCTACACCCAATTCCACCCCTTCTGCTGTGCGAATTTCCCACCTCTTGACTTTTTCACCTCGCTGTAAGCAATACTTCAAGAGAGGCATCGGATCAACATTGACTTCAAGGGAGCTGAGAGCGCTTCCTGGTCTAACAGCCATCAGGATCTCTATTGATGTCCTTTTCCTGACAATTGATCTGAGCCTGTTTCGCTTGGCTGGCTGACTTAAACATGGAGGATTGGCAGAGTACGCATGCAAAGATGCATACAGTCTGGGTGTAAAATCAGACAAGCCTTTTTAGGAGGGATAGTTGTCAGATGAAAATGTGGTTTCAACAACATAATTGCCAAGGGTCATTGGTTGTCCCACTGTGTGTTTATATATGTGACCCCCCTCACAGTCTTGATCCCATATTAAAACTATAGCGAACTGATATTGTACATGGAGAAACAACATGGCCGACGGCTTCGTCTAAATGGTAGCTTCACACTTCAATAATCCCCCAATGTGCATTATGCAAATCTCAATAATCCGATTATGCATCAAAAACGACAAAAAACACACACAAAAAACAAACAAGGAACTGTATTTCATTTCACTGTCCTAACTCTGTTAGATACAGTGTTCGCCCTTTGCAAATAAATTGACTCCAGAGAAGCAGGCTGGATCTAGTTGAGGAAACAGAGTTGAGCATTCCCTCCTTCTCCTCCTCCTTTTTTTTTACTCCTCCAACACCTTCTTCATTAGGTCGTCCAGTTGACGACACACACCCCTAGACTCTTCATTTCATATTCTGCGGGGCTGAGGTCTAGGGGATGATAATGGAATTCCCGTCAGCTCATAAGCCATTTTCATAGAATCTTCTTTAATGAGCTTGAGAGAGTCCCGGCTTGACCTTTGACATGCTGCTGAGTTTCGCCACTCTGTGTTTTGATGAGCTCTCATTCTCTTCAGTGTATAGGACTTAAAGACTGAAAGGGTGAGGGCGAAAGAATAACTTGCCTTCTGACATTTTGTCAAATTATGAGAAATCAGACTAAGTTTATAAGGAAACGTTTCATTGTTGCCAGGTTGGAGGTTGGAAAGGACGGGTGAGTCTGAAATTTCTCATTTCACTTGTGGCTTGAGTTGATGTATGGTGCATCAGTTCATCTAAAAGGTGAGGAGAAGAGCACATTTAGAAGTGGGTGTGCATTGTGTGACACAAAGAGAAACATCAGGGTCTCCAAGCCAGCATGCTCCCAACTACAGGGGATTAGACAAAGAAGTGGAGTGAAAAGGACCACATTGAAGTAGAGCCGCAGTGAACAGAGACTGGATTCTAAATGTTGTAATGATCTTGACACAGAAATTGTTGCCATATCATTCTGGATTCAATTGGCACAAAGTGACACCATAAAGCCTTTATAAGTAAACCACAACAACCAAATAATAAATATTAATAACATTTTGATGGATTAAATTAAATCTCCAAAGAAAGAAAGATCTTACAGAAGAAAGATTGTGAAGTGATATTTTACATTTACATTTATTCATTTAGCAGACGCTTTTATCCAAAGCGACTTCCAAGAGAGAGCTTTACAAAAGAACATAGGTCACTGATCATAACAACGAGATTGTCCCAAACATTGCAAGTAGCCAAAACATGAAGCATACATTGTGAAAAAGCTAAACAAGTGCCAAAAGGGAAGACCCATGATATCATCTTGGTATGTCTTTGTAAGGAGATCAACACAGAGAGAAAAAGAAACAAGGAAATAATTCAAGATCTGAAAACTCTCGAACTCCAAGTTCACATCCAGTATTTCTGACAACCCCCCATGGTATGTCTTTATTCTATGACCTCTAAATAGCATGTCCACTTCCAGAAGTGTGTCTGTGTGTGTGCCCATGTTAAATGTGAGTGTGGCAGGGACACTCAACACACACACACACACACACACAAACACACATTAACAACCTGTAAAGATAGTCACCCAGCTGTGTTCTTCGTCCCAAAAATGGTCTAGTCGTTTAGCTGGTCTCTCTCTAAAGACACAAAGAAAATCCCTCAGTCCCTGATGTGTGCATGTGTGTGCATGCTTGTGTGTGTGTGTGTGTGTGCGCGCGTGGCATGCATACAGAGCCAGGAAACAACAACACACTGGGAAAACTAAAGCAGAGTTTATTTAAGTTAGTTCTGCTGGAGGATCAGTGTGCTGCTCCAAAACGCCAGGTGGTCCGCCGGGACATTGGAGTGAACAAACTGTCAGAAGAATTACACTGCTTAGTTGTGAAACTGCAGGTCCATATTTTTTCCATACGGAGACTTAAACATGAATGGGAGACAGGAATGCAGGTCTGCTTTGCCTAAGAGTTGGCAATCATAACTACTGCACTGATAGCTCCACCTGTCTTATTGATTCTGTCTTCTGAAAAACACATTACATGGAACAGAAGAAATGCCATTAATGAACGTATAGGTCGTACATGTACCTTTACACCAAGGCATAGCCACCGCAGAAATAATCATTAGTAAATGCATCATGAGTAAAATCAAGCTTACAGACTGTACCGGCCTCACAAAGCTAATGTCCATGCTAGATTTTAATTTAGCAGACTTTCCCCCTGAGGCAAGTAGGGTAAAGTGCCTTGCCCAAGGACACAATATCATTTGGCATGACCGGGAATCGAACCACCAATCTTCTGATTAATAGCCAAATTCCCTCACCGCTCAGCCTTCTGACCCCCTATTTGTTTTGATGTAACTTTTCCATTTTAACTGGAAAGGCTAATGTAGAACCTGGTGTGTGTGTATGTGTGTGTGTGCTGTAATTTTTTATGTTCTCCTTCAATACACGTTGCACACATTCCTATAGACATTGATGAATGCTGCAGAGCTTACTTATGGAATCGTTCTATATGCAGTAGGCTCCTTATCTTTTGAGCCAGTGAAAGAGGCTGCACCAGGAGAATTCTCTTTATGTCACAAACAGAGTCTGTATGCAATTACGCGAAAAGCCTTCCACTTCTTAAAGCCAAATACTACCTTTGGAGATGGTCCAGTGAATTCAGATGCAAACGCAAGGCCAGCTTTCAGTCGGTTAGACACGGTGTAACAATGTGTGAATTGCAGCTCGCTTTAGGATCCGCTCAATTTGCCCAAAAACGCCGTCTTTTGGTGGAGGCCGTGGATAAACATGGGATGTGTCTGAGTCTGACTTCTAACTTGGTCTCAGATCATTACTTTCTGAGCTGCTCTTAAAAACAGAGGAGTTATTTTGTAACGGGGGTGTTTATGTGGAACTGAATGGTTCACCTTGAGAATTTATGAACTGACAAATTGTCGGGCTTTACGGAAGTAAATAATAATAAATAAATAAATAAATACAAGAAAGAACCAGAGAATGGAATGATGCCCATACCCTTAAAAAAAAATCATCTGCCATGATGAGATATTATAACCTAAAGTAGACAAGACTCTCCTTCTTATAATACTATTAGATGGCATGTTCTACAAGCCTTTATCATGCATGATACTTCCTCATTTAACTTTTTAATGACAAACTGAAACACAATGCAATGGTTCTGGATTATTGGAAATGCCTGAGTTTGACTCCTGGACACTTCAGTTGGAATGAGTGATTAATGACCACCCTCACACAAACTTCAGAACACTGATGGGGGTGGAGGGGGGAATGGGGTGGTGGAGGGAGAAAGATGGAAAGAGAAAGGGAGAGGAAGAAAGTGGAGTTGAGTGGGCGGGTGATGTCGGGGGCATACTTAGAAATAAAGTCAGAAAACACACTTGAAAATCAGACTGATTTCAAGCACTATTTTCAGTGTTATGCTTCTGCTCACTGCTATTTCACATGGCTTCATACTGTATGTTTGAGGTTTAAAGACCACCAACGTTCATTCTAGCTACATGTATTTGTGGTTTGTGTGGAATTATGTCTTGCTGATGATACAACAGTCATACTGTAGTCAATTTAATATAATTTTTCTAACTCATATCCGTAGCAATTTGACATCATGTATGCACTTTTCCGTTTGTTTTCTGCCATTTCATGTGAACTGTTTTGATTGGATCTGAGATTAAATACATCTTTCCTGGATTTAGCAGATTATGTTGGACATGGGAAAATAATTGTCTTTAGATCAAAGCAGGGGTAACTTTGCAGTCTTGGCTAACCTTTCACCAAATGTCAGGGGAAATAGCTTTTGTCAGCAGACTGGAGGGAAAATTGTATGCTCATCCTCTGCCATTTTCTGTTTGTGCTGTCCTCAAGAGAGAGAGAGGTGAGGGACATTCAGCATAAACTCCTGAATTGATAATTGAACTGAAATCTCGATATTAGCCTACAAAGATGGACTCCCCTGAGGAGAGAAGAATGCCATAAGGGTTTTAGGTATGTTTCCCTCCAACAGTTTATGAGCAGAGGTACATTCTGGGAAACTGGATCTAATCTGGGTCAATTTCTTTAATCAGTTCACAGACTCCCAGTGGTGGTATTCCTGATTGTCGCTACTTTTCCTGTAGAAGCACCAAAAATAAATAAAAACAGTAAGCATTGAAAGGTCTGATTTACCTTAAACGACAGCCAGCAGTGCTACTTATAAAAGTTAGGGATGGTGACAAATTGATTTTAAGTAACTCTGGCCAAGCTCAGTAGAGGAATTGATTGCAGCCTAGTTAGACCTGAAAACAACATGAGTCTTCATGAGAGTCCCCTGGGCTCCAACCATTACATCTGCCTGTCATAGAATGCAGTTTAATCTCACACTGACAATCAGGTAGACACAAGCTCACAAAATAATGCACACCTACACACAGAATACTGTGCATGGCAATGCACACCTACACCTACACCACACACATACACACACGCTTGACACATTTTGATATCAAAATTGATATGCAGTGTTTTCCAACTATTCTTGAACCCAATAGAAACAGTGACAGCCTTTTAGTAGGGCATAAAGATGAGCACCTGCTATGTAAAGGTTTCATATCTGACACATGAAGTGAACATCATGTACTGGAATTTATCCAAGAACTACAAATGATCCTTCCATTTCTTGTTACCTATTTATTGGCATCTACACGTCTGGTTGGGATGTTTAAATGACATAAAAGTACCTGATTCAACTGTTTTCATTACTTCCTTGTCATATTGAATTGCTTGGAGGGAATCTCAGTCAATGAAATTAAATGGGGGAAGGAGGATGTGGCTGGATGTGTATCCGATCAGTGTTTCATCTCAGACTATCAAAAATCAAAACTCCTGAGAAACGTGTCCATCTCCAGCACACATACCTCACTGTCTGACTTTCCCCAAACAGTGCTTCTCTTCCTCATCGCAGGTTTTTTCTCCACATTCTCACAGATGTTTCCTGCCTCATTGACTTCACACTCGTCTCACCACACAGAAGGCTGGAGAATCTCTGTCTGACTAGATCCCCTCATTCACACTTCCTGAAAACAAGGGAAATGGTCTTATTTGGCAAAGCTCATATCAGATCTTCAGGCTCCCTGAGGGCAGGTATGGTGGGGTCAGTAAGCCTCCCTTTAGGGCCTAGGAAGTGGTTAATCAGAAGGTTGCCGGTTTGATTCTTGGCCAAGCAAAATGACGTTATGTCCTTGGGCAAGGCACTTCACCCTACTTGCCTCAAGGGGAATGTCCTTGTACTTACTGTAAGTCGCTCTGGATAAGAGTGTCTGCTTAATGACAATGTAAATATAAATCTAGCCAATCAGACAATTGAAGAACTCAGTGGGAGTCAAAATTGCTATCCTTCTGTGAGTTGGATACACTACAGATGATTGCTTGTTCCCTTAATGTACACTTTTACCATGGCACAGACTACATCACTATCCACTACGTATTGAGATGTTCTTGCTACTTCAAGAAGCCTGGTGGCACACACATTTGAAAAGCTACATGTAGCTTACATTATTCCATGTGGTTATATTTGGCTGCTTGCAGATTGCTCACCTTTGTTACTGACAAAACTCTGTCACCGAACATGAGGATGTGTTTTAAAATCTTAAAACAATCTTAAATGCTGTTAAAGGTAAAGTAATCATTCTATTCCAATTAACAAAACTACAATGCAAATCTTTGTTATGTAATAGAATCATTTATATATGCATGTATACAAATACACAGTCTGTTATCAATACAAGCATCATAAATGCCTGTCAAATCAAGGGGAGAATTTGAGTGTTGTTCTATCTGGGATGACTGACGGGTTCATCATCGTGTCTAAACAAGTTTCTTCTCTGCCTGTTGGGAAATTTAGACTTCTCCCCTCAGGACACTTTCAGTCATCTGAAGATAGAAGTGATTGACATCACCATCGGAGATAGGGTGAAAAGCAGTAAGCCAAAGAAAAAGACTTATCTGTCTGTCTGACTCAAGGTCAAATCAGAAGTAACGTATGTATATTGAAGTACATTTTTTTTTACAGTCTTTAGAACACGTAATCACACATTTAAAAATGCGAAATAGCTTATTCATGAGAATATCAACAATTATAGAAATTAATCTCGTCCTTTGTTCCAGGCTCCTGAGAAGGCCAAGTGTAAAATATCACTCTACAGGTTGTAACTCTACAGGTTGTAACTGTATGTTAATGATCTGTGTTATCCCACAGCATGCCCTTGCTGTTTTGATATTGTTCATTTCCTACTCCCATGTTGGCTGACGCTGAAGAGACTCAGTCAGACCGTGGGCTGAAGAGGGAGACAGAATCTGCACTGCAGTAATGCTACACGGAGGAATGTGCCTGCAACCCAGTGTGGATTCAGCTAAAAAATGTCATTTCCAAATCCAACAACACCATTTGACAGATTGGGAAGGTAACTTTATGGTTTCTGGCTTAGATTGCAGGAAATTTCGGCTTTAGAAGAAGTGGAGTCGAGTTTTAGCTGTGGTCTTTCTTCCTGTGGGACTCCCCTTTGCAGTATCCTTGATGTAGATATAAAACTAAGTACATCACAGTAGACTCTCTGTGTGGCGTATGATGCCTCATGAAGCTCCCATGAGCTGCACAGATCACCAGGCTGATTGAAGTGGGGAGGGAGATGGCTGGAGACCTAATAGTTGCATCATGTTTGGCTCTCCATGACAAAAAAGTAAACAGCTTGATGGCATCCTATTTGAGTTTCCACGTAATTAGAGAGCATCTGCTTCAACAACAGACACACACGCACAAACGCATAATGCCAACACAAATTGTTGCCACATAATGCTTCCTCTAGTCTTCTCCTAACCTGCATCGACCACGAGAGCAATTAGCCCAAAGTTAATTTGAAAAACCCCCCTCCCCCTAAATTCAATCGGATAAAATGTGTGCATGTGTGTGGAGTATGTGTGTTTGTATGCGTGGGAGGGGGCCGGGGACGCATTAATGTATTCAAAGGCGGTTTTAACTCCCTGTATTAATCACCTCTTAGTTTACCTCACAGGGACGATGGAGAACTACCCCCCCCCTCCGAAACACACATACACACATTTGAATATATACCCTCGCTTTGGTTTTTTCTAAAGGAAGTGTGACACTGCTGCGGTGTACCAATTAAAACTTTTCAAAGCTGTTCATGGCACTTTTGGGAACGCTTAAATACAGCGTGCAGTCAAGAAAAAGGAGTTCCATGTGTTTCCAAATCTCTGAAACCCCTCCCACCCTTCATTTGACCCTCTGATCTAGAGAGAAGAGTCATCCACAGACTTAACAAAGTTAAACTTGAAAGTATGCAATATTGATCCAACCCCTCCTGTCATCATTGGCGGGATGCTTGACAAACCCAGGTGACATAGTCCACAGGAAGTGACCACATAGTCCACAACAAGTGTAGTGGATCTGACTTGTCCTAGAAAAGGACTAAAGGGAGAAACCAAGGATGAAAATGTGTGTGTGTGTGATGACTGACACAGTCTAATCCTAAACTTGTCCTTTGAGCGATATCTTGTGTCACGTAGACACAAATCCACTGCACTACCAATACACAATTACACTTACACCCTGCAATCCTCAACCCATGTACTTCACTCTTTTGCATTGTGCACATGAATTATATTACTACAGATTGCATGAAGCTAGACTCATTCTCTATTTAATGTTTGCTCTGAGGTTTTTTTTACTTTTTTTTGTACTGCAATATGCTTTTAAAACCTAAAACAAAAGCAATTTCTGCTCTGGGAAACATTTAAAAGAGATTAAATACTATTTGAAGTTCTTTTGGACTAGCAGTTGTGAATCACAAGTTATTAAATGCACAGACAGAAGATGCTAAACGGTTTTCTCACTATCAGATAATATGGCTGTGGGTTTGCATTCACCCAAGATGTGTTGAAAGCTTTCTCAGAAAAACTGACATATAAAATTCATGTACAAGTAGGTTTTTTTGTTTATTTTTATTTCAATCCTTTTATCTGAGGTGTAGAAAACAATAACAAAATGATTCTCCTGAGACAGTCTTCCAGAGTTAATGTTTCCTGTTGATCTACCTTTTTTTCCAACAAGAACTCCACAAACCACTACAGTTGCATCATCCATGCGTTTATAAAAGCAAGGCACAGGTCCTGACAGGTGGTCTCTGATAAGCAGAGAGAGCTAGCTACCGACAGGCCCTTCCTTTTGTGTTTGAGTTTCTCTGAAATGTTAAATGTATTTACTGACTCTTTTTGTGCCCTTTTGTCTACAAGTGCAGAGACAGACAGAGATGTATGTCAAATGGAAAGGAAAAGGAAAATACACACCAGAGCCAGATGTTTCTCTAAACCCTTACTCATGTGTCCCAGGAGAGCGTGTATCCTAAGATGAATCAGTTACAAACTACATCTCTGATTCTGAGCCCGCTCCCTGTAGAGATATCCACATGTTGCTGATTACCGGCCTTGGTACAAGGTAAGTTGACGTTTGATGGTGGCCTTCCCATTATAATCAGTTTGGAGACAAAAGGGATAGTTGAATAAAACTTCAGCTCCAGTCTGAATGTTTTTTTTTGTGCGTGACCTCAACCTTCAAAAGGAAAAGCCATTTATTTGATCATTTTTACTGTTAATTATAGGGAATTATTTTACTACACACTTTTCTTTTGGCTTTTACCACGGGCTAATGCATGTAAACAGACAAAAGCTTGAAAGAAAAACCCCTACGCCAAAATCCATAACTTAGCAAATGTAGGTGTTAACAATCGGCAAATGAACATGCACTTGTCTCACCACAGCAGTGACTGCATTAGGTAGGGGGGCGAGTGAGAGCAGTCCAACAAAATGAAACATCCACATTTGGATGAGACTTAAAGGTGGCTGGTTGGCTTCTCTTGTCTTATCTGCAAATGCAGATTCCCACACAGCCAGTTACAGGTGTGAGGAGATTTGATTTGCTTCGATTTGCCTATTCTGTTTGTGTTGGGTTGTTGATGAATGTGTTTCTGTAGTCTGTTTGGTACTGATAATGGCTTGTACAATCTGGAACAATGGTATGAGCGAACAAGCAATGTGAATCTCACAGAGAATCCTGGTGACTTGTAAATTTGCCAAGACCTAATTTTTACCCAGTAATCCAAAAGTGTTACGAACGTGTTAGACTGAGGTGGAATCGTGAGGCTTGTCAGAACTCTTCCTTTAAGCTTTATACCATTTTAGTTTAAAACTAGACACTGAAGCATCTCACCAGAAACTCCCTCTGAAAACCTATAATTATGCAGTGTGTTAGGCTGTCTTAAACCTTCTTAAATGGTGCATATTAACAGCTTTCTCTCCCAGGGGGACGTATTCAACCAGGTCAAGTCTTATAAAGAACTCCAATGAACCGTAGCAACTCTGTGACCAATGAATTGATTGGTGAGCCTTCCACTCATTGCTCAAATTAGATGTGGAGTTTGATTTCATTAAGGAGAGTGAAATTGTGCAGTCATACAGTTATCTAGTTGTGAGTTGTCTATTATCAAAGTGTAACCACTTGGCCAGTGCTGTTCAAGCAATGAAAAGAATGGACTTGATTGAAAAAGTTAATTGGAGAACATGAGAGTCACAAAAATAGCATGGGTTTGCATGAAGTAATCATGCAAAACAGGGGAGTTTGCTTTCAGAAGAACATAAAGGCAGAATCACAAAACAAAGAACTAACAGTCAAACGATTCTAGCATGGGTTCGAAAACCATTCATGGTGTTATTGAAAACCACAATGATGTTGGTGGTCTTGACATTTATACAAAAACAACATGAAAAATGACAATGCTCTCACTGAGGTGATGTCAGCTATGGCAGCTTTTTGCCCAAGTGTTAGCTTTCACGTAGCTGTTATTAGCTTCCGTGGGGACAGGACACAAAAACTCTAACCTCCATCTTCTAGTTGACAGCCTGCTCAGCCAGAGGATGGTACTATGATGGAGCTATCTGGAGTTATCATCCTCCCAGATCAACTCTCTGAGAAGACAGAGTCGTGAGGCATGGGTGTGTTAGCCATTGAGTGGCATGGCGTGACCTCCCTATCCCCTTGATTCCATTACCCATCAGGCAGTTCAACTTCGCTCAGCCACCACGCAGGTAGCTGTCATCTGGCTGGACACAGGGTTGGCAGCTCAATTACCACGCTGCCAAGTGATGCGCTGTGAGTCTTCATGTACCCCAGCGGGTTGTTCATGAGAACTGTCCTAAACATGGCAAAAAGTGGTGCCTCCAATTATCCCTCTTGACAAGCATCTGAACCACTGACTGGCCCTTGCTCAATAGCTGACTGTCTTTAATTGCTGACAATTATCGCAATGCCCCAAGTGCATGATTGAAGCTGGAAATATGCCATGGTGAATTTGTTTGTGCGGTGATTTGGCCTGTGACCGGCTATGATGGAGAGGGTGTTTAGTCTGTAAACATAGTTGATAGGTCAATATTTGATGACGAAATGTCAAAAGAGCACAGGCTTTGGAATTCAAGGTCTGTCTCTATGTTGTTGACTGTTGCTACGATATGAAGATGTGGGCTGTGTTGGGGTGCAGCCCATATGCGATTATTTTCACAGGACTTATTTTCTAAATCATCCCCTCCTCCATATCATGAGATTAGAGGATTCTTAAGAGGATGTTTGCATGCCTGTGTGTGGTGCTGCAGGCTGTGGTCTGTCGGGATTGAAAGAGCCTTTTCAGTGCCAGCAGCGGTATCACCTTGGACAATGACCTCTACTTGACCGGGAGAAGTGAACAGACTAAAACTGGTCAACAATTGAATGACCTACTCTGGCTAATAAGTAGAGTTCTAATCCAGTCAACAGTCTCAAGTGATAAGTCCTCTCCATCGACTGCTAAATGTGAACTTTATTTAGTGCCAAACTAATTTCACAGGGTCTTGGTTTTTGAAACTGAACTCGAAGCCAATACCTAGTTTCACAGAGAACGTTTTCAAACAGTAGGCTAAAGCAAAGAAAAAATAGTAAAATAGTAAGTCCCATGAAAAAAAAAGAATTATATCCATATGCAGCCTTCAGTAAAATATATTTTACTGAGAAAACTGTCACAGTGCTATTTCAGAACCGATTGCACTAATGCTAATGAGATTAAATCCTTTTAAATTCAAGCCTTAAAATATGAGGAAGGAAATGACACAAGCAACTTCTTCTGGAAATGCGAGCAGAGAGGGATTTCTACTTTCATGTTTCTGATCAATGTTTTATAACCCTGGAGTAGTCTTTCATTCACAGGGTGCCGTCCTCTTACCAGGCGCTTTGATAATATAACCTAGCTAAGTATGGGTCACGGTCTACTTCAGACAGGGGCTGACCTCTTCAATTGTACTCTTGTGAAGTTGTTGCTTATCAGATCCACTTATCAGAACTGACACAGGCAGAAGTAATAGCAGGGCCTGCATCCACCTCACTGATTACAAACTAACTTTGAGGTTTCCTCCTCAAAGAAACCCAATAAAAACATGCTGAACAGATCGCTCTCCTCCCCATGTCCCTGGTTTGGCATGAGGTGAACATGAGGTGAGCACTTGGACTTGATGCCCCTGGTTGCCTTGATGTGGTTGATCATTGCTCCCAGTTGTGGCCCATTAAATTGCACCTCCAGAAAGTTTTGTTTCATTTAGTTAAATTCTCCTTTTTTCAAGGTGAGAAAGAACTGCAAACTGTTAACTGTTATACTAGTAACACTTTTACCCACAATGCATCAGTCAGAGGGGAGATTATTAATTTATCAATAATTCTAATGCGCAAAGTTCACTCAGCGGTTGACGCATAGCCTGATCCTTAATAGCTCTTTAATTTTGTTAATGAACGTTGAATTTGCCCTCGTGGAAGAGGCTATTAGAATATTGATCCTGCCATTTCACGAAGGCACGGTGTCCTGCTTTGATGAATGAGGCCCAATATTCCACATCAAAGGGAGCAGATATTTCCCTTTAACTGTTTCTCTCACCCTCTCTCTCCCTCATGCTCTCAGTCACTCTCTCTTTCTCTTTCTCTCTTTCCCTCTCTTTCTGACTGTCCATCTACGTGTCCCTTCCTTTTCATTAGTTTCAAGGATGTTATTTGGTGGATACTTGCAGTGTGCACCTGGGGAGAGCATTGCTAAAAAGCCGCTCCATTTCCAACACACTGTTAAACACAAGGCAAGCTACAGGGCTGATGAGGAAGAAAGCAAGACTGGGCCGTTCCGTTTCTCCTGGAAAAATATGTGGACGCTTTTGTCTGCGTCCATGATCTGACAGGGTGAACAATGGAAATCCTGGCTGGAACAGTCTGGAATGGAAAAGAAGAACATGACTCATCAACCTTAACCTTTTGCTTTTCTAATACTGAGGTAGGGGAAGGATGACAAGCACATAAACACATCCTCCAATCAAAATAATCACACTTTTCAATGCTTGGGAACAACTGTATGGTTGGACCAGATTTAGCAACTAAACCCATTTGCTACACAATGAAACCCTAGTCTCAGAAATTAGATGATGGATGTCTGATGCATTGTGTACACACAGCCACACACACACACACACACACACACACACACACACACACTCATACATATGAACACTCTGATCCAGTCAGGGATACAGATACAGACCGACAAAAAGACAACTGTTCATAACAGACCTCAGGGAGGTTTTTTGGTCAGACAAAAAGATTTCATTGTGATTTATCCAATACACTGAGCAGTTCTCAGATTAAAGTTGTTTTAGAAAGGACTTTGGGTATACATAGTAACTGGTGATCAATGTGAGTGTTTCTGTTCAAGTTCACTTCTGTTATCTTTCCACTTACTGTAACTCATTTTGAAAAGCACCATAGAAATAACCAGGACACTTGTGGACCGGAATTTGTGACAGAAAAATCGAAACATTAAAACGCAGGAAACAGTAAGCTTTTACTGCCACAATATAACCTTGACTGTTTCTACATCAAATTGAAGGAAATCAAATGGAAATGTCTGCCTGTGCTTAAAAGGAACAATTTGACTGTCTCTGAAGTGGTTCGGAAGCATTTTGGGTACAGCAAGTGATTCCTATTAGTCAGACTGTTACCGCCCAGACAAGATTTTTTTTCTATTTTTTATGCCGTTCAAACTCAATTTGGAGATAAAAGAGAGTACGTTCTGTCTGGTTGGGTCATTACCACAGTAGACGTACAGTACTTCAGACGTACTGGCAGGCCTTGGGGGGAGACTGGGGACAGGCTTTTCATTTGCTGCACTTGTTCCCATTATACATTTCTCTTTAGTTTCCTGTTTTTGTTAGTGAAACACAGTAGCACAGCCTGTGGCAAAAACTCTACCGAGAGTGAAATGCACAACATGTAATTTAAGTTGTCAATTGACCATTTAAGATAAGAAAACTTGTATTGTTCATTGAATTTAAAAAAGACCGAAAAAGGATCAAACAGGCAGTACACAGTATAATAGACAGTGTACTGTACATTAGCTGCTCAGGGGTTTTACCTTAACTGCTGTTGTATTGTATAGCGCTGGAGAAAAAAGGGCCCTCTTTAAACTGTTGGAAACAGTTTGATGTGTAGCCATATGCCATCTTGACAGACTGACTTGTGACCTCAGAGGTCATGAGTTGTCTTCTCCACAGCTCAGAAGAAGTCTGAGTTGCTCACCCCCAGCCCCCAGAGTAGACATGGGTATGAGGCTAGCCTTTTTGGGCCTAGCTCTTTAAGACACAACGGCCTTTCAGAGGAATTAAAATAAAATGATTAATACCCCCAAATATTTGTTAAAGCATTTTTACACACAAAGCATTTGCAACTTTTATCTTTGCTACTTTTAGTAGGTTCAGCTTGAAAGAAATCAGCCTTAATGTGGGTCAGTGGTTTTAATCGGATGAAAGGGTCAGAGCCCCATCATGTTGTCGGACGAAGCCGGCCAATACTAATCTGGGAAACAACATCCTTCATGGCTGTACTCATTCACTAATCCCTCGGATGACAAAGACACCGACATCGCAGGGACAAAAGAGTCAGTTTTGCAAGTCCTCTTCTATGAATTGCAATTTTCTGTAGAGTTTCCTGTTATCTGTGTCTGGTCAGAGGAAGAACTGGATTGCTGTATGGGGATTTAAATGATGCAGCGATTTCTGACAACATGAGGAGAAGTTTGTTTGTGGAGAGATGAAACTGTGATAGGGAAAAAATGGGTCGAGGGTCATAAGCATTCCATCTCTGCCAGTGTGGCCATCTGAGTGTATTTGTCAAGGTTGTGTGTGTCAGTGTGCTTGAATCTTAGATCCCCCTTGCATTGTTTGTTCCAGGGCTGTATATTGTAAATGTGTCTGAATATGTTCAATGTTAGTCCTCAGCTGTGCAAGGCATTGTCCCTCGGCATCATCAAAGCCAAGGTTTGGATAAAACATCTATTCTGAGCTGTACAACATTATGCAAAGTCACGCTTTGCTTGAACAGAGAGTCCTGTGCTTCCATTCCAGTGACATATTCACCATCTTTCAATTCTATGAGAAAGATTTGTGAAATGCACCAGTTTAAACAAAGAACACTCATTTATGGGCTGAAACGTGTCGCCCCATCATGTGTCCAACACAGCCAATATGGCAGGTGGTCTCCAAACCAGATGTACTGAAAACACTAGCAGATGGTCCAGTCCGCTGTGTGTATGTGAGTGTGTTTGTGTAATGGGGCCATTAACGTTCTGGCCAATTCCAAAAAAATAACTGACCTTTATGAAAGTGACGAACAGCGTCCTGAAATAGATGAGGTAAGTGTAAAATAAAGTCTTTATGCATGTTTGTCATGTACTTATTTTACCAAAGAATTACAAATGTTCACTGGGTAAAAAGGAGGGGAATGTTCTCCATGGAATAAAAAAAAAAAACATATTGTGTTGACTGAACAAAGTGCCCCAATCACAACTTATAATAGGGAAAATACAATTATCTTATCAAATATGCTAATTAGGACCTCTGGATATGGAAATCCAATCAACATTGAAGTAAATTTATGCCTACTCCAATTTTTAAGGTACATCAATTTTGAGATGAGTCCTTTTGGTTATTGTTTTGACGCATAACAGTTAATTGATTAATGTGTCCATTGCTGATGCATTGTGGATGGAGAGTCAGTTTGATTCATTTAGTTAATTGATTTGTCTGGGAGTGTATCCTGCAGCTGAAATGTTTCTGTGGGACAACCTTTAGGATACCTGTGTAAATAGTTGAACTTCCGATGACATTATGCAAAAGCGTGTTTATTTACAGATATTTGCCAGCCATATCAACATGGCACCACCCATTCCAACAAAGAGAGAGAAGAGGAGAGAGAAAAAGAAGAGGAGAGAGATGCGCAGAGAGATAATAGAATGGAAAGCATATTTTGATTCCATAGGACTTTCTTGGTCCAGAAAAAAAGCCTCAACTCAGTGAGTCCCAAACCTTGTAACTATCCATGGCAGTCCCCAGAATGCAACCAAGCCACGCAGGGCCAAGCCTGGATATGAACGTTTCAAAGGAATCATAACAGGTGTGCAACCCACTTAAGCCAATATCCCTGCGAGAGCAAGACATGAATCGCTTGAGAAAGAAACGTTCCAACCTTGTCACGTTGCCCATTTTCAGCTCAAAAGAACACGCTGGGGATGAAAATTGATACTTTATATGAAAATGTATACTTGTATAGGAAGGAGGGACACATTTTTTTATGTATTTCTAAGAACCACCGGCATAAAGGCATACAGGCATAAAGGGTTTTTGTGCCAAACTGTATTACACTTTTGTGTGTGCAATGGAGAGCTAGTCATGAGAAACTGAGCAGCTCTTAACGACAGCCTTTACAATTTGGCTGGTGGATGGTGTAGCCAATGGGGTAAGCAGGAAGGATAACTGCTGACAGCTCTCAAATCTGGCATACCAAGTGAAAATCTACCCTGCCTTGGTTATCAGTTCTGAAAAAATGCTTTGGAATAAAGCCCCATTTAGATTTTGTATAGACACTTTGCACAATGCAGCTTTGACCTTTTTTTTTTAAAGGTGACCTTGGGTGTTGATTCAATATGAATATGAAAAAAAATATTTCAAACAAGTCCAGGGAAAAGACAGGTTGACAAAGAGGACTTGATTAACCGCTGCAACCTTTTCTTACACAGATCAATCCCAAAGTCAATCAGTGAGCCCAGATATCAAATGAGAAGATTATAGAAAAAGCTACATTAGCAGTGTTATCCTCCTGTCCTGTGTATGCGGGTGTATGAGTGACTATGAGCTACGTATCTCCATCTATTTCTCCAATCCCTTGAACCATTTCACCTGAGCTGAGACCTCAGGAAGAACAATTAGAACTGTACTGAGGCACTTCCTTCTCATAAAGATGATTAAAGAGTCTAGACATCACATTGTGGGCCCCATTTTGACTGGTTAGCCATTTCACGACTGGCCCAACATGAGTAATAGGCCTCTTTCTAATCCGATGAGAGAGGAGTGCCGTGTCCCACTGAGACTCATTGAGCTCCATTGTGAGGCTATTTGAGTGCAGAGCAGACGTGTTAAAGGCGTATTAGCCGGACAGAATGAGGGATCGGCAGAGGGATCCATCAGACCTTATTGCTTCCACACCATGGCGGGCCTCCATACGTATCAACCCATTACTGTATATCACTAGGTTCTCAGATGATCCTAGTAATTGCGGATTCATACGGCTCTCAGTCGACAGGGTTTGTAGAGACTCACAGAGTATATCTACATGCTTTTTTCCCTCCCCTTGGGGAGTGAGGAAGCACAGAGTAATGGGTGAGAGCACAACTGGAGGAGAGAGGACGGATGAGTGTAGCTGCAGCTCAGTAACAAGTGTTGCCCCAAAGCTCAAACCAGAAGTTGCTCTCTGAAATGTCACAAAAAGTTGCTAGATTACGCGATGAAGTCATGTATTGCATCAACCTTTAGAGCTGTCGATATACTAGCCCAATTCTATAAACTTTGGGAATGCTAGAACACTATGAAAGGCAAAAGTGACATCATTCATAAATCTGGTTCAAAGGTCATTTTGCTGCTGCTCAATGATGAAAACAAAGATTGCCAAAGTAGCATGAAGTTGCTAATTACATTTTTAGTCACTTAGAGAAGGTGAAAAGTTGCTAGATCTACCGTTCCCCACACTTGCATTGCACATCATGTTTACTCTGTTTCATGTGAGTTTGTGTGACGTTGGGTGAATTCTTTATGGTGGGTGTGTGTGTGTGTGTGTATGGATATATGTGTGTGTGTACATGAGGGAGAAGAGGGAGGAAGAAAAAAAGAGAGAGAACAAGACCACTTTTTCAAGGTTACCTCAGCAGGTATAATTCCCCTCAGGACACAGAGGCTGACCCTGCAGTCAACAGTCCTGAGGTCAGAGCCTCCACAGGGATGAGACCAGCCAAACTCACCAGAGTCAAACACTGGGATCTCGAGCTGCTGGGGAGGGAGGGGAGAATACCAAGGAAAGCTATCAGGTGAACTTGCACAAACACACAGGAATAAATGTTGCGTCTTTTTTGCATACAAAGTTCAAAATTCACAGAGGAGACCCTTGTTTGATGGGTTATAATATTTTTTTCTGAATCATCAGAAAAGTAATTTCTTTATGAATAGGAAAAATCCAGGCTAAACAAATGTTACTCCATTGCCTCACTGGCTTATCTCTGCTCCCAAAACTACTTGTTGCCAAAAGTACTGTGGACCCAACTCCATATGCTGCCTCAGTGTGGATAGTGCTTATCTATGTTTGCGTGTGGGCCCCTGATAAAATCCCTGCTGTGGACTGAACCAGTCTCCAGTCTGTCCAGCTCTGATTAGCTTCTCTCTTTGTGCCAGATCATCCCTGGTTCTCACCTCCATCTGTGGAGGATTGGAGCAGGACCAAGATGGCCCTGTGTTATCACCTCCATCCTCCCCTGTTGCCCCCTACCCGAGGCCGCATCTGCTCTCTTCTGTGGAGCGATTCACCACCAGGTGAAAACAACCTTCTCCCGCACTCCATTCATACGTATTTGTATGTCTGCGGTCTATGTAGAATTCATACCCATAACCAAAACCAACACTGACACAAACTTGTTTATTTTCTTTCTTTCTTACTTTCTCCCTCTTTCGTCCATTATACCCCATTGCTATATGTTATACAGGTCAGTAGAACACACAACATACACATTTCACCCCAACGGCAAGAAGCTTTTATTGAGGTTTGAAATACAAAAATGACTGACTCCACCAATGGAAGATAGATTCTTGAACCTGCACATATTCTCAAAAACGATAATTTGATTTGGCAGTTTCCATGTCCAGGAATTGCTTGGATGTTTGTCTCCAGTTCCTTCATTAGCTGTAATTATTTCTCAAATTTCTGTCTCCTGTGAATTCACATGAAGCTGCCTCGAGTGTTTAAAATGATTCATTTATGTTCAAGCTGCTTTGGCGAGATGTGTGTGTTACTCTTTCCTATACATTTTCATGCTATGATTTCAACACAGCATATGTTTATTGTTTATCTTCTTATTATCTAGCCTGGTTTCCAGTCTAACTTAGCCCCGCCCACAAAAACATTTAGTCGGGAAGGTGGGTTTGGAGGGGATCGTATTGGGAACAACTATATGGATCTGGGCGGGCCAATGAAATTGCTAGGGCGGGCTTTATATGATGATGGACAGATGATCAACAGTAACGTAATCAACAACGTCACGAAAGAGCGCTTTGGTTGAATTTGTTTTCAACAAACAATATATTACGTTGCTCTGATTGGTTGTAGGTCTATCCAATTGAGCGAGGAGGCATTTGTTTAATGAGTTCGGTTGAAACACGCCCCATAGTCACAGCCCAACGGAGAGTTATCAGACTCATATTCTGACTAGAATTATGAGTATGACAACGTCAGGCTACTTATTATCTAAAAGGATGTTTGAAATTGATATTTTATTTTACGTTTAATTTAATAGATTCAACGTAATTTACCTTGTTATGAATCATGACCAAAGGTTATACTTGACAAAGTATGCCAAAATAGCAAATCCATTGCTGTAATAAAGCAGAAATACTTATAATAGAACTGGTTTAGTCTGCTTGACAAACATTAAGAAGAGTAACACATTTTTGGTTTGCATAGTGAGCTGTTTTAATGTCAACAGAATTGAACCCTGGGCCGATAGTAAAAAAAATCTTAGTAAACTGGTTCAGTATGGTGGAAGCTGAGAATTGCTCAACTCACGTTCAGCACAAACTGTTACAGACCTGGTTGATATACAGGAAGTCAATCTGTTGTAAAGCAGTCTGAAGGTCTGTCTACGTTTTAACCAGCAGGTGTGTTAAGACGAGGAGACTTCTAATGGAGTGTGAATGACAAACCTTATCAGCTGTCTGGGAGTTGAAGATAACGTTCTTTGATAAGGCAAAAACTCTGTCAGGATCTATCAGACTTTGATGTGGTGCTGATGAGGTCACAAAGAGATCTTTATCACCTGAAGGATTCTGGAATCCTCATCTCCTTAACGTCCGTCCCTTGTGCATCTGACCACAGTCCTTATTTTAAATTATCATTGTTGAATTAAGTATATATTGCATGTATACACTCAGCTTTTGTAAAAGTCTTCATCTTTATATTCACCTAAGATTAAACTAAATTTGTGGGATAAAGTTCATTTGATTAATGGAATGGGCAGTACATTTTTACTTTACATCAAATCACGATTGTTTTTTATTGGACATGGACAGCTTATCGATCATTGGGAGTTTAAGCATTGAGAGTTTAATACAGTATGACAGCAACAGAATGGTAACAATTTTAACATCAGTAACAACAAAGACAATTGCCATACAGCCCCATCTAGCATTCTAGAGTGGAATCGGAGAATCCAGTAGACACAAGCATTACCCAGCTGATGGCCCCTAACATCCTTCAATTTAATTTGAATACACAGTTTTTGAATTAACAGTTCAAGTCATTGGTCCATCCACAATCACAATACAGACATGCAGCTGTCACATGACCCTTCTGTCATTGGCTCACTCCTTAAAAAAAAACAATCTTTCAGTACAATCAGAGTACAACATTCATTAACTCGAGACCAACAGAACCAAACAGTATTTGTTATCCTTACATTACATTGGATCACCCCCTCGCAGCTAAGATCACATCATAAACCCATCAAACCCCAGGAGATGACCATCTCAAGTGGTCACCTGTCCTTGTAGGGCCATTAACCCCCACTCAGCCTGTGACCATATGTTTTTTTTCCTTCACAATTGTACATCTAGTACAATGTGTAAACCGTCATGACGTTATGGTATTGACATGCTGTGAACCTATAAGGAAAGAATATGTTTGAGTTTCATGTGGACCTGACCCCACACGACTAGGTGTCAAGTGGACATTCACAAGACTTACACAGGCAGTTAATATAGTTGGGCAAAACAAGTGTAAACAAGTGTCCCCAGATTCCTCCCCAGCATATGTAACCCCCCCCCCCACCACCACCACCACCCTTCTGGTGAGACTAGAGTGTGTCCAGCTCTCTTCCTCTGTGGTTGAGGAGATTACGACTGTGGCATGAGGTGCGGGTGGCACAGCCTTGGTAGTAAATATTCAGCTTCTAATTCAAGTCCTCCCAGATCAAAGAGTGACGCACGAGAGAACGGGAAGCTAACAGCGAGAGGGAAGGTGTTGAGATGTAGGGAGTGGGCTGGGTCTACGTTCCATCACCAAGCTCAACCTCTCTGCTCCAACATCACTGAATCCTTCTTCTCCTCTGGTCCTCACTCAGTCTTTCAACTGCTCTGTCAGGCAGGTCAGACTGGAGGATGTATTGTCAGGAGAGGAGATGAATCACATCTACCCTCTGCCCTGTTTTTGCCCCAATACTGTCATCACTGGAATTCCAAATTAGAATATTATGGCGTCCAGACAGGTTTTACATCAAACTGGGGGCAGAACGTGTCTGTTGGGTTTTGTTGGCAGTTAATGAAAGCAGTGTGAACACTGGAAATCCGTCTTCCCAGTCGGGTGAAGTGAACTGAGCCGTTAGCAGACAGGCTGGGGTTGGATGATCCCACTTCCTCCCAGTAATGGAAAACCCATACTTAAAGTCAAGATAAAGAATAGTGGAGAAGTCATAATATTTTGTAGCCTCCAGAGTGCAAAACCAATATTATATTAAATGTATTTCACACTTTTTATCTCATGAAGTTATTTGAGTTTTAAACAGTTTTATAAGGGAACTTTAACTTAAAAGTTGAAAAAAGTTAAAAGTTGGGGAAATAAGTTACCAGTTATGCATTGCATATTGACATATATTAACATTAACATTGTTGTATATTAAGCACATGCCACACCTGTTCAACCTGGATAGAAATATTGAGGCTGTATAGAATAACGATTTAACTTTATGATGGTGTAGGGCTGGAGTAGCAAATACCTGAATTATCAAACTTCCTTGTCACTGGTCACTCAGATAGTCGTCTGGGGCAATATTTCATCCATACTGTGAGGTTAAATGAGTCAATCTCCCTGCCATCAACTCAAATAGTTGGGAGCAAACTCGAGCATCTCCGGCCTACAGAGAAAAGGCTAACATATCTGACCATCAATCTCTTTCTTTTTCTTGCACTTCAGAGCTTGAAAAAGTAAGCAGTAGAAAAGCCAAATTGTGCCTCATCACTCCAGATTCCTCCATTGTAGTTCATCCTTGAACTGAGTTCAGCCTAAGCTGCCTTTCTCCAATGAAGCTCCTCTTCAGTGGAACACTTATGTTATGACAGGTTCTCAGCCAAGTCTTTGTTCATTCTAGGCACTAATAACAATTTCTGTTCATACCGACATGCACAAAAGGCAGGCATCCTATTACTTCCTGTCCCTGGTCCATCCTTTAAAACATTCCTCCTGTAGAGTGCAGACAGGAACTGAAATCAAAACGACATCAGAGCCATGACACACCAGCAGCATGGGTTCTGATAGGATGTTAATTGGCTTCTCACATTCAGATGGCAACATTCATGCTGTTTGGTTTTAAACCTTTCAATCGCACAGATTAACTGGACAAGGGTATTCTCCTATTTCTTACTTTTTTTCAAAAGTTTAGTTTGTAAACCACTCATGGTGACTAAGTATGAATTTGTCAGTTTTGTGTCTGTTTTTATGCAATTTTAGCTTTGAGATTGAAAGGGTTTATCCCAACATATCCCATCCCCTCACTCCTCCAAAACACATGAACACGCTGCCTGGCTACTGCCTGTAGGTACACAGAGAGACAGACAAGTAGTCAATCCAATCATTGCATTTGGTCCAAAGGCCATCCAATCATTAGTATGTGTCAGATCTTACTGCTTGGTCGTGTTTATTACAGTCCTGCAACGCCCACAGATGATGGATTGATTTCATTTTATTTTCAAACCTTTAGATTTATTGGTTCAATCAGGATAGCAAATATGTCAAAAAGTGATTCTCAACATTTCCTACTCTGCCTTTCATATACTGTAGAATAATTGTCATTACGCCTTACTATCCTATTCAGTATGCCATGACTTTTCTCCTCAGTCAATTCCACTCATGTCTAATCTCCATGACAAGGGCATACACAACGTCAGGGGACGGGTGATATCATAGTATCCTGTCTCGTTCAGTTACGTCAGTTGGGACAAAGTGAGCCCATAAACCTTCAAAAGCTGGAGACGTGCCACGTCAAAACTCCCAATGTCTGTCGGTCCCAGGCAGGACAAGCACCATCTCTACCTGCACTGCCCGTCTTGTTCCACATAATCAGCTGCTCAATGACTGTTTAGCAAGATAACGAAGGTAGCTGTCGTTTCTGAACCTGTCATCCCATAGACAAAATGTGGGGAGTGGTTATGTACAGCAAGGGAGAAACCGACCGAAGATGGAGCTCCACATCTCAGGTTGTTTCACATCAACAGTTAATGACAAGGAACTAAATCTTCACACTCTCGTTTGTCTTCCCAGGTTTTCTCACTCCCTCACTCTGTGGTGTCTGCCCTGCATCAGCGGATCACAGTGAAGTGTCAGTGTAGTCGGCAAAGCTGAAAAGGCTTGCTGATTATACCTCCCCAACCTGTCAATCAGTTACCTCATTGCTCAGTGTGCAGCTGATTGCTTTTTGCCGTGAGATGTTGGTACAGATTCCCTGGGAGGTTGTTAGTACTAGTCTTTGGTACAGATTCCCTGGGAGTTATGGAGGACTAGATTACTGAAGGCTGGTGTAGCTGACAGGACTGTGATATAACACACTTGGTAAGATATGTCGAGATGTCATTTTTGAAGCCTATTATGTGTGTGGGGGCTGTACTGATTGAAGACCAGGATTAAGATTGAAAATTAATATTATGTAAAGGAGGAGCTGCACAGTAGCCTTGAAAGTCATCCACAACTGGCGGGATGTAGATTTGTATACTTTTCACCACTGGCTGATCTAATCGAAAAGTGCACATTTGTACTAACCTCTTCTGATGCGTTGTTGACAGAGAGCGATAGTCATCGACTGTTGTGTAAGTAAAACTCCGGTAGGAACCTGTCAACATTCCCTTTGTCTTTCCAGAGAGAGAGAGAGAGAGACAGGGCCTTAGACATGAGTTAGACGTGTCATGTCTCAATTTTCAGTGTTGGAGCTCAATCTTTTGTAATTGGCATGTTACAGTGTGTGGGGGGGTTAGACCCAAACGCGGGAGAGGGAGCCATCGTAACAAAAAAAGGTTTACGCTTTGAAACGGGGAAAACAGAAACGGAACTCACGGTAACAAGGGTAAGGACAAGACAAAGACTGGACACAAAACAGGAACCTAAATACAGAGAACCAAAAAAGACACAGGTGGACATGATATGACTAACAAGAACTGAAAATACTGAACGAGACACAGGTGAAGACAATGACAGACACAGGGAAACACTCGGCCAGGGCAAAACCAAAAACAGGGGGGCGCGACTGTGGCCGTGACACTGCATGTCGTATCATAAATACACCAATACCCCATGGTTTTGCTATTGGGCCCAAGTTCAGAAGATGTCACTTCACACAGGCACACTTTCATTCAAATACAAGGTAATATTAGGAGAAAAATCTATATTCAGGAAATCTTTAGGGACCAAAATGTTTCGAGTACTTTCATAAGGAACATTTCAGTGAGCATAAATCACTGTGAGTGAACCTAGTGTGCTCTGCTGAAATTGTATCTGAATATGAGAATCCAATTAACATCCTATCACACCACATGCTGCTGGTGTGGGTCACGGCTCTGATGTGGTTTTGATGTCAGTTCCAGTCTGTGCTCTACAGGAGGAATAATAAAAGGGAATGACTGGGAGAGGAAGTGTTGGGAGATGTCTGCTACAATGTGTCAGTAAAACACACAAACAGAAATCATTATTTCTCTGTTTGAACAATAATCTCCTTTGTGGAACTTTTTGTGTTCTGGCACTTGCTAAACACTTTCCATTTCCAGTGTCTCATTATAGTATCTTACAGTAAATGTAAATGTTGATTCTCCAGTATTTCGGCTGAGGGGTGCTTTTACTTCCACGTTCTTCAGAGGTAGATTGATCTCTCCATTCAACTAAGCTAACTCTACCTTCTTTCCAGATCCTTTCCTCCTTTCTCTGCATGTTGTATGTGACTCAGTCTCATAAAAGACTGCAACCATGAAATAGTTTGATGTTGTGCTGAAGATATGATACTGTAAATGTTAAACTGTACTGTGCAGTTTTTATTGCATAGTAGTTGAGATTGAACTGTGTTTAACCGTACCTGGTAACTGAGAGGTTATGTGGCATTGTGCCTTTTAAAATACAAATTGTTCTTTAATCACAAAACATTACAAGAACTGTACTTCCGATTCATACATTTTCTGTTGTATTTTCTCTATGCAGTACTTGTATGTCTCTTTATGAATGCTGCTAAATTAATTCAATGTAAACATTCACAATAATTTTCTTGCTACGTGGGTTTGAACTATAGTTTCTCTCCCTTAGCCCCCACCCTGTGTTTACCCCCTGATTACAAATGACATCACAAAGAGACAGGGTTGGGAGCAAGGTCGAGCTCCAGTCAAACACATCCATCATCTGACGCAACAGCCGAAGAGTCAGGTTCATGTTAGCTAAACATTTATTATTGATGCATTGTTTATGAGAACAGCTGGCAGGAGGATTGGATACAAATGTTAACCTGCCTATCTCTATTTATCCTCTCTCTCTCTCTCTCTCTCTCTCTCTCTCTCTCTCTCTCTCTCTCTCTCTCTCTCTCTCTCTCTCTCTCTCTCTCTCTCTCTGATTGCCTCTTTATTTTTGTCTCCCTCCTTGACCAAACTCCATCTCTTTTCCCTGAGGGGCATATATAGTATTATCCTTGGAGTTCCCTCAATATTCATCCACATGTCAACTCCTAGAAGGCAGGAATCTCCCAGAGGAGCCTTCCTTTTTCCACTCTGATTCCTGCTCCCTAGCCTCCTCTCAGTGCTGTATGACGTGGACTGAAACGTGATGACACAATGAAAACGGTTCTGGCATTCAAATGTCCCTGCTGTCTAGCCTGAAAGCACACAGAGTTCAGAAGAAAACAATTGTGAGTGGAACTCCAGCACTATGGAGTGGAAGTGCACTGAGTGAAACGTTACACAAAAATCTATTATTACATTTTCAAGAGATAAAAAAGTTTTACGTTTAGAAGAGACATGTGAGATTGATATTGTATTTGTCTTAAGTTTGGAGGCTACAAAGCTTTTTGATTTCTCCACTATTCTTTATCTTGACTTTAAGATGGGTTTTCCATTACTGGGAGGAAGTGGGATCATCCAACCCCAGCCTGTCTGCTAACGGCTCAGTTCACTTCACCCGACTGGGAAGACCGATTTCCAGTGTTCATTAACTGCCAACAAAACTCAACAGACACGTTCTGCCCCCAGTTTGATGTAAAACCTGTCTGGACGCCATAATATTCTAATTTGGAATTCCAGTGATGACAGTATTGGGGTAAAAACAGGGCAGAGGGTAGATGTGATTCATCTCCTCCCCTGACAGTACATCCTCCAGTCTGACCTGCCTGACAGAGCAGTTGAAAGACTGAGTGAGGACCAGAGGAGAAGAAGGATTCAGTGATGTTGGAGCAGAGAGGTTGAGCTTGGTGATGGAACGTAGACCCAGCCCACTCCCTACATCTCAACACCTTCCTTCTCTCTGTTAGCTTCCCGTTCTCTCGTGCGTCACCCTTTGATCTGGGAGGACTTAAATTAGAAGCTGAATATTTACTACCAAGGCTGTGCCACCCGCACCTCATGCCACAGTCGTAATCTCCTCAACCACAGAGGAAGAGAGCTGGACACACTCTAGTCTCACCAGAAGGGTGAGAGGGAGGTACATTTGCTGGGGAGGAATCTGGGCAGGAAATTAGGATTATAGAGAGACCATTGCATCACATACAGCTTGTCTCATGGTACTTTTACATTGCGATAGTCTGTTGTGTTTTTCAAGTCACAAAATTAAGTTGTAAAGGCCTTCAATCAATAATGTTACTTTTTTACAGCAAAGTCAGTGGTGCGCATGGCACCCTTGCATCTTTCTCTCCATGAGATATCACAATTTAGGCCTACACTTTATAACAAGAAGCAAGTGCAACAACTGTGGCTGGTGAGGATTCCACATTATTCTTATCGCTTGTAGTTTGACTTCCCAGAAGGCAGGGTACATCAGCTACAGACTTTCTACCTTCTACAACTCTTCTACAACACTGTTCACATCTACAGTCGCTGAACTGCTCTTTATCCGAGTTAACAGATTTGAACATATCATGACAGATGCGTCAATATCCTGTAACATTTGGGACGCAGTCTTTACATGCTGGATGCCTTCCGATTCTCACCTCATGTGCGCATACATTACATACATGCCGAATATCCAATTACACCTCTCATTTTTAGAGAGGTACTCATCCCCCCACGCTATCCTCTCATCTCATGCCCTCTCATCCACCCTCTCTCCTCCAGCACCAGCTCCCCAGGGTGTGACACTTGTGTTTTTTAATAAGGTAAAAGGGACTGCTGCATGGCTTCTCTGCCACGGCCTCGGAGCCGCACATCCGTCTGCCTACACTGACAGATTTGTCTGCCTACACTGTCACATCTGGAGAGCGTTGTGTAATCTCTGTACCGTCGCATCAGTGAAGTTTGAATCGTTCTGGCCTGTCTGTGCATTTGATTTCAACCCCCCACACCCCCCAAAGGATTGTCATTGTCTGCCATGGTCTTTACCATTGGCTGATAGGCAAAACCTTTCAGTTGCAAGCTGTCAGCTGGTGGATTGACTTGCAGATTGAGTGATTAATGGATGTTTACTGTTGAGGATGACATGTTTGTACTCCATTAACTCTAGTTAGAGAGCCGCTTTAAGGTGCTTCAATGTCTCGTGTTCATTGCACAACCACACACACTTCAGTCCACACACACAGCTCCCCGCACTCTCTTGCCTCCCTTCACGTAGTAGAAGTCAAGGTTGTTGTGCTTTTATATTTCAATAACGCTACTGGACCATGAAATGTGACATTCCCCTCCGACGTGGTGCTTTAACCGACCTTCACCCCCCCCCCCCAACTCACCGCCCCAACTCCCCCCCCCCCCCCAAACTCCCCCCCCCCAACTCACCCCCAGCACAGCTGACATTGTCGCTCCCACATTTCCATCTCAGTAAGTTTGTGGAGGAGCGGAAGCAGAAAATAGAACCCCATATTTCAGAGAACCTTTACAATGGAAAGGCAATGCAAGGATTTATCACAGTTTGTTCATTTAGATTGTAACGCTTGTTTACACACTTTTCCAGTCATCTACAGGATAGTAATATTGT
Organism: Hypomesus nipponensis; assembly: GCF_054491055.1. Classification (NCBI taxonomy): domain Eukaryota; kingdom Metazoa; phylum Chordata; class Actinopteri; order Osmeriformes; family Osmeridae; genus Hypomesus; species Hypomesus nipponensis. The sequence continues at coordinate 10,446,700 of NC_140382.1, read as the reverse complement.
CAATTCTGTTTAATAAGCAAAGCAAAGGTTGCTGAGATAAGGAAGCATACAGACAAAACAATAGCCTTGTATTTGTACTAGTGATTGTGATCTTGTTTGAAACAAATGCCACTATCGACACCATCAAGGTCAGATAGCTTTTTTTGTGTCATTCTGATGTGTAAAAAGCTGATAATGGTTGAGATTTTCCCTCCAGCGAGTTGTCGTTGCTTTCACCCTGAACATCTGGGAGTGGGCAGACATGCAGCAGACATGACATCACTTTATTGTTGCGTTCTCTGTAGCTGTGTCATCAGGCAGCTTTTGGAGCGTGGACTCTCACGCCCACTAAGATAACATTGACCATTTGTCATCATTATGTGGTCAACGTTTGGTACGACTCCGATCAACAAGGAAACGGCATGCACCAGACCCCATTTGAAATATAGAAATACAAAAGATAAGCTCGGCATTTGATGGAAAATATTAGAAAATACTGTTGTAGCAGGATGCTGGAGGTCCACATGCAACAGTCCAGATCCAGACAGTGCCACCATTGTTTGACACTTAACGATGGTGCATCTGAGGAAATAAAAATCAGTCGAGGTGTATGTGAACTGCAAGTGTAGGGAGGTGAGAAAGTGTGTGTGTATGCTCATGTGGGCGGGTGAGACAAAGTGTGTCTGTCTCCTTCCTTTGTACATGTATTCTGCTGATGCCACTGCCCCGGGCGGGGGCGCTGTGTGGGCCTGACTTCACCCTTGTAAAGAATTTGCTGACTCAGCCTCTCACCAAAGAGCTTATTTGTTGGACTGGTGTCTTCTGAGTTTGAAAGCTTTGCCAACATCGCTCTTGGGGTTTTGGTACAGCCCTACCACAGGTGTTAAGGTAGAATTGTTGCACAATCCGTCAAAAGTCTATTGTCAAACTTTATGTACGGATACATTCACACGAAACCAGATGCTTACACGTGGCACATTGAACAGATGTTTAGGGAGACGTTCAAATAATCAGCTGGATTTGAGATCTTGATACTCTCTCAGTGACTTTATAACTTTCTGAACGCTGAGTCCCTAGGCAAAACATTATAACAAAAACGTTGAAATCCACAGTACATTATTCTGCTGAGTGAGGTTTTGGAAAATCATGTCAATAATATCCCCTTTCCTAGACTAAATTAGCTGGTCCGTGCTATCGCTAGGAAGCAGCTGGGTTATCAACAGATAATGTTGCTGGCTCCAGGCGCTTTTCATATTGTCTAAATTATAACTCAATGAAGAGCTACGAGGCGTATGTTCACGCATAGACATCCTTCCATATGTACTGACAAACGAGTACGAGACAGATACAAGGAACCCAGAGGGTGTTTCATGTTTTCATTATTTGGGTTTTTTTGGGGGGGAGGGGAGGGGGAAAGAGGGGTCCTCTTGAATTTTTATTTCTGTCAAATTTTTTATACAATTAATGTGTTATTATTGTTAGTGTTAATGAGAATAGACAATTAAATAATATTTTTTTGCTGTTGTTTCAGATCACTATTTACATAGTGAACTGAAAAAATATATATAGGCTAATTACTTGCACTACTCCTACAGTGTAATTGCAAGAGCAATTACAGTGATTATACAAATAACTGCCTTGGGGGAAAGGGGCCTTATTAATGTAAATTGAGGTGTTTGTAATTTCAAGCAACATCAAAGTGATAGAAACATAAAAGAAAAAAAAGGGAGAAGGTTGTTTATGTTTTCAACTCGTGGTGAAGCGCTCCACAGCGAAGAGGACAGGAGAGCAGATGCAACCTCAGGTAGGGGGGCTGCGGAGGTGGACGTGGGAGGATGGGGATGAGAGCATAGGGCCATCTTGGTCCTGCTCCAGGCCTCCACAGATGGAGGTGAAAACCAGTGATGATCTGGCACAAAGAGAGAAGCTAATCAGAGCTGGACAGACTGGAGACTGGTTCAGTCCACAGCAGGGATTTTATCAGGAGCCCACACATCAATGTCATGGCTTGATTGGGTGACAGAGGTGATGAAAAGGATGGAAAATATGGGATATTTGTGTTGAATTTGACAGTAAAGATTGTATCACAAATGTTGTTTATGCCTGGGACTTCAATGTTGGGGCCATATCTGAAACCATAATACAGTTCTGTGTTCACCTGCTTTGACAAAAGTAAATAATGTGACAGAATAGGTAGTTTTGGTTGTGTTCATTGACCAAATAACCAATAACGAAGCTTTAGCAATGTTTTCCAGTCTAACTGGTGCCCTTCTAGGTTATGTTGTGCCGGAGGTCAAATGCCGGCTAATGTAGACACAACAGCTTAATTTAAGATGCTAAGCTATTTAAACACTGTTTAGATAATGCTCAAACATTATTGGTTGGCAGTACAGTAGGTATCAAGTGTACACAGGGAAACATACAGAGACTTATCTGTAATCGATACTGTTTGTGAGTGGGTTTGATTTACGATCGGTTCTGCCTGGTTGACTTTCATTTGAAAAATCTATATATCATTTTTTGTTCATCCAAAGCACAATTAACGGCATAGGCCAACTGTCGCTGAAATTAATTAGGATGGAGGTGGTGCCTCGTGAATGGGAGGTGACCCCAACATGGTGGTGTTCCGGGGAAACGAGCACACGCCTCATTCATCACATTCTCATTTCCATATTTTTATTGAATGCGTTTGTCAGGACAGGCAAAATACATAATATGTGATGTCACATTGTTTAATAATAGACTGCACAGGCTTTGCAATATTTTACCGGCTCGCTGTGGCCTAAGAGGTAGAGATGCCACTGCACATTGTATTTTGGTTTTATTCAATTGAGAGAATCCTCCTCTAAAGCCTGTCCATGACCACTGGCAGGGACTCTGGATATCAGTATGACTATTACCGATAAACACCCACAGCATTACCTAATAAATGTCCTTGTTTCCTTTCACAAACATAGTCTTTCACACCAAGGAAAATTGTGCCGTGCGTTAACAGAGGCTTTGTCACATTGTTCGAGATGGGTTTTACCACAGCTACCATCATGGTGGAACCCAGACATTCTCCACATCCAAACCCTGTGGGCTTGGAGTAAAGATGAGAAACAACCCTCTTCATTTTATCAGCTATCCCAGACCCCTTTTAGCCTCTGGTCCTCTATCCTACCCTCAGCCCAGCCCCGTCCCACTCCATCCCCCTTCCATTGCCTCGGGTGAAACAGAAGAAACAGACAGCTTGACCCACCCCAGGGCAACGCTCGATGGCGGAGCTGTCAATCAAAGCAAGTAACCAGAGAGCATCATGGGAGGATGTCCTCCTGTGTTGATAGGTGTATGGGGCAGTGGAGACTGATGGAGGATGAGTACAAGGGAGTTGTTTGTTATGGCTGATCAGCCTCAAGTCAGCTGTCTTCAAGTAGGACTTGAAGGCTGTACATGCTGTTAAACAAGCAACATTTGAGATTCTCAATGTAATTTCAAAGCAACTTAAAGTCAAGGTAATAATGGAGGTTTTGCTGCTGTGCGTTTCGGAAAAAAAATCTTTCATGAATGTAATGCGTGGAAATTGATGCATCATTATTAAAGCTTTTGCCCTGCAATTGTCCCATTTCAGGAAAAGCAGAAAACCCTCACAATGATGAGAATTATGATGACTCCCACGCTTTCTTACGAACGTTTCCCTCCAGAATAAAGACTCTTGCAATGCCCTGGTCATGAGGATAACAGTAATGAGTTGGTACCGATGGATTCCTACCACACTATGGAAGCAGTAAGTCTTCAACATGTCTGTGCTGCTATCAGTTAGCCTCCCACTAGAGCTCAATGAGCCCCAGTGAGACTCATCTCTCGTTGGATTGGACAGCAACAGAGAGGGTACTCTAGTCCGGACGACATGAATTATTAAGTTTTTATGTGTATATGTGCATGTGTGTGTTGTCATTGTGTCTGTCTGTTTTCCACCTACCTTAGTATTTGGGTTAAAGGGTTAAGGGGGTTGACTCACATTCTTCTTTTCCGTTCCAGACTGTTCTAGTCAGGAATTTCGTTGTTCAATCTAGCTGTGGACTCCCAGACGAAAGTTTATTTTTCCATGAGAAATGGAATGGCCAGGCTTTTGTTCTGCTCCAGCCCTGTCTGCCACTGCCTAAACCTTGTTTACTTTCAGAAAGTGGTCAGCAAAAAACAACACGTTCCTTAGTGATGGTGAGTCTGAGGCAGTGAAGGTTTCCTCTCAAAAATGTGGTCATTTTTGCATATACACTGTACATCAAAGCTGGGATTGAGAGTGTGGTCTAGGAACCCTTTTCTGTTTTACCAACCATATACCACTTGACTTTTTTACATATCTTTAAACAAAACATGCTAACAGTTAGTGTGGTTAAACAAATGCCCTTCTGCAGTTTCCAACAGCTCATAGAAGCAAGCTACAAACGAACAAGCAAGTTAAGTTTTCTTTCTTTGAATGTTGAGTTTTGGCAGAATATGCTGATCTCTGTCCTGTGAGTTATGGGACCGATATACTGAAACTGGCCCTTAAGACTTGCCTGATTTAACTTTGGGATCAGCAACTTAAGTTTTTGCCATCTTTTTATTTATTGATTAGAAGATAGGATTTTCATTTCAGATCATCAAAAGATTGTGGCCTTAAGGGGAATTGTACCTCTGGTTTCTTAGCTCATAGTTAACCAAAACAGTTATCATCCAACACAAGCTTGTAATCACAGAAGGGCATTCAAACCCTGCTATTAGCTGTCTGTGTCAGTCCTGAGATGGTCATTCACAAACAGCTTATTTTCTGGAGTTTAATTGAAGAAGTCATTATATAGTTAAATGATTTCAAGATAACTAATTTGAGTGTATCCAATAGGACACACTTAATCAAGGCTGACACTTCTGTCCTTCAGAACTGTTTTGAAAAGGGGTTATAACACATTTTATACCATGCAAAGGATAAAACATACAGTATCTATTAGTTTAGACAAGAAAAGAAAATCAACTGTAATATCAAAACTTAAAATAGCCACGTACACGCAATATGTTCACAGAAACTTCAAACAATATTAAAGAAAATCCCTAACCCAAATGAGAGCACAGACGCAGACTGAAGTCACTGAGAGACAATGAGAATAAGACACAATAAGTCACAATGAGAATGAGAACAAGAAATTCGAATGATTACCTTAATATGTGAATAGTTTAACGTTTCAACTGACTACAGTGTTCTGATTAATGTAAAATGTAATTAAAATAAACTTTAATTACTGGATGACCTGGGTTTTTCGTTAGTGGCTAAGTGAATGAGAATTGGAAATTGGATTAAGCCCCTGCTTTTATAGAGTGGGTTTAACTCTTGACCAGTTCAAATTATTTTCACTTCTCACGGTCAAGTCAAGGTCGTTGTCCAAGGTGACACAGCAGCAGCTCCAATCCTGGTACACCATGGCCTTCAGAAACACACATCCACATTCTATAATCTCACAGTCTCCACTCACTTTCCTCCAACTCTGTCAGAGAAGAAGTTAACTCCTTCACTGCTAATCCAGTGACACAATGCACAAGCACCCAGCAGTCTGCCAAGCAGGAACAGTCTCCTATCTATATCATGCTATATTCATTTTATATTGAGTTAAATATAATTTCACATCACTCTCCCTGTGTTATCTCTCATCTGTCAACTGCAGAGCATATTTTGATATAATTTAACTATGTACAATTCTATCTTAGGAAATGTACTGACTAATATCATAAGGACAACTAGGAATGCACAGAAATTTTAATGGAATGTATTGTCTCCAATGGTCAAAAAACAAATCCTGTCTTCAGGCTTTAAGACAAAACCAGCATAGATTTATATCAGTGGTCGCCATCATGTCTGTCTCCAGCATATTCAAAGCCTACTGCAGTGCTATTTCTAAACCTAATCAGTGCTCAGGTGATGCAGAGGTTAGGGGCCTATCTTCATAGGAGTGCCTTGTCAGGTCAACATTCTAGAGATGGCGATGAACCACGTATTTTAAGTTAATAGAGTTCATGCTGGGTCACTGACAAACCTGATTACCTAATGCTCTCCTCAGTATATGAAATGGTGTGTCTCTAAATGAGCTGCCAAAGCAGGCGCCGACTTTCAAGAGCACCTGCATGGCGTTCCTGAGGGACTGTGGGAAAAAGACTGAGGAGATCACATTTCAACTGTCAGGAGATGGCTCTTCAGTTTTCAAACATGATCTCTGGGTGGTGGAAATGGTCTTTTAGCTTAAACAGGGAATACACGGACTGCTGGGAATAAAACTACATTTAGGTGCTTTTTTTATGCAGTTGCAGCAAGCACAGTGCATTATATTGGTGACTGGAATAGTCTCAGTAGTATTTGTTGCTGCTGTTCATTAAAAAACATCTACAAATATTTTTGTGCCAGTGTGAGTATCTGGTTTTCATATAAGAAGGCCTATGATCAATATCGTTAACTCCAAAAGTATACTCAGTTGATCAAAAATCTTTAGTCTTTCCTTGTTACAAATTTAGAACATGCTTATTTACTTAATTGACTGGTTTACAGCAAAAGCATGGCAATATACCGCCTTCGCTAGGGAACTAATAATCCCCATATTAACACATGGCTAAAAACCTGACACTTTTTTCTTTTGGTACGTTGAATGATTCCGTCTGCCTGCTCTCCTGCGTTTGGTTCCACTCAAGTGTTTTACTCACCATGTTCAGTTCCCTTGAAACCAGCCCAAGCAGGTTCCTAGCTCCAGTACCAGGCCAGGCAGCCACCGTAGGTTCCCAGCTACCATGCCAAGCTGCATCCCCAGTTTTTGTACTGCATCCTCAGTCATCAGGGGCTCTAGTGAGGGCAGGTCTGTCTCTTTCCTCTGGTTCCTAGCTCCAACAACACACCTGTGTCTTGTGTGTAATCACTCAGTATTAATGGTTGTTCCACTTGTCAGTCTATAGTTGTGTTTCATAATGTACATGTCCCATCTGTACATGTTTGCTGTTGGTTTTGCATGCCATCTTACAGTGTTGTTCTGAATACCTATGTTTTTGTATTATTTTGGTTTGTTGAAGAAACCCATAGTTCTTTTGACCCTGTCTCCCTGCTCTCCTGCGTTTGGGTCCACTCGCTCTCCTACACACGTTACACCGCTCAAATAAATCACATTTAATCCCTCAATCCTTCTAACAGCATTACAATTAATTAGCTGGTGACTGTGATTTTTATCCAGGGTCATGGTGAGATCAATCCACCACTGAATTCCAGCCTCCAATAGCATGAGGAGTTGATGATACGCTGCATGGACAGAAAAAGGCTTTAAAATGGCTGAATGCTTGATTTATTTTGCATAATTAAAGTCTGTAATGAGAACCCAGGGTTTGTTGCACCAAGCTCAGGAGCAAGACTCAGTTCAAATGAGGCGTGTGCGTAAAATGATATTAAACCTTATGAAATATTGTTTAGCCGTAAAAAAGACAATGGTTTTGAAATAGCCTACCAACATTTGCAGAATGGTAGCTAAAGGCACACCAAGTATGTGTGCCAACCAGACTTGTAGAGTAAATGTTGTGTCCTATTATTGCAGTGATGGTATCAAGATATAAAAATGTTACATAGCCATCCACTATGTAAACATAAATGTATAAAAGGTATGAAAGTAATCAAGAACTATTTTTTAGGACAGACACAGTCTCTCACTGAGATGTTACAGCACATGGCATTTAGCTAATTCATGATTTGTTTTCTGCTTGAGAACCAAATAAATGTAATCAAACTATCATTCTGTACCATATTTAATTGCACAGCATCATTCTTTTATCGCATTTATTGAATCACATTGTGTTCAATCAAATCATGTAGAATCGCACTGCATCACAAGAGGGGAGAATCATGTCGTACTGTATTTGTAGTTGCTTCATACCTATGGGATTGTTGGCAATGCATCAGATTTGAATGAAGACATGTATACCATCTGCCTCAATGATGGAGATGCATATCCCTAGTTATTTGGGTTACACTGTTTGAAGAAACATTCAGATTTATCAGCCATGTGTTGCCACAGCATTCGGTTGTGCGGCGCATGAGACAGGAATAGCTCTTAAACCAAAACATCTGCTTTTTATGACTATATTCAATTTTCGCTAGCTTGCCACAATAAGTTTGGTACTACAGGCAATCGTGGACGAGAAGCCATATAACACTACTGTACATAACCTTCTCAGAGTCATCTTTCCTCGGCTAGCCTGTATCTTGTCAACAACTTAAATTGTGTACAAGCTATTTGCTTATGGTTTAGAGTATAACTGTAGGAATGGTTCTGAGGGGTTGTGCTGAAGAGGAGGGAGGGTATAAACAAACAAACACACACACACACACAGAACAAAATAATTGTTCTTTTTGTTTTCCTGTAACCTCCTTCTCATGCGCTAGTGCCCCCATTACAAAGACCCCTGATCTTTCATCACAGCAAGCTAACTGGCAAATTGTCTCTTGACCGTTGCAGTTTCAGGCTACATTAATGACATAGCAGAGGCAAAGGTGGTCATCGAAAGTATAAGAAAAAGATGTGCAGGCATAGGGTTTTATAATTACTTTCTTCTGTTCTCAACGGGCTGCTTGACAACTTATTGTTTGCCAGGAAATGGAGAGATGTATTTTTCAAAGATGCTCTTCTGTTTTGATTTACTTCTCCTACTCTTTTGTTTTTTAACATACAGTAGGTCTATGTACAGAAAAAGCTTACTTAACCACTCTTAAGTGTTGCTTTTCAAGTTTTGCATATTGTATGCTAACCTTAACCCTAATCAGCCTATAAAAGCATCAGCCTCAGCCAATTCAATTAGCTGACACTTTTTCAAATTTTTTGTAGGTTGACTGATCTCAAGGCTGATATTTGGCTGACTAACACTGTGCTTTGAGTCATGTCACTCAATTCATTCTATTTTTGACGAGAAACAAGCGTGTAAGAAAAATAAATTCATTAAAACTACTGGCGTCAGATTATGATAGCAGATGTTATAAAGCTTTTGATTATAACAAGGTTTTAATAAGGTATTGGTTTTGTTTTTTTGCCTTAGTTAATTTACAGCTGGTCAAATGATGCCGCCATAGACCTCCTCTCCACATACTGTAAACAAGGTCTGTCTCCCTTGTGCATTCCACAGTCTGATTATAGGGATAATGTATTGAGTAAAAAAATATGATTTATTTTAAATCTGAGCATGGGTTATGTTTTTTCCAAATATTTTGAAACTATTTATTGCTATATTGCCATTGATGCATTGATGCCGCATGTTTCATGACTTTAGATATGCCTGTTTGTTAGGAATCAGTGAGTGACACGTCTTTGGTAAATGGTAAACACAGCCAAGTTAAAGGATGTGTTTTTCTTATGACTGCAGAATGGGTTTAACGCATTCTACAATTTTCCTGACAGTTAGATATCCAGGTGATCCAAGCAGTGGTTAGGTCACACTCACCCATTCTCCTCCCTCCCTCCTTCACTTCAGATTAGAATTAGAGAATAGAATACCCCAACAATCCAATGTGTGGAGGGGACCATTACAGCCTGGGTAGGTGCTGCTGTAAATCAAGGGGTCATTTCACTTGGAAGGTGCTTGTCTACCTCAGGTCAAAAAAATATCAGATGAGCTCAATTCTCAAGTCCACACTGAAACAACAATATTATCATTCATAGTCATCAGAACAGTTGGAAGGAAAATTGCTTGCTAATGCTGCCATCTCATCATAAGGCATTCTTTTAACTGGTGATGTAGGTAAAGTAGATACTTTTCCACCGAGATTCATCCATGATGGTTTTTTTTGGAGATCAGTGCATTGCTGGAATGTGGTTGACCTTAAAGACGAGCCTTGCATGGGCATCCTCTTAATGAATATTGGCATGAAGCTAACATGTCCTTGAAATCATTTTTTTTATATGATTACCTCACAATGCAGATTGGTATTGTTTACCAATGGTGCTCTGTGAGACACTATACAGGCTCTAAAACCTAATTGGTAAATGTAGTTTGTCCATACACAAACAAAGGCCCAGTTAAGCATTAATGTGATGGCTTTCATTGACTGTATTACAATGCATGTAGGTTTAAGGTTTACCAGATGCTTGTGTCCAAACCAACTTATTGGGGGGTTGAACCTGAAAACCTTTGATCTGCAGTTCTACCATTGAGCTAAACTTATCCCTCTTCAATACACACTTAACATTTCAGTGTGTATTACAATGCTTATTAAATATAATTTCATCCAGTCACTTACAATATGCAGCATCAAGATTTTTTATTTATTTATTTATCAGTTAACTTACGTCTGAGCACACTAGGTTTTTAAGTGCTATGTTTGCAACTGTAGGAGATGACTAGTGGTACACCATGGGAGCAGTGCTGAGAGTTGTCACTAGTGTTTGTATAATTAATTGCATCCCAACATGAAGTGATTAAGAGGAGTAATGATGTTGACATTATGTCTCATCTGGAAATAATACCATCCCCCATGACGGCACAACACAAAGACCCCCGAAGTCTATGAAGCAACTGCCAAAGAAACACACCCTACCTTCTCGATAGTTACTGATCATGTCCATGTTGACTATCTCACCTGCTGAGAGGTCTCACCCTGTCATTGACCTGAGAGGAAGAGACCTGAGAGGAAAAGAGGCAGTGTAAATCAAATGGCATGCTGGAGACAATTTAAGGATTAAAAAACATGATGCAGTCCAATCTTAGGCATAATCATGGCTAAGATAACTGGGGCACAGTTCTGATTCACAGGGTAAAGGGTTTAAAACCCCTCATCTTTCAGATGGTAGATCATTTCTTCTTAGCAGCTTTCAGGGATGGAAAGTGGCTACTAATTATACTGGGAGGGGATCACCCTCTTTATTACATACAATGGCAAGAGATGATTAGCGATTTGCTTGAGAGGTTGAGAGTACGCAGTAGATCTTTTTCTCTTGCTAACGCTAATATGAAAGTAATGATCTCAGTTCTTTCTTCTCAGTTGTTTTCTATTTTTTCACACTCCAAAGAATCCTCATGTGTTAGGCAATCCTTAAAAGTCAATTCCCAAGGGTTACTCTGACAGAGGAAAACATTTCAGTACACGTGAGTGAGGGATATGTATCCCATTCCAGGAAAACCTGCTCAGGGCAAGGGTCACAAAGAAAAATTATTATGTGGGAAGAATTATAATATACGCCTGGTGGAGTCTACCCCTGACAACTTTGTCTGTGGTCCAATGCAGAAGAGATCATTATTACATTTAGAATCCAGTAGAGTCTCTCTCTGTTCACTGCGGCTCTACTTCAATGTGGTCCTTTTCACTCCACTTCTTTGTCTAATCCCCTGTAGCTGGGAGCATGCTGCTTAGAGACCCTGAGGCTTCTCTGATAACAAACTCATACTCACTTGCATCTCTCTGTCTTTCTTTTTTACGTAAATGGTTCTTAGTTTCTCTTCTTCTTCCTCTTGTAAAAAATGAAGTTTGATTTGACATTTCCACCTCACTCCGGCTCTTTCTCTCTTATTCCCTCTCTCTCTTCCTGTCATACAGAGAACGAACATACTCCTTTCAATATCTATATTAATTCATCTCATTGCTGCACACTGAGACATAGCTTTTAGCACTGTGCGATGCCGGAACATAATTTGTTTTTTTGATAATTATTTTGGCTGTTAAAACCTTATGGGAGCTTTTAACAGGGTAATCCTCTTACATGAATTCAATTTGTGGGCAGCCTATAAGCCTTGGGCTGGAAAGAGAGAAAATTATAAGGAGATAGATAAACACATAGAGAGAATCTAAGGGAGAGAACGGGAAAGAAAACGAGAGGTAGAGAGAGAAAAAAAGGGTATGTGAGAGGGACGGAGAGGGACGGAGAGAGGGAGGGGGGGGAGGGGGGAGAGAAAGTGGACAGGACGGGTCAAAGATGTGTGAAGTGTCAAAATTCAACACCATTTTATTCCTCAAAAGCTTTTTACAAGGAGAGTGTTTCTCCCACTCTCCAAGCTGTGACTTTAATATTGGGACACGGGAGGACGCACCACTGAGTTGTTGCATATGACCTCTTATGTAAGCTGACAGTGTGCATATATTAGTGCTCAAGACCAGTCTCATCCTTAAATCAGCTGAGGAGCACGTGTGAGCATGTGACTGTCGGTGTGTGTGTGAGTGTGCATGTGTTTGTGGTTGTACGCTCACTCTTAAACGAACCACGGTGCAAAGCAAAACAGACATCCCAGTGGAACCCGGCTGTTCCTCACACCCCAGTCGAACTTGCATGTCCCTCATACCCCATTGAGTACAGTAGAGAAGCAAGTGAATGTGGAGACTCCTTCTGCTCTCTGTGATTTCCCACATTAGGGACCTGATCACGACCTGCTCCAGTAGAGCCAGGCTGTCTCTAATCACTCTGGGGTAATTGGAATTTGCAGGGGATGGTCTTGCTGCTTGGGTAAACCTGTATTAATCCAGGAGGCGTTCAAGTTGAAAATAGTCTGTTCTCTCTGTACCCCGTGAGAATGAACTTCCATTGCATTGGAGTGCTCGTTATAGAAGAACATGAGGAGTGGGGAGGGAAGACCTAATAACCACAATTTGGGAGATTTAACTACAGTGTTAGTCACCCTGGATTCATCTAAACTGGACAGGTGTTGGTGATGCTCAGGGAAGCAATTAAAGAATTCCCATTGAAGAATTCTCATTTACTTGTTTCACTGGTGCCTGGTACTATTATAGAATGAAATGCTCACAAATTTGTCAGTCACTATAAACTGTACACTCAGCAATGTGGCGTCCTTCATTTCATGAAACCACTGGACTCCATTAAGGACTTAGGTCTTTGCTGAGATATTTTGATCATGGCTCAAACCCTGCCCTGCCAGACCGATCAAAGGCAAACTGGTGAGAGAGCGAGAGAGAGAGAGAGAGAGAGAGAGAGAGAGAGAGAGAGAGAGAGAGAGAGAGAGAGATGAAGACAGCCTGGGGCTTTTTTCCCCGTATTATCTAAGACTTTGTGAAGCTCCTTGTGAGGCTTCTTCAGACATCCCAGCACACTGTATTTGCTCTCTGGTTAAAGGTCTAAGAGCTGTGAACTTGGCAGTGTTTTCTTATATGTAATATCAGTTCTACTTCTTTTAACAACTCATTAAGTACTTTCTTTAGTATATATTTACATTCTCAATAAAATAATATAAGTTCACCATAACACAGTATCGGAGTGGAGTGGCATTCATTATGGAACATCTTGTAATTATACGTTTGGTACAAAATAGTTTCCCTGCTATGAAATTGAAACGCTCTGTCCACAATGTTATTTCAAGTCTGAAATGTTGCCTTTGACCACAAAATATAAATATCTGTCCTATCAAAATTGACTATATAACAGGGCAACTTTTTGCAAAGTGTCCAGGCTGAAAGCATCAACTGTGAAATGGTTCTTGTTTGGTCTCATCATTGTAAGTGGCGTTGGAGAAGATCTGGACAGAAGCAAGGATTTCTTTGTTGGATTTAACAAGGCGTGGATGGAAGTGACACGCTGATGCTTGTTCCAAGCTGTTACGACTTGCTTGCTTCGTTGTTGCAGTAGCATTTAGTCATTTAGCAGACGCTCTTATCCAGAGCGACTTACAGTAAGTACAGGGACATTCCCCCCGAGGCAAGTAGGGTGAAGTGCCTTGCCCAAGGACCCAACGTCATTTTGCATGGCCGGGAGTCGAACCAACAACCTTCTGATGAGTAGCATGTGCCAGGATGGTTGTGTCTGTCGTCTAACCTCACCTGGAGTGAGATCTAAGTGAGCGTTTGTCATGCACACACACACACACACGTATGCTATCACATACACAAATACATGAGCACACAGATACACACACTCACACACCATGTTTATCTCCTTTTATCTGATTATTACTATGGTTATTATTAAACAAGCAAAATTTCAACTTCTGGATACTGTTTTTTGTATTGCCAGGATGAACCCAGATGTACTGTATAGTGCCAATATTGTTCATCCTACGCTGTATTCAACAACCACCATTGGAGTGTTTTGGGTAAATATTGTAAGGTTTTTTTATGTGGATAATCGGATAAGCGTGATTTGCATAATTCCGTGGAGTGGATTATAGAAATGTTGTGGGAGAAACGTGTGTGTGTCAATGTTTTTCTTGATCTCCACCTTTCAGCTTGAAACACGCTAGAACACCGAGTTCTCTCTCTCTTCAACCCACATCCCTCCAGCGTGTCATCACATTCCTACTGTACATTCTTCTCTCCACTCATCCTCTACCTCCCCTCTGATTTCCTCACCTTGTCCACCTCTCCATCTATTTCCCTCTTAATGTCTTTGTGTCTTTAAACCCTTAACTATTTCACTGGGTGGAGCGCTGTTCATTTGACAAACACATTTGCACGCAGGCCTTGGGTTGGGTCAGGTGTGTGGCGTTGCTGATTGGTATTTTTGTCCTCGGTGCACTCTCACACTGCAGGGCTTCCTACTGTTGAACGATGATACGAGTCACAGAGAGCGTCTCCACGCTTTTCCTCCAACACGTTTCACAACTGTCTTTCGACTCTTATGAGGACATCAATATTTAGTTGCAACTTTGAGCTTTAGCTCATAGACAGAAAGATCGAGACAGACCGCTGACAGAGACCACGTTAGTCCACAGTCGAGAAGGCAAGCTTAAGCCATTCTTCAACGTCAAATAAATAAAATACAAATGTATTTCAAGTCAGCGAGCCTGTAATTTGTAAATCTGATGAATATTTACAAACTTGAATTGGTGAAATAATCAACCTACGGCAGCCTTGAAAATCCTCCACTGGCAGATGGAGGATAATTGTATCCATAAAACCATCCAGATGTTTCCTAAAGTTAATTCTACACCTCACTGATCTAAGATCAGCTACTGCACCACTTGTTTGTTAGATAACATGTGAGTTAGCAATCTTCTTTTTGCATGACTGACACAGTCCCAAAGGACCTGTCCCAAAAACCTGGCTCTTTGTGATGGTGTGTGATGCTAACACTAATAGGCATATTGCCATAGGCAACTTCAAAAAACTTGTCCATGTTGTGCATTTCTTAGCACACAATGTGGATAGTGTGGATAGTGAAGATATCATTTTGGCAAAACCTTTTTCCCTGACAATGTGGGAAATGTTGACAACCTTGTTTACCTGCTACCTTGCATTGCTTATAACGAGCAACTATGAAAGGAAATTAAGAAACACAGCCAGTGTTACTGTAGCAAGGATCATTGTTCGTAGATCATAGATCATCTTCAATAGTCTGGACGAAAAGTTGGAGATCAGTATCTTCCACATGACGTGGGACACAGATTTATGGTCTGTCATTAACTGGAGCCTTCACTGATCTGGTTCCGGAAGACACTTAATGGTGATATGATGCAAATTAATACATTTGAGCAAGATTTGTGAATAATTCAGACGATGCCGTGCAGGTAAGTCAATGGTGATTAAACCCCAAAGACACCCTGACTGATTAGCTACCATCCAATGTATGAACCGTTTGTTTAAGATAGCATCAAAGAATGGTAAAAGATATGATGCGATTGCACGGGTGTTGCGTTAGTCTGATGCGTTCACCTCAGTGGACTAGTGTCAAGCCTTTGTATTGCTCAAAAGGATGGAACTCTTTGATTTTCCTTGTCTGGACCTATGACTGATTGAAGTGAGAGAATAATGGGGGGTAAAAATGACGGATCCTGGAAAAGCTGGTGTTTCAAAGCTCTCTCCGTCTTGGTGGCTTGTCAAGCAGATCATATTAAACCTCGAACACATGTTCAGAAGGGTTATCACGCAAGAGGCTTTGTGTAAGCAAATGTGTGTCAGTAAAGAATTTCACAGTCAAAGAAAATACGTTTTTGCTGTCGATCAGAAAACCGAGTGACCTACTCACCTCTCGGATGCGAGTTTCTGCTATTATGAGATCACTACAGTCACCTCACTTTGTTTAATCTGTTGTTGGCATCAAATGTACATGCTGTTGAAGATTTTTCATGGTAAAGTTGTTTGGTAAATCTGCGTACTCCGGTGTGGGCTATTGCTCATCATATACCGCCCATTAACATTTCAGCAACATCCGCACATCCAGTCAATTAACATTCATGAATAATTGAAAAGGAGTGGGGAATATAACTAAGGTGTAGTGAGATACAAATGGTAAAATGAGGGCGTGCATGCAATCATGTTCTGAGGGACCATTAGGGATTGGCTGGTAAGGGTGGGGTGGGGGGACAGAGAGAAGAAAACTGGCAGGAGCAGCTGTGAGAAGAAGGAAAAAAAACGAAATGATGAAAAATTCGGATTTGGTGGGAGAGGAAAGAGCAGAGCTTCTTGGGTAATTTCATATAGCACTGTAGATCCTGGAAAGTTTTTTTAAGCCACTTTGTGGAACAGAAGGTTTTAAAGATGGCCCTGGTGGGTAGAAAATAAGTAAAAAACACTATTATCTCAGTTGTGGGAAATCCAACATACCTTTTTCTCAAGGATTTTATGTAGCATTGACTTTAAATTATTTTGCATTCACCCACAATTTGAACTGTAGAATGCATGGTGTATGGTGACAGGATAGTCTGTATTAAATGCAATTGCTGTTTATTATATTTAAAAGGGAAGTCATTTAGATGTAGTTATGATATAAAACATTCTATCAGTAGAAGTTAGTTTATAAATTATATAGTTCTAATTACATAGTCATCGCTAAAACCATTGCAAAAAAAAAAGACTATATGAATATGAATTTATGGCTTGATCTTTACCTCTGGTTAATCTGTTCTGGAGAGAGTGATATGGCATAAATGGACAAACCTTTAGAGAATACACTGCCTCAGAACCAAAAATAGCTATCATTGTTTTTTCCCAGAGGAAATTAGCCTGGCCTTCAAATCCTTTAGGAACAGTAGCCTTGCTTGGCTTACTCACAGACATCACCCAGTAAAGATTTCAGAGAGGCCTGCATTTCCAATGGAACATTGTAATTGATATTCAAAGGATTCTTACAAGGGTAAACAAAGCTGTCTTTATCGAACAACAACATCATCAGTAAAAGCTGTCAGAACGATATAAGATATTAAGGAGGTGTTTTCGTA
This sequence comes from Hypomesus nipponensis, assembly GCF_054491055.1. Classification (NCBI taxonomy): domain Eukaryota; kingdom Metazoa; phylum Chordata; class Actinopteri; order Osmeriformes; family Osmeridae; genus Hypomesus; species Hypomesus nipponensis. Next base: position 10,429,600 of record NC_140382.1, on the reverse strand, counting down.
CAGTTGCAGATTCTGAGGAGTCAACAGCTAGAGTAAAGCTCTGATTCTTCCCCGGTTGTCACGGCCACAGCCGAGCCCCCCCTATTGTTTTTGGTTTTGCCCTGTCCTAGTGTTTCCCTGTCATTGTCGTCACCTGTGTCTCGTTCAGTTCTCGTCAGTTTCATTGTGTTCACCTGTGTCTTGTTTGTTTCTGTGTATTTAGGTTCCTGTTTGGTGTCCAGTCTTTGTCTTAGCATATCCTTTGTCTGCGTGAGTACCCTACTTGTTCCCCAGTTTTTGAGAAATAAACCCGTGTTCCTCGCAATGCCACGCTCCTGTCTTGCATTTGGTTCCTACCCAACCTCACAACCTGACACCGGTAAACAATCAATATTTTCCTCTAAAACACTTTTAAATATCAGGATCATGAAAAGGTGAACTAGCACTGGCCACATGTTCATACTGTATACTATGCCTTAAACACCTGAGTGTTTATCCAAATAAATAGTTTGACAAACCATTGGTATCTTATTTCACATTCTGAATATACCCTTCCTTGATTCAATCATGAAAGTATCCATTAATAAAGCGTTCTGTTTTTCCATGGAATGACCATGACACTAGAAAGGTTTTCACTAGGGCAGGCAAAGAAGCCAGCATCTGGCACTTAAGTCACATGATCGTGTCCTTAAGTAGTTAGTTATATTGCCAGAGTTCATCACTGGGCCCATGTTTAATTAACTTCACAAATTGCAATAAGCCTCTGGCCTGGTAATTCCAAGGTACATTAGTCCTCTCCTGTGTGCTGTGCATATGCATTACACTTTATTTGTTCTCCCTGCATCTAATACACTTTCATAAGTTCAAGCTGTAACACAAAGATTTTTCATATATTTGTTACCAATAAGGTGTAATTGATGTTAAAATATAGGAAAAGTGTTTATAATGTCATTTTATTTTTTCTACCAGTGCTTGAGCCAAATGGAAGAGAAACGTTGACTTTGGCAAGCAGTGTTGTGAACAGATTGGACCTTTTATTCAATTTGCAGGTTTTGGAGAGTAACCACCCAGCTTGTCAGAACGAATACATCTCAAAAAGAAGCAAAATCATGATTATTTTCAGAAATGTGTCCTGATACTGTTTCCTGTAAGAGCATAGCTGTCGCCAGGTGTGCATCGCTGGCCAAACCTTGTCCCCAATCCCAGCCGTAGTCCACCTCAGCCATAAATCATCCCAGAGCTGAGAGCTAATACATAACAAGCACAGCAGTATTTCACTCTGAGCTGTCTGCAGGGCCTTTGTCAGTGAAGGCACACTGATATCCACACTGCTGGAGTAACACTATGGTCTGCAGCACCACTCTGTTGTTTGTTAGGTATCAACCCATGTCACCTGACAGATGTTTTAGGGGACAATCATTGTGTTAGTACTGACAAGGAGGATGAGTGAGCTGGTCGGTTTTACAGTGTGTGTAAAAGTTACATGAGACCATTATCCCAGTCCTAAACGTGTTTCTGTGGTTTATGTGTGTGGTTTTACATGTTTAGTACAGTAGTTTTTCGTCATATGTGCGTACTGCAAAGTATGCTGAAAAAGTACAGATATACAGTAGCATAGCAAATGTCCACATCCCTTCCATCAATGAATAAGGTGAAAATGGTTTTGAACACATTGTCCAAAAAAAGGAATTTTCATACCTTTTAAAATCAATCAGTCATTTAAAATACTAATACTAGTATCCAACCCACTGCATATTTAATGAATGATAATGAACGACTATGTTTAAATTGAGATAAGGTTTCCTTAGGGACACTTGTGTTCTGGGCGCTTTTTTCCTTCCACATAAACTTCCCCAAAGGTACAAACTTAATCATTTTGTAATTCCTTTTCCATTTCTTAATTAGATGTTTTAACTTGCTGTGCGGCAGTCGCTTGCAAAGGTCAATTAGATAATTAATTAGTCTAGTAAAGTTAATGGCTTTGAGCTGCACGCTAATTGTTGTTGCTCCGATTGTTTATTTTTCCAGGTTTTCTTTTATTACCACCTGTTAAACCATCAAGTAAAACTACTGTTGAGAGAGAGCAGTCTGACTTATAGTCTGATAGTGACTAATTGGGAATGCCAATTACAAACACTAATGGCCTGACCTCCATGTTGTTTCATTAAGTGTTTCTGGACGATAAACATCCAACAGACAAATGCACACAAGCAAAAAATGCAAATACATAAACACACAAGTGCAATGCAGTCAACTGAACACCTTGTCTCAATATATCTCATCACCTGTCCTTTCCATATTATTGTACCTTAAACATTAAACTGTGATTAGCTTCCAAGACCACACACACACACACACACCCAGTCACTTCCTGTGCTCCTGCACTTTGGAACCAAGAGCACACAGACAAGCATGGTGGGATGGCAGCCAGTACTCCTTTTATCATTAAACACAGAATCAAGTTGATGTACATCCATGACTTCCAAATGCAGTATACACGACAGTGCAGCAGAACGTACAAATGAATGTGTTTTGGCAGTTGAGCACATCTGTGGGGCTGCTTTCATGGGTCTCCAGTGTCGCATCTGCTTCAGTTTTTCTTCCTGCTGTGGATCGATGAATCTCAGAGACAGTTAACAGAGAAGAGCTCTTCATGTGTTCTGCCATCCTGTATTGACAGGATTCACACCGCGATGTGATTTTTGGGATTGATTGCTTCTCCCCACTGTGGTAGGAAGTATACTTGCCTGCTAGGAGTGTTGCTTTGGTCTTTAACGCACACAGTGTGTACAGTGTTTACACACTGTGACATTCCCAAAGCGTCGGAACCTCCCCAGTACTTGCTGCACCAGGAAGAGCTGCCCAAAAGAGGCAAAGAGCACCTGGTTCCTACTCCCCACTCTAACGAGCCACACTGCTGCAACTCGTTTCCCAATCAGAACCCCAGCTTCCCACCAACATGCCCCCATCCTCTCTCTCTCTCTCTCTCTCTCTCTCTCTCTCTCTCTCTCTCTCTCTCTCTCTCTCTCTCTCTCTCTCTCTCTCTCTCTCTCTCTCTCACACACACACACACACACACACTACACAACTCAACCTGAAACTGTTTGCAGTGAGACTTTCATTTTGAAACCCTCAAACGTGTTTTCCAATCTAAGTTTGAGAACTCACAGAAGCTCAGAGTGTAAAATGAGTCCATTGTGTCTGCGTTCCTTTCAAGCTATCTCCGTCTCCTCTGCAAATCACTTTAACGAATGAACACACATGACTAATTGTTTGGAGAGTCCAAGTGATTACCTCTGCAAAGTGAAGTACGGGGAGTGAGTTGAGACGGAGCACTGCTCTCCATGAAAAGATATTGCTTTCACGGGAAAAGAGGAGAGATGACTTGGCAATGCAGAGAATCATTTTATTATTTTTTTATTGTTTCTACAATGCTCTCGTCAGTTACACATAAGTCATACCGTATACTGCGTTAAAAAGAAAAACGTGTCAATAATTTGGCCTGTCGGTCTGTTTACTTCCAATTATCACCTTCTGAGCTCTTATCAATGCTGTAGCCCATCAATACTCGATTGTGGCATTGATAAATCAGAGATCCCTTCTGCGTACAAAATACTTCATGGATTTTCCCTTAATTAAAAATTTTGAACGTGAGAAACAGAAAAGTCGAGAAGTTTTCCAAAGATTTACAAACAGTGCAGTATTAATATCCTATTACTACCTCATGATCGCTGATGCTGATATGTTTCAAATAGTGAGGGGTCTCACACTCAAAAGTTGGATTTGGATGGTTGGTGTGTGCCTGAAGCAAACGTCTGCACACCCTAGTTCATTCTGAAGTCAAAGACATGGAATCTGTGTACCTGTGTAACCTCTGTACCAGCCTGTTCTTCAGTGAGTGACATAGTTCGATATATACACACCACAACACTACTGTTTCAAACATTAGAATGCAGTTCAAGGTGTGTTTCTGTTGGGGATCATTATGAATTCCCCTGTTGTCTGGGCCTCTTAAAACACATTCCCTTTACTTTGACCTTTGTTCAAAAGATGAAATGAGTCTCGGGCGACTGCACACTCACCTAGCAATAAATTCTATTTCTTCGTTTTCGTTTTTTTAAATGTCATCCCATTCTTCTTTATTTTTATCTGGTAGCTTGCATCAGAATACAGAAGAAGCCATGCACTCATTAATCTAAATTTCCGGTTTCACGACCTCTGAATAACAACGGATTCTTCATGCGTTTGTCCTTTGAATAACAAAAGCCTATCATACAATAGAAATGATCTTCACTTGTGTTCGTTGTATTCCCTTTTTCACCCTGTCTGGATTCTCCAGTGTCAAATGGTAATGTGTACATACCTCCAAGGTATGTAACTAAACATTGCCTTTTTAATCCTGAAACACATAAACGTGATTTGTCTCATCACATTTTAGAGGAAGCCCATGGCGCTACTCTGACTGATCTACTGCTAATGATTCTGCAGTGTGCAAAATTGGTTGAGAAAATGAATTTGCTTTAGGCCACAAGCAAGACAGGCAATATGTAAATGGATTCATTCACTACAGGCCTGTCTAAAGAGCTGAAGAAGAGTAACTTGAATGTCACAAGCCCAACATGCTTTACTGTAAGTCGATACCGGACCTCAAGTATGACTGGCTGTGACTGAGCCTTCACCAGTGCCCCTGCCCTCACTCACACATGTGATCACAGTAAGTTAACCAATCAGGAGGAGCGTCCGACCTCTGACATCACGGCTGCTGAACTTTAATCATTGGAGACATTAAGCACTTCTCTGTCCATGCAGTGGGTTAATGTTGCCATTAGAAACCCATTACTCACCAGTGAGACCCTGGGCTCTTTCACTCCAACAGAAATACACCAAATCCTTCTCCTCACAGCCAACAGGATAATTAGCATGCGAACGCTCAGAGAATGGAATGCTATAGACCCATATTAATCACTGAGCCGCATACACACAGACATAAGTCAACATGGGCCCCATTAACCATGTCACAAAGCATCGACCACGTGTGTGTGTGTGTGTGTGTCTGAATCCTTAGGATAGAGATAAAGAATGTGTGAATAGAAAAGTGTGCTACTGAATTTAATCTCAACAAACCTACTTTAAATCGCCTTCATAAAACCGTCTTTCCCAGTTGTTAGCATTCATTCATGGAACTCTGGCTATCTCTATTGTACTCAGATGCTTTGTTTCTTTTCCTCAATCTGTGAAATCCCATCAACCAGTCTGTGCAGTTCAGCAAGACGGTGGCTTCCTATGGCAGGTGTTTCATAGCCCCTCCTATAAATACCTATAAACATATTTCACCATAAATATCATGAAGCTGCCACTCCGCGGCTGTAATGGATGCCAGTGTGCTGTGGAAGGAGGGCAAAGAAGATTGTTAAAGACATGGCCTCCATCCCACACCTGTTCTGACATCAGATGGATGGCTGTAATGTAGGTTCTCTTCACTCAGGCAGCCCTGCCAGTTGGACTGGGTAACCCCGAACACCCATCCCTCTCAGCTGGATCTGTCAGGTATGCGAGAAGGTCTTCACGTGGGAGACTGATGGGTGGAATTCTCAGAGGTAAGATTTGAAATTCACTCCAGGTGATCTACTATAATACAGATAATATTATGGTAACCCTAAACCCATAGGATTATGTACCAGCGGAAAACATAGCTTTAATGGGACACACTTGATTCTGACTGAAGACGTTCAAATCAAGTAATAATGATCAAAATGTAGCATAGTGTGAGGTTATTTTATGGGGGACTGTTTTTTTAACAAGGAAAATGTATAGCATCAGAATAGAGCAGCACAGATCAGCACAATGCCAAGCTCTCTGTTTTGTGTGTATGTGAATGTGTCCCACTCTATACAGTCCCCTCATATGATGCAACTGGATGCAATTTTGCTTTGTAATCCTTTGAACACAAATCAAAGTCTGATGTTTGTCAATTTCACTGCAGCCAATCTAATTTATATTCATTAGGGCCGTCTAACCCTATTGGGAGATCAAACGACCTTCGCATTGCGTGCTGAGTTTGTGCTACTTTACTCATATTATTGTAATTAACATATGCATAGTAATTGACTCTAGATGTATTCCAAAACATTACATAATATATTTAATTAACAATATGTTTAATAACAATAACAAGGTGCTACAATTACTAAGGTTATCTGGTATAATACATTTCTCTATGGGAAATGGTGGGGCTTGGGAATCTAATACAAGTAAACACAAAGTTGTGGTTTTAAAATCTTGGCGAAGGCTAAACTTCACCTTTGGTTAATATTAAGTATGGAAGACCTTCCTTGTGTAGACTCATAAGGGTTAACAGCTCTTAACGACCTACATATATCCCACACAATACCAATTTATTTGATACAGGCTTTAAACAAACACAGACACACATACATACATGCAAACACGTACACGGTAAAGCTAACCAGTTAATGAAGGCTCTAAGGGATCCCAGCACTGTGCTGGTACTGCAAAGCCTTGGTCTTGGGATCGTGACATCATCACACAGCTCCTTTTACCCTCCCAGTGTCTCTCGTGCCCTCTCTCCCTCACTCAGGCTCAAATGAAACAGCTCCAGCATCCCCCAGCTACTCTGGCTGTGAGGGCGCAGGGTGCCAGAGAAGGGAGTGAGGGGGGGAGGGGGATGACAGCCCACTGCCTGGAGCTGTGTGGGAGAGAGATGGGACAGGGAATAAGGGATGTGTTGCGAGAAGTGGAGTTTGGGTGGGTGAAATGGATGGGGGGGGACAGGAAGGGGGAGTGGGGTTGTGTTAGAGAGGTGACGTTTGTGGGTCTGTGTGTGTGTCTGTGTGTCTGTGTGTGTCTGTGTGTGTGTTGAGGTGGTGGGTTACAGCATGTGACATGGGAAGACTTGTAACCCAGAACAAGTGCAGGTGTGCATGTGTGTGTGTGTCAACCTCGCAGCACATTTGAGCTGGCCTGCCATGACAGTAGCATAGTGGGACAACTTAATGCATTCCCTCCTCTCAGATGCACCTTCCATGTGCACTCTCGCTGAGAGAGTGAGAGGGAGAGAGAAAAGGCGGCTTTGGGAATTTCTTCTAACCAAAAGTGTCAGAGAGGATTAGCTCGATGTTGAGTGGAGTTTTGAGAGAGGTGGTGTTAAAATGAGTATTGAATGTAATGGCTTCTATGATGTCATGCAGCATATTTAGCACTTCATACAGTAGTTTACAGGAACTATTGACGGCTTTGTTGTTTTGTTGTTGTGATGTGGGAGGTTGAAGAGGAGGTGAGAGTAGCTATGTGAATAGGATTCTTGTGGTTTTTCAATGGCACTTCGTCCTCAAATATTTTTTCAATGGTACTTTCATACTCGAAATTGTTTAACTACTGGCTGTTATGGTTCTTCCCTTTGGGACTTATTTAGTTTTTCACAATGTGTGCTTCATGTTTTGGATACCCGTAATGTTTGGGGCTATCTCGTTGTTATGATCAGTGACCTATGCACTTTTGTCAAGCTCTCTTTTGGAAGTCGCTTTGGATAAAAGCGTCTGCTAAATGCGTACATGTACATGTAACTACTGGTATTATTGCATGTTTTTAGTAGTTCTACAACAGAACTAGAACAGGCTGCAGTTGGCTGCCTACGATGGTACAATCATACTATTTCTGTGATTGGACACAAGTATAGAGGGTTAGGAAGAAATGCTAGAGAAAGGAACGTGCCTCTCAATTAACATCAATATACATAGGCTTGGGGAAGAATAAAAGCTTGATTAATCTGCTTTTTATATTAATACACATAATTTAATTATCTTTGGTCAATTCTAATTCTCTCTTCTATTAAATGTACCACTGTGGCAGTGGAAAAAGCAGGTGCAGGAAGGGAATTTATACAATTTTGAATCAGACAACCATTTAAATTAGGCCACTTTTTCTGGTAAATGGCCACTTGTAGGTCCATTACACACTACCATGAGTTACTTCCCCTGAGAGAAAATTAATGACCACTCTCTTTAGCCCAGCTTCAGATTGCACAGTTATTGCAAAGTGAGGCTATTAATCATTTCTATGGACCGTCAGAAGAAATGGTTCATTTTGTAGTCTGAAATACTGTTTAATTACCTTTTTGGTTCTTTTTACTGTATTATTTAAAGCAAATTTCAAACATACAAAGATATTCAAATAACAAAAGGCCTTTTTTATGGAGTCTCCTCAGCACAGCCAACGATGACATTCAATATGTGGGTGTTGATGCAGTGGAAATATTCCATTGCTCGTGGCAACCATTTTGAAAGCTCAGGAATGTAACCGACCACATGGGCAGCAGGGAGTCTTGACCCACCACATAATTGTAGACAAGGTCACTCCAAAGGCCTGTCACTGCGGGCTGGGAATTCATTTGGAATGTGCGGACACCACTATGGTGCTGCAACGCACGTACATGTTCCCAGCTTCCATCGACCTCATCATTTAGCTAAAGGTTATCTGTCTGCCTGTCGATGAGGGAGAGGGAGGTTTCTGAGACTGGATGTGAAGGAGCCAGCTCTCAGGGGAAAGGGACGGAGGTCCAGTCAGTTGGCCCGTCTCCATCAAGACCAGTGATCAATAATGTCATAGGTGGCGTATCCAGGTATCCTGAAGGATCTCTGTTGTCGTGGGTGACCTGTCGCCACTGACAACTGTGTCGTTAGTGGCCAGGAGGGAGGTACCGATGTTGGTTCAAATAGTGACAATGCCTGCCATTATCAGTGTCTCCCAGCAACATGCAGGAAAGGTTGTGGAGTCAGGCTTGCCTGGTAACTGCTGAGGCACTTCTTTTGACCTCAGTACTTGAGGTCACAGGTCCTATCTTACAAAAATGAAAATGATTAGGTATTTTTTTATATTGCAGCCATTTTTGTTGTGGCAAACTTGGGGCGATCCATCGGTAGTCCGATAAGGTACGTGGTTGTGTAGTAGGGAAATTATTTTCACTGTTTTTCTGCTCAATTCTTCTTACTGTTGACAGACGTTTTGCTAATCTGGGTTCAGCTGATGTATTGTAAAGCTGCAGTAAGGATGTCTAATGATTCATCTGGAAAACACAAGAAATTACAATTTTCCATGTTTAGGCAGCCCATCTGGGAAGCTGTTCAGTCTTCATTCAAACGACAGGGATAACACCTATTCCACAGCATCATTTATCAGCTGTACCATCCTGTCAGCCAGACAAACTCTTTTATATGAAGCCAACCATGTTTCCCAAATAGAAAAGTTTTACTACTTCACCGAACAACCTTAATGATGTGGGGGATGGGATTCAGTACAACAATAAGATGAAGAGCAAACTCCAAATGGATGACAGAGAACAAGCTTGTTTTTCTAATTTCCTCTCATTGATGTTTCGACATGGACCGTTTATCCAAGATTTTGTAATGTTTTTTTTTCTTCTTTTAATTGAATGACATCCTTGAAGGCTTCATAGAACAAAATAGAAGCCAGGATAAATCATAACGGATTTTATATATATGTATATATGTGCATTTTGCAGGACTTGTGTTTTAAAGAAAGGGATAGAAGGGAATAATATCCATGTCCATAAGTATCCTTGTACCCTGGGCTTGTTCATTATTCTATAAGGCATTCAAGTGGGCCAGTCCAGACAATACACCAGGTCCAATGCATTGTAGCATTACTGGGCCCAGGATAACAAGCTGAACTTGGAGTACAATCATTATACATTATATATACAGTACAGGCCATGTAGGGATTCAGCATATGTTTTAACGAAAGTATTTTGTCAGTGTTGATATCTTGCCATGTCACACATGAAACCAAAACAGGAAAATACTTACAGTACCTGTACTGGAAATTGAGAGAAACGATTGAAGAAGTTTCCCCTGTTTAGGAAATCAAGTTGAGTAGCGCTTCAAATTACCTTTGAAACTTGGCATCTCAAAGAGGTATACTCTTGGAATTGATTTCATTACATGGTTCAGAGATGCCGTTGTGAAGGTCATGGTATGGTCAAACCAGAGTAGTGGACCGGGTCACAGTGAACTTGCGGCATTGTGTCTATTTACGATGCGACAGGCATCGTCAAGGGTAACTCTGGCGCCCACAGCACTCTGCTTTCATACTAATTGAATTAGCCCCACCTCCCTGTCTCTTGTCCCCACGTTGTCTACTGGACCAGGAATTAGTGCCTGCTGGGAAAATAAGTCCTTGGTGAAACGTGACACGCAATGACAACAGAGTTATTTCTGAAACAGATTAGAGAGTTTAGACTGACCTTAGTGCATAGTGGCAGAACCAGTTGGCTGGTAATTTTTGGTTACGTTTGGGCCCAAAAGATTATTTCCTTGTCAGGTCCCATGGTCTAGGGAACATCAAGCTGTCATGTCATAGGAAATATTGCAACAAACCCCTCCCACAACGCCCATCACTACTGAATAAATAGTTTACTTGTTTATGTCCTGGACTCCAGAGTGGTTCATATAATAGGTTAAGTGTACCATAATTGGAAAGCCTACACTGTCTCTCAAATCCAAATTACTTGTCCAGCTGCTCTTCACACCATATAAACATCCCACTTATATGTGTCTGTCACCACAAGAGGCACGGGTAAGCAGACTGTATTTGATCATACATTTCATTCACCTCTAACTAATTAAACATGTTTAAACATGTCAAACAAAAGTGAAGGGAATATGTTCCCTCCATTTTGGAGAAAGTTCCAGTTTCAATTCCCTCCATGTCTTTTGAGAGTATCTGCAGTGGTTTGTTTTCAGTATTCCTCTCACGAGTGCAGAGATGAAGTTGTTACCGGGAGCTCCTCTGAGTCTTTATGTAAATATCCACTTTCCTCTGCTTCTATCAATATTTCTCATGATCCCTGTTGAGACAATCCACAGATAAGGTCTCAATATTCTTTTGGTCATTAATCAAGCTCCAGACGGCTCCTCCCCACATCTGCTACAGGAAGTTCTACTTACCCAACAAGGAGAGAGACAGAGAGGAAAGTACACCTGCATGCTTCATCACTGCAGTACTTTATTACCAAGCCTAACAGTTGTCATTGATATGCTGACGTCCGTGTGGGGATTTGCAGTCAACATTGAACACTGACTGTTTCCCTGTAGAATATTGAATTACATAGTTTGCACATGAGCAAAAGCAATGAGCCACCTCCAGCCAATGCACAAATGAACCATGGACAAAAGCAGATTTGTTTCCCTAGAATCAGTCAATTTCCCAGAGAGAAGTTGATGATGCTGACTCGACATTGGATCATTTGCTACCAGATGGTCCAGAGTCGGTCGCTGTCTGTTTGGTCTGGACCTCGTCAGCACTGATGACTGTTGGGCTCCACGGGTTCCCAAAGTCAGCCCAGAAGTTTCCTTTTCTCAGCATCTGCTACCGTCCCTGTCTGCAGAGGTAGAAGTGGTCAAGGGTGATTACCTCAGTGACTGTATTATCAGGCTCTTCATCTCATCATGGAGATCCAGCCCTCGGCCATGGGTCTGACACCACTTGCTCATCTCTACCAGGCTGGTTGGCCTCCTCTTCCCACTAAAGCCCCTTCCTGCTGGGAGAGAGGAAGGATTTACGTGGGAGGGGGGGGGGGGGTGAAGGAGAGGGGAAGAGAAAGGGAGAGGGACGAGAGACGAAAAAGAAGGGTTTCCTTCACACAGATCATGTGCAGGCTGTCAACAGAGATCAGTGGTAGGACTACCAGCCAGTAGTATTGCCTCATAAATGTCATTATTTACTGAATATATGCAACTAGGGCAACCAAGACCAAAAGAAGGAGGAGGAAGAGGAGGAAGGGCGGGGGAGGAGGAGAAGGTGGCATATGTTGGACAGGAAGGAAAAAAATTAGCAGGAGGTTGAGGAGGTGAAAGGAGAGGGGGATATGGAGGAGGAGTGGAGGAGGAGGAGGTGTATTGACCTGCCAGAGCAGCTGGAGGTTAGTCTTCATGGGTAAGCTCTCTCTATTCTTTCATCTGCATGTCTTACCCTGCAAGTCTCTGTGTCCTAACCTCTGCAGGTCCTGGTACTGGTTAAAAAGTTGCCTGGATCCACGTGATGAATGAGAGACAAGATATGATTGCTAGAAGAGGACCTAATTGGGGACCTGACTGGGGCTGAGGCCGACCATACGAGCTGGGTCAGCTCCTGTTGGCAGCTCTGGGTGAGTGAGTGAAATTGTCGTAGTGGTCTTAAACACAGTAGGTTTCTCCAAGATACCTAATGTGAGTAAATATAGATATACTTGTATTCAATGTGCAAATGCAGATCTACTTTTTCAAGGAATAGCTTGTAAAGCGAAATATGATATAATGAAGATATGCATTTTTTTCCTGACACCCTGACACTCTTTGGCCCAATGCCATGTTGGTGGTTCCCTAGTGGGCATTCACCTATGTAGAGGCAGACTCGGTGAACAGATGGACATCCTGCTATCTCCCTAACTACATATATCCTCTCTCTCTCTCTCTCTCTCTCTCTCTCTCTCTCTCTCTCTCTCTCTCTCTCTCTCTCTCTCTCTCTCTCTCTCTTTCTCTCTCTTTCTCGCTCTCTCTCTCTCTCTCTCTCTCTCTCTCTCTCTCTCTCTCTCTCTCTCTCTCTCTCTCTCTCTCTCTCTCTGACATAATCAACAAATAAAAGCTGATATTACTCCTTTAAACCCCTATTACTCATAACAAGGAGTACATGGTACCTCTAAGCTACATCATTATAAACCTCAACTGCTTCATTGGGTTTTGCACAAATGAAGTCCAGTCATCCGCTAAGGCAAAATTATGATTTCATTTTGGATATGGTGCAGGCTAAGACTAATACCGCCTCTGAGCACCTGTGTTCCATCTCATAGACTATGACGTGTTTCGGGGAGGTAAAGTCACCTTTCTGCCGGCTTTTGCTGATCAAGCACCTGGCGAGGTGGTGGGTAACACTTCTGAAATGTAATTAACAGACTCCTCAGAATGCCCATTCACTTGTGAATACCAAGCACTTACCACTGGACGGTGTAGCCGAGCGTGACTGGGAATGTGGTGTGAGTTTGTGGTGGATTTTTTAAGTATCTAAATATCAGCAACTACGTTGCAAATACAAAATGTCGAGCCTGGGAAGATTTCACATTTAATCAGTTGGACTGCAGTGTCAAGGTCGAATCATAATGTAAATCTCTATGATGGTTTGGTTTATGTCATTTATATCTTTCATTCTCCAGTCCCTTCTGTCTCTGTCTCTTACTCCCTTTCTCTTTATTTCTCTATTTCCCTTCAACTCTTTCCTCTTCCTCCACTGTCTGAAGCTTAGCCAGAAACACTGGTCAGCAGAATATCCTGACATTGTGAGAAATGAATTGTTGTCTCCCATAAAAACATTTAAGCAAAGGGCAAAGTTTGTTTAATCTAAAGTTTTGAAGTTTATCTCAACCATGCCAACCACAAAGTTTCTGAAACCAACAGATATTTGCCCAGAAAGAGCCAAGTGCATACCATTCTTTGTTAGCTCAAGTGGAGAAGGGACATTCCAAAACAATGAAAAAAAAATATAGAATTACAATAACAATAGGTTTCCTCCTGACAGATGACTCCTAATAAATCACTACGTTAAGTCTTTTGTTTTCCCAATTCATCAGATTAAAAATGTATATGAAGTGATAGATCCTGTCAGATGTAGAGAGCTCTGAGTGTTAGCTCACAATGCAAATGTACCATGAAAACTGGCCCTGTCTGTGAGAAAAGCTACATAAAGATGATCGTTACTATACACCGACATCCAACTAGAAGCTCTGATGTGCTCCCAGGACCCAATATGCAATGCTCAGATCTTGGGTCTTTTCAGGTTTATGGTTTGATTATGATGTATTCTTCAGCCAAGGGGATATTTTAGAAAACAGGTTATTAGGAAGTACTCTGTGTAAGAGACACAACCACATAATAGTGTTTCATGTCTTGCTGATACGTTGCTGTTGACATTTGCTCGTCACAACCCCTATACATTCCTTTTTGTTTGGCTTTGGCGCATTTGTGTTCATTATTCCTGATGGAATCCTTCATCGTGTCTATTCTCTGTGAGCTCAAGTGACAGCGGCTAAACTTATCAAGGCAGTTTTGCTGTCAGTAAAATTGGACTAAAAGCAGGTGGTGATTTGGCACAGGGGAGGGTAGCCCTGGCTTAGGTACTTCTATCACAATGTTTCACCTTTCCACAATCCAATACATGTATACAATTGATTATTCACTGTATATAAGTATATACATATATAATCATAACAATTTGTATGTACAGTTCTATATTTCTGAGTTTGAATCCTTACTTCCACACAGTAGTACACGTCATACATTAATCCTCCCTTTTATACAAACGAGGCCATCCTCAACAGTATAGTCTACTGCTGAAAGGACAGGAGTGTTGTTCTGATGGCGGGTAGCAAAGTGTAGGCCAGATAATTGTTGTTGTCGTTCAGATAAATTAGAAGGGATCAAGGCCAAAAGTTAGCACTCATTCATTTTGATGACTTATGACGCTGCTCAGTGTTTCTGCAGTGACATAAGACATAACTCCTATTTTGGACTGGAACTGGGAACCAGACTGGCCACAAACAAAACTGCTCTGTCTCTTCCTTTATCACTCTCCTCCTCCTTTTCCCCGACAGTCTATGGTCCAGGATCATAGTCTATGGTCCAGGATCATTTCCAATCTCTCAGAGGGGTCTTCGCATGTGTCTGGGCCAGGGGTTCACAACCCAAATGACTTGCTGATCAAATAGCTTATTATCTCTTTTCCAAATGACCAAACGTATTGAATCTTGTGATCTAGGTGTCATTGAGAGACACTAAAACACATTTGAACCTTCCTGCAGTGCACCCGCCAGCCATACCAGTCATGGCAAAATTGCACAAATACTCATTAATAGAAAGAGTGAAGATAAGGGTAATTGGATTTACTCCATGCACATATTTTATTTTTCCTTTTGTTGATCTGCTGTTCTCTCACACTGTGACTGTCACACACTGTGATTTTTAGCTCAATAGTTGATTCTTCTCATTCAAGGATGATCTCTAACTAAAGTCAATAGACTGCAAGGGAGTCAGATGGCTGAGCGGTGAGGGAGTTGGGCTAGTAATCAGAAGGTTGCCGAATCAATTCCCAGCCATGCCACATTAGGTTGTGTCCTTGGGCAAGGCACTTCAATCTACTTGCCTCGGGGGGAATCTCCCTGTACTTACTGTAAGTCACTTACAGTCAACTGTTTGTGTGCAACAAATCAATAAGCATAAAGGATATGATATTTACAATAAATATACTATTGACTGCGCAAACAGTATTTGATGGGAAGTACACTTACATTTCCCTTAACATTTGTTGTGAAATTAACAAAATATGCAGTATATCCTATCAACTTCAATCCAATTAGTGTTTCTTTTGAAAGATGAGTTAGCACTCAATACCAACCTTTGAAAAGCTACAACAAGAAATGTATATCATAGAACTTCCTGTAAATCACCAGGGAAGAATAAAGCTCCACATGATGATGACCACGTTACTTCCCTTGAAAGGATTGCATTTTTGTTGTCAGTCACAGAGCTATGGCAATCGGTTTCCTATTTTTGGCAAAAAAAATCTGTTTAGCCAGGCACCCACTGAGCAGGGTGTCAAGTTTATAGAATGACCTGCAGAAATGAATTCATATGTGCTCCCAACGCCTAAGCCACTACCATGACTCCCGGATGTGCAGGAATGTGTTGGCATGTAGCATGTTGCGTATTTGTTGTTGCGTACCTCTGGGAACTGCGCATGGCTGACACCATGGTACCACGTCTTGACGGGAGCTATGTTCGGCTCACCCAGCCCTGTGTTTGAGTCATCCAGCTATTACCATTTTTATTATCTGTGTGTGTGTGTTTTATCTCTCAGCCGTATCAGGATGATATTCTCATGTATTATTCAACACTCAGTCTGTGTATGGAAGCTCTGTAATTAAGTGTGTACCTGTGCGTGGGAGTGCATACCTGTGTTAGCAGGTGTGTGCCTGTGTGTGTGTGTGTGTGTGTGTGTTTATGTGGGGTAGGGTAATGTAACCCCATGCTTGTTCTGAACTCTTGGTTGAAGATGTGTGAAAACTTCACTGAATTCTCGACTCAATTTAATTTGTCCTATTGATAATTAGGTCCAACAGATAGGTGCTCAAAAAGGCATTACACATATTTTTTACACACCATTGAAGTTTCACAAAGCAGTGAAGTTTACTGCAAATGGTAGAATGTATGAACAATATCATTTTCCATCAGACCAGATAGTTTTTTTTTTGTTATAATGTATGTGTATGGGGTAGGGTTAGTGAGGGTGTTAAGTCACTTGCATTTACACACACAAACGTACACACATGCACACACACGCACACACACACACATCGCACTCCCTCTAGTCCTCCACATGCACACACACATGTAAATGGAGATCCTGAGGTCCCTGAGCAGAGTTAAAGACAGCAGCGGCCCCAGTGTCTCCACTGAGGTCAGCTCTATTTAAGGAGCAGACAGCCAGACTCCTGGAGCCAGGAAGAGGGGATGCCTGACCAAGACAGACTCAGAGGAGGGAGGGGGGGACGGGGCAGGAGCAGAACTCCAGCCCCTAGGAATCTCACGATTTGTACAGGGGAAGGATTTCTTCAGACCCTGCCACATGCTGTTTGCACCGTCGGCAATAAGGTTGATGTCTGTCACACGCACACACACACATACACACACACTCATACAAACACACACAAAGACACACAAACTCTCTCTCTGTAGACTTTGTACTTTGTACTAGACTTATTGGTCATGCATATGTACTTCCACATACACACAACAAATATTACTACAGATACTTTTGACATGGTGGGGATCTATATTTATGCTATTTAAGTAAAGCCATCAAGTGAAATAGGAATGGTGATGTTTCCCCATTTTATTGTGATCATATTTTAGACTAAAGTAACTATCTTCAATCCTGCTGTGAGAGTTTGTTTTGCTCTCCCACATTTTGAAAGAAGCTTCTACAGTAAAGACCCTCCCCCAGTGTTGCCATCTGCAGGGAACAACAAACTGCTTCTAGTTCAATAAAGTAAATTAATGCTTCTTCCTATCCACTCCTTTATAGCCCTAAATGTGAGATCTGCTTGAAGAGTCCAGAGGGAGACATGTGCTTTAGTCCAACAAAGAGACTCCTACTGTACAGATACATTGAGACAGGCAGACAAAAGAACTGTGTGACGGCTGCTTTGTTAGGTCTGGACAGCCAAGAGTTCGTTTTTTATGCTCTCTGGTAGATGTGAACTCACTGCCTTCAAAACAACACAAAGCTTTGCGAAAACAGAGCTGAGCTGAGAAAGTTCAGACTGAAAAGGAGCTCCGGAATTCCACGTTTCCTCCTGTCAGTCTTTCTTAAGCCCACAGTCCCAGCCTAGAGTTAGGTGGGAAACAAGGTTTAGACTTGGTCTCAGGTGTTGTCTGTGAATCTGGAAACCCTTTTGTACTTGTAAAAACAGCCATCCAAATGAAGATTCCAGCCCCCCAGTCTGGCAGACAGACAGACAGGCAGACAAGCAGACAGGCAGACAGCAGCACTTTTTCGCCCTCTTTGGTCACTTAGTTATTTTTCTTCTTCATTGCCTTGTTTATTAATGTGAAGTTGTATAAATACTGTGATGTGTTGTCTGCGCCCCAAACAGGACTGGTGCACTAACACTGAACATGAAGAAGTAAAAAAGAAAGAAACAAAGATATTTTGGTTTTCAGGCTGCCCCCAAATTTTATTGGTGTTGATCTTGCCAATTTGTGGTACTGTTATTGCTCTGGCGGAGGTTTACATGTTTTGGCCTCAACAAAAGGTGAAGACAGACTGGCTATTAAAAGATAGATGTGATGTAAATAAATCTGTTTGATGTCCTTATTTTCTTTAACAAGAAGCTGATCTCTGGAGCTCTCTGCATATAAAATGATCCCTGAGTGATCAGAGCGGAGGTGGGAGTTGTCTCAGCCTGGCCAGGCCTGCTGAAGCGATGGCAGAACCAGAGTTCTTGTTGGGTCTCCTGGTGAGGAGGGGAAACTAGCAGACGGGTTCTCCCCTGATGGGGCTGAGCTTCCACCTGGGTTCCATGTGGTGCTGCTGGAACAGGAGCAACACCCTCTAGTAGGCTCTGAACACACACACACACAGAGACGTACACTCAAACTCACACACACACGTCACAACCAGAAATATCAGTCATCAATCAAACATTGAAATAGAAAACCATATGGTTCCACCGTATGACGTTGTCACAATATACTGTATACAGCCAATTTGTTTCTCCCAACTCATCTCTGGCCTGCAAAGAACTGGAAAGACACATTTTGGTATGAAGTATCAAATATCAGGTATGCCCAGAAGTATCTAGCTATGACCTGCCTGCCTGCCTGCCTGCCTGCCTGCCTGCCTGCCTGCCTGCCTGCCTGCCTGCCTGCCTGCCTGCCTGCCTGCCTGCCTGCCTGCCTGCCTGCCTGCCTGCCTGCCTCAGATTAATATGGTATACAGCATGTGAGTTATACTGATTTGCTTGGGCATTTGGCAGTACACAGGTGTTGAAAGAAAATTAAGCAGATTTTATGTCCAGATGTAGAACATTAGAGCCAAACATAAATGTTATGAATATTCATTGGGCTTAGTTAAACTGTCCCTCATTTGACCTGGAGTAACTCCATGTTTATTGGTAAGGGATGATACTGTCTAAATGAAAAGATTATTTTAAAATACAGTTTAAACAGTGGAGAAAGAACATGGACACTTCTGACAGATGTGGAATGTACATTTTGCTTCCAATAATAAGTACATCTTGTGTTTCTTTCTAGAATCGACCATTTCTCTACAGAGCTTTGGCGAGTTTGAAAGTTTGACACCCATGAAGGAGATGCCATGCTTATTATCTTCAGGCTTCCATTAACGATGGACAGAGAAAGAACCAGAGGGAGGGAAGTGAACCTCGGAAACCCCCACAGTCCTCATTACGTAAAAGGAGAGTGAGGTCGTCCAGCGAGCACTGTCTCAGAGAAGCAGAGTAAAGGTATATCCACAAAGGGTAGTGGCAGACAGGGTACCATGATTGCATCCTGCCAGGAAGCGTGTACGACCCCTTGTAACACTAATGCCAGCAGAAGATAACAGTCAGAATCTGATTAGTGGAAGAACAAGAGCCATGGCAGGACCACTTCCCTGCAACACAAGGCACAACACAAGCTCTCTGTGCCAAATGGTTGGGTGTGGGTGGGTGCAAGTTTGTGTCAGAGAAAGAGAGAGAGAGAGAGAGAGAGAGAGAGAGAGAGAGGGGGGAGAGAGGGGGAGAGAGAGAGAGAGAGAGAGAGAGAGAGAGAGAGAGAGAGAGAGAGAGAGAGAGAGAGAGAGAGAGAGAGAGAGAGAGAGAGAGAGAGAGAGAAAAGCCCATCTGTGGTTATTTGGATGTGTGTGTGTGTGTGTGTTTGTTGCGGGGGAGGGTGTAGTCTGATAGTGTAGTGTTTTGTTGTAACAGACTCCCCCCTGGTTCTCTCCCTGGTTTTTGTAGAAACAGCTGCTGTAGAATAGGCCATTTAGGAAAAGAGCAGCAGCCCGCTGTTTTATTATCATTCCAGACTGTTTTGGTTTGCTCAGAAACGGGTTTGTATGCTTGACAAAGTCCAAATGTGATTGGTTGCTAATGATGTTGATTACGACATTATTAGCCAATGATCATGCTGATAATCTTGTTTTGACCTGCGCAGGCCAAGTGGCTTATGGGTATCAGTGGATCATGTGTGTCTCCTCCTGGTCTTCCCGTGATCTTCTGTGATGAGAGGTCCAATATCCTCGTCATCTTGTCATCATCCTGACCACCATATTTGTCATACCCGTCCCTAGATCATAGTAGAAAGGAAAAGAGAAAGAGAGAGAGAGAGAGAGAGAGAGAGAGAGAGAGAGAGACAGAGACAGAGACAGAGAGACAGACAGAGAAACTGAGTGATCAGTATAATACTGACTGGCATAACTCTCCCACTTGCCCTGTTGTATTGGCAGGTCCCAATGCACTTCTACTCATTCCAGGGGGCAGAAGGGGGCACATATTAAGGATTTGGCTTGACAGACCCTTTGTGTTGCCCATTTTAGTGATGGCACAAAGGGGGCAAACAAAGTATTTTGGACAGCAGGAATTTATTTCACAGGACAAAGAAGTGTTGAGAAGTCATGCAAAGTTTTCTAATTCCATTAATCAAAGCTAAAGCTGTAACCATTTATTCAATCTACATTTTCTATGATTAAAACACCCCTGTTATTCTTGATAATATGGTCAATTTGTCAGTGACAAACTGGTTGAGCTCCAGAACATTCAGAGGTGGTTATAGTGTACAGTACTGCTGGTGCAGGCACATTCATCTAAGATCCCAGATGTTGATGTGCAAGTTTTGCTTGAATGCTTCTGTGATGTACTTGATATAGATCTAAGTATGATCAATGGAGGTTTTAAAACATTGTTTCAAATAGGAACTGGACTATTTAATACGGTTTCTCCACAATCATAATGACCAAATAGAAAAAACTCATGGAACTCATCAAATTGCTTTGGTAATGATGGATGTAGTTTCAGATGTTTGTGTAAGTGTGTGTATGTTTGTGTGTGTAGCACACCTGCTACATAAATTGCAATTTAGAGGAATGAGAAGCACAGGAGATACAAGAAGTTCATCATTGAGTTCAATTATAGTTCTGACATCCACTGAAATAGCTATTTCGAGAGATGTAATGCAATGCAGATCAGTAGCTTTGTTATGTAACAGTACTTTGATACTTAGGTACTTATCAAGTATTTCAAATTAAAATGATCAGTTAAATGGTTGTGAGTGTATTTAGTACAGTACAGTTCAGTCTGACCATTGGGAATGGGGTAGATTGAAGAACAGTGATGTAGTTGATTAGTAGTTGATTGTGCATGGTGGTTCAAATATTTCCGTGCAATTTCCCCAAGGGGATGAAATAGACAAAGCAAGTACAACAGCAATATTTCATGTTGTGAATTTTCTGAGTCCTTTAACATGCTTGCACAATTTTTAATGACCAATTGCAGTGATTGGACATAAGAAATGCGGTGTTGATGTGATAAAGCAACCAGGCATTTGTTTGTATTTTTTTTTATCTTCCTTAGAGAGACAATTATCTCTCTGGCTGTGCTCGTAGTTTGATCTAGGAATACTATCCTGTTAATCTCAGCATTTCCTCCCCCTCTGTCTCCCCTCCCTGGGGCTTCATTCGCATTCTGAACACTGCAGATCGTTTGCTGGCTCCTGTTAAATACCCCGGTATGGATCCCAGCCGTAACCTGACTTTGTAGATTATTCTCTGGTGAAGGATTTAGGGAGGACATCCGTAGGTCAGCTCTTGCAGTGTATATTAAGATGAACTCTGGTTTGGCTCCATAAGTAGTTGTGATCCTTCAAAGATCACGAGGAATACACAAGTCATGTACATACATACCGTAGTTAGCAGAAATAGTCAGGAAGGGAGCTCATTGGTCAATAAGTGAGATGATTCAATCACCACACCTGAAAATAAACAATTTTTGCGCGGTGAGATTCGAAAGATGATCGTAAGATTACTGTTCTGAAAAAACTCTAAGATCTTTCATGTCTTTAAGTGGCTTTTGACCAACATGGTCAATAGCCATCTGCGTGCCAACACAAGTGTACCCAGACAAAGAATCAAGAGATCACTCAGGTCACAGTGTTCTAATCCGATATCTGAGAAAGCCAGGTGCTCCACACATGAAAAACAAGAGGATTGAGAGCTTAGAACCGGCTCACAACCGATAATTCTGTGATGGCTCTCATGCTCTTGTGTGCAAAGAAAAAATGCCTCTGGATGCATTGACTCCAAGCAGCATGAGGCCATGAATGAAGCTATTGTGAATGAAGATGGCTGAAAGTGTTCAGCCATCTGTGTGCTGTACAGTAGAGTGGTTAACTGCTGAAAAGGTTCAGTACTTGAAACCACAAACAAAAAACTGGGAAGCCAGGTGAATAATGGACAAAACCAACTTTGCACTTTCTAGATAAATGTGCAACCAAGTGTTGTCCCTTGAGTTCGTTTCACTCTAACTTTCCCTAACCACCTCATGGAAACAATTTCCCTCCAATTAGTGCAACACCATTTCACTTATGTGATTAATGAGAGCAGATTACAGAAGATTGTGGTTTGAATGTTATGTTCAATTAGGGTGTCATCAAAACATAAACAGGATTGATGAATTACAATAGCGTTGGTTCTCAGGCTCAATTCACAGGGTGATACAGCTACTCTGGAGGGTTCTGTGCAGTAACAGCGAGTAGAGATGTCAGGCAAACACAGAGTCGTGCTGTAGGTAGCTACCTGATTTGTCTCGGGGCGGAGAGGGTGAGGAGAGGCTGGAGGAGGAGCGGTCGATTTGGAGAAGAAGTGGGAAGAGGAGGGGAGAAGGGGAGATTGAGGTCAATGTACCTGCAGTCTGATTCCAGAACATTTAAATGAGTGCCCATGGTGAAGGATTTACGAGACTTTGAATGTCAGAGTTCTGCTGTTAAGACCCTGCACTTCATAATGGTTGCTGGACTATCATGATCATGCAGATGGCCACAATAATAATAACATCCTGTGATTGCCTCCCAGATAGCAACGAGACATTTAAAAAATAGAAAATCACAGGCACAATTCTCTCCTTGGGAGTTACTTCATGTTCTGTGCAGAAAGAGGAAGTGGCAGAGTTTACTGTGACTAAGCAGAGGGAAGGAATGTCTCCATTGGCCTGTCAGTCAAAAGACAATTCATGTCTCTATTAAAAAAAAATTCTCTCTGTTATGAATAATTCATTGTTCATCAGAATTAAAATATCAGGACGCGCAACAGTGACAATGTGGTGATTTTAGATGACATTTTATCATCTCTCTGGGGGCTTATCACATGCATTTGGCACTTCTATAAATCAATTCATTCAAGATTAGATACATAAATTCATTTAAAATACATTGCAGGTTTGCGTCTTGCTCGCTTCAAGTATAAATGTGCACAGCCATTTTATCTCATGCCATAACAAAAGCTTGCAACAAAGAAACCCTAGTCAGCATGTAACATTTATACTTACCTCTTAATTATGGTTATCATCCAGAATGTATTTCTTTTTAGAGACCCATACATATTTTTTGTGAAGAATGTCACATTTTCATTTTTAGACTGAACAGGGATTTAAAAGAATGATTAATGCTAATGGTAAAAGTAGGTCATGGTAAAAGGATGTCGACATCCAGAATGTCAACCCATCCTCCCACACACAGCAATACACCATCTGTATGCAGGATATATATGTTTTAATAGTTGATATAATTGTTCTTGTTTGGTCTAGCTGTACCCTGCATGTTTGGTTCCCCATGGCTTCCTCTGAACCCTGTGTCTGTCAGACTAACCTCCGACCCTCAAACGACTGGACCCCGCCCTCCTGATGTTCTGGAGTGCTGAGTTTCTGGTCCCTCTGCAGGTCTCACAGTACAAATAAGACCTTACCAAGGCAGAACTACAATGTGTGAATGGTCAGCCATGGTTTAAGCAATGATGTATGTGTTATTTTATATAGTATATAAGTACTGTAAGTATGGGCGCTCGCATAGGGCCATTTTCTGTACATGTGTGTTAAAAAGTGACGTGAAAATAGTATTTTGTCCTTCAAATTACTGTACTTTTTATTATAAAAAAAATATATATATTTCATGTTACATAGGTGAGGTGTGTGTCTACATAGAAGAGTACACAGAGTGCTCTTCTATGCAGAAGTCAGTTAAACTGCAGATGTCAGCCATCAGATAAGCATTAGATCTGTTGCTTTCTGATGACTTACATAAAAAACCCAGGAGGTAGACACATCCCTCACATCCCAGACACACTACAATCTTGTTCCGCTGACTAAACACTAATTTAGGTTCATTCATTTTTTGATCCCTCATGACTTGGTTCTCATTAAAACCCACAGACTAATATACGTCTTCTAATGGATAATATTGGAGGAAAGTGAAGAAAGTCAGCCGGCAATGCTGATTGAGCAAAGGAAAGATGGATGTGAGACTGGATGAAACGCTGATGTCTGAGTATCACTAGTTCCTCCAGTGTGAAGGTCAACGATTTGGGTCATCGAGAGTTTTCTGTGTGGCTACTTCATTAATGAGGATATCAGGTGTGTTTGTGTGAGTTATCTCTGAGCTGAATAGCTGTGTTGCTGTGGGACAGTTTGAGAAAAATTTAGCTAGGCAACTCGCTGAACATGTGTCATCAGAAAAAACTATTAGCAAGTCCCCAACCTAACTGACAAATCAACATCCTCGAAAACAGTGCCTTGGCCTTCAAAATGGTGTCTGCAATATGACATTGATGGCATGGGTTTGACCGTTTTTCAGAATACTACACTGACACCAATGGAAGAAGACCAGTTTGCAGAACAGCTAAACAGTTTCAAACTTGTTTATTTTTTTACTAACATTAGCTAGTAAAATACTTTTTTTCATCATGCATTCATTTCATCATGAGTCTATAGAAAAGGATAGAGTTCTGAATCCCAGTTGGATTCCACATCTCAGTCCAGGCTTTGCATATTTTTACACAAAGTGAAGGCAGGTGGTGCACATGGATTTTTTTTTCTCCAAAGAAATCCCATTTGACATTATCGTAGGCAGAAACATTTTTCATGTCCATCCAGTTTTCCGAATGAATTACCATATCATTACTGGCCGGGCAGGAGTCAGGCATGAGTACTAAGGAATATGAAATGGATTGGATAATAGAAAATATATTTGGGTAATGAAGAATGTGTCAGAGAAAGAGTATGATAAAGGGTTGAGACCCTAGTTTATTCAGCCCAGTCAGTATTGATGTGCTGTTCTAGCCTCCTGACAAGCAGCCTCTGTCAGTCTCCACACTCCACATTCTAGTTAACCTCCAGTCACACCAGGAGCCTCGACCAATCAGCGCAGCCAATCAGTGTCTGTTGGCTACTGGCAGGGTCCCAGCTTGTTGGAATGGAGGGGGGGGGGGGTGCAGCTAGAGCATGAGCAGCCCAGCGCAGGTCACCTCAACACTGAGTACACAACACAACATCTATGCTGCAGTTGATGGCTGGGTGGCTGGACAGTGATGCTGCTGAATAAGCCTGAAAAGTGTCTCATTCTGACCACGCTGCCCAACTCCCCTCCCCCTTCCCCCCTTCACTCCCCCAGGTA
This sequence comes from Hypomesus nipponensis, assembly GCF_054491055.1. Taxonomy (NCBI): domain Eukaryota; kingdom Metazoa; phylum Chordata; class Actinopteri; order Osmeriformes; family Osmeridae; genus Hypomesus; species Hypomesus nipponensis. The sequence goes on along the minus strand of NC_140382.1, from coordinate 10,404,341 downwards.
CAGGCTACAGTATTGTATTCACCAGAGAATAGAAGCAAATTGAGAGGAGCGTTCTCTGATTTTAGCATGCAGAGCCACTATGCTGGGAAATGAGAGCGATTCTCTATGGCAAGTGTTTCTGTAATGGCACATCAAAGGACAGGATGATTTCCATCGATGGCCTACGGACTTACTGCAGGGCAAACAAAAAGGCTTTCTCCATGTCTATTCAAGGAGGACTGGTTGTCTAAATCCACCTTGTTCTACAGAAGGATGCAGGAAAGCTCCATTCCTCCAGGCAGAGGACTGTGATGTGAGGGAACGTTCTCCGTGAAAGACAAGACTCCTTCACCTTGTGATTTCCCTCCTCTCACTGAAGACCAAGAGTCAGGTGGCTGAGTGGTTAGGGAATCGGGCTAGTAATCAGAAGGTTACCAGTTTGAAATAACATTGTGTCCTTGGGCAAGGCACTTCACCCTACTTGCCTCGGTGAAAATGTCCCTGTACTTACTGTAAGTTGCTCTGGATAAGAGCGTCTGCTAAATGACTAAATGTAAATGTAAGATCTTGCTGAGACTCTCAAACCCAGGTGTGTGGAGAGGAGGGGGAGGGCAGGAGGTGAGGGGGGATAGAGCAGCGTGGAAGATAGAAGATAGAAGGGAGGAGAAAACGGGGAGAAAGGAAGAGGTGGTGTGGAGAGGGAGAGGGCCGGTGTGATTAGGGCCAATGCACCTGCAGCCGGATTTCTGAACATTTACATTTGTGTCTCATCTTTCAGGATTGACCAAAGTCCAACCTCAGCTACTCAACTTGTAACATATTGACGAACCTATTGCAAATCTTGATGACAACGCAATGGCCGGGAAACTTATAATGTTTCAATTATATTCACCCTGAAAAGATGAAGGCTCAACAAGGCAACAACTCAACATGCAAGGGTGTTTACCCATCCCAGACATACTAAGAGGAGGGGGGGGGCTAGGCCCTCCTTGAATGCTGATAGGACTTTGAGACAAAGATATGAATAGGATCTGACAGGAATCAGATAGCACTCCATCACATTAGGGGGTGTGGGCCTGCCTGTGAGGACATTAATTAAAGTGTGGAATGGCAGCGTTGTCAGCTCTGTGGGGAAACAATCATTTACCGGTCAGGCGCGGTGAAAGAGTTAGGCATTCATTTTACTAATGGTTCACGGGTGGATTCTGTTGTCTGGGACCAGCGGACACATTTAGTTTTTAATTAGGCAGTTCAGTACAGCGGATATTATGAATCTTAATTAGGCATTGGTCTTATCTTTTTTAGTATCTTTGTAGTAACTGCCAAATTTGACAGGAGAAGACATGCATTCTTTATCACTCGGGTGTCACCTCCTAAATGGCATAATTGCGGAGGCCACTGTTCTGCATGAAAATGCTGCCAATCTTAATTGTTAGCTTGTTGTTGTCATATTTACCAGTCATCTGTTGGTATTGAGGCTGCGATGAGGAAGGGGCAATGCATTCCCCTCCATCTTTCACATTATACGAGTACACATATTACCCAGTATTTAACATCTTTGATTTCCCAGAATCCAATGCATAGTATCTGTCCTTGGTTCTTATTGGTTGAGCTTTACACAAATGACTGGCATTCACTGTCTCATGTCAGTCTCATGGACAGTGACATGAGACTGACACAGGCCAGATGGTTCTGATAGGCAGATGTACTGTGGAGTGTGTCAATAACAGCAGTGGCAGTCCAAGTGATTTCCATGTGAGAGTGCAGTCATGGCAGTGAGGGAGACTAGAAAACACATGCCATTAGATTCAGATAGACATACTGGACTACCATCCTACCTTCACTCTGGAAGGAAAATGGCAATAAGAGATGAAACCTGAGATTGAGTCTCTCTCTCCCCACTCTCTCTCCCACTCTCTCTCCTTCTCTCTCTCTCTCTCTCTCTCTCTCTCTCTGTCTCTCTCTCTCTCTCTCTCTCTCTCTCTCTCTCTCTCTCTCTGTCTTCTCTCTCTCTCTCTCTCTCTCTCTCTCTCTCTCTCTGTCTTTCTCTCTCTCCCACCCTCCCTCATCTTGTCTCTCTCCACAGATAATTCTTCTTTAATCGCAGCTCTGCAGGTGTGCAATGGACACAGAGGGAGCGAGGCGGGTGCATCCACAAAGATTTACTCCCAGCAGCCCAGTGTTATCAGAGCCACAGCAGCACCAACACACCTCAGCTGGGAAAGTGCTGCCGATGAAGCTTGATATCATCACAGGAGTTTGCCTTTTCAACAGCCAGTCTCTGTGTTTGCAGAATGGGGAATGGTCAGGAAGCAAATCTTTCTATGGTTCTCGTCTCCTTGTCACCCGTAGGAGAGCTTGTTACATTGACATCATGGCCGAGCATGGGCATGGGTTTTAAACCTGCAACCAAATTAAAATGGTTAGGGATGCAAGTGAATGGTGTGGGCTGTCTTTTAAAATTTCTAGCTGTGTGGTCTGTGTTTGTGCAACTTGAAGGAGTAAAAAGGACGTTTGAAGTCATTTGCTGACTTTGTGGCGGTCTGATCAAACTGACTTTGAATCTGACTGATGAAAGTGAGAATACCTGTTTCATCCTGGGAGACACTTAATAACTGAGTCAATGCTAAAGCAAGTAAACATTACCGTTCAGACTTAAAAAGGACCCTGGGAAAATATGTGGCTCTACAAACAGCAATGATGGACATTAGAGAGAATTTGAACTGAAATGTATTGTGCATACTATTATTATATTCCCACATCAAGAAAACAGATGCATCAAGAAATGGGACAGAATAAGTGACTTTTAGATGTGTCTGAAATGCAATGATCCTGAGCTTGAAATGATATTAGTATATACAGTTGATTGGAAGATCGCTTTACACAAATTATCTAAATTAACAAGAAAATAAAGTTATCTTAAAATGTTTTTGAGAGAGAAGCTAAGTTGGACTTACTAAAGAGTGCCTGAAATAAGAATAGTTCAGAATTCCTATAGCACACCATCCCTTGCTTTTGAATTAGACCAGTCCCTCTCAGTCCATCTCCCTCTCCCGGTTACTCAACCAATTTCTCTGGTTCACAGTGTGAGTTATAACCCATTGTGCCGGCACGTCACATTTGCCGAGATGAACAATCACAACAACATATTCATCCACACTACAGCAATCTGTTGGATGTCACATCTGTCAGAGTGCGAGGAGTAGCCCTACTTCACGGGGTCAAATGGTGTCCCTTCAGAGGAATAGAAAACAGGGCAGACAGAATCGTCTAGAATATCAGACCGTGTGCGTATCGACATGCCAGTGGTCAAAAGTGGTAATGTCTTTCTTCAATCACCTTCAAAGCTTGCAGGAGAAGCGAGGTGTCACCGATGCCTCCCACGTAGAGCGCTGAAACACGGCCCATCTGTCTGGTAGAAGTCAACCCATAATGCACTGGGGTGTCCATCGTCTGTCACAGATGATCTAATTTCTCCATAGTGAGTTTGGTCGTTGGATTGAAGTGGCTCTGGGTCATACAGGAGCTACTTGTACACTGCGTTGTTGTAACCTAGCTAGCTGAATGATTGTCTTTGTCTAATGTTGCAGCAAATCAATTTAAGAGATGCTTTTGGACAAGTATGATTTACATAGATGGCGGGGGGTTTTCTGTGTTGACTGTCTGATTTAATTACTCAGACTCTGGAGTCAATGTAAATTTGCTGTTATGTCAGTGGGTGATACATTTCCTTGTCTTAGGATGGATTATCAAGTGAGTTATTGTTCATAGAGAGCGGCAAAAGTGTTTGGATTCAGCATGATTATAGCGGTCTGGTGCAAAGAGTTTCCATGCCAAGATTAATGGTGTCAACCTGCATCAACGTGACACAATAACTTATTGTCAGACAACAGAAATGCAAGAAAATATATTGATAGAAAAATCTGTTCTCTTCCTGGAACTAATCAATATTTGTATTTATTTTTTGATTAAGGTTTTTCATCAGTCCAACGACATGGTGCAAAGTTATGAATATTTTGCATAATCCCCTGAGGCTATGGATAAAACCAAATCATTTGAACTATGTTTTGTTTTGACAAGAGTTCACTAAAGAAAGTTGAAGAGCCAGTGAATTTAATTTGACCACTTCAACATAGAGTCACAGTCCCCTGTGTCTGAGGGATACTTTGTATTATTCATTCAGATTTGACTAAATTATTTAGTCCAGTGTGCAGAAACACTGGATTATCTCAAGTCAATTATTCCTTGTGAATAATTTAGGTGCAATGAGTGGCGTTGTGATCATTTGTTGTTTCATGCATCAGTAATGCTATAAAAATATGCTTTCTCTAGTTTGTTTGTTTGCGGTATTATTTCCCAATGCAGTGCTATGACAGTGGAGTAAATCACAGTCTTTCAAAACGACTAACTATTACCAGCTGCTGGTGATCTTCTGGATTTTCTCCCTCCACTAACGAGGGACCAAATCTAGCATTGACTTTTACTGTATTTTCTGTCTTCATTAGAGGCTGTGTTTTGAACCTTGAAACCAGTCAACCCTTTGAACTTGAACTTTGTATCTTTGTATTTGTTCTCATTGCCTCAAGGTTTTTAATCTGACATTTAGTGTGCCCTCTGGCAGGTCAAAGCTTTAGAGCATTCACTCCAAGACCAAACAAATCCTCAGAAACCTCAGGCTGGGTCTGAAACTCTACTCTGGGTGGTCAGGGTGTTTCTAGGCAACACTCCCAAACTATCCCTGCCCACACAGGAAGTAAGCACTCAACATTGTCAGAGATGGATTGGGTGGATGGGACACGTACGACTGTCTGACCTTTACTCTGATGAAAGTATAGTGTTTTGGACTACTCTCCTGTGTTGAACTCTATGGAGACTGGAAGGAATGCACAGAGGTTTTCTTTGAAAAATTCTAAAATACTATTTTGATGAATATAGAGTCTTATATAAGAGGGATATGAAGAACTTCAAGAAGGGGAAAAGCACGACAGGGTATAAAAACTTTTGAAACCAGTTCCAGCTTTGTGAGGACACCATCGGGGAAGGGATTTCTTTCTTGAGTTTAGTCGTTTCGTTCACACCGCACAGCTGGTGCAAAGTAACACATTCCTATTGAGAATTAGAAAGGGTTGAGAGCTAGTGATGTTTTTACCACTCAGATAAGAAAAAAAAATCAGACTTTGAAATTCAAAGGCTCTCCAAAGCATACAGCTTACTGATAGCCAAAAGAATTGCGTTCCCCTGGATATTACATGTTTTGGAATATGGTGGTTTTAGACCTTGTGTAAATGAGTGGAATCAATGGATTCATGTCTTATAGAGTATATTCGTTCTGTCCCTCACTTTTAATCCTCTCCTTTAAGTTTGCTGAAGCACATTTTCACAGTGGGACCTTATGCGTGTTTGGCACAACAGTATTTTCGTAATTGTGTAAATATTACACAATGTTAAACAGTCAAATAAAAAGTACACTATTGAATCTGATTGGTTTCATGACTGTATCTAATCTTTGATTTTAATTAGGTTTCAAAGATAGTTCTAATGCCACTGATGTTTTACAACACCAGTGTCAGTACAGTTAACAACTCTCTTAGACTTTTGCAGTTGTTTCTGAGGCAACAAAGAACACTAGTGACTAAGCGATTTTAGTTTCGAGCTAAATTAAATGTTAAATTTAATTTAATTTAAAAAGCCACGAACCACCTGGGCATTTCTGTCCTATATTTGAGATATGTTTCTGATTTGTCAGAATCAGTGACTGGTGTGTTAATTTGGACACTTTACAATGTTTTGATGGAGAACTGTTTACATCAATGGTCTTTCAAGTGTTTCCTGTTTACTTTTGCCTCAGTTTTGCTGTGGAATCAGGTGGCAGACAGAGAGTCTACACTGTAAAGAACCCAGCAAAACTGTGATAGAGCCTAACCCTAAGTAGGAGGATGGAGTTCATCTCAGTTGAAACAAAAATACTTTGAGAGTCATTCTGGTGTTTTTGGAAATCCTCTGGTGGGTCTAACACAGGGTTTTAGTGTTGCAGGTTAACAGCAGCATCAGAAACCCCAACAGTGTCCTCCAGAGTCTGGCAAGGGTGACATAACGCAGAACCAGTCACTGTCACACTCTGTTCTTAAAGACCTGGAACACACTGATAAGGTCCTCTGAAAGAGAAATAGAGAGAGGATGAAAGACAGAAATAAAGAGAGAGAGAGAGAGAGAGAGAGAGAGAGAGAGAGAGAGAGAGAGAGAGAGAGAGAGAGAGAAAGAGAGAGAGGAGAAGGAAAGAGAGAAATGTGGAAAGACACTCCAAACAAAATTGGTTAAAAGTTGAGAGACTCTATTCCAAGTAATGATCACTTAAGATTTTCAGACAAGTGAAAACACAATTTCAACACACAGCTCTTCAATATTTCTCCCTGTTGCAGTATTTGACTGCCTGAGTCAGTCACCACCTGACATTTTGGGATGTCAACCAAATGGCAGAGATTGAGAGTCATAAACGTGGTAATTAAACAACCATAAATGGCGGTTCAAATAAGGACCATCCTGACCTGAGCTTCTTTCCATTTCTCTTCATGGCAATGTTTTGGTTCATTAATAGTCTTGACAACCAACAACCACAAAGTAGACAGACAGAAAAGTCTGTTGGTAAAACACTTCAGGATTAGACATAATCCACTACTTGTCCACTGATCCTCTTAAATAAATGCTATGCTGTAGCTTTACTGCAGAGTCACTGCAGAGGAAACCTTTTGTGCTATAAATGTACCGGATTGCGTTTCAGCAAAATCGACAGAGATTTGCATTTAGAGGGTTAGATGTTGATTGAAGGCTAGATTTCCACTCGATGCTCTGTCTTCTATATTTTTGATAGAAGTGCATCCCTGCAGTTAGGGCACCCAGAGGTAAGTGACACAAAATAACAGGATGAGAGAAAAATAAATGAATGTACGACAAAACTTTCCTTTCTTTCTTTCTTTCTTTCTTTCCAAATTTTTCCTTAACTGTCTCATAATTACATCTACAGTCCCCTCTTAAAGTGCAAATATGGAACTTTTAGTACTCTAATAAAATCTGTCCCCACACAACAGGGGCACATCTTCCTTCAGACAGTGCTTTTTGGTACATCAAAAGAAAAAACAATTTAGCATCGTTTGATGAAGAAAGATCTACTGCTTCTCCCATCTCTGTTTTATAAGCTGCGTGTTAAAATACTTTAAGAGCTTCTTCAACCTCTCCTACAATTTAATGCTTGTTCAAGGAAGATGGCATTTTAAGCTTGGTGATTAGTAGAAATGTCAACCCAGAGAATAGGATGAGAAGGAGGCACTTGGTGCCAATTGGTTAAATAATGTATGACACACATGAATTTGCATTTGGAGATAGGGTAAATATTAAATATATATTTCACATCTGATGGTGTGAGTGTGGAGTTTTGGTGGGCTTCTAGCACATCAAGAAAAACGGCATTGGTGTGCCACTATGAAGCTGGGATTCATAAGGGCTCACGAATATCTGGTCAAACAGACCAGATCTGTAACTGCATCTGTAACCAATCTGCCAAGCATCAGAAATCAAGAGAATTCCTTTGGGCCCGACAACACAAATTATGTTGTTATAGAAGTTAAACCCACAAAGCTGCTCTCCTCCATGTTTGACCTTGACGTCTGGAGGAGCCTACTCTGTCATCTTCCTCTGAGGTCCGAAAGTTTTACGGCCTCCGTACGGGAAGGTATTTTATCTCAGTGTGGGCAGGTGACATTATCAAAGTGTAATTCCCTGCAACTGCTGTTTCTAGCCCTCCTCTTACCTCTATAAAAGCTGTGAAATGTTCATTCTGAGAACGTTAAATGGCCGTCAGCTGATGTAGAAGACCAACCATTTAATAACTTTCAGATCACTTGAAGAACTCTGAAAAGGATCTGTTTGTCTTTTATATTATGGATGAAAACCTAGAAAGGCATTTAGACAGCCATCAAAGAGAAAACAGCACACTGCAGTCAGGAATGTCTCTGTTGTTGAAGGCATATTTAGATCTCAGAAACATATAGGATTTATGACTAAACCTCTCTATTTGGTGTTTTAGCTCGATTTAAAAACAGAGAGGAAGTAGGCATTTCTTCTGCAGGGCCTGAAGGGCCTCAAGGTCGGCCACAGGCCACTGGCAATCTGGTGTAATTGACCAAAATAGCAGTTCTGTGTCATTCAATTTCAGGCGAGCACTTCCAGAGGAAATATGTAAAATGACTGCACCCTCTTATTCTCCTCCTATGGCTAAACTCTGCAATTAGACTGAAGACAATGCAGTGGAAATGTCGGCACTCTTGGCAAACCATGGAATTTTAGGTGGCTTGAGGCCCAACAAAATATTCTCGAAGGGAGTTTACACCACATGGATTCAGTGAAAACCATTCACAGTAGAGTACTCCTCCTGAGAACTGTGGGATAGACAATTACACTCAGGGAACTTCATTTGGTGCTGAGTAAAGTCCCATACAGTAGGATTGGTCGTGTAACCTTGAGCTGCATAGCACCTGTCCAGCCCAAACCTGCTCAGGATTGGAAATTGTCAGGTGTCCAAAATACTCCCAGTGTTGGCTGGTTGGAGGACAGACAGAGTGTGTAGTTATTTCTGGAGAGGGCTTCACCGGCGCTCCATTGAGGTTGGCAGTTATGTACTTCTGAAATGAGTGCTCTCTTTACCTGCCTGTTGATGGATGGAGAGAGAGGGAGCCAAGCGGACACTGAGCCAGAACGTCCCTGATGGCTCCCAGGGAGAAAGACATCATTGTTTTTGAGGACCATTGTTCTGGTCCATAGGTAAGTGCCGGGATTTTCACTTTTCTGGCTCCAAAAGCGTAGACACACACACCAGTCCCATGCACACATATACACACATTCAGACTCACACACATTCAAACACACACACATACACAGGGACCAGATGTGTTCATACACTAAGGCTTTCTGTCAGGGTTTTGCTACAGTATTCTGTCACTGAGAGTTGCCTTGACTCTTCTACTCACTGAGGCCTCACCAAAACAACAATATGCAGTTTATTACTGACACAGAGCCCAGAAAATATGTTACAACTGTTATTTCAAATGTAAAGATTAATATAATCAAATAACACACAGGAATAGGTGAGTGAAAGGTGAGTACACACATGGGAGGGGAAAAGACCTGCAAGACAGAGCACCCCAGCTTGACCTGCAAGCAGAGCACCCCAGCTTGACCTGCAAGCAGAGCACCCCAGCTTGACCTGCAAGACAGAGCACCCCAGCTTCTCACAGACAATTTTGCACCTTAACAGGGAGTGTTTTCCCAGCGCTTGAAATCCCAGAATTTTGCAGTAATTTTTATTTCAGTTGGCAGGTTTCCCACACTGACAGGTGCTAGACTCTATTGGGAATCTCATGAATACATTTAAGACTATTAAACACATTTTAAGTTGCTGCTTTGCATGCATACAGCCCAATAATTACAATGGTTATGAGACCCATGGGATGGTAAATAAGAAGCTGGTGAGAGGTGGAAATCTGTGGTGGCCATATTGTTTTGGGGGGTCTGGTGCAGCCAATTTCAGTAATGTTATAATAATGTATGTACGTAGTTACCATCTGCTTTTACTCTAAGAGTACAGAGGATTGCACGTGCTAGCTTTTGGTCTGCTGTCAAGTAATCTCTGAGTAGCACCCTCCCCCAGTAGCATAGAGAGACAACCTTTTTATAATGGGAAGAAATGTAATTAAAACTGCAGCGGGAAGTTGGATGTCTATACAGGTATCTTCGTGGATATACATATTTCATCAATACAATATACAGTGCTTTCTCAGTAGAGCAATTACAGTTGTCTGCCAGTTTCTGCAACTTGTTTATCTCCAAGTTGTGCTTCAGAACCAGTCTCACACAGCTAAAATGACAAATGATAATAACATATCTGCATATGCTTACCGCTGCAAATGGGATTTTCTGCACCAAAACAAGAACCTAAAAATTGACATCTGTCACCATAACTTTACGCCATCCCCTTCATTACCCTGCTGGGGACACAATGAATATAAACACATGATGTGTGACAGGAGACCCATTCTATCGGGGGAACAGAAAGGTGGCATTTGCAGCTGCAGCGTACGGTGACGGCAATCTGCCAGAGGCGCTCTGGGAAGCGTGACCTTCCCAGCGCTCTGTGACCCGAACAGGTCGCTCAGATAAACCCCCTGGGGCTGCTGTGGTGCTCCTCAGCCCTGGAGGGGTGAGGTTTGACGGCCACGCTCTCAAGCTATTTTCATCCATCACAGGTAAACAAGAAAACTATTTAGGCCTCATGCCTGGAAATCATTGTGTCAAATGCCACCCTACTGAACACAGAGGCTTTCTAACATGAGTAGCACATGTAATACAATTCAAACAAATGTACATGAATTATAATGTTTATATTATCATTCATTGTAAACTATGTAAGTAAATAAACGACACGTTACAATTAGCTACTTTCAGCATGCAGTGTCATGGAAATTCATGTTATGGTTCTCCTGACACTCATGAGAAAAGCAGTTCTCCTTGTTTTATGACTCCGGTACCAATATGAACTTACTATTCCAACATGGTACTAGGAACATCATGATACACACACACAGTGAGAATATCCCTGTAAAATCAGTGACCATATTCCTCTGTCCCAGGTCACATTCAGGTCTGGATTCAACTCACAACCACAACAATAAATATCACTGTAAACCTCCCACCACAACTTTACGTTAAAAAGTATGACCCGATTGATTGACAGATGGGCCAATTGATGGCAGATGAGTGGCTCGAGGCATGGTAAGTTGAGCATAAGTTGAAGTCCATCACTGCTGTTTGTCAGAGATGAATGTGTGGAGTCAGTATGCCAGACAGAGTGGGCTGTGTCCACCTCTCAGAATAGATGGAGATCCTGTCAACTCTCTGCAATTATATGTTGGGGCAAACCTCTCATCAATCTGCAAACTGACCATATTTTGATTTGCGAAATTAAACACAAAGGGTAGTGAGTACTACCTGGAGTTTCGCTAAGCACGTAATCTGAACAGGAAAAACACCAAGCTCTAGGCCTGACTTATGGCTGCGGGACCCACAATATAGCTCTTCCCTGTAATATCATGAGATAAGGTTAGAAACTTGTTCCCATAGTGAGAATGATAGGAATGTACTGTGTGACACAGAGTAAAGATTTCTCCAGTTTTAGCCTCACTGTAGGTAGAAAAAAGTTATTATCAGGGCTAATTAAACTAGAGGGTGAGACTGCTGCATTGGTGTTACCAGCACGGCAGTTTATTTTTCCTGTATGAACAGTTGAGTGGCAGTCTGGAAAAGAGGCTGACCCTTCTCTCCCTTCTCAGTCTCTGCCGTTTATGCTCAACCTCCTTACATAAGCCAGCAGCTGAGGTGCATGGTCCTCACACACACACACACACACACACAAAAACTCCCAGTTGATAGGTGTTCATTGTTCCAGAACAGAAAGGAATGTGCACCTGAAGCCTAGATCTAGTCTAACTACTGAGAAATCTTGGCAGTCTAATTGTTTTACTGAAACATACTTAACAAGAGATTTGCAGCTCTGTTTAGTTATTCACTTTTATTTTGGAGGTTATGCTTTGTGTCTTATTACACAGGCAAGTAGAGAAGAGGCTTGGGGAACATTCAGGGAAAGAGTATTACTCATAAGCGAGCACTGCCAATTTTGTTTTCCTTGCTCAGCCCTTTTTTAGAACCACAGGAATGATTTGGTGATACTGGAGACTGTGACACCACGAGGGGCTATGTGCTGGATGGAAGATATGTCCCCCTCCAGTGGCTGAGGTCATGCGGGACTACAATCCACAATGGTGGCCTCAGCTGCACGTCAGACAGTTCTAGCCTCCGCATCATCCATTCATTCCTGATAATGGACACCTCGTCGGGCATTATCCCTCGTCTTTAATGCGCTATTTGTCTTCTGAGGGTTCTAATTCTGTTCTTTCCTGTGTTCCAAAGAACCATCAAACCTGAACCACGCGCTCACCGTCTAATCGCCGTCTGCTTTCCATTTACCTGCCGACCCGCTACCTGCCTGCCCATTCTGCCTAGCCACCCTGCCAACCGGTCCCACACCCTCCCCTTCGGCCTGGCCGCCGTCCCTCTACCACCCCAACCTTCAGTAAACCCTCTTGCTCTCCTGAGTTTGTTGTGTTGTGCACATGGGTCCACTAGCTGGCTCTCATAACTGCTCATGTAATGCCTGGGAATTTGTCTTTTCTCTACAAGCTGTATTTGAAATCCTTTTAGTGTCACTGTTGTATAAGAGACAGCACCCACAATTGTGTGATGTTGCACTTCAGGTAAGATGTTTTTGCTGCACTGTTCTGTGTAATAATGTTATTTTTGCACTGTAGTTGAGAGTTATTATTGAATATTGTTGCACCATGCCTGGTAGCTGAGACGCGATTGCTTTATACTATGCCACGTAAATACAGACCGTTCCTTGACCACAGAAATGATGTTATAATTGTGCACTTCTGATCCTTGATTTGCTGTGGTGTACGTGGACTATTTGTATGTCACTTTGGATAAAAGCATCTGCTAAATGGGTAATGTTTAGGTAACCCATGTAACCTTGCCTTTTTTACCACTGCCCAGCTCTTTTCAAACAACCTCCCTCTTTATTCTTTTTACCACTCTTCTTTCATTTCTCTATCTATTCTTGTAGTCTGGCTGTTTGTATATTCTTCCTCCTTTTCACCTTGCCACTCTCTCTCTCTCTTTCATTCCTCATTTCTCAACTTTGTCATTAGCATCCTGAAAGGTTACAAATGGGGGACTGGAGGGGAAAGACAAGGGTAGACGGATGGGGTGAGGGATAGAGGCAGGTAAAGAGGCAGAATGAGAGGCAGGCAGGAAGGCAGGCAGACATCTGGAGCCTGATTGCCAATTAATCTAGAGAATAGAGACAAGCTAGTCATGTGTGTTTGTTGACTCGGGCTGTCAAGGGGGTGGAGACTTGAAGATGCCCAGGACATCTGTGAAGTAATCATGGCATATGCTCTCTGGAGTTGTACAGTGGCTGTGAGAGAAAGTGAGTGTATGTATTTGTCGGGAGGGGATTATGTGTGTTGGGGAGAGAGTTTTCTACCCTTTAAAGTTAAAAGTTATGACTCTGACCTTTGAGTTAACTTTCAATAAAGGCAACATGTTTTCAGTTCTCTATAGGGTGATCTTGGCATTATGGTCTTCATTCCATATGATTCTGTTTGTTTTCTAATAGACAGTGCTGCTGCAGTTGAAAATGTCCTAACAGACAGGGATTTCAGACAGAGTCACCTCACCATGAAGCCAGAGTGTCATGCTGTCAGGTCACAGTAGATGTTAATGAGAAATGTGCACTTGCATCACAATGACCGCTGACCCACACAACGGGTTTTCATTGGCTCTGTCTGGCCCTCTGGGTGTCCTCTGAGCAAGGTCTCCACCAACCGCTGCTCAGAACCTGCTCAGAATATTCATAGCCTGGTGTGTTTATGGAGCCAGGAGACAAGAATTGATTTGTTTAAAATGACCCAGGGCTCTTCTGGTGCTCTGTGGCAGCAGCTCAACTTCTCTTCCCTGAGAAGGAAAGAGATTTTGAACCTTTGTTTGTGTCTCGGAACAATCCATTGTAAACCTATGTTCTCAGTAGGGGTGAAGTGGTGCTCTCACATGGGGATGAGATATTGTGGGTTTTTTGCATCCCGGAGGGTACCATTAAAACCCCATTCTTTAAGGTAAAGAGATGCCAGTATAAGGAGGGTCTTGCCTTTTGACACAATTCGATGATCCAGTTTGTCACATTGGCTGTAATCTCTAAGCTGGTGTTTGTGATGGGATAGTTGACCTCATGCCACTCAATGAGTGGAGACTTTCTCTGATTGAGTTCTGGCAAAAATGTCATTTTTTTTAATATAAGAACAGATGAACTGAAGCGTGTATGTATGTATGGTGCACATGTGCGTGCATGTGCATGCATGCGTATGTCTGTCTGTGTGTGTGTGTGTGTCTGTGTGTGTGTGTGTGTGTGTACTGTACTCAGTATTTCCATGCTGTACTGAGTCTCCTCAGCCAGAGTGCTGCTGGGACTGAGTTCCATCTATCATTGATGAATGCCACCATCTCCTCACTGCTCCACTGATTTGTGTCTCTGTCCCAACTGTGATTTCCAGTGCTGGGTCATATGCTAGGACTTGAACCCTCTAGCACACGCAAATCAAAATACCTCCATCCCTTGTTTTGTGCCGAGTCGGGGTAATACGAACAAACTCATCTTTATTAAATATTTAGGCAGAAACATGTTGGTTGTATAATGGTTGCATTTTTGTATACAGTTTTGTCATCAAAGAATAGCTTGGTTTGATGGTGATCGAGTAGCATTCACCTGGATCAGGAGTGGCCATGTTCCGAGTCCTCCTCCACTATGTGACACGAGGGAGAACATTCTTGAGAGTTTAACACCTTTAGCCTCTTGAGTCTCTCTCCCTGGAGCAAAGTGTTGTCTCTCAGATCTGGGGATTAAGAAGCAGCGTGGCGGCCCAGGGGCATTCCCTAAACTCCCCAAATCGGAGAGGAGATATGGCTCCTCTTAGATAAGCAAATCTGTGTGTCAATCCATTATACATGAACGCCACAGGATGTGCATTTGGTGTTGGTTTTTACACAAAGAAAAGGTTAGAAGAAACAGACAGATGGTAAACAGAACAGAAGCCGTTAGAGCTGAGGGAAATGTAATATGACAGAGTAGTCTCGCATTTACAACGCGTTTTGTTAATGCATGTGTAACAGACTGTACAGAGGGTGATGCATCAATGATGTGTGGAAAAGAAGCGAAAGGGCCTCAACAATGCAGATCCACTATATCTCTCTTGCTTCTTTTTGAAGATGTCTAAAATGCAAATGGAGGACATATTTGATCCCGCTCTCTGTTGATTAGAGCCCACTGTCAAGCGCAAAGATCTGCCTGTGCGGCTGATTATTGAGACTCGAGACTCACACATCTGTCTCTCTCTGATATGCCAGCAAAGGGGGAAAAAAATGCCTCCAAGAAATTATCTGGGTGCCCAGACTTGAAGATGAGTAATGTGTGTTGATTTAAAAAAGAAAAAGAGGCGTGCATCGTTTTAATGTGTCAGAACAAGATGGTGCTTCTCTGAGAGCCTCCATTACATGGTTTTGCTAATCCAGACATGCTAATCCATGTCCGAAATGCGTCTTTTGTGTATAATCCCGACACAATTTCCATGGGATTAGGGTTTAAGAGGGGACTGGAAAGATACACTTTGTTGGCCAATATGACCCAGTATGCGTTTGCTGAGTACCACTGGTTGAGAATCACACAGAGCATTCAACTTCAGAGACTACAGTTGGACTTAGCTGTTTTAGGATGGTGAAGGAGACATATTGAGAATATTTTGAGCCTAATCCTTTATGCTAATGTCCTGGTGTGTTTCTTAGAGCCTGAGCCTGTGCATCTCTATGTAAAATCCCATGGTCTCATGGCCCCAGGAAACTGCACCTCCTCAACAAACAGAGTCCGGGACATTACGTGTGTGTGCTCTGGGAGGAGGACCTGCCGATTGCAATGACAAACCTAAAGAACACTCACACATATGCACAGCAGCTGAACTTCAGTAAGAATCACCACGTGTCTGTATGCGTGATCCTGATACAGTAACTGGACTGGACGAGACAATTCATCCAATTATAATTATGCTTTTGGTAAAACTTCTTATCTCCTTATACCAGGTGCTAGTAATAAGTGTTAGTTATGTAATAAGGCCTTTCTAAATTAGTCATATTAACACATATTAATGTTAATAAACATGTTAATAAACGTGTCTCAGACATATTAACTCTTGCCCTTACAAATATTTTTAACACTTACGTCGTTTTATTAACACACTGTTAATAAGTATCTTACGAGGGCTACTTTCCTTCATCTCACTAAACTATCCTTTTACTGAGTTTTCTTTGAACATTCGTAACACTTGTTTCCAACCCTGACCTTTATAAACTTTCATTGTTTTCACTGTTTAGTTCATCCTCATTATGCAGTATATCTTTGCTGCGTATAAACGCGCCACAGGAAGGATTTAAGCAGCTACAAGGCATAAAGTACACACCGCTTAACATTGAAGGCACTGATTTCAGCTGACTCCCTATTATGTCAGGTTGAATCTCTCTCCCACAATTACCCTCCCTTCTCACATCGCTCTCCGTGGCTTTGTTTGGAGCATTTATAATTCAGAGAGATTATGCTCCACTTTCCAACTTCCTTTCCCTCGTCCTATTCCCTCATCCTACTCCTCTCTTTCATCCTCGAGTACAGATTTCCAATTTTCCCTCTTATCTTTATTTTTTTTTAAGTTGACACTCTTTTCCTCTCCATAGTAAGGATCAGTCTTTACACATACACTGTCACCTTCTTCTTCATTGAGTCGGATGCGTCTGTTAACGATGGGCTCCTGCTGGAACGTTCCATTGTTGCGGTGATATGACTTAAAGTAGCCTACGGCAATCGCAGATGAGAGCATCAAGAAAGTAGAGAACCAGTGAGAAACAAAGAGAGCAGGAGCTAATCTCCCTCTGTGGGAGCCCGTCACATTCCAGGGCATCTCTCACTCCAGAAGTGTGTGTGCTTTCGAGAGACAGAAACAGTGAGAACAGCAGAAGGATATGTTTGTGTGTAGGTGTGTGTGTTCTTTGCAATGTGGAGAGTAAACACCGACTTCACTCTGTCCATCAAGATATTGAAGAATACACTTCTGATCTTTTATCTCCTACAGTACTTTCGATTTTCACCATTCATACGTCACTTAGGATACAAGAGTCTGCTGAATGAGAATAAACCAAATGTTTATGAACGTGTGTGTGCCCATGGGTGGAGGTAGACACTGAAGGATTAGCAGTATGCCAGTCTTGTGGCAGCTGGAATATGATTCACATCTCAATGCATTATAAATGTATGGAATGGTTTAAAAATATACAGGATTTTAAATTATTCAACCTTGCCTTCACTCTGGGAGAAACATCTTAGCCTGAATGCTGTTCTGCAACTGCGTAATGGGACAAACAGCTTGAACATTATGTTTGACGATATGGAAAAGGAGAACATTTTAGGCACTGGAATACACAGATTGCACAAAAACAAGTCATCCTGCTCGACAAATGCACCTGTGGTTCTGTCTATCCAACACTGGACATGGGTTTGGGAGATGATTCTAAGTAGAATTTAAGACAGTGCCACATAACATTTGTGTCTTCGGAAACAGACTCTCTTGTATGTGCATTAGGAAGTAGATTTATAAAACCCAGCAAGAGTTGAAAATTAAAAAAATAAAACTTTAAAACCCTCTTCTACCAATTCAAGTTACCGGTAAACTAACGTTATCCAATCTCCTCAGGTTGTCTGACCTACAAAAAAAGCACTCAAAACTGTTTAATTTATTTATTTCGAATTACCTCCTAAAACTAGAATTGGCACACAGACATGACAGGATGTGTTGTCGTGCAGACCAATGTGGATGTGCCTAAGACCATGATGGACATCCATGAGTGCATTACGCCCCCCAGTGGCTGCATGTGGAAGTCCAGGAGACGATGAGTCATTCCTGCTGTAAAACAACTTTGCCCAATCTGCAGGTTAGGCCTCATTTGAGAGACAAATGTGTCTCTTTTAACAGTCAGCAGTGATGGAGTGATGAAGCTTCAAGGTCTGTGAAAGGATGGGCACTGAAGGAACAGTACAGGGTTATAGGAAAAAGATGGAAGGGGCATGAAAGGAGGTGCAGAAAGTGACAGAAGGAGCGGGCGAGGGAGCCGAGGTGCCGTGATGCGGAAATGTAAGTGTGTGCCAACAGTGAGCAGAGACTCTCCCAGCATGCAGCTGCCTTTGAGACAGGAGGTGTGTGTGTTTGTGTGTGTGTTTATGCATGCAGGTGTGAGGGCCACACTGAGAACAATTTGGTAAGAGCCAGAGTCTGTGCATCCATACGGTAAGATATGAAAATTATAATGATTTAATGCCTCATACAGCTTTCCATCTGTGATTGGAAGATGCCCACTGAATGATTGTCTTCAGACTCAGAGCACATGCAGCAGGTCCACTGCAGTATCATTTTCCCTAAACAGATAAAACACAAGCCGGGAGGTTTTCAATTTTTTTTATTTTCATTGGGCACCAAAATGACTAGTTTCATCACCGCTGAGAGTTTGTAATTACAGAGGACCGGCTGTATATTTAACCCTACCAATGAACATTATATGGCATGGCAGAACATTGAAAACCCATTATTTCACATATTTTAATTTCTCCAAAACTAAAAGTTAAAATGATAGTTGATGTACCTCTACTATCCAGTAGTAGTAGATTGATCAACAATAACATATTTCTTTATCATGTCTCGCTTTGAAAATAGGCAGAAATGCTTTGGTGAGGATTGTATGCCCGGTAAGCACATGTAGTCCCCTACCTATACGCACCTTTACACACCTTTATTTACTCTTTGTTACAACCAAATGAAACCCTTCAGGCCAGGGCCTGTGTTTCCTCACCAGGAGGTGTGAGTAAGCCCCTCTCCTCTATGTCCCTCCTCTCTCCTCTCTTTGGTGAACTGGAACAGGAAAGCTTGTCTGTTACCTCAAACTAGGCACTGAAAGGGTATTTCATGGGTGTTTATCCATTCGCTCAACTCCTCTCAGCCGTATATTCCTGCAAAATTGCAAAAAAAAAATGTTTTACTTAAGACTGTAGCCAATTTCTAAACTCAGAGCCCCATGAAGCTGAGTATTACCAGAGACCAATCCACTATGTGAAAAGTACTCACCTGAAAAACACTGTTTTCACAGTTAATCCATTTCTAAACTGTATGAGTAACAGGAGGGTTGAGGACATTAGTCACACCAGCATTGTGTCCAACACCCTGACACCCTGACACTTGCATGTATTCAAATTGTACTTACTTCACTCTGCTTTCAGTTGACTCAAAATATTTTGGGGGGAAAACTAAAACTATCACCTTTCCACAACAAGAAATACCCACCTGTCTTACACGTTCGTCAATTAGACTAACGTCTCCTTTAAACCTCACCCTTTTAAAACGTGGGAAGAAATGACATCATTATGTCATTTTTAACCAGAGGGCCTCCTATGAGACTGCCTCCTAAATGTTAGGTTATCGAATCGGTCTTGGTCTCTCTGATATCTCCTATTTCAAAGACCCCCACCCGTTTGAGAACTTACATGAATGCTATGCGTTTGGCCCTCTGTGACATTGACAAAGTGAGAGTAGGGCTACAGGGCCTCAGCGCTGTGCGCTGTCACTGAAGAAGAGACACCTGCTCAGTGCTGTCATGACTTAGCCCCACATCACTCGAGTCTTACCCAATTGAGTTTGAGTGACCCCGCATTGAGAGATATCAAAAGAGGTAGCGAGATGGGGGGAGGATAGAAAGAGAGGTAGTAGGAAAGAGAGTGTGGGACATCTTTACATATTTGAGCTGCAGTGTTGTTCATATTCAAGTCTTGTGAATGGAGATAAAGAGAGTTTTCTCTCCATCGTTTTGAGTTTCAGCCACACATAATGGAAGATAAATGCTCTTCTTCACAGTTAAGAGGCAACTAATGGGGTACAGGGAGTTATTAGACAAAAGGCATTTTAACAAGGACAGAAGGTCACATATCAGCGTGGATTCTACTCTGCTTCTTTTAACTGTATTCCTTTGAGAAAGATTTTTTTGTAAACATTATACATAAAAAAACTGATCCGAAATTGGATACTTATTTAAGTAGTGCTGAATCAGCCAAAATGTAAAATAATGTTAACAATGTGTTTGCAGATGAAGTAGGGATTGGCAATTGAGAATGCTACTCACTCCCCAGACTCAAACTGTATATGGTTAGATGCACAAACTTCAAAGCAAATGTCTTCATCATCTCCAAGCATCATGTGGACACTTAAGTCAGCCAGCCAACCGATCTTCCAGAATACCCTTACCTCTTTACTGGAAGTTTTTCTGATGACTTCAGTGAACCATGTCAGCCCTTTTTTGTGTGGTTCTTGGTGCAGTGTGGAGGTAGAGCTCTATCTAGCATAATGTTTTGACGAAGGGCAGGTCACACAGCTTTCTGTCGCATTTAGTTGACTTCCTGACAATGTCAGCCAATGATTTATTACCTCCCGCCATTTTCTACCTGATTGGGCCATTGCTCTATAATAGGGTGTCATTAGCATAAACATTATTTTGAGCATGCCCCTGTCACCTTCCCCTCTCAGGTTCATGTGGTTAGCTTCAAGAGACCGAAAGAGGAATGTGTGCAAAAGAGAAAAAAAGGGAGTGAGAATTATCAGTATGTTTATATAAATTCATAATGTGTTTGTGTGTGTGTGAGAAGGTCTAAGCAGTCTGTGTGTACACATGCATGTGCACACTGTGCTCATACCCACAATCCTTGCATGAAGGAATACGACACAGAGCCAATAAGGTCTGGGCTATAATTTACTGTAGTCGGCTGGTCAGAGACTGCAGACCCACAGTCTACTGAGATACGAGCCAGACTAGCAAGAAGGAAGGCCAGGAGACAGTCACTCACTCCTACACTGCCAGTATGGTTTGGGGGAGTTAGTGTGTGTGTGTGTGTGTGTGTGTGTGTGTGTGTGTGTGTGTGTGTGTGTGTGGGTGTGTGGGTGTGTGGGTGTGTGCATGCGTGCAAATGTGCGTGTAGGGTTTGTGTGAATGTTGTGTGAATTTCCCTCACACAACCATCAGTGACTCACTCAACCACAGTTGAACAAACTCAACAACAATACAAATGAGAGTTTGTACGTTTACATATCTTATTCCACGTTTCATGTTTTACGCATTAACTTTATGAGGACTATGCCTATGTAGGCTCCGTAGGATATATGGATGTTTTTACGTTCATGCCAATGTGTAGGCTACATAGGTACATTTATGGCAGGATCACCAGAGGGTGACGCTGTTCTAGTTTGAAATGAATTGGAACCTCACGGCCACCGTACTTACGGATGTTGTTGTAGTGCTGGTTTGTGTGTGCTAGCTAAAGGCTGAAGAAATGGCTGAATATTCGCATGTAAAATCTACTAAACTCGTATTGAAGGGTCAGAACAAAGGGTGAGTAATTTATAAAAGTAGAGACCCAGATGCAAAACATTTTTTGAGAGTTTTTTTTTTAGCATGCAGGCTACCTAGATAGCTACATACAGTAGCTATCGTGGTTAAAGTCATCCTTTCACACAGAATGCATAACTAGCGAGGAGCGTATATTTTAGAGCTAATGTTTGTGTGTTATGCGTGCGTGTGTGCGCGCGCGCGTACATGTCTTCCATGCAGAAAAAAGAAAAAGAATAAAGACAAGAAAAGGAAAAGAGAAGATGGAGAAGGGAAAGTTGACATTGTTGGTATGTGGCCGATTCGCCTGTGTTAACTGGGACATTCCCCCGTTCTACAGCCAGATATGAAATGTCGAGGCGAGGTTTTTTTTACGGTACATCTTTATCACCTATACTTACACCTACAGGTGGATGGTGGTGCGTCAGCAGCTTTGGAGAAATCTCAGGAACTGTTGCTATAGAGATGCACAGTCATTCCTACATCCATGCCCTGGACACTGGCCTGTTCACTGTTGGCGCTCCACACAAAGGTAAAGGAATAGACCACGTGATGTGGACTGTGCTTGCAACTGTGTAATGTACATCACTCCTTATTACGTGAGCTTCACGACAACGTACATTCGTAAAGACAGCAGGTCATAGTTCTATGAACAAATTCTAAACAAATTTAAGTGTGAAATATTTACAGTAAAATACTCAATACAGGTGCTTTTTGCATAATTGAAAGACCAAAGTCGTTGTCAATGTCTCCATGTGTCCACCCCAGGATACAGTGCAAGAAAGTTACATTCTACAATATTATGCATGATCAAACGTTTTTACTGCTTGTATGGAAACTCAAACTAACTTCACAATTATTGTACACTTGGAGTTTCGAAATGAGCCCTTAAAGGTTTCAATAATTCCACTTTGTCTAACCCCTGCTATTCAAACAGGCAAGGGAAATGGGCCTTAAGTGATGCCTCAGAGGCTTCTAAATTCTTACTGTATTCTCTTTGAGAAAATGTCATACTGAGCCAGGCCTGAGTCAGTAGAAATTACTGCCACAGATTCAGTAAGCCTCCTTTAATTGCACAGTAAATGGAGCCAGTAATTGTTAAGAATTAATAATTCTAAGAGAAGAATAGAAGAGGCTCTCTGGGGGGCCCGTTTCCTGATATCCCCATGCTGGGGAAGGAAAATAATTGAGCAGTAATGGACGTCATGTTCTGTTAGGGTGCCTAGTCTGGCAAAATGGAAGCAATCTTTTACTGTTCATTAATTTTTGAAGGAAGAATCAAAAAAATAATAATTGCCTCCACAAATGTTTATTCCGACTACATTTGCTGCTGTTCTATGACCACGGCATTGAGGTGCATTGCACACTTTTAAAAATAAAACACATTTTGTACTAAGTGGCAGGCTATTTGTTGGTGCTCCTCAAAATCAATATGGAATGACATTCTATCAGAGTGAGTATTGGGAAAAAAAGTGGACTCTATAAGACACTATTGTTCCTAAATCCATTAGCAATACATGCCTGCTATGCTTTCCAGATAACACACACACACACAACTCATTGCTCCTGCCCTTAATCTATTCTTTGACCTCTGAGGCATGTTATTTAAGATCATCAATTGAAGCCTACAGACCAGGGTGATTAATGGTGTCTATTCCACAGCAGAGGAGCACAGTCGGCTTCTCTTACTTGTGAGTTACCGCACAGTGCCTCTCTGTTTCAGAATGCAGAGGCTGTGGCCACGAGAGAGAAGGCGGCTAGGCTTGTCAGTTCTGGTTTTCTCTTTCTTTGGTCTCCCTCTCTCTGTTTACCTCTTCCATTCTTTCCCTATTTTTCTTTTTTCCCTCTCTGAATCTGCCTGACTCTGTCTGCCTCTTTCTCTTGTCCTTCTCACTTATGATGGGGGCACATAATAGGTGCAGAGGGATTGATCAACCGAGTCTCATGTCTGGCCATGGTCCTGCAATGGCTTTCAATTCCAAAGAATAGCAGGAAAGGCCAATTGGGGTTGTGTTTATGACAAGCACAGTAGTTTCCACCTGATTCTCTGCCTTCAGGCAAGAAGTAATGTCCAAAGATTTTAATAAAAGGGTATGGAATC
This sequence comes from Hypomesus nipponensis, assembly GCF_054491055.1. Taxonomy (NCBI): domain Eukaryota; kingdom Metazoa; phylum Chordata; class Actinopteri; order Osmeriformes; family Osmeridae; genus Hypomesus; species Hypomesus nipponensis. The sequence continues at coordinate 10,381,087 of NC_140382.1, read as the reverse complement.
TCTGCACTTGGAATTCATCCAGTTCACTATTTGACCGAGAGACAGTGGAAAAAGTCTGGTAAGTTGAAATATCTCCATTCCCTAGTCGTCCCTCTCCTCCTCTGCATACCCACAGGCTTGAAGAGAGATGAGAGAGGGATAGAGTAAGCTCCACAGAGACAAAGGGAGATACAATTCATCCTTTCTGGGAAATCTTTGTATGGACTACAGTGAGGGGTTCAATCATCCCTTGAAAAAGAGGGGAAAGGTCTTTTAGCTTTCTTCTTGTAAGGGAAAAAGTTATAAACCACCACCACTTTGCATGTGAGAACCTACCCGTAAGTAAATTTTTGATGGGGAGGCCATTTGAATTCAAGTTGTGCATTGATCGAGCATGTTTGGCAATTACCTAGAGAGCTTTGTCTTTGTGTGGCTGCGCATCTGTTTTCAACAGCATCATGAGTCTGAGGTTATAAGATATTAATCACCCTCGCTTGTTAGGAAGACATGAAGGCCCACAGTCTCAAGGGTACGCCCACTGTGTGAAGAAATTATGCACGATGTCCAAATCAGAAAAAATGACACATCATTATTATACCTTTCAATACATGGGAGATTAAGTGACCCGTTTTAGCACAGCGACCGCTTTCTCTTTCAAGTTCATTTCCATGAGACAAGGTGACTCACGGAATGCTAAAGCAGCCGCTAGGATGTTTTTTTTTTTTATCTCTCCGTCCAGGTCCCTCATTAAATACAAATCTGAAGACATAAAAAAAGAGACCTGATTGGGAAACCCTTTCAACCTCCTCTGAATAGAACGTCAGTCAGATTAGTATCCTCCTGATATGCGACTCTTAAAAGGGATATATTGTCTTTGAATTTGCTTCAGATGATGATGGACCAGACCCACCAGAGCAGTTCACTGCCATCAAGCTGTCAGACTCGAGGTAGGTTAAAGTGAGAACTAACCAAGGCCCATGTAAAGTCTCTTCTGAACCATACCCTTCTTTTCCATGTGCAATCTGCAGAGTTGTTCATTCGGCGTTTGAGTCTGGATTGTTTGAATGCCAAGCAACAGGGCTTTGATTTTGAGGCATTGAGAAATAATTGCCTGACAGTATCTTGTTCTATTATAACTGTTTGTCTTGTTTATCTCAGGGTTGCCCTGAAGTCTGGCTATGGCAAGTACCTGGGCATAAACTCTGATGGCGTGGTGGTGGGGCGCTCAGACGCCATTGGCTCCAGGGAACAGTGGGAGCCAGTCTTCCAGGATGTGAGTCGTACAAACTTGCTGTTCATTAAAATTTTGGTCCTTTCCCAAGAAGTCATTATAGAGACCAGGAGACAGGATGTTTTTAAATGAACATTTCCCTCACAGGATGCTCTTTCTGAGATGCATCTAGAGTTCAATGTTTGTCTTCATCCTAGCACACACAGGATATGCAGATGTTTACTGTCAGTGGAATTTTGGCATGTTATGTACTCATCATTTCTTCTCTGTCCTTGTCTTTTCCTCCTTTTTTCCAGGGTAAAATGGCTCTCATGGCTGCCAATAGCTGTTTCATCTCCTACAGCGAGAGTGGCGACATTGAAGCCAAGAGCAAGATGGCAGGGGAGGAGGAGATGGTAAAGGTGAGGGGTTCATATTGTGTTGGTTCACACCCTGATACACACACACACTCACTTCCCCTCACACAAAGACAAATTATTTGGAAAGGGTTCTGGAATAAATACCGTCCTTTTTTCTGTTTGTCTTTCTCCGTTTCTGTCTGTTTCTCTCTCTGGTCCTCTCTTCCTCGCTGTTACTTCCCTCTCTCTATCTCTCTTTCTCTCCATCTGGATACTAAAACAGATCCGTTCATGCGCGGAGAGGGAGGTCAAGCATAACGACGACATCGCAGATGAAGACCGGGGCAACGTGAAGAACTGTGAGATCAATTATGTGTACGTAAACTCCGACGTTCTCTCCCTGGCTCTGAAAGGTGTTGAACCTTAAGCTGGGTTGTAGACCCATACCCTCTGTAGTACCTCTGATGACTGATGTGTGTGCACACTTATGTCTCTCAAGCTTCAATATTATCATCAGAAAATGTATGTTGGAAAGACATACATTTAGTTACAATTTCCAGTGTTAAAATACACTACGGTTGTTGTGGCATTTTGTGTTGAGGAGAGGAGGTAGGTGCCGGGTGACCTTTAGTAGTCTTGACAGCCGTTTTCATCCCAACGGCCTGGTAACCTCCCTGCTCCACAAATCTGACAGCTAAATGACCAGCCCAGACACGGAGGCGGAGCGGGAACGGGGCAATAAGTCTGTCACCCCATCAATCCAGGGCATGTTACAGGCAAGGAAGGAATTGATGTTGTGGGAGTAATATGGGAAGGTGGGTGACCTCCCCACCCTCCAAAAAGCAAGACGCCGCCTGTGGCCTTTTCAGCTCCATTACACTCCCAGCCATTTACATGTGAGGCTCGCTTGTGTCTTCTTTTTTTTTTTCTTTTTTTTTCTCTCCTACTCCACTTTTTCTTCATTGTATTTTTCAGAGGGGTGGGTTGAACAGCAGGGAAATTGAGTCATCACATTGACATGATGATAACAGCTGCCCTTGAGCCCATGCCTTGATCTAGTGCTCAGCATCCAGAATGTTCTTGCGGAACCGAGTGCTGTTTTAGAATCATAAAGCACTGCCAGAATACCTAGTGCTAACTCCACCCTAAATGCTGTTAAAGTGCCTGATAAAATCACTTGTTTGTCCATAGCCACGTTGCGCTCGGAGTTCATTCACCATTCAGGTTGTTTATTGCGATGGAAATAAGCTCAAAATAGCATGCGTTCTCCCAGACACATTTGTTATTGATGAAGCTGTGTTCTGCAGTGATAAGTCAGGTTCATGTTCAGTCACTGAGAGTGCCAAGCTCGGCAAAGTCATTATGAACTCATTCTAGCTGAATAATAGGGGGTATGTTATAAGAGTGATGCAGAAGTAGGTCTCCGAGTTGGCAATTCCTCAGTTTGAAGTCTGCACACAGGCTTGTATTTCTAAGTGTGTATTTTTTTCAGTGAGTGTGTTGTTTGTAAGTCTCTGCTTGTGTGAAGGTTGGTTAGTCTGTTTTGCAAGTCCATGGTTGGTTGGTTGCGTGTGCCAGAGATGAATGTGTACCATGAATGTGTTGATTGTTTTTTTACAGGTACACTTGCACTTTTTGAGTTTTGTGTTGTTTAATTGTAACTCCTTTAACTGCATGCTCTTATGGTTCTTCCCTTTGGCACTCATTTGGTTTTCATAATGTATGCTTCATGTTTTGGCTGCTCGCAATGTTTAGGGCTATCTCGTTGTTATGATCAGTGACCTATGCACTTTTTTGTAAAGCTCTCTCTTGGAAGTTGCTTTGGATAAAAGTGTCCGCTAAATGCATAAATGTAAATGTACCACTTACAGTGGATGTCCCATTGACACAAAAAAATGCGGTATTTTGATTTACAGAAAAAAGTTTCAGAGCTTCCAGGATCGTCGACTGAGGGTAAATGAGGAGGATAGCGTCACACTGAAGAAAGCAAGAACAGATGGGAAATTTCACGAATCTTTGTTAGACAGGTAAGAAACACTACCAATGTGTTGGTTTGCGTTAGTTAAACATGACATGTATATTAATTTGAGGGACAGGCCTTGCCAATCCTATGAATGAAAGTCTATTTCGTTGTCCACAGGAGAGCCAAAATGAAAGCCGACAGATACTGCAAGTGAACATTCATAACTACCTGGATGATCAACGTCTTCAAATTTCCTATTTGCATTAATTAATTTGTTTGCTTCTTTTCTTTTTTAATGTTTTAATGTCAGACAGAACATTTATATACATTATGAATAAATCCTATTTGGTCAAAAGTACTCAGTGCTCCTTCCCCTCTATTTCTGAGTATGTAACTTGGGCCATGTAATACACCTTGGTTGTAATGGTATACTGACTTTTTACCATCTCATCTAAACAATAAACTGCAGAAGTGTTTTTACATATTATTACACAGCAACTCAGCATAGCTTATTTCAACAAAAACAGTTACATTATGAATGACATGGGGACACAAATTCATCTGTTATGTTTAATTGATAGTGGATAAATAATTAGGCGCTCTGACCAGACAGATCTTAAGTAAGTAAATTGTATTTCAAAACTCAAAACACAGCAAGGCTGACCAAGGTGCTGAACAAAAGCACAAAAACAGAATCAAAATACTTTTTTTTTTAAACACTATAAAAAACACATGAAACAAAAAACAAAGTCAACAACAGAAAACAAGTAACAGCACAAGTCAAGTGGTGGGAAACGCCAGAACATAAAGGTGGGTCTTAAGCCTGGATTTAAAAACAGACAATGAAGGAGCCTGCCTAATAGATAGGGGAAGTTGATTCCACAGCTTAGGACCAGCAACTGCAAAGGCCCTATCACCTGTGCGTACACAGCGTGATCGGGGAGTGTATAAAAGAAGCTTGTCCGCAGACCTCAGTGACCTAATGGGTGCGTGCAATTTTAAAAGGTCCGAGATATATGAAGGGGCCTGTCCATTAAGAGCTTTAAAAACAAACAATAACATTTTAAAACATATTCTAAACTGGACAGGAAGCCAGTGCAAAGAGGCCAAGACTGGGGTAATGTGGTCAAACTTTCTAGTGGAGGATACAATTCTGGCAGCAGCATTCTGCACCATCTGAAGACGGGAAATTGAGGACTGGGGGAGACCATCATAGAGGGAATTACAATAATCTAAACGTGAGGTGATAAAAGCATGGATGGCAATTTCAAGGTCTGTAAAAGAAAATGCATATTTAACCTTGGAAATCAGTCGTAACTGATAGAAACTGTTTTTTTTACCACAGAGTTAATCTGCTTGACTAACCCAAGGTCCGAGTCAATAATGAACTCAAGGTTCCTAACATGAGAGCTGACAGTAGGAAACAAATTACTAATCATGTTACCAAAACTAGCTCTCGAGCCCACAGGACCAAAAATAATAACTTCGGTCTTTTCCTTGTTTAGTTGGAGAAACTTACTTGAAAGCCATTTCTTTATATCAAAAATGCAGTTTAAAAGAGGTTGAACAGTATCATTGGGTTTCAAAGGCAGATAAAGTTGTGTGTCATCAGCATAAAAATGAAACGAGATGTTGTGTTTCCTAATGATATCTCCTAGAGGAGGCATATACAGATTAAAAAGAATAGGCCCCAGAATTGACCCCTGCGGAACCCCAGAGGAAACAGGAGCTACGGAAGAAGAAAAGCTATTTACACTGACTGAAAAGGTCCTGTCAGTGAGATAGGACCTGAATCACTGTAGTGCAGTCCCCTTAACCCCAGCCCAGTGTCCCAACCTCGCAATGAGGATGTCATGATCCACCGTATCAAAGGCAGAGGTAGGATCCAATAAAATCAAAACAGCATTATTCCCATAATCGACAATACTATAGACAGTAAATCATTAAACACTTTCAATAATGCTGATTCAGTGCTATGGTGAGCTGAGAACCCTGATTGCAGAGGTTCAAAAATGTCTGACGACTTTAAAAAAAGAAGTCGTTGAGATAACACGACTTTCTCCAATAATTTTGGAGAACCTTAACCCCATTGAGACAGCCGTTTTTGCTTAATTGATGTCTTTGGGCTAGGTCATGTGCATTTGTTTTCACTTCCACCCTAGGATTTTCAAGCAACTACTGGGGGGGGGGAGATTGCGTAACTATGATAATCCTATGATTTTATTATAACCGCCGTTTTAGCTTCACTCTGTTCCTATAATGAAGATATTTGACATTCAATAGATTAAAGATCCAAACCAGCATGCGTCTCATCAAAGGAACTCGAGGATTTTGAACCTGTATGGTGTACTTGCCCCTTAAGTTTAAATGGTACGTTCCAACACTGTCAAATCACGAGGAAAGCAGCACTTCCGCATTGACTAAACAACCTTAAGTCACTTGTAAATTCAGAACAAATCTCGGATAACAACTGAGAAATGGGCCAGCTAAATTGGCTTTTCTTTGTGTCCCTGTTTACGGCAGTGTATGGACAGTTTATACCTCCAGTAAGTGTCTTTAAAATAACAATTTGTTCTCTTAGACGCTATGCTTGCTTGCTAACTTTAAGTAGCCCAGTGGAAGTGTCACTGTTGTTTCATTGTTATGAAAGAGATCTGGGCTTTTGTAATTTAAAATTGTATTGATTGAACTGTTACAGTATACGGAAGAATGCCAAAAGAACATGTACCCACCTAAAGGCCCAACGTAAGTATATTACTCAAAGATTACACATTTACTTAAGTGAGAAGATATGTTGGTACGATGGATTTTATAGGGGTGGAGTTGTGTGCAGGTACTTTCAATCACTTTCTTAAATTAGCCTTGGAGTACGGTATGTTATGGCACGCCGTCTAATAGTTAAGAACAAATTGGCCAAAGCAAGGCCAAACATGCAAACCCCTGTTCTACTGGCACTGTGTTGCCAAACAAAGGGCTCAATAGATTGCACCCCATGTATAAGGGCACAAAACCTTTAAATATTTACAGAAAAAAAATCATACCTAAGGTACCTTTTTAAGCATTTATACTATATCACTTTGCAGCAGCAAAGTTCAATTATTTACTTCCCATTCCATTTAAAAGGTTTAAAGGAGGAGTCACCTGGTACACTGTTGATCTTGATCTACACCCTAGTGACAGATGGACTGCAATAATCACGGACAAAAAGGCAGACGTAAGAATTTCACATAAGATTTCAGATTCCAGTTGCTCAGGTTGCATAGGACCAGTACCACTTAGAACCAGTTTGTTTTTCTGAAATTGGGTGTCATTTCCTTTAGCTGGTTGACATGATCCAGGCCATCAGGGATTTGGCTGACGCCTTTGTTCCAAGCGGGAAATTGATTGAAATGGTTGACATAGGTTTGGTGAGTGTGTCTGATTATCATTGTACTTTGTCCTTCATGAAACCTTGGAGATGTTTACTTCCTAAGTGCCTTGTTGACTGACTTGATAGCCATCTGTGGTTACGGTTGTCTGTTCTTTGTAGCCCTTGGTGGCAAGCACCCTCCCCTACCCCTTCAGGGATGAACTAAAAGGAATTGCAACCGCCTCTGGACTCCCTCTTGGTAATAAAGCCACATCTTTATTATTGGTTTCATACTTGCTCTCATAATTCTCTCTTTAAACATTCTACCCTCTCTCTCTCTTCTGCTTTTTAAATCTGTTTCCTTTCCTGTAGGTGAGGTGGTGCTGTTCAACATCTTCTATGAAGTGTTCACTGTTTGTACTTCACTTGTGGCTGAAGACAGTGACGGTAGGTTTATGATGAAATTGATGATGCATATCCTGTGGACATGACACGTGATTGAATGTCATCAACTGGACTGGATGTGCGTCTTTTTGTATCTTGGAGTACACTTATCATCAAATACTCTTGGTCTCTTCTTTTTTGTTCAACCAGGTAATCTAATCCATGGAAGGAATCTAGATTTTGGGTTATTCATGGGGTAAGACAGTAAATATATTGAAAGCCTCTATTACATCTAGTTGACAAATGTTGTAAAATAAGGTTTGTATCAAACAGATGGCTATGATTAATGTTGGGCTCTCGGTCTCCCAGCTGGGATTTGAAGAATAGGTCATGGATGATCACAGAGAAGCTCAAGCCTTTGGTGGTCAACATTGACTTCACAAGAGATAATAAGACGGTTTTCAAGTCCACAAACTTTGCTGGATATGTGGGCATGTTGACCGGGATCAAACCGGTAGGTTTTAACTTTCTATCAATAGAAGTGCAATTGAGATGACAAACACAAATTACATTCTGTTTTCCAGTAAGTAAAAGATGTTCAATGCAAATTGGTTACATGCGAGGCTTGAATAATATTCATGAATCCATTCAATTTTTCTTCATTAAGCATACTTTCACACTGACCATGAATGAGCGCTTTAGCCTGGATGGAGGATACATTGGTGAGTTTTTCAAATACGGAGTGTATTGCAATGCAAAACCTGAGACGGGTCATAATCACCCGTCTGTTTCTTTGCTAGGGATCCTGGAGTGGATCTTGGGAAAGCGGGATGGGATGTGGATGAGTTTCCTTACTCGCTCTGTCCTGGAGAACGCCACCAGGTGCCTGTATACCTTGACAGTTGGCCAAATAAATGCTGTTCTGGCATCCTGGTATTAACATGATGTGAAGCTGTGTAAATAGGGTGTAAATAGGCTGATGGTGAACAAGGCCAGGCATGAACAGTACCTCATTTGGACATGGTGAGCCGGATGAAACGGCACACTAAGCTAAAAGGATGACACAAAGGCCTAAAGAATAAGACTATCAAATGTACCAATGAGTTAGCATCCTTGTTCCCTTTGTATGTACTTGGAAGACGCTTTCATCCAAAATGACGTGGTGGTGTGGTGTGGGGGGGATTTGGACCGGAGCTGAACGTGGCCTTTTGATCTACAGTCAAATGCTTTATCTCTGAGCTATACTCCTCATTTTTTTGTGTATGTAGCTACGAAGATGCTAAGAAGAAGCTGTCCCTGACCCAGCTCCTGGCCCCAGCCTACTTCATACTGGGGGGAAACCAGACAGGCCAGGGCTGCATCATCACCAGGTCCAGACTCCTGAGCCTGGACGTGTTGGAGTGAGTGGACAGATTACATTTTTATATTAATAACTTTTAGCATGTGCTTTATGCAATAAACAGGAAGTGCAGAAGATATCTAAGACTAGAAGTGCACAGTTCTAACAGTATTGAAGTGGAAATATGTCAGCAAGGAACTGCCAAAAGGGAAATTTTGCAGATACCAGGGGCAAATATAGGTTCCCACTTTTTTTTTGGGGGGGGGGGGGGGGCTAAGCCCCTAGATAAAACCTATAATTTTTCCTGTGACCCAGCAAAACTAGGGGGTCTGGGGGCATGTTCCCCCAGAAGAAATATTTGAAAATATCCTTTAAATAGTGTCCTCTAGTGGGTTTTAGAAAGAGAAATTAACACATTTAGATTTATAATCTCCAGGGGGCTCCAGCCCCCCCAAAATAGTGCTAGCTATGCCCATGGCAGATACCTTGAGAATTAATGTACAGTATCCATGATATCCATGACACTGACACTGATCCAATGACACTTCCAATATCAAGTCCCTCGATGCACTTCCAAGATGGCGTAGTCCTTATCTGTGTCTGTTGGTGTCATTTATAGCACGGTGTTGATCTTGTCTCTGTAAGGATTGACCTGAAGCAGGGCCGTTGGTACGTCCTGGAGACCAACTATGACCATTGGAAGGAGCCCCTCTTTCTAGACGACCGCAGAACTCCAGCCATGAAGTGCATGAACCAGACCATGCAGGCAGTGAGTAGAGCCCGCCACACGTCAACATGAAGCAGCAGATGGGGACAGTTTAACAGACTTCCTCCAGTTTTATCATTTAGTCGTTTAGCACCTTTTTGGCCTTTCTTATATCTTTCCAGAATATCTCACCGGAGACTGTTTATGATGTGCTGTCCACAAAACCAGTCCTGAACAAGGTAACCCTTCACTAAGATTTCCAATGTACTTCCAGTGCATTGATGTACCTAAAGCAATGTCATAATACAGACTGAAAAGTCCCATTTGTGACCGTTTTGCTTTCCTTCTCTGGCTGTGCTCTCTGCAGTTGACCACCTACACTACACTCATGGAGGTGTCCAAGGGGAAACTGGAGTCGTACATTCGTGACTGTCCAAATCCCTGCATGCCGTGGTAAATGTCCTCAAAGCAGAAATGTGTTTAAATCAGGTTTTAAATGCTCTAATTGCACAGAGTGGCCTTCTGGTGGATTGTTAAGTCTTTGCACAATGACTTACCATTGAGAACCAATAATCACCTCGTAACCAAGCACTCGCTTAGTGAGATTGACAGTGAAATTAATTTTTTGACAGCGTAGGTACATTATTTTTTCGATGTTTAATCATTGTTGGAAATAATAATAGAAATGATAGCCTTCCTTCCAACTGCTTATGTTTTTTTCTCAATGTTTGTACACAAGAGTAAATGAAAAAGTCTTGATCTGGAGTTTTGGAATTTATGTTTATGTCTTCTGGGGTGGGGTGGTTAGGGGGTGCATACAGCCAGTTTTAGCATTGGGGTCATTGCAGAAACGGCATCTCAGTTGCACTAGGCTACGTATGACCTTTATTCTTCCTGTCACTGACAATTGCATTTCCAAAAATATGATTTAGCTAATAATAAAATTGTCTTTAAAAAAAAGTTTTTTCCAAATAAACAATGTAATCAAATCTTATGGATGTGTTCAATTATATATTCATATAGAAATTGTATATGTTTAAAATTACATATTTTGATTGATATGGGAAAAAAATGTACAGAACAGTATTTGTCAGTGAGTCACAAGAGGAAGGGGAGGAGTCATGGGAGTCCAGGGCTAATAAGAGCATGGTGTGAGAGTAGGACTGAGAACGATTACAGGATGGAAGGTGAGAAATGCAAGAGGACAGACCTTGTAGTTTGGTAGATTGTGTCCAGGTGGAGATTTGGAGAGTGGTGGTTGGGAAAATGGTAACTGACAATAAAGGGAGTGCAGTGAGGGTCCACTTCTGGAGCCAATTGTGTGAGTTTCTGAAAGAGACAAAGTCAGCAATTGAGTTGTGGTGGATGTAAGCAGTTATAACAATGAAACTGTGTAACAATGGAAATGGATGGATAGTCAGTCAGGGTTCCTGCAGGTTTCAGTAAGTGAAATTTAAGACCTTTTTTAAAGAGAAATGTATTCCTTTTAAATAGTGTTAGTGTAAATAAATGTCTTCAAGAAAAGTCTACTTATCGTCACTGTATTTTGTGAACAAGTTCTTAGAAATCCTTTAGCAAACTTTCACTTGTTTAAGTATGATTAGAAGGCAGAGTATTCTGTTTTATAATTTGGCATTAGCAGAAACCAAACATCTGTTGTCCTTTTAAGTTGTATTTAGTAGTGTCATAAGGGCAATTACACCGTCTTGTATAAAGTAACTTTGCAAGAAACTTCTGGCTCAGTGGGTAAGCATGTGTACCATCGAGTCTACTGCCAAACACGGTACCCCTGGTTCAAATCTCACTCAAACCAATTGATAATTCAGTTAACTGATATAACTTAAGTAATATGTTATTATATGTAATTTTAGACTTAAGAGCCCATGGGTACCTTGGTCAGTGAGCTTTGAGGCTGGTTAGGATTGTGGGTGCATTTAGAGAAAACATGGGGGCCACTGCAGTCATGGAAACTATTGTTTCCTGCAGTGGCTGAGAGGAAGGCAGAGAGCTGGTGGGATGGAGGGGGGCGTTCTGGGAGAAGTGCTTTCCAGAGATGAATGGGAGTGCCGCACAGGGAGGCTAGGGTGGAACAGCCAGCCGACATGCTGCAGTAGATTCATGTGGTGTCAATGTGACTAAAACCATGCTTTTATATGATGGTTCATATAGTATGGTTGGTTGTACTTTACACACAAGACAACTGTCAAAAGTTTCATTGTTTTTATTTTTTTTTACTTCATACAGTAGTCAACAATTTTATTATATGGAAATCATCATGGCTTTAAAAGGTAAAAAGAAGATTTGAAAAAGAAAAAAAAAAGAGTGCATACATTTTCCCCAACAAGCTCCAGATGCATGTACTCAGCTCTGATCTTCCTGCAATGTTCTGTACATGGACGACATGCTTCCACTAGTTCTCCAAGTTCAGGGGTCACGTGCGGGAACATGTGGGTACGGTTTTCTGCAACTGGTTTTATGAAATAAGGCTGAGACACCAAATATAAAATGATTAAAATGACAATGTTTCAAACTGATCATTAAATATCCCCTAGACAGGACTAAGGCAATTCTCAACAAGTTGCAAAACTAACGGTTCAAACTAAACGTTGAAAAACGTTATCCATAACACAGCATAAAGCCAGCCCATCCCCCAACCCAACCATAACCTTCCCACAAATCCCAAACCAGCAACAAATAACGACACATTCAGAAAAAAAGGAAACAAAGTTGTTCTGATGTTTCAAGCTAGGTTTCAAGAATATGGAATTTAGGGTGCAAGAATTATGCCAGCTTAGTGTTTCCATAGTAGTCAAAAGCGGTAGTGCTTTCATGCACTTTGTGCACTAACTGTTTCTAAGAGAGGGAGAAAGAAAAGAGAAAATAATATATTAAAATATTGTACTTGGACTGGTCTACGTGTCATTCAACTGGGAGAATCGAGTACTAAATTATCAGACTTTTATCCAAAGTGACAAAGGGGAATTTAAACGTGTGACCTGCTCTGTAGTAAAATTCTCAAACCACTGAGCTAAACTTCCTGTACAAGTTCACTAAATTGCTTACACAAGAACACAATGCCTGGTCAATAGTGTGTTACTAAATTGCAGGCAGGTCAAAGTATGTAGAGTGAGTGTAGTCGGGGTTTAACATAGCACTCCGCAGTCTATAAGGTTCATAAGTGTATGGTCAGAGGTCTGACACACGGTATAACACACCTGGTTCTTTGAGGGCCAGTTCGCTGCCCACGAGGCTGGTCAGTGTGTCTGTATTACCACTGAGGATCTCTGCTGACAGGTTGTTGCTCTGCTGTTCCTCCACCATCCTCTTCTGAAGCTGCTCCTTGACATGGAACACACACTGGTTTAGACCTAACACACGCTGGGGTATAACCAGCATGTGTTAAGACCATTGACTGCACCCAGCAGCAGTCATTTCAAGATGGGTTTGCCTCAAAGCATCACTGACCTCACACACAACGGTAAGCTGTAAAGGCAGGTCCTCCACTTTGACAAAGTCGTCCTCATCAGATTTCTGACTGGTGTTTCCAGACCCCACCTCCTGTTTAAGACAACCCATTAGGTAACTATCAGTGAACACTTGGACAAAGTGCTGCTCACCAGTCATGACCTCTAATGGGACAAAGGGTATACATTAAGAGAAGGTTGCACAAGTATACAACTCAACTGTAAGATTTAAACAGTTAAAAGAGCCGTATTAAATTGATGGATACATTCTTTAAAGTATTTTGAGGCTAACACATAGCATGCATCATTGTTAAGTTTCAACCATGAAACCCAGCTGAAAGGTGTAGCCGGCTCACATCTGCGTTGACCATGACAGGTGACTCAGTGTTGGGACTGCTGCTGCTGCTGCCTGAGTGGGAGGGCGGCTTGGTCATGGAGGTGGGAGCACTCCCATGGGCGGGGCTCCCCCCCTCAGGGCACTGGGCCTCAGCACCAGCCTCCACCCGTTCATCCTCTGGAGAGTCCACCACTTCTATGGACTCTGACTTGCTGCTCTTCACTGTGGGGCAGGAGGGGACAGATGGACAGACACGGGAGGGCAGTGAAGGGGGAGGAGGAAGGTTCAGGGAAGAATCAAGATTATTGGAAATCAGGGGCTAACAAAACATGGCTTCCATCATACGATGGCAACTTATACAATGTCAATTGTTGCCTGAGGTGAATTTGGCCATGGAACATAGGTCTTACCGTCATTACTTTCTAAGCTCTCCTGGTCTGACTTTGTCTCCCTGACGCCATTAGGTGTTTGTCCATTCACCATCTGAAATACACAGAACACAAAAAAGTGTGATGACGATGGTGGGTATTTACAAGTATTCACAATCTGTTTGTGCATGCATGAGGGAGTGCCTTAGATGCGTTAAGTGTGTGCATGTGGGAGAGTGTGTGTGTGAGACGGAGAGGTGCGTGTAAAGTGGGACCTGCTTCTCTGCCAGTGCGTCGTGGCTGGCCTGCAGAGAGGTCTGGACGTCTACAGGGCCGGCCTCAAACTCCTCCATCTCCTCCACCTCATTCTCATCCTCCCCGCTCCCGTAGTTAGTCAGAGCCTGGGTCTCTGCCTTGGACAGGCCTGCCACCACACACATTCAAACATATTTAATCATACAATTATAAACAATGATCATATTAAAATCAATTAAAAAAAGCCCCATTGGGCATTTACGCACTAATAGAAAGGGGAAGTCCCTCTCCATCTTCCTCCTCTTCCTCTGAGGCCGCGCTGCTCCCGCTCACCTCCCCCTGCTGGTCCCTCTCTGCCAGGAGAGACCGGCCGCTCACCTCGGACTCGTCCTGGTCCTGCAGGTGGGGGCAGAGCGCGGTCAGGACTGACCATCCCTTCACCTCTCCACATGAACAGTCACGGGTGGATCCCTTCACCTCTCCACATCAAATCCAATTTGGATCTGATGTGGAGAGGTGATTCACAGATCAGCACCTATAGCCAACCTAAACTCTCAAAGGAGGAACATTTCCGAATTGCTCTTTCTGAGTACTTCTTTTTCTTCTTCTCTCTCTCGTAGGGGACGCCCTCCACAGTGTACAGTGAGACTGTGTCGTTGGAAACGGCACGTACCTTGTCCTCATCCAGATACACGGGGCTAGCACACTCTTCACCGGTTGTCTCTTTTTCCTGGTGGGATGCATTCAATTTTTAGTATGCAATCCAAAGCCTCCTCAAAAAATGACACACACACACGCACACACACACACACACTTCTCACCTCAGGTGGGTGGAATTGTTTAGTATTGTTCTGCTCGGCCGTCTTCTTGGGTCTGTGTCTGGCCCCCCCCATGGGGCCGCCTCCATTACTGTCCAGGTCCTGCATAAGCCTGAAGAAGGCCAGCTCGTTGAACAGGATCTCAGAGATCTCCACCAGCAGGTCCTCGCCACAGTCCTTCAGGGTACGTCCCGCAAACTTACCCAAGGAGTCCTGGGGGTGGGGAGGGGGGTGGAGGGCAGAAGCGGTCTGTTATGGGACTAGGCAAGGTCCATGGACTGCTGTCCGCTGCACTTCAGATATCATATCCTCCAAATCTAGAGAGACTGGCCTGCTGGTGTTGTGATTCCTACCTGTTTCTGGTAGGGCTGAGTGATATGACTATATATATTGTTTGACGATAGAAACATTTGTTTCCCATTATACTCTATAATTTATATCTATCAGAAAAGAGTTTTAGTCTAATTAAATTATTTTCTTGAAGAAAATAACATCCTGGAAGTCTTGCAGTCAGGTTTCAGGAAATCATAGTACTGAAACTGCTCTCACCAAAATAATTAGCGACCTCAGACTTAACTCTGATGCAAATAAAGTCCCTATCCTTATCCTGCTAAATCTCAGAGCAGCATTTGATACCATTGATCGCAACATCCTAATCAATAGACTGGAAAATATTACTGGGTTCACGGATAGTATATTGAACTGGATAAAATCATATCACAGGAAGGAAGTTTTATGTTAGTTTAGGAGACCATAGGTCCAAGAAACATGAGAACTGCTTCGGGGTTGCTCAAGGAAGCTGCCTAGGTCCATTACTTTTTTCTCTTTATATACGTTACCACTCAGCGACATAATCAGAGAACATTACATAGATTTCTGTAGCTATGCGGATGACACAACTATATATCCACTGAACCCAACGATGCAACAGCCATCAATTCCATTACCAACTGCCTGTTGGCAATAAACAAATGGATGAATGATAACTTTCTTAAATTTAAAGACATCCAGCCAGCTAAACTACTGTAACGCACTTTTCACTGGTGTTCCCAAGAGAACCACTGAAAACCACTGCAGCTAGATCATTAAGCAAAACCAAAAGGAGAGAACACATTAGTCCTGTCCTAGCTACTTTACACTGGCTCCCTGTTACCTTCAGAATTGACTTTAAGGTCCTTTTCCTCACATACAAAGCTCTACACGGACAAGGACCTAGCTACATTGCTAAATCCCTTATAAACTACACACCAGCTAGAACACTGCAATCATCAAATGCAGGCCTATTACAGGTCACCAGAAGCAGTCATAAGAAGATCGGTCATTCGGTCTTTGTCAATTACGCCCCAAAACTATAGAACAAATTACCCATAAAATATTAGGGAAGCAAACACACTAGACATTTTTAAAAGACTGCTTAAAACCTACCTTTTTACCGAAGCATTTAAGTAATTTTATCTCAGAAGGGTTTTACTACTTTTATTAGTTATACTATTGTTGCTATTTTAATGATTACTTTTATCACTTGTATTATTGTTTTTATGAAAAGCACCTTGAGCTACAATTCTTGTATGAAATGTGCTATATAAATAGTCTTACTTACAGCGCACGATTATACACAATTATATAATTATAGGGTTTGCAAGTGTACAAAAAAAGTGCAGTAATTAGCAAGCCTTTTGGAGAGAAATGAAAACAGGTTGCACAACAACAATTATTTGCCCTCACAATAAATGCTCCTGTAAGTAGTTGGAAAGACGTGTAGTCTGCAATCATCTCCCTTTTGGCACACACCTTTGTGAGTCATTTATTCAAGTGGGCCTACAAATACTTTTTCAACAGAAAACGTAGCTAGCCACCCACAACGTAGCTGCTGGTGTTGTGTGTATTGCGGTTCCTACCTGCAAGATGCCTCCCAGCTGGCGGTGGAAGAAGCGTACAAACTCCTTGCTCTCATCGTTCTGCTGGGTGAGGGTGAGGACCATGCGCCTCACAGCCTGCAGAAGCTGGAGGGAGCACACCTCCTCCATGTGCTCCTGGAGAGAGAGAGAGAGAGAGAGACAGAGACAGTGTGAGTGAATGAGAGAGAGGGGGAGACTATCAAGAAGTGCGTGACTGGTGTCCTCTCCCACCTTGAGGAAGGGGATGACCTCCGTCATGATGGCCTTGATCTGTCGGTCCAGCTGCTGGGTATCGATCTGGGGGCAGCGCACGTCGCCCGCACCTGCGCACACATCATCATCATCAACAGGTCTCAAATGTGGGTTAGGGTTAGTGTAATTAAAACCAGACTAGTAGCAGTGGTGCCACCCGCAGCACTTAGGAAGGACACAAGGATGCAAGGATTTAGACAAGCCTTGGTACCTTCTAGTAGCTGAGCAATGCTAGCAGGAGTACGCTCAGCCCTACAGGCCTCTGGGCCATAGGCAGCATCTGCATTAGTGATAGTAGTAGCAGGGGCGTTGCAGGGGTTAAACTCAGACTTCATGCGGTCGTACTCTCTCATTCTGGCCAGAGCTTTGTCTAAGTGAATCACCGTGTTACCTAACAGGACAGCATGGAGAGGCAGGGAGGGGAAGAGAAGGGGGGGGGGATTTAGAGGAATTAGACAAAGGAAGGGGAGAGAGAAAGGTAAGGGAAATGGTAGAAAATGAAACGGATAGAAACGGAAACAAAGAGGATCAGAGGGAGACAGCGAGCGAGAGACAAAGACAGCGAGCGAGGGAGGGAACAAGAGGGATATTAGTGTAATCTCCAGCTCAGCTCTCGCTCCCCAAAGCCATTAAGCAGAGCAAATGATATCGATGCTGGGGAAATGAACCCAGGCCCCGGCATGTGCCCGTCCTCTACCTAGGTCATCGTTGGCAAAAGGCTCCAGGTTGGAGGAGGTGGACATGCTGCTGTCGTCATCGTCCACACGGTCTCCCACATTCCTCCTCCGGTTGGACTCTGGCTTGATCCTCACGTTCTTCTCCGAGCCCTCCTGAAGGGAAGACAGACACACACACACACACCTGTCACACACACGTGTATAGAGAGGCCGTATAACAAGAGGATGACAGAACATCTCTCTGAGGGACCCTGGGGAGGGAATCTGTCCTGCTTAATCAGTGACGTGGGCAATACCCTACGAAAGATCCAAATGTAACAGGTTTCAATCTAGTCACTTGAAGCGCAGCGCAATCCCGACTTCTGAACCCTGACACCTCCCAGACAATAGGCCTTCATCCGTCATCCTCCACCACAGTGTGGGGGAAAACAGGAGATCTATCAAGAGACACGCCCACGGGCCCGCCGCCCACCACCTCTCCTTGAAACCACAAGCCCAAAACTCCCATGATGGATGCGTCAAGACGAGAGGAATTAGCGGTAACACTGAGCAGGGACAATGGTGGTCTCCTGTGGACGGAATCCGAACGCTTCATCCATCACGCCGGAACAAAGTCAGGTTATTTAGAGAGACAAAAGGCGGCACTTCCAATTAGCGGAACCTCGGGGAGCGTGGCACAGAACAAAGGAACACACGTCTGGGTTCTGTCAGGGAGGTTCGGAGCCACAGACACCGCTCCTCACCAGACCTGACAGGAGGGACTCAGATCCGATGGAGACGGAGAGGAGGAACAAAGGACACAGAGAGAGAATGAGAGAGATCGGAGAGGAAGGTGGATAACAGAGAGGCTGACAGGAAATGTCAGCTGGCTGAGCAGTTAGGGAATGGGGCTATTAATCAGAAGGTTGCTGGTTCAATTACCGGCAGTGAAAAATGAAGTTGTGTCCTTGGGCAAGGCACTTCACCCTACTTGTCCCTGTTCTTCCTGTAAGTCGCTCTGGATAAGAGCGTCTGCTAAATGACTAAATGTAAATGGAGGGATGTATGGTGGAAGCGGAGAGGAAAGGAAAAGACAAACGGAATCCCACCGCATCGCTGGTGGCCAGACTCTCGCTGGGCGTGAGCTCCGACTGGGAGCCCCCAGCCCAGGCCGCGGGTCCCAGGGACGAGGCCTGGTCCTTGGCTGCGCTCTTCTCCGTCAGGTGCCTGGTCACAATGTCCTGGAGGACGGAACACACAGGTACAGGAGGTTAAGTGCTGCAACTCCACAGCGATCTCTGAAGTGTTACAGCATTAACATGAATGATTAACCGAGCGATTATTTATTTTTGATTCCCCAAGTATGTCACTATTGTCGTCACTAAAATAGGAGACCCAGTGGGGAACTGACGGCACCAACCTGCAGGGAGTAGAGCGCCCTCTGGCGCAGGTAGTCGGTATTGAGCAGCTGCAGTTCATGGAACAGCTCAATAAGGAAGTGGGGTCGGGCCTCGTTCTGGGAGATGAGCGTGGCCACCTCAGAGTAGATGGTCTCCCTCAGGGCCTCAAACAGGGAGAAGTCACTGCTAGCATCTGACATGAGGGAGGGAGGGACAGACAGAGAGGAAATAAGAGAGGAACAAGGAGAAAGACAGGAATCGAGATAGGGAAAGAGAGATGGGGGGAAAAAAGCAAAAACAGAGAGGGAGAGACAATATTATAACTAAACTCCTTAAAATATATTAACTAATCATGGTGAGCCTTTCTTATCAGGGGATCCAAATGAACATTAAACAGCAAAGCGTTCTGTGTTATGCCTCTAGTCTTTGAGGTACAAATGTAATCCAGGTAAATCAGAGATAAGGGTTCTGGTGTGAGTGTCAGTTAGAAACAGCACATACCTGAGTGTGAATGGCACATTTAAGAAATAACAATTAAATGAACTATAAAAGCCCAGGCAGATTAGCAAGAGGGTCACTTAGCACTGTCGGGGTGATGGAATCTTAGACATGCTAGGGGATGCAGGGTGAGTTTACCTGGTGCTTCAGTGCATGCTATTCTGTTAGACAGGAAGGGTGTTCTCCAAGCATAGGCTGTGAAGAATCGGACAAAGTAAAGACAAAAAGTGACAAAAGCAAACCCCCAAATTTTAAATTAAAACACCAAAACAGGCGTGGAACACAAACACAAGGACACAAACTTAAATAAGGATAAAACTTTAACTGAGACAGAGCATGCATCTGAAAATAACATAGCTCCTTTGGGTTGGAGTGACAACGTATAGAAATCCCACTTTTCTGTGGAGAAAGTGGGATTCTTCAAATATTTCCCTCCAGGAAGTACACCACCAATCATGGACATCCCTCTCCCTCCCCCCCAGACCTTTACCTGACGAGAGGTCGTTGGGCTTGTTGCCAGGTTTGGTCTTGCTGTCCAGCTTTTCCTGCGTCAGTCTGTCCAGCAGGTTCTGGTTGAGGTCCCTGGGACGGGGCTTCAGCGCCCTCTGCTGGACCACGTCTGCGGCGCTGGACACACTATCACTCTCTCGCCCTGGGGACAGGTGGACACCACGTCAAGCGACACAGTGTGGCCCGACATCGTCGACATAACGCAAACAGCCTGACTAAGGCCCCTAGCTGGGACTTGAAAGCCCTTACATCCTGGGTCTACCTGTCTGGGGATGACTAGATTGTAAAAACAGGGTTAATGTTGAAGCTGTTGGACACACTGGATGTGTGTAGAAGTGCTTCCACGCAGTGTGAAAAGGCCTCGGGGTGTCTGCTCCCATACCCGTGTTCTTGGGCTGTCCCTTGCTCCTGCGCCGGCGGCCCTTGGAGGTTGGCGTCTTGTCCCTGGATGCCAGGCTGGCCTGGGCCGAGGCCTTGCGTCCCGCCCTGAAGGTCTTGGTGACGGTGGTGGGGTCGACAGGGTCCGCAAGGCTGCTGAAGCTCTCCTGGGAGCCCTGGGGGTTGAAGCTCATGGGGCGGGGGTGGGAAAGGGAGGGCGAGTCCTGGGGTTGCAGCCGGTTGTGGAGGGAGGTGTTGTTGGCTGGAGGGTGGTGGTTGTGGAGGGTGGTGGTGTTGGCTGGGAGGGACGTGTTGAGCCAGCCAGGTTCTCTCTGCCTCGCAGGCCTGGAGCACAGACAGCAGGTGAGGGGGACATCATATCAACATGTGCTGTTTACAATGCACCGTGACACACAGCCGGACACTCGTCCCTGTGCACACACACACACACACACACACGGGCACACAGTACCTTTTCTCTGTGGAGGTGTTTAGCGGCGAGCGTTGCAGGGGAGGGGGGAAGCTCATGTACTCAGTCCTGGCTGAGGTGTTGGGGTCCAGCTGGAGGTGCACCTGGTCGGGGCTGGCCTGAGCACCCTCAGCTTGAGGGAAGTCCCCAGTCACGGATGGGAAGAGGGGGTTCAAGTTAAACCCTGACAGATGTAGGAGACACACAACAGGGTTTGGTTGAATATTAGAAAACAGTTCATTCACACAACAATGTGTTTTTCTTTGTTAAATCAGCACTTAAACACTACTCAATCTTGTGTAAATCACTATTCATTTCACATCCACTGCATCAAATCCTATAACATACAGTCTCAGTCGAAAGCTAGGTCAAGGTCACTGTGTGTGTGAGGCATGTGACTGAACAGTGAATGTGTGTCTGCATGTGTTCATACCGACAGGGAGGGGGAGAAGGCGGGGGCCAGACCAGGCAGGTAGAATGCGTTTCCCGAGGAGGGAGGTGGTGCCAGGGAGGCGAAGGGCAGGAAGAGGCTGGGGGAGCTGGAGGGGGGAGGAGGACAGTCCTGGGAGGAGGTCTGGGTAGAGGCCTGGGGGGAGGCCTGGGCCTGTTGACCTGACGACACAGGCTGCTGCTGCTGCTGCTGGATGAGCTCACTCAGGACCTGCTTCAGCCTGGCAGAGGAGGGGCACACAGGACACACCTTACACAATCACACTACAGAGTCACAATGACAACGATTCTAATCAAATGTGACATTCCAGTTATTTACACAAGTGTGTATATTACACACACTTAAACATGTTTACAAATACTGACTGCCTTCTAAATGAGTGTTGAGACCTTGTGCTTGCACTGTGTGCTTGCAGTGTGTGTGTGTTTACCTCTGGACGTTGCTCTGCTGCCAGGCCAGCTGACTGTAGCAGTGGTTGAGCTGGTGCATGACCAGGTGGACCTGGGGAGAGGCCAGGTTGTTGGGCAGCACGCTGTACTGGCCCGTCAGCAGGGTCTGCAGCATGTAGGACAGCGTCTGCAGGAATGGAGATGGAGGGCAGACAGGAGGGAGACAGGAGGGAGACAGAATGAATGGAATTCATTCACCTGTCCAATGTTTGAACTAGATCTGACAAGCTGAGCTCAAAGGGATGACAGCGCTGGCATTTTCACTTGAGAACGACCATGAAATCCACAACTGCCCCCACACATCAATATACATCACTAGTGACATCGCAAAGTACGCCTGACAAAGAGAAAAATACACGTGCGGGACCTGCATGGGTGTGTGTGTGTGTGTGTGTGTGTGCACCCACCTGCTGGTCTTGCAGCAGTGTCTGACACATGCTGGTGCTAAAGTCCAGCTGTCTTTGCAGCTGGGTGACCTGCTCCTGCCAGTGGCGCGAGCCCTCAGAGAAGGAGAGCTCTGAGGCCCAGCGCAGGTTCTCCTGGCGCCTAGAGCTCCCTGGCCCTCCTCCTCCTGCTCCTCCTGCTGCTGCTGCTGGCCCGGGCTGCTGGAGGCCCTGGGCCTGGAGCTGCTGCTTGGCCCTGGCTCTGGCCCTCGGAGACGGACGGCCCGTGCTGTCGGAGAACGGCTGAGGAGGCTTCAGGTTGCTGGAGAGACGAGAGAGGAGGACGGAGATGGAGAGGTGGACAGAGGGGGGAGAGAGTAAAAGACAGAGAGAGTTAGTGTCTGATTTGCTGCTTTGGCATCGTCAACCATGTGAGAAACCCCAGAGGCGAGCGCTGGTGGTGACTCCAGGTCCACCCAGTCAGGTGGGCTGGGAGCTCTAACCTGGTCATGTTCTTCCTGGTGCTGTGGCTGCGTTGGTTCCAGCTGTTAGAGTAGATATGGACGTCATCGCTGGAGCTACTCTCAGCCCCTGCCCCCTCCACCTCTTCCTCATCCTCCTCCTCTTCTTCTTCTTCTTCAGCTCCAATCTCAGACGGGTAGCCGTCTTCATCCTCGTCCAGCTGGCAGGGGGTGGAGCCACCCCAGGTTGCCATGGTTCTGTAAAAATCAAACATGACACGCCCAATCAATCAGTTGGATGTATTGATCCATGAGGGGGTGGGGAGGGGTTAATACAACTCCAGCAATGTCTACAAAATGATTTGTGTTACTTTCGCAAAGTTGTCCATTTACAGCCATATGGCAGTCTTACAGAAGTAGATAACTATAAATATGGCTTTTGGATAGAAATGGACCTATTCCAAATCCATAATGGGCTGAATGTTCCTCGGGGACAGTGGATTGAGTGGTGAAGCCAGCGCCCTCCTCCGTCCTACCTCTCGTCCCTGCTGAGGGCCTGGGAGGCGGCGTGGAGCTCGGGCTCCTCGGAGGCGTGGTCGGGGCCGCTGCTGCGGCGCTGGTGCTCGGCCATCAGAGCCTCCAGGTGCTTCCTGCGCTGACGCAGCTCCTCACGCAGGATCTGGTGGCGACGCATCTCCGACCACAGCTGCTAGAGGGAGAAGGAGGAGAGGGGGGAGGAGAGAGGGGGAGGAGGGAAGAGGACAAGGAGGAGGAGGGGGGGGGAAAGGGGGAGGAGGATGGTTCAGATAAGCAGGAGATGGTGTGTAGTTAAATGTTGGTGTTAAAGAAAAAAAGGTCCCTACTTCCCACCCAGGGCAGGGAATGTCCCGTTAATGGTGTTGGTAATGAAGTGCAGGTTCTTCATGTGTGCTAACTGGGACGGGGCTCACCTCGTTGTCTGTGACTGAGGCGCTGGCAGCCTCGCCGGTGGGCTTGAGCGTGGCAGCGTTGGCTTTGGGGGCGGTGCCACTGGGCTGCAGTGTGGGGGTGGAGGCCGCTCCAGGGAGGTTCCTCATCACAGGGCCCTGCTGACTCATCGTGCTGGACATGGATGACTGGAGAGAGAGAGAGTTCATTGTGTGAAATAAGTATTTTTTTTACAGTGTGCTGCAGTAACACTGTGGTGTGCGTGTGTGTGTGTGTGTGTTACCTGGAGGTCGGGGCAAGCCCACTGCAGGTCCTGGATCTTGCCCTGGATCTCCAGCAGTCTCTGGCGCTCCTCGTGAAGCTGCTTGAGCTCCTGCTGCTGCTGACGCAGCTTCTCCTCGTACAGCTTCTCCCTGACCAATCACAACCGCTCGTCATTGGCACAGTCACAGATGATCCACGGGTTTGAGAGAAAGAGACTGTGAGTGTGTGTGTGTGGTGCCCATACCTAGCCTTGTCAGACAGGCTGACCTCTCGGGGCGTCTTGGGTCCCCCGCCCCCCCCTCCCCCAGGTGCTGTGTGTCTGGTGTTGTTGGGTTGCTGGTGCAGCGCCTCGTCCTCATTGGCTGTGGTGGCGTCCGTGTCATCACTCTGAGACCAGCAGAGAGAGAGAGGGGCGTCACACATTCTCTATTAGCCATCACACAATGACACTTATCCATGTGTCTATCCATCAGTCTCTGTGTCTCCCTCCATCACCTGCACCATGGCCACCAGCTCCTGCAGCTGTCGTAGCTTCTGCTTGGCCGTCTGCAGGCGGTGGACCTTCTGGGCAAAGTCGGCGTCGTCCCCAGCCAGGCTGCTCCTGCGGCTAGAGCCAGACCCGTCACTGGGCCGCCCCCTCCGCCTGCCTCCACGTGCCCCCTCCTCCACACCCTCCTCGTCATCCTCCTCTTCCTCCTCGTTGTCGTCCTTGGGATGGTCGTAGGGCCGGTCTTGGTTGTACTGGCACTCTGAGGGTGGCAGAGGTAGGGGAGAGGAGTGTTCAGCCAAACGTGCATGTGCGTGCGTGTGCATGTGTAAGAAAGACGGTTGGTCCCACAATGTGCCCAGGTGTGTGTGTGTGAGTCAGAGTGGGGAAGAGAGAGAGAGATTGACAGAGACAGAGACAGAAAGAGAGAGTCTGTCACCCAGCGTGTGTATCAGTGCGTCTGTCCTACCTATGACAGAGGGGATGTTGAGGCTTCGGAGGTTAGCAGCAGAGCGGTTATTGATCTCGCACTCCGTGTTCAGTCTGCCGTCGCGGTTGTTGGTCCCTCCTCTAACTCTCCCTCCTCCTCCTCCTCGTCCGTCGGTCAGGCTGTTCATGTCGGTCCAGTTCCCGCTGTGCTGAGGGTTTCTGATGTTGGTGACGGGCGGCCGGTTCTCCTGCTCAGAGTCGAACATGGCCTCCAACATGGAGCCGTCTTCAGTCTCGTCCTCCTCGTCCTCCTCGTCCTCCTCCTTCACGTTCTCGTTGACAGTGTCCACCATCATGTCGGACGTCTGCTCGTAGTACTGCACCAGCTCCCGCAGCTCGTTCAGACGCTTGTGAACCTCCTTCAGCTTTCTGTGGAAGAACGAGGAGGGGAGAGAGGGGGAAGGAGAGGATGTTGTTACTAATCAGTCTGATGTGGCTGGCTCTGGTCCCCTTTAGGATTGGGTTATGGTGGTGCCTTATAAAAGCCTAAATTAAATGACATTAAAGAAGGTAAATATCAACTTGAACTATTACTAAATACTTTGTTGAACATGCCAATGTTGGAATCCTTTTGAGCAAAATACAGCCCCACTTTCAAACTATTAGTTGTTCCACCATGTTTACTGTAGCTACCAACCGACGGGAGGCTACCTGCTGCCAACAGAGCAAGTGTAATGCATCCAGCGATGGTACGTGTGGCGCGCGTACCTGAGTTTGTCTGCAGAGTTGGAGGTGTCCTGTTGTGTGCTGTGGAAGGAGGCGGAGCTCCCGTTGGAGCAGAGAGCAGAGGGGCGGTCTGACGAGCCCGCAGCCACACTCAGGCTGCGCTGGCTGGGCACGGGCAGGCCTCGACCTGGGGATACAAGACACAGCAAGCGTCTTACCACTGCTTAATGCTCCCCTCAGCTGCACTAATAGACCGGCCCCACCATGCGCCTGGGCCTCGCCTGGGGTCTTACAGGAGTTGTTGTTGAGCGTCTGGTCCCGGAGAGAGTGCAGCTCCTGCAGGATCTTGTCCATGGTCTGCTTCTTGTCCTGCAGCTCCTGCAACTTGGTGAGCTTGGCGCTGGCCGCGGAGCTGTGGGGCAGGGAGGAGGTGGTGAGGGGGGAGGAGGAGAGGAGGGAGGCGCGGGACGAGGGAGGAGGGGGAGGCTGGGAGGCCCGCGACCGAGACACTTCCCTGGACAGGGAGAGGCTTTCGGCCTGGCGACGGTTGTCTGGGACCGCCTTGGTCTGGGGGAAGAGACACACAAACACATGGTATCAGTAAGACAAATCTGAACTATTTGAGGACAATAAAACATTGTGTGGATACACAATGTCTTTCACTAAATACAGTTTCACAGAGACGCAAAGATGTCCGAGTTTCGCTTGTTGCCGTGATCTCTTGTTGCCGTCAACAAGCTTAAGGTGGCCAGCAGTTCTAGCAGGGTTCATGTCCTGTACCTGGGTGTCGTGGAGCTGGTTGTGGAACCTCTGGATGAGGTCGTTGAGCTCGTCGTTGAGCTCCGAGGTGATGCTCAGGCCCGACACGCTGCCCGTGGTCTCCGTTACCACTGCTGAGATGGGGCGGAGAACCACACAGGAATACAAGCTCATATGTCTGTTCATGTGTGTGTGAGAGTGTGTAAGGGAGACAAAAGAGACACTGAGTGACTGTGTGTGCGTGTATGAGTATGTGAGGCCGTGTCAGACCTGTAAACGAGTGAGTATGAGAGTGAGCGAAGGAACACGTGAGTGTGAGTGAGACCTGTGTCGTCCATGGCGGCGATGGCGTGCTCTGCGCTGTGCTGCATGGTGAGCAGAGCGGCCTGGCGGCCCTGCAGGGCCCTCAGCTGCTCCTGCTGTTCCAGCATCTTCTTCAGCAGCTCGTGCTGCTTGCGCAGGTTCTCCAGCTCCTCCTTCTGCTCGCCCCGGCTGGACGCACCGCCGCCCTGGACCACACACACAACAAAATAACAATCTAAAAGATGATCGGATAAACAGACCAGTGTGTCTGTATGCATGGGTGTGAGTATGCATGCAAGAATAGGAAAGCATTTGGTTAGTGTGTGTGTGTGTGTGTGTGTGTTGCTTACAGTGGCGTTGGACACGTCGGAGGAGCGCACCTCAATGTTGAGGGAGGTGCTCTCTGCCACGGAGCCTGAGCCCACGGCTGAGTCCAGCGTCCCCTCCTCGTCCTCCTGGTTCTCCCTGGCCTGCAGGGAGCAGCAAAGCACCACAGCACATTTAAACCCAGGTCTACGTGTCCTCACAGACAGGGTCTGAACACCACGCCTGAACCCTCACGACACACACTGAGCACACATGCCCTGCAGCACTGAGGTCAAAGCAAGAGTCTCATTTCCCAGTTTTTCCACCCAAGGGAACAGGAGACCAGGCTGGCATGTCTGTCTATCGGATGCAGTGTGTGTTTCAGTAACACACAGGAACGCAGGCATTAAAAATACATCCCAGCCACGACCTGTGTAATGGAGCTCTTCCACAACAACACCCTGGCAAGTAGTCTAGAACCAAGAGGCATGTGTTAAGGCACAAAGCTGAGTCATAGCTGAGGAAGGCTCGACAATGTAAACAACACTAGTCTGCAAACGTCGAACTCGCAACAACAAAAAACCCTGAATACAGACAGCCAATCGAATTAACCAACAGTCAGGGCTATTGACCAACAGCAGGAGAAGTGTGTATGTAAATAATATACATTTATACACATACGTATATATAAAATAGACAACTGACCAGCATCTTCTGCAGGAAGCGCAGGTAGGACTTCTCCTGCTCCTTGAGGTGGCAGATGAGGTGAGACAGGCGCTCCACGTTGGCCGGCACGTCTTCCTTCTCCACCAGGTCGTCCCTCATGGAGCTGGCCTTGCTGATGTATTCCCGGATCTGCACCAGCTTGCTCACCACCTGGGGATCACCGCCGGGGTGGGAGTGCGGGTCAGGTTTGTGAGTCGTAAAACGAACGAGATTAAGAGTGTTGTCGTCAGAGTCCCATATCATGAGTGCGGTGTGGTGTGACCGTTCTAGAGTACAAGGGTGTGTGAGTGAGCGAGCGAGCGAAAAGAGCAAGTGGTGAGAAAGAGAGGGAGGGAGAGGTCTTGTGAGAGGAGTAAAGATCCTCAGCCAGTGTACAGACTTTAAGGGTTTAAAGGAGGGCAGAGCGAGGGAGAGGACGATGCCAAACTCACTCCGCACCAGGGGTGGCATATTTATAAATTGCCCTAAATACGAACTGCCTGCATCATCTCTTGCGCTCTCCTTTTCTATTTCTTTCTCTGTATCTTTTTCCAATCCCCGCTCTAGTTTCCACAGAGGGAGTGCACACTGGGGAATGGTTGTGAGACATGTATGAAATGTTACTGTCCACGCAGGAAAAAGGCTGACCTTTTTACATGACTGGACTGATGTCATGTGTCTATTCCAGGCGTCGATACTGCTAGAACTTACATGGCTTTTGGAGGGCTACAAAACAAGCAAAGTGCCCAAAAGTTCAGCATGTGCGATCTGCGTTACCTGGCTGCTGTCAATACCAGGCCCTTCACGCCCATCCTCCCTGGGGGGCCCTCTCTCCGGCCCGCGGTCCCGACCAGGTGTCTCTTTAGCCAGGGTGAGGGTTCCCCTGAAGCTGAGGCTCTGCTTCTTAGCCACCGCGGGGGTGGCAGGGGCCGAGGAAGAGGGCAGGAGAAGCTTGTCCTTGCTCTTGTTGGTGTTGACGTGCAACGGCAGGAAGTTGAAAGGCTTCTTGTTCTCGGCCAGCTGCCTCTGGTTGTTGGCGGCTGTAACACGGCCCTGGGAGTCACTACCGATGCTCCTCTGGATATAGGGAAAAAGTGTATAGAGAGGGACACAGAAGTCATTCTACCTTACTGTCAATGCATAGTGACTTAAAAGCTTGAAATCAACCAAATCAAAGACGAAATACTATTGTGCAGGTGAAGGCTCCAGCGCATCCTTCCTGTGGCTCTCACCTCGTCCAGGTCGGTGAAGTTGATCCTCTGCCGTAGCCGGTCCAGCTCAGCCTGGTCCGGTACAGACATCTGGGTGGTGTACTTGATGTGGGGGAAGGAGTGAGGGGTTCGCGCCCTTCGCCGCCCGGCCCCAGGGGTGGACTCCGGCGAGATGTCGTTAGTCAGCCGCGCCGTCTCGGCCATGCCAGAGAACTTCTTCCTGTTTTTCTCTGAGGAACGGTTGGCCCTCTTTTGCTGGACGCCCCAGTCCTGATCAGCAAACGGGGTTGAAGGGTCACCCATGGAGGGATGGGAGGTGAAGGATTGATGTGAGTGTGTTCATGAGACTGTAACAGACTCCGCCCACACATATACAGTAATCATCTCTTTTTGTTGTTGTTTGTTTGTTTATTTTTTAAGCCATTCAAAATCCTGTGAAGGATCTTACTTTAGGCATTTCAATGTTAATAAGCTCCACGTACCATGTTGTTGAGCCTGTCCTCCAGGCTGCTGTTTGTTACCGTCCAGTTGTGGAGCTCTTGCTCTGAGCAGTCATCAAATGGAGTTCCCCCTGTTGCCATGCCCACCACCTGTTCAGTTCACAATGACATTAGTCAACACAAAGAGAAGAGCTGGAGAACACATACTACTTAAGTACCTTCACACAAAGAAATATGAAAAAATGAATGAACTTACAAAAACAGGCTCACAAACCAAACACATATTTTGCTGAAGATATGACACCATAAAAATCTAACATTCAAGTCTGAAGAAGGCAGAACAAATCTACTGTAACCTTTTCAATGCTAATGTGGATTCTCGTAAACCACAGCATGTGAGGTTTTTTTCAAAAAAGCAGTACAATGATTGTAGTTGATTAATCAAACAATTAAAGGTCACATGTGAGACAATGTCTGATAACGTTATCTTACCTAGTGTGGATAGTTAACCGTCCTAAAAGACACAATTAGGTCTAATATTTCCTTGAAGACTGGGCTGATAACGAGTGGCCAATGGTTCTTACTAACTAACCTTGTGAGTAGTGTACCGTTCAAAATGAGTTTCTGTTTAAATGAACCCTGGGAGGCGATAGGATGATTCCCGGGATGTAATCACAAATTCCCTCCACAACGACACAGTCAAGCGCGACCTTTCTGCCACAGCACAGTCTGATGTTATTCGCTACAAACTAACTTCAGAGTTACCAGTGGATGTCATGACAACACCTTACCCCCCCGCTAAGAAACTTTGCAACAAACGGTTCGTCGCACGAGCAAATATTTTATTAAAACTACAGCACACTACAGAATAACTTTTGCCTGAATAATTAGTTACTCAATTTACAAACAATTTAGCTAACAACTGTAGCTAATACATGTAGATAAATCTTGGCTAGCTAGATATATATCTAGATTATCCGAAAACCCAATGTCACCATAGCAACTCCTGACCCCCATCCCCGCGAAAAACAGGGGTGACGTCCCATCACCAGCTAGTTAGCGAGAAGCTAACTAGCCATCCAGCTAAGAAGGTTTAACAATGTCGCTTGCTACTTTGTTAGCTGTATGCTAAAGAGTTTACGTTGCACAGCTAGTTGCTAAGCTAGCGAACTAGTTTTTAAGTAAGCTGAACTACCACTGAGTCAGCTTGTCGGCTAACGTTCGGCTTGCAGTACTTACTGCTGGGTAGGTAACTACTGTACAGAAGAATAGCTACACCAACGCATTTAGGCCGACTTATCATTGCGTATTGCTAGCAGGCTGACAAGAAGTAAACACTGTTCTGGTTGGTAATAAAATGCTAGCTTGTTTCGACACTGCTGCAGGCTAGCAGAGTCGTGAAGTGCTAAACTAGTCTAGCTAGTTAGGCACGGTCCTGGAGAAAATCACGACAAACGGAACGCTGAGCTAGCTATGCTAGTGTTATCTTAAAACATTATAGAGAAGCTAGCTAGCTAGTTTGAGTAGGCAGCTAAATAAATAATTACCTCAGTGCGTGCTTCAGAAAATGTGGAAGCCGTTTGTTGTTATTGGCTCATTCTCTAAACCAGGATTATAACTCAAATGAAATAAATCCAAATATTGTGGAGACGAGAAGTGTGAATGCTTTGATATTCTATAGGAATTCACTTCACTCACTCAATCCTGCAAGTCGACCGAATGTCAGCCACCTTCTCTCGTCGTAAGCGGAGTGATCATCAGTGGCCTTGTACACAAACGAATGATTTCACACTTTAGCACATCCCTGCAACAAACACTGCTTAGTGCCAGCTATTTACACATATTTAACTGTCTAGTTAAGTGGAAAATAATGTTTATGTTGGAAAATATACACAAGCCTACGGCACTATTTTTTCTTACGGACTTATTTTTATTATAAAGTGCAGTGACGTTAAGAAAGTTGAGGTAGTGTAAATCTGATGAGAAAACAAATTTCAAGTTTATTTTTAAGTATATTTGAATTTAAAGTCCGACACTATTGTGTGACTTGTATATCTGCCTCGTATATGGCACATCTGTAGTGTACATGTAGCTTAATTGGCATGTTTTACGTTGTCCATTAGGGTACTTCAAATGTATAAATTACTCAGATGTTTGCATATATTTTATGGCATCGCAAACTCAGCAACAAGGAGCATCAATAAATAGCAAGAGCATTTGGTTACAAAAATTAAACGTATTGCATAACTTAATGGTTAATAGAAATGTGTTTAGTTGGACAAAAACAAGCCGCAATCAACAGCAATAAGAGCCTTGATGCGCATGATGCGCAACTGAAGTATTGCACATTATTACCAATGAAAGTGCCTATGACTAAATAATGCGTCTTTTCGTTAGATTCGGATAATGGCAAAAAATTGCAAAGCCATTCTCTTTTATAGCATCACTGTGCCTGTATGAGTGTATTGTTATAAGACTCTTATTTTGGTAATTACTACAACGGATGCACTGATCAGTGTAGCCTATTTGTGAATGTCTCTGACTGCACACCGGTACTTTAAAGGTATGTAATGAGGGATGCAGGATATGTTTCGAAACCTGTAATTAAACAAATGTATGTTACAGTAGCTATGTTGTCAGTCAATTAGATGGTGATACACTCCAGAAACCTACAGACATGAAATCGCAGGTTGTCAGCTAGCACACTAGCTATAGCCTCTATAGCTGGAAACACATCAAAGATTTGAGGCTTTTCACAAATGACTGAGTGACCGATACTGACAGGAGCGAGCTGTCAAACTAGCAAGGGCTGATTCTATTCTAATGATATACCGTCAGTTTATTTGTTATTGGTTACGTATATAGCCAGCGAAAGTGTTCAAGGTTTGTATCATTTGTATTAACTATTATCAAATATTGTAATTTATTTATTGATATTGTAAGATGTATTTTTTTTGCTGCTAGCTTGATAGCAAACATGGACCCACCGCCGCCTGTAATTGTCGTAAGTCCGAAGTCAATGAACTACATCAGGATGTGCTTAGTGTTAGCCTACTAGCTAGAGCTAGCTAGTTGTTAGGCCTCTAACAAGCTACCGTTTGCTTGTGTTAGTAGTTTGCACTGTGAAGCATAGAGATGTAGTGACTTAACGACGTATTGTGTGTTTTAGTGCAATGAATGTAGATGTCTGTCATTATAGTTTATGTTAAAGACATGGGGTTATTTACTCTTAGCTATCTTGCTAACTCACGAGTCTGCAGGTTCTCATCCAGCTCAGAGATTAGCAGATAACCTGATCTCAACTCCATGTCTGTCTTGTTAGATAGCACAGCAAATTTTAGTCGCATTGAGCTTTCCTAGCTTGACAACTGTGTGTGGAAGTTGCATTTATCAACCTAATAGTATCCCGCATAGACATACATGATGATAAATACATTGACAATGTCATACTGTCAATATACACAAAAAAAAGATTTATTTTGCCTGAATTTTCAGTAGTCAACTACATACATCCATTGTATTCTTGCTCACCGGTCAGTAGGCAATAGCCTCCCAATGAATGTATTGTTTACAGTAGCCTTCGGGTGGGTTTTGAACCAACAACCTCTTGGTTGCTTGTCTAATTACATTTGGGCTACAACATACTGTATTTCTCTGTTTTCACCACATAAGAGTAATTGACCTGCTGTTAACACATGATGTAGCATGTAGCGCTGTCTAATCAACCTTGGGGGCTATCTTGCATAAACCGCTCTGCAGGCTTTGAAAGTTGTTGCTGAATTGTCAGTGTGATCTTCGGCTGCCTGTTTCCTCAGGTCCAACCTGACACCGCCAAGCTTGGGCCTTTGGTAATGTCGGAGCCCAAGGCACCCACTCCGACCCCCGGAGACACGTACAAAGGCTGGCTTTTCAAATGGACCAATTACATCAAGGGTTACCAGCGGAGATGGTTTGTCTTGAGCAACGGTCTCCTCTCGTACTACAGGTAAGGATGATGCAAGCAACACTCTCGTCTCCCATTCACAGGAACAACCCTGCGTTTGGTCAGGAGGACAATGGCAAGTCAAGACAGTCAAAATAAATATATAATGGGACACAGTCAAATGTTTGGTTATACTTATACTTATAATGGTGCCATTGTAATTAGCTGTGTATGTCTACTGCTGTAGGATTACAACATCACACAGTCTTCAGTATTCCCCAGAAGGGTGTGAGTCTGTGTGTTTGCCAACCTGTGAGAAATGAAATCCTGGCTCCTGGCCTGTTTGCTTAATCAGGTTTGGAGCCATACCCTTCACCCCTCTGTGCTCCGTCAATAATTAATTTATCCCAACACGGTGTGTGTGTGCATTTCTGTAAATAGCACTGTTGGTCCATCTGCTTTAAGATCAAGTGATAAGCCTACATGGTACTCATTAATTCTGCCTCTGCCATATTCCTATTCCTAGATCTTCTGTCTTTTTTTCTGGATGGAATTTTGGCTCTCAAGTGCTGGCTTATAAGTGCTTGGAAGGAGTCATGGCAATTTTTTTGTTTTGGTCATTGCAAGTGACATTAATACATCTTCGTAAACTTGAATATTAGAAGTTTGAACAATAGATTTTGGATTGCGGGTTTTGATTCCATAGGAGGGAGAAATGGCTATGACTTATACCTTTTTAGGTTACTGCCACAATACCTGAAACGATTAGTTATTGTATTAACATTCTGTTTATATCAGGTTAAAATTGCTACAGTTGGGGCAGCGCCAGATTTAATGTAATCAGAAAAATAGGCATTGGGTAAGAGATTTTAAACTGGCCTTGCAAGCTGCTTTCTCAGCTGATGCAATTAAATAGTCTTGGATCAGAGTCCAAATCTCACTGTGGGATTGCAAATGGAAGGTGAGGAATGGTTATCCAACAAAGTGCATTACATTTTATATGTTTCATTTAACAATCTTGTGAAACTGAACTGTTCTTGAATGTAGCCTAGAAGTCGAATAGGTTGCTATAGGCGACTGGGATTAATGTAGCCCACGCAATGGGCCTGACATCAGATAACACTCTCCTTCCCCTTCGTCCAGAACCCAGGCAGAGATGGGCCACACATGCCGGGGCACCATTAACCTGGCCACAGCCAACATCGCAGTGGAAGACTCCTGCAACTTTGTCATCTCAAACGGCGGGGCACAGACCTACCACCTGAAAGCCAGCACAGAGGTGGAGCGCCAGCGCTGGATCACCGCCCTGGAGCTGGCCAAAGCCAAGGCAGTCTGCATGCAGGCCGAGTCTGGTGAGGGCGGGGGGAGAAAGAAGTGGGAGGGTGGGGGTGAGAGGGGAAGCAGGGAAGGAGCAGGGGATGGATGGCAAGGGAAAGATCAGGTGGAGGGAGGAAGTAAGGAGGTATAAATAACAGTTTTGCCTTTATCTGGATGCTCTCATCTCTTCCACCCCCAGATGACTCCGGAGACGAGTGTCCCATGTCGCCCCCCACTGCAGGACAAGGCGGTGGCTCCCGCAACTCGGCGGTCCAGTCCACGCTACGTACCCTGGGCAGCAAGGTGGAGGACCTCAGCACCTGCAACGACCTCATCGCCAAGCACGGTTCAGCACTGCAGAGGTCAGGGGTCATTCACGGACCAGAAATACCTACAGCACTGTAGCATGTGGAACTGTATGATCTGGTCCCTTCTCAGAGCATGGCAGAGATGTGTTCTCTACCCGGTGTAACAGCAGCACACATACCACAAATGTGCTCGTTCAGTAGGGTCTGTTCTCTACTGTCCTAGATCCCTTTCAGAGCTGGAGGGCGTGCGCGTTGGAGGAGAGGCGGGAGATAAAATCCGCCAGGTGACAGAGAGGGCCACGCTGTTCCGCATCACCTCCAACGCCATGATCAACGTGAGTCACCTGGACGGACGCAAACTGCAAAGTTGTCCAAATGTCGTCTTGAGATTTCCTCCAATGTTTTACGTGCCATGCCCTGTTCAGACTTATGAACAACCGACATATCCCTCTCCTCACCAGGCTTGTCGAGACTTCCTGGCCCTGGCCCAGAGCCACAGTAAGCACTGGCAGAAGGC
The DNA here is from genome assembly GCF_054491055.1 of Hypomesus nipponensis. Taxonomy (NCBI): domain Eukaryota; kingdom Metazoa; phylum Chordata; class Actinopteri; order Osmeriformes; family Osmeridae; genus Hypomesus; species Hypomesus nipponensis. Next base: position 10,346,130 of record NC_140382.1, on the reverse strand, counting down.
TCTGCAGGCAGAGAGGGACCAGAGGATGAGGCTGGAGCAGACCCTGGAGCAGCTGGCCAAGCAGCACAACCACCTGGAGAGAGCCTTCAGGGGGGCCACAGTGCTGCCCCCTTCCCTCAGTAACCCTGACATAGACAGCAAGGGTAATGTCCTGCCTGACCTTTTTGAGCTTGATATCACCAGACCGCTCGGCTTGAGGAATATATGCTAGCGGAGACTTCCACAGTTCGCTGCTGTTTAATGACGGCTCTCACTCTCTCAGGGTCGGGCTCGGGGAAGGGGGACGCCAGCGACGAGGACGACGAGAATGAGTTCTTCGACGCCATGGAGGACCCGGCAGAGTACATCACCGTCCCGGCCGACCCCAAGTACCACAGGTCTGCTCCTTTCCACGTCTCTCCCTCTCTCTCCCTGTCTCCTACAGAACTAACATCCCACTCTCCTCTCAGAAGGTCCGGCAGTAACGCCAGTGGTTTCAGCAGTGAGATGGGGATGGATGATCAGTCAGTAAGTCAAGCTCAAATCTTCCCTCGGGGTTCACCTCCACTTGGATGTCAAGAAGCCAATTGTTTTCTTTTTGTAGATTGCCTTGTTAATTGATGACTAAAACTGATGGAACAGTATTGTGTATTTTTGTTATTGTAGACATTACTCACCAATAATGTTTGTCCTTCCCTCATAGCTTGACGAGCAGTCCCTGGCATCCAACCCTGAGTCTCCACATTCTCAGGAGGTGGAGCCAGTGAGAAAGAGGCGGAGCCATATCCCAGACAAGCCAAACTACTCCCTCAACCTGTGGAGCATCATGAAGAACTGCATTGGCAAGGAGCTGTCCAAGATCCCCATGCCTGTAAGAAGCATCACTGGGTGGGAGGGAACAACAGCAAAATCAAACGCAGAGACAAATCTGACAAATGTTCTCTGTTCATTTTCAAATTCATCTCCATCTTTCTACACCCACTCTCATACCTTACACCACCTATTTTTCCCCAATTCCTATCTCTCTCTCTCTCCTGTGCCTTCCACCCCTCCTCCTCCTCCTCCTCCTCCCCAGGTCAACTTCAACGAGCCCCTCTCCATGCTCCAGCGCCTGTCTGAGGACCTGGAGTACTACGAGCTGCTGGACAAGGGCGCCAAGTGCCAGAGCTCTCAGGAGCAGATGTGCTACGTGGCGGCCTTCACTGTGTCCTCCTACTCCACCACAGTGTACCGCACGGGCAAGCCGTTCAACCCCCTGCTGGGAGAGACCTTTGAGTTGGACCGCCTGAAGGAGAGTGGCTACCGCTCGCTCTGCGAACAGGTGAGGCAGGTGGGGAGGGAAGAGGAGGAAGGAGGCTGGAAGAGAAAGGGAGGGAGAAGAAAGGGTTAAGGGAGGAGGATAGAGAAGTTGTATTTAGAAAGGATGAAGGAGAGACAAAAAAGAAAGTAGGGTAGGAAATGTCAAAAGGAGAGAAAGACAAGACTAGGAACATTATGATGCCTGAGGGCAGGCTGCAGAGTGACAGCAGTCAGATGGAGCTGTTCTTTGTCTGTGGTGCTGAAACAAAGACTCAAACACGGCTCCTTCTGAATTCTATAGGCTTCCAATATGCCCTCTAGTGGCTGACCCACATTACATCGTACACATGCATTACTTCTTTGAGCTGAAGCTTTAAAAAAAGGATGTACAAACAGTGCATACAAATTACAGCAGAATGTCAAGTTTGAATTCTGTTCATAGTTTTACAGTATTCTAGTGGTACAGTTAAGTTAAATGTTGAACAAAACAGAATATTACGGTACAACAGTTACTTAAAAACAGTTCAACAATAACTATCTCAATAACTGTAGCTAGCTAATTACTGTAATATATATATATATATATATATATATATATATATATATATATATATATATATATATATATATATATATATATATATATATATAAATAAATTAGTAGACAAAGAATAGTGCAAGATAGTGTCAGTTCAACTACAGTCTGTCAATAACGTTTCAAGTACATTACTGCAATGTACATGCAATATCACTCTATGGAATCAAGTTGTCATTAGTTTTTGACGTATAAAGTGTAAACGCTTTGACTCGTCGCTGTATTTTTCCTGCCCCTGTTGCTAGGTGAGCCACCATCCACCTGCAGCAGCCCATCATGCCGTCTCTGAAAAAGGCTGGACCCTTAGACAAGAGATCTCCCTTGCCAGCAAGTTCAGGGGCAAATACCTCTCCATCATGCCCCTCGGTAGGACTTCAGAGTGCCTGCCAACTGCATGCCTGTGTTTAGAATAATTCCCTCTATTTTTCAAGACTGTCTCCACGTCATGTCGTTGCTTTGACCACCCTCCTTTGTCCCTCCTCAGGTTCCATCCAGTGCATTTTTGAGAAGAGCAACAATCACTACTCGTGGAAGAAAGTCACCACCACAGTTCACAACATTATCGTAGGCAAGCTGTGGATCGACCAGGTACTGCCACTCCCCAAAACTCAGCCAATTACTGCAATTACATGAGAATAGTCTTTCTCCCTTCCTACCCCTTTTCTGTAATCTCTCCTTTTTCTCCTTCTTGCTGCCTGTGTCAGTCAGGAGAGATAGATGTGGTGAACCACACCACTGGAGACCGCTGTCACCTCAAGTTTGCCCCCTACAGCTACTTCTCCAGAGACGTGGCCCGGAAGGTGAGGCTCTGATCTCACTCAGAACCGACACTCCTACTCTTTAACACACACACACACACACACACACACACACACACACACACACACACACACACACAGGGCTACAAGTTTCTCACATACACACAGAGAACTACAAGTCTCTCTCTCACACACACACACACACACACACACACACACACCATTAACCCTTCCTCTCTGTCTTCCCCAGGTAACAGGGGTGGTTACCGACAAGGAGGGCAAGGCCCACTTTGTGCTGTCAGGGACCTGGGATGAGAGGATGGAGTTCTCCAGGGTGATGCAGAGCAGCAAGGGGGGGGAGAATGGCGCTGAGGGCAAACAGAAGACGGTCTACCAGACCCTGAAGGCCCGTGAGCTATGGAAGAAGAACGAGCTACCGTGAGTACAGGCCGAGGTCCCCCCGCTGGAGAGCAATGAATCCTTTTGACCATGAAAAGGCCACGAGATTACAGTGCATTGATGACACTTGACATTTCTCTTTTTTCTTCCCCCCCCCCCCCCCTGTCTCTCACTACTCAACCCTCACTTTCTCCCTCCCCCCTTTCCTTCCCCTCACCCAAATCTCTTCCTTCCTCTTCTTTCTCCTTTTTCTTCTTTTCTTTTTCTCTCTCCTTTCCCCCCGTCTCTCTCAACCCCAGTGAGGGAGCGGAGACCATGTACTACTTCTCCACCCTAGCGTTGAGCCTTAACGAGGCTGAGGAGGGCATAGCCCCCACCGACAGCCGCCACCGGCCCGACCAGAGGCTGATGGAGGATGGGAGGTGGGACGAGGCCAACATGGAGAAGCAGAGGCTGGAGGAGAAGCAGCGCATCGTGCGGAGGGAGAGGGAGAGGGAGGCGGCCAAGACGGCCATCCCACCGGAGGAGGGTAAGAGACATAGAGAGAGAACAGAGAGAGAGGATCAGGGGGGAAGAGGGAGGAGGGTGTCTGTCTGTCAGTCTGTGGTTCACCTGTTTGTCTGTCTTTCCCCCCCTCCCCAAGCTGTCAATGAGGATTCCTTTACTGACTCACCTCACAAAAGCAAGTACTCCTCTCTTCCTCCTCTTCCATTCTCTCTTTCTCTACCTTTCCTTAACCACGCACACACACACGCACACACACGTATGTACCACAAGGTAAGTATATAGACTTAGTCATTCATGCCCATCCTTCAAGGCCCATCTCATCGTTATCATTTTTTCCCCTCATGTTTTCCCCATCCCTCTATCCACGTTTCCATTCCATTTAGCCGACACAGTGGAGGTTGGCACGGAGGCAAGCGAGGCTTCAGATGAAAGCAAGTACCTCTGCATCTGCTTCCCTCACACTTAGACACACACGCAACACACACTTGCTCTTTCTTTCTCTCTCTAAACTATGCCATTATTCCATACAATTCCATCAAATTCTCTCTCTTCTACTGTTGAGCATGCAGTAGTTAGTAACCAGCTACAATGTATCCCATATCAGTACTACTAGTAATATAGTGACACGTTTTGCATCACATTTGCATGTGTTTTGGGGGTTCCGAAACATACAGTTAGACATCTCTTTTCCCCCCTTTTCTTGTTCAGCTGACACAGAAGACTCTCCCCCTCACACACCTGTTGCATGCAAGTAGCTCTATCTATCAATCTACATGGCTGTCTGTCTGCGTGTCTATATGTCTATCGATCTCCTTTCTTTATTTTTCATCATAATAATTAAATAAAAACCTTTTTACACATTACATTTTTTCCCACTTTATCACTGCAGCTTCCCAAGGGGCACCCAGCTCTCCTTATCAAAGCAAGTATTATTTAGGGCCCCTACATACATACAGACACACTCATGCACAGTCCAACACCTGGGGCCTCATTTATGAATGTTGGCTACTAAAGAAGGCGTAGACTACTTTCTAAGCAAAGTTTGGGATTTACAAAAAGAATGACTTGACAGTGGACTGTGTGGTCGTCCTTACGGACCTACAGCAGTAGGATGAAACTTAACAAACGCTTTGAAATTGGTAGCCTAAGCCTACCATTGTGTAGAATAAATAGAAATATTATGGTCTGGATATCTCTCATATTATATGTATGTATGAAGAGTAACCTGAGTGAACACATTTAGGATAAAAAATACAAAGATATTAGGAATTGCAAAAGAACCTCTCATATGTTTTGAGAATAAAATTACATTTTAAGTATTAAACAATATGCCTTCTGGCACATTCAGAAATGATGCGGAGAACGGTATGATAAACTACATTTCCAGCTTGTAAGGAGTGTGTGCACGCTTTTAAATCAGAATGTCTTTGTCCATAAGCACTTTGTGTTTTGTTTATATGCCACTTTTCGATGTTAATCTTTTATAAATGAGGCTCCAGGCAATCATCATGCCATTTTAGTTCCTCTTCACCAATATTCTCCCCCTCATCTATCCATCTTGTCCTTCAGTGGAAGGCTCTGAAGCCCCTAATGGATCTACGGTCAAAAGCAAGTAACACCAGTCCAGTTCTCTGTTCTCTCTTGCTTTCTCCCACTCGCAGCCCTACTACCGCTTCCCCATAGTCATTTTCTCTGTTTTGTGTTGTTCCTGTGTTGGTCTCTACCTTCTTTGCAGCTCCTCAAACAGCAATGATTGCTGTGTACTAGGATTTAGAACCAGTACTACTGTTTAGAACCAGTATGAGTAGTACTAGTATGACTACCTGGATCTCGCACCAGGAATACCCCCATCTTATCACAATGTGGCATCACAGTCGATGCGTCGCCACCTCTACAGCTTCTGGTATGTTCTCTTCAGGTTCCCACCAGGACAACTACCAGGCACTGTGGTTCGAGAGGTTTGAGGACCCTGTCTCGGGAGAGACCATGCACGTCTACAAGGGGGGTTACTGGGAGGCTAAGGAGCAGGGCAACTGGGACATGTGCCCTGATATCTTCTGATTCAAACCAATCCTCCCCTCCCCCAGCTAAATGGACTTATCCAGACATATGGCAAGGCATCCTTTATTTCACTAAAGGGGGGTGAGGGCATATTGGGGCATCCTGTGTTATCCACCCCCCTACCTTCCAGCTGAGATAATGGATTGCCCCAGCATCTCTGTGTATATTGCGTGTGTTTGGGCTGCTACAGACAAACGGTAGGACAGAACTGGACAGGGTAACCTGCTTCATGCCTTGATTATTACAACGACAGACACCAAATAGATGCCCCTAGATCAACTCTGCCCTCTCTCTCTCCACCCACTCCATCTCTTCCTCAGACTCACTCCCATTTCTCTATTTTCACTCTTCCTCACTCCAAAGTCCACATTCTTGACCTCTTCCTAAGTAGTCTCACTGTGAAGACGGATGCAGCTCATCCTTTCACCTGTCAAACAGAAGAACTTTAGAGAGTATCTTCCTTCTTTTCTGTTTGGGTGTGAACAGCCATGTGGTGACTGATGTTTGGTCAGGGTAGCACTAGAAATTTGGTACACAGTGCTTCACAGATGCTGTTTTGTGTGTGTGTGTGTGTGTGTGTGTGGGGGGGGGGGGTATTTAAAACATTGTAATGTGGGACTTAACTTTCTTTTCTAAAACTCCATGAGTTGAAGTGTGTGTGAGGTCTGTTTGTGTGTTTTCCTAAAGAAGATAAATCCACATTTTATTTTCAAGTGTACTTAAATACAATTTAAAAATCAAGAGTCAGAAAAGCAAGAATACATAGGAAAACTATAACACTGCAAATATTCCTGTATATGTACATATCAATTAAAGTTACTAATATTATTGCTATTAACATTATTAACCACTACCTGAGTGATTGTGGTCGTTGGATGTCAAACACAGCAGAGATTACAAGTTTAGAGAGCCGTGATATTTTCCTTTTTTCCCGTTTTCTTTTCTGGACAGGATGTCCAATATTGCTTATTGATTCACTGTTCTTTGACAATGAGTCAACTGTAGGCTTACATTTGTTTAATAATCTGAGGAGGGTGTGTTCATCCCTACCTCTCAGCCTTGACCCACAATTAGTTACTAGCTGGTCCAACTTTTTGCTTTATACTTATATAGTTTCACAATTGTATGAAGCACAAATGTAATTGCATTGAAATTGGGTAGCTATGTAATATAAAAGGACTCTATTCTATGATATTAATATGCATTATTTTGTGTAGAAGGTTGGTAGATCACTTAAGTATATATCAGCGTCAGCAAATAAGGCCACCATCTTTTTGTTGTTGTTTGTTTCCCACCATCTCTTTCTCAGTGGTTAAAGTTGAATGTTATCTGGTTAACTGTAAAAAAAATATTTAAAAAAAAAGCGTTATTGATAATTGTAAAATTGTGGGCTACAGTTTTATTTCTCACCCGTCTGTTTCTATGCATTGTTTGTTTTGCCTTTTGTTATTTTTATCCGTTTGGGATTTTTAGCTTTTTCTCACTCCAATCATTCCATCTGTCTTCATTACATTATATTATGTTTTACTTTCTCTGTTATGATATTTTTCAGTGCTCTGAGACAGAGCGTAGCAGGATGATGTAATAAATCTGGCCACAAACAAAGTCTATTGTCACTGGTTCATTCAACTAACGATTCCTCATCTTGCGTATGCTGAAATAGTCAACCTGTGGTTTCATTTTCAGAAAGCCAGAGAGCATTGAGACACGGGTAAGATAAGGGCTCATTTTTATTGCATTACATTCATAATGTCTGTAGATTGGTCTGAATGGATACAGAAATGTTTTTGCCATGCCTTGAAATTCCTTACAGGCACATACAATGAACCAGATATGATTATATCACAGGCATAGGAGCACAACTACAGCAGGTCACATGTTTAAAGCTGAGAATCAAAGACGTGATGCCAGAATGTTCTTGGTGTTGTGGTGCAGGACTAGTCCCTCCAGAAGCCTCTGTTGTGACAAAGCGCCTCTATGAGTCTGGCCTGCAGTATCTCCTTTGAGCGGTACATGGGGAGCAATAGTAGAGAGTGGCAGGTCAGAGCTTCTGGGAAATGGTGTTCGGAAAAGTTTGCTTGGTTTCGGACCCGCATTCGGATCTGGTCCATACCCAAGATGGGCACCCGAAGACAACCTGTAAGGAACACTGGCAAAGAGAGAGACAGATATGGCTACAATCTGAAGAAAAAAAAACCTTTGTACAGTTTGTGGATCTGGAAAACAGTGCCGGTCAAAAGTTTTGGAAACACTGAGTCTTATCGTTTTTCAGTACCTATTGTTTTGCATGTACCTATTGTTTATATGCAACAAAATCTGATATTTGGATAACTCATTTTATATATACATGTAAGTTAAATGCCCTACAGATCTTGATTGATTGAAATCAGGCATAAAAATTAACAAAAATGGTGCATGTATCTCTGTATATTGATGAAAGGCTAGGTGTTTACGTACATTTGACAGGCACCGTAGCTCTAAAGCAGCAGCAAAGCTCTGTATAACTCATATAAAACTGAGTCAGAGTCATAATGCAGTCTTATTGTACTTACATAGGAAAGCTCTCTTTTTCTCTTCGGATAGTTCTTCAAACACCTCCCAAAATATAACAATGGTTGGATGGACTGCATTGTACATTCCTTCGTAAACGGTGTTCTAAAATTGGGAGAAAAAAACATATACTCAACATTCTACACATATCATAATTAGCAAAGCTGACCATGGCATCATCATTAAACCTATACATCTATTGCTTCTCTGGCTTTAGAGGTATGAGGACCTGTTTGAGTTTCTCCCAATCGTAGTTCTCAGAGCCAACCATGACCGCTCTCAGTTCCTCAGGCCTGAAGAGCAGGGCCGCATCCTCTTCACACACAGTGAAGAAGCCGCGCCGGAACTCTGCAAACACACCCTCCACCGATTTGTTGAAGACGTGGTTCACATAGGCTTCAGAAAACTCCATCCTGGCAATGGTAAAGTATGGTATAAAGACGTTTTACCAAGAACAGAAAAAGTTCAAATGTATCATTCTTTAGCCTTATGTTGTGAGGTTCTTCTTCAAAAACTTACTTGTTTTCACCTGTGACCAATTTCTCTGGTTCTTTGGAATCAAGTTCAACCCTTGTGTTGTCCCATATCACCTGTTATTGTGTATAAAGGAAACAATGAAGACTGTTATAGTTTAGCTGTTATAGTTATTGTAAATAAGATAATGTTCCTGTTAATTTTTTTAACTGATAATCTGACGCAAAAGGCAAAATCACGATTTGTATCCTCATTTCTTCATGAAAAGAAATTTGTTCACAAAAACACCAAAATGTAATTACGTAAATGGGATTAGGCAGTGATATTATGTAAATATATCGATTTAAACTATGCTGCTACTAGTATGCTACTATTTCAACCTACAGTCAAGGCCATAAGTTTTGGTAATGACAAATGTTTTTTTTGCGGTAAAAATGTTCAATATGCAAATAGTCCATTATTTACAGTCTGCTCTTAAAATCCAGTCAGAATGATAAAGTGGTTTCACCAGGCTAGAACTATTTCACTTTCCCCTGTGCTGATGATATGACTTACTGAAATTATGTTAGCAGTCATTTTATGCCAAGGCCCAGCAAGCTTTGCAAACACAAAATGTATGTCGCTCCCAATACTTTTGGCCACGGCTGTACAGTCACAATCACAATACTCACTGTGAATGTCATGTCCAAGTTTTTAACAACATCGTCAGGGTAGTCTAGGATGTCCTTCAAAATCCTTCAAATACATAAGATATCTCAATTTAGAGTTTAGTAATCAAGAGTTAAAAATGTATTCCTACAGTATCTCTTCTACATTACCAGTATTTGACAAGAGAGGACTTTGTTAACTTACTGTCCATCAGAGCTGAAATCTATCAGATCCTCCAAGGAGGGCTTGTTGTTCAATAGCTTCTTAAAAAGGGCCAATGGGAAGGGCAGGTGGACAACCATGTTGCCGTGTAAGGCCAGCCCACATAGAACCCCAAACAAGAAGTACCTCTTCTCTTCTAGTATGGGCTGTGAATAAAAATGTTTTATAAACTTCTTAATTTATTCACAAATAATAATAATTAAGTTAATTAATCCAAGTGAGCTCAAAGTACCATTAAAAGAGACAGCAAATTCGGTAGATTATGTTGCTGCAGTCTGCAAGATCTTTCATGATATCAGGTAAGAAATGTTTGGAAGCGGGAGCTAATGATGAAACCCCCTGTAGGCTACCTGTTCTGAAAGTGAGGCCTTACCATCGCAGGAAACCAGGCCAGCGTTTTGTTGTGATTGTACATGAACATCTTAGAATCAGGGTCCAGCAGGCTATCTAACACGTGGAGGAAGAAGTCCCTTCTGTACACATCTGACAACTGTGAGTCACCATCAAAATACACCTGAGAAAATTAAAGCGGTGCACAACATCTGTGTTAATCCACAATTCTATCATCCCTCCCTTCTTTTGGATAGCCATAGACACCTCATGTTTTAAGATTTTGTGCAGAGTAAATAATCAGTCGTACTTACTACAAGGTGCTTCTTGAAAGTACTGGGATCTGCAACATTCAGTTCTCTGAAAGTGTCTTCAATGAGTGATGCTCTTCTCAGCCTCAACTCAAAATAGAGAGAGGAGGAAGGCTGGGGTATTCCAAAAGGCCACATCCCATTCTCATGGTTGCCTTCAAGTTGTCCCTGCAATCAATTCACACAATTTTAATCCTTCACATTTACCCATCTGTCCTCATACTGTATGACATCAGAGCTGTGATGGAGCATCCGGTCACACAAAAGCCTTATAATCATGAGAAACATGACTGACTTACCTGTGAGAGATATGCAGCAACATTCAGAACCAATTGCTTGCTTTGCACATTCATCACAAACGGGTAACGGCAAATGATGGGTAATGATATCCCGTCTAATTTCTAGAAAAAAACAACATTTTTCAATCTGACAACCAAGATCTCTTATGTTCTCTACCATAAACACAATAATGAAGATTAATGTTGTTTTCGCTATCTCTGTTACACTATTACAGTATAGTACTGTACATCCTAATACAAATATATAATTGAACCAAGCAATACTTGCTTGGTTCAATTTATCTGCTCTATTTTAATGTATGTATGTATGTTAAGATAAAAGCATCTTCTCAATGTGTACATTGTACAAATGTATTGTAAAATATTTACCTTATTTTTTGACCACAAATGCCATCGTTTCACATCTTCCTGCAGGTATTGGGAACTGAATACAACATCCTCCATACAAAAGGCACTGCCTGGAATGTTAAGTGTCCCTCCAGCCTTCTGGGTTGCCTAAAAAGTTGCAGAAAGAGAAATCCCAAACTGAAAATGACTCATCAATGGCATTCTGAGTAAAGGCGGTAGGAGTATTGGCTGTGTACACTGACTGTGAAGAGATGCTGGAGTACATCGAGAAGGTCTTTGACTCCTGTTGTGTGGGAAGTAATACTGAGGTTCCTTAGAATGAATGAAAGGGTGTCCTTCCACACCTTTATCTGCTTGACCAGAGTAGATGGCTTCAGTGAAGACCACAAGTCTCCTACCATGTGGTTGGGGGGTGGAGGGGGATATACTGTTTAATACAGAAGCTAAATTCACAATAAAATGACTGAATGATTATAACAATAAAGGGTCAATATGAAGACAAATATAACAAATAAAATATTTTTATAAAAAGTAATTTGTCAGGGAAAAATTTGAAAATACAACTTGATTACCTCAACAAATTTGCTTTAGTGTACATTTAAAACACTAAACAGAGATGTTTCCTCATAACCAACATGGCTGTAGACCATTTTAGGTCGATTGACAATGACCTCACCCAGGATCTGGAGCTTGTTGGGATGCAGTCTTAAGATGGCGGCCGCAACGGCCACAGGGAGTTCTATGTCTGTGACCTGGTTTGGCTTAACTGTGGCCCTTAGGAGCTCTGAGAGGACAAGGTACACTCTCAGGCTCTCCACACTAAAAGGGTTCTCATTCAGGGTAGGAAGCAGTGAGTGCAGGACCACAGTTTTAATCTAGAGCAAAGGGGGTTACAGTATGTCTAGATTTAATTGGGTTATTGACCACCAGAGTACAGGTCAGTTCAGGTAAACAAATACATATTAAAGGCTGACTTGGATTACCATTAAACATATAAGGTAAAAATGTTCCCAAAATACCTCAGCCAACACTTTTTCCTTTTTCGCCAGCTTCTTGAAAACCTTTCTTGCAAGTGACAAGTCCATACCACTATATTTTGAAGAGGTTTGGTAGTGCTTGTTGCCGCTTATAAAATCATAATAAAAAATATATAATCATGGAACAATAAAACAAATTGTTTGAAACAATATAATAAATTAAATAATAAGAGTAAGATTGAATGTAAGAATGCAGGGAAGGACACTAACCTTTTTTCTAGGAAACTTTGATTTAGACAGGAAGAAGAGGAGAACTTTGCTTTGATTTCCCTGAAAAGATTATGTTAATTTAAATGTAGTTGACACGTTAAAATATGTTATTATATACTGTACATATATGAGAGACAGTGACTGTATTAGGGCAGGAAATGTAGGAGAGAGACAGGGGAGGACATACTGGAAATGACCATGTTCCCTGGAAATTGAATCCAGGCCCCTGCAGAAAGGCTTAACTTGGTGAGCACCAGTCACCTCAGGTGAGCAACCAGTCACCTCAAAACACTGATAAGTTTCTGTTTGAGTGTTGGTTTTCGAGAGGAAAAATAGTTATTTTGAGTTTTTAAATGGCTCTTACTTCTGTATTCTTTTCCAAGATTTTGTGTCACATTTAGAGATCCATTCGTCGACCCTTCCGTCATCCAATGTTTTCTGTCTCACCTTAATCACACCCTTTAAATTTAAGTAGCATTTGATTATAATGTACATTACAAAGCAGCAACAATGATAATATTGTTGACAGTTGTTATTTCTATTTTTAATACCTGTGCAGAAGTGGTCATTGCAAAGGAATGGTTTCCTCCTGCAAATATACGTTTGATTTTCTGGTCATCACTCTCTGAAAAGTAAAATAATTGTCTGTGGATGGATGGAGTATCATTATGCTATTGGTATCAGAATCAGATGGTGCTCTGGAAGTCTTAGTTTTAACAGTTAGTAAAGTTTAGATTCTACCAAAAATGTATACCCTGTGATATCTGTACTGGCAAAGGCACAGACTGGTCAGTCAGGATTCCATTTCCCAGCTGCCCGTGCTCTCCATGTCCAAAAGAATATACCTTGGCGGAGCCCACAAATGCCAGCGTGTGATGTCTAATGTTGCACAGAAGTAACAAAGTTAAAGTGAAACCCCTGTGGTATTATAATGTATTGATACAATCCAACATTTGAGGTCAGATTTCTCTCAATACATTGCTCACTCTGTACTCTGTGCAGTATGTTCTAAACACTGTAATATAAATGTTATGACTTAGTGATTGGTATTATAAAGGATCATGGAAGGAGTGTTGCCTACCTTCCACAAGCTACCTGAGTGACCTTTGACCCCCAGAGTTCTGCCACCACCCGAGGTCGGTGTTCATCTGTCTGAGTGTTGTGACCCAGCTGCCCATACCGACCGCCACCAAATGTGAACACCACACCTCCCTACGGGCAGACAAAATATTACTTAGATTATAATTAACTATATCTTGCAATGTAAATTATGTTGTTGGGGGACATAAATACATACTGCATTTGTTTCAAATAGTACAGAAGGGGGGGCCGTTCTCAGAGAATACAACCTTTGTCAGAATGACAGTATGATCTTTTCCACAAGAGATGGAAACTGTCTTCTTTCTGTCAAGCAATGTGACAGGAGTTGGGACATGTCTGTCTAGTAAGCAACACAAACAGATTTTCTGTTAGGCAAAAAATTACTTAACACTTATGCAGACCCCTGACCAGCATCTGCAAGGGAGGTCTCATCACCAAACTCCAATCTCCATTATGTGTTTGTGGCTGAATGGAAGCAAATTCCACACTGATGTCTATTGAAAGGCTGGCCCAGAAAAGTAAAGGCAATTCTAGAAACCAATCCATATTACAGTAATGCCCATGAGGTTCAACAAGTAGGTGTCCACATTCAGCGAGGTGTCCACATACTATTGGCCATGTATGTGTATATAACCTCTACACACTCACTGTAAACAGAGTGTGAGAAGTAATCATTGTCATTGTCACCACTTACCAGTGGTGTCCCCTAGCCCCAGCTGGCCACAGCTGTTCCTGCCCCAGGTGAACACAGCTCCAGAAACTGAGAGGGCGATGCAGTGGTCCCCCCCAGTGGTGACCTGGATCAGGGGAAGTCCCGACAAAGAGTGCAGGACCTGGGGGGGGCGGTGTCCACCTGTGTCCAGGTCCAAACCCAGCTGGCCAAAAGTGTTCATTCCCCATGTAAATACCTGCCCATCTAAAGAGGAGGGAGACGTTAGCAACTAGTCTCACCATAACACAAGTATTCCTATGACCACATTTTTTGTGGTAAATATCATACTATAATACCAGGAATCTCTGTGTGTGTCTGTTGCTTGATTATCTTGCGAATCTGGCACTGTGTGAAGTTTACATGTAGCAATTGTATGGCTCTGGACCCAAGGACATGCAGTGAAGTGTGTGAAGTTTGAATTAATTTTTGCTTTTGCGAAAAAATAAATAGGCGTGTAGATGCATTGTACCGAGGGATCCAGCCATGGATTTCAAAAAACCCTCATCCAATCTTAAAATACCCTTAGTCTCAGCTCCTAATGGTAACTGAAAAGGCTGCTAACGTTATTTCTTGCAAGCGCAAATTGGTCATCCAAACATTTACACACAACACAGTATGAAGATGAAATGTGGTAGGTGTATTGTTTGTCCTACTTGCTGGACAATTTTTCAATTGGCAATTCAAAAGAAAATTGAGCATACTGTCACTACCCAACCTTTTTATCACTAGCTGAATCACGGGCATGGGCATCATGGGTAATACTATCAAACTATAATTCCAGATATTGTAATCACCTGCCATACCACGGACACGAACATTACACTAGTAATTTAAATGCATTACACCAAACTAGAAATGTTGAATGAATTGAGGCAGGGTGTATGTGAGGAATATTTGTAGGCCTACATTGATGGGTCTCCAATAAAATTATAGTATATTCTTTACCTTGTGTCAGGGCAATTGAATGCTGGTCGCCACATGCAACTTGAGTCACTTGAGTGTTGCACAGTTCTTTTAGAGGCCTGAAGAAGACAGAATACAGGCAGCTAAGTATGGCGCCACACCATTTAAGTGAATATGGATTTACAGTATTTATAGTGTAATCTGTCAAAATGGTGAGTTGGCTATTATATAGCATAAAGGACTTGCCTCTCAGACTCACAAACATACTGACCTGACAATGTTAGACGACTCCATGATTAGAACCTTGCCTTCCTCAGACAGTAAAACAGCAAAATTGTCACCACAACTCACTGCATGAATCTTCTCCTCACAGTTCACACTCTCTAAGGATAGATAGGCCTACAATGTCAATTACCTACCATTTTTTCAGGGACACACATCATTTTCATCAACATATATTTACATACCATGATCTATCTATCTAAATGAAGGCAAAAAAACGTAAGCTTACTCAATTTTGCTGTGTACCTTCTTCCATCTTTGTCCTCTCGAATCCGAACAATCGAAGCTTTTCCATCAGTCCTGACGAACGCGACCGCGCTTAGACCTGCGGAGAGGTCCCTAACATCGGATCTTAAATTTGTAAAATTAATAAAATTATTCTGATTGATTGGATTTGAACCATCCAACTTCCTTAAACCGAAGCCATAATTAGTGTCTTCTCCCCATGAAAACATAATTTAAAGTATATTCAAAATATTGAGGTAGGTGCACTGTTCAGTTTCCACAGTCTGAATGAGCTCTGAAGATAACTGCCTATATATTTCCGCATTTACGTAAAGGCAGCAACAAAGCAAGAAACGAAAATGAAACTTGATTAGGATATGGTTTACTCGGAACAGAAACTCAAACACAATCAACCGGTTTTGAGCAGCATGGTTGAGGGCAGTGCTATCTGTTTTGTTGACAGAACTAGAATGCTCAGAAAATGAAAGTGATTCTTAGTGTCGGTGAAAAACCGACCGGGAGTGTAGTTTGGAGTGTAGTATAGTGTGTGTGTGTGTGTGTGTGTGTGTGTGTGTGCTGAAGATAAGGAAGTCGTGGATGGAGAGGGGATTGCTTATATTAATGTTTATGGCTGTTACTGCTGTAAATTGGTTAATTATTTCTTTGTATTTATAAATGTGGAAACGAAAGTTGGCTAGAACAGTTGGCTAGAACAGTTGTCTTGTCTAGTACATAGACTTGTATTTTAATTTTTTTATTTACCTTTATTTAACCAGGCAAAATCCTTTAAGAACAAATTCTTATTTCCAAGATGGCCTGGCAAAAAGCAAAAGCTTTTTGAGGGTGAGGGGGCTATGGAATAAAAATCTGGTTAAAAGCATAACGGCACACAACTACAGCAGTACAACATACAGAAGGGAATTTGTACATAGGGAATCAGAGCATATAAAAATGTAAAGCACAAGAACACTAAGCAAGACAGAGACTATTTACATCAGACACCAACCACAATCAAGACATAGACTGACTGGCAGGAATGAACAGAGGATGCAGGCAGGTGAAAAACAGACAAGGCAACATTGGTGCAACAGTAGGACTAAACTAGACAATTGGCAACAGATCATACAGACAGACCATGGGGATGAATAGACAAGACAAATCGATATGGTAGTGGCCAAAAAGTGAGTCTAACTGAACATTCTTGGGGAAATATATAATTTATCCAAATGTGGAATTATTTAATTTTTGTATAAACCGTAGAGTATGCTACCCAGCTGACACAGCAACGTTGTGACAAGATATATCTTGTCGAACCTGGCTCATAGTACTAGTTTTTTCATACAATAATTTTTCCAGATTTTTGCTACATTTGACACCAATCCTAAATGGGTAAACTAGCATCGAGAGATGGGTGGACGATAATGGGGCCCCTTACTTATAAAAAAAAAAAAATGTCGGCCACGAGAAAATGAACGAATCACTCTCTGAGACTCGTTACTCCCGAGTCGTATTGTACATTATGTGTAACTGTTTGCAATGGTTTGCAAGGGTACAAAGTTGTCTATCAAAAGGGTAGGCCTACCCCCACCCCCTCCAAAGACAAGCGTTTGTACCATTTTAAGTACACCCTGGTACTTCTATTTCTGAGTGTTAAGGAAGGCTTAAAATCCAGTGACTTTTCTCAATTGCTCAATAGCAGAATACCAATGTAAATTGACCTGTATTTTTTATTTATCATGATATCCTATTTTAATATACTGAATTGGCCCATGTCGGTCTGTAAAGTAGTTTAACAGTGCAGAGAGCTTAAAATTACCAACTATTGTTGCTGTTCATCAGGATTTCTAGTCTAACTATGCAGTGAAATTAATTAATGTCTATCCTTATCATTACTTGTTGTGATCAAGTCTTGATAAAGAAAGACCACTAGGAAGATAGTCCACAAAGTTTAGCTTTGCTGATCCCTTTCCAATAGGAATAAGGTGGTAGAAAATGTTAGGAAGCTAAATATTTGTCAGATACACTTGTTTTCGACACTCATATTGTAATCAAACCTGTTTTCTTTATTATTGTATAACCAGTCTTGACTATTACATTACTCACTGTTCATGTATCATATCAGAATGCAAACCAGTAACTTAATCTGTGTCTTAGACTTCCATGCTGTCCTGTCTATCTACGGTGTGATCCAAGCTGCTGGGACGTTGGACATCCACACCTCTTATTCAGCTTTCTGGATCACTTCACACCAGTCTGAGCAGAGCTCAGGGACTGCAGCATGTTTACATTATAGCTTACCTTTACATGTGTTTGTTTAGGAGATGTTTTTTACTTCTCCAGAATCTACTAGTAATAGGCTGTTGAGAGACCGTTTCTCTGTCATGGGTGTTTCTATGAAACACCACATTCTGATTCTCATCATGAGCATGGCGGTGAGTAGAAGTGATCCTTTGTATGTATGTATTTTTGTCTCATTTTACTATAGCTAAAACGAATGCCACCGTTTTTAGACTTAAGAAACAAACAAATCAGCCTAAAGGGAATAAAATAACATGGTATACAGTCATAAGTTGGAATCACCAATGATTGCTACATTGAGTAAGCATGCACCACATTTTTGTAAAAGACGCCTTTCATGTGAGCTATCCCTTTCACACTTGTGTCAGGCTGGTAGAGTAACCAAGGCTAACACAACAGCCTTGCACTCTGTTGATGACCAGTATCTCAACTGTGGAGAGGGAATACTTAAGAAAAGTTCTGGAACCAGGAGGATTGCTGGAAAAAGAACTGCAAGCAAACTCGGATTAATTGGAAGCTTGGAAAGATGGGAAAAGGTGTAGTGAGCAGATACCAGGAGCCCAGGAGGAGCACAGTATTGCACTTGTAGTTTTCACAAGCAACTTTATCTTCTATTATAAATTCAATTCCGAGGTAAGGACCAAAGGAGCAAATGCTGATATTTATAAAAGTGACTCGCTACAAATCTCTTCACTTTCTATTGACAGATGCCCTTAGAAGGCTGAAGCTAAATATTTGTCAGATACACTTGTTTTCGACACTCATATTGTAATCAAACCTGTTTTCTTTATTATTGTATAACCAGTCTTGACTATTACATTACTCACTGTTCATGTATCATATCAGAATGCAAACCAGTAACTTAATCTGTGTCTTAGACTTCCATACTGTCCTGTCTATCTACGGTGTGATCCAAGCTGCTGGGACGTTGGACATCCACACCTCTTATTCAGCTTTCTGGATCACTTCACACCAGTCTGAGCAGAGCTCAGGGACTGCAGCATGTTTACATTATAGCTTACCTTTACATGTGTTTGTTTAGGAGATGTTTTTTACTTCTCCAGAATCTACTAGTAATAGGCTGTTGAGAGACCGTTTCTCTGTCATGGGTGTTTCTATGAAACACCACATTCTGATTCTCATCATGAGCATGGCGGTGAGTAGAAGTGATCCTTTGTATGTATGTATTTTTGTCTCATTTTACTATAGCTAAAACGAATGCCACCGTTTTTAGACTTAAGAAACAAACAAATCAGCCTAAAGGGAATAAAATAACATGGTATTCAGTCATAAGTTGGAATCACCAATGATTGCTACATTGAGTAAGCATGCACCACATTTTTGTAAAAGACGCCTTTCATGTGAGCTATCCCTTTCACACTTGTGTCAGGCTGGTAGAGTAACCAAGGCTAACACAACAGCCTTGCACTCTGTTGATGACCAGTATCTCAACTGTGGAGAGGGAATACTTAAGAAAAGTTCTGGAACCAGGAGGATTGCTGGAAAAAGAACTGCAAGCAAACTCGGATTAATTGGAAGCTTGGAAAGATGGGAAAAGGTGTAGTGAGCAGATACCAGGAGCCCAGGAGGAGCACAGTATTGCACTTGTAGTTTTCACAAGCAACTTTATCTTCTATTATAAATTCAATTCCGAGGTAAGGACCAAAGGAGCAAATGCTGATATTTATAAAAGTGACTCGCTACAAATCTCTTCACTTTCTATTGACAGATGCCCTTAGAAGGCTGAATAAGATTGTTTGGGTGCCTACCACTGGGCAGGTGCTTTCATGGAAGGCTTTTGCACCACTGAGTTCAAGGTGGTGTCATGTCAAGCAACTGATGTGAATGATTATTCTTGTCTACGAGACACTGAGATGATAATCCTTCCATATGAGTAATTTAAAGTAATCAATGTGGAAATTCTCACACATGAAGAAATTACATCCATTACTTTGAAACCTATCAGAGGGAAGTATCAGAGACATGAATGTTCATACCTAAGGTAATGTAATACCCATACATGATCAAACTTTCTAAAACAGATTTGCACTGTTTGTAGCCTACTGTCTCATGCAAACCTTTTCTTTTCTTCAGGCCTGAGAGGCTAACTGGTTCCTCCAACTCTTTGCCAAATGAAGGGACTATGATGTTGCTGCTGATGTCCAGTCTATTGAGTCTCTAAACACACTTGCAGCCGACATGAACACTGTAGCAATGTGTAAACTAAATAAAACAAAAAATACATAGTTACATACATGAATCTGTTTTCTTTGCACTTGAAAGTTGCCGTGCTGTTTTTCAGCTCTATCGTAATCTGAGAGCCTGTAATGAAACGATGGGTGGAGTTAGTCATGAGAGAGTTGCTTCACCTGTACAAGGAGCAGAGGGAATGTGAAAGCGATACATTATCCAATTGTTTGTTCATCAAAACAATGCAGTTCCTCTGAATGATGATAATGCAGTGGTATTGTTTGTGGTGACAAACTGATTTACAATGGATGTACAGATGAGGAGCATCTGAAATGTCCCTCTTTCAAAGCTCCATGGATCAAAACATGTCATAGTAGTAGTTGAAAGTATGAGTTCTTTGCGTTACCTGAATAGCCTGATTTAAAATAGGAGACGCAGAAACGTCAAGTTTTTATGACAATGATGGGGTAACAGAAGACCTATATACACTGATCAACATGACATAAACAATTGATAATGTAGGACACAGCAGACAATAGTAGGCTACATTCATTTACATAAATACACATTTGCATGAATGTACAAAATCAATGGCAATTTGTTCATAAGAATAAGTACTTGCTTTTATGATACATACATTTTTTAAGAAGATGTGGAGGTTGACCATGTTTCAATTGTGATCTGAGAAATGTAGGTATGAAAGCAACTGAGAAAAACTGCATCCGGATCACTTTAAGACTAAGATGTATTTAATTGTGGGAATGTATATGAGTCATCCATCTGTACGCAACATAGTGCAGCTCCCCCCACTTACGTGCTCCAGTGTCTACCACATGAAATTCACCATTTACATTTTACCATCCTGTCACCCTTTAAATTGAATAGTCAGTGGTCAGAGATTTGTCCTTTGGTTACTCTGCCAAACACTATAATCTGGTTAAACACACATTTCTTCTCCCATCATGACTCCTCATCACCCAATACTTGTTGTTCTGTGTTACCCCTAGAGGGTAGTCGATCATCAGAAATTCCACAGAAGGACACCGTGTGATTCAACACTAATGATTATCATATTGTTATTGAACAACAGTATTTTGAAATACCCATTTTAAATACTAAAATTACTATTACTATACTATTATTATTTTTGTTTGTAAAAATGAATGTTCCATGTAATACATATAAAGTTGTTGGATTGAAATAAAATGGAAATTAAGCTGGAGCATGGTTTTTAATAAATGAATCCTTGTGATATGGCCTCACTAATCATCACACTCATCATGATATGTTTTATAAGACTCAAAAGAGTTTTCCTTAAAAGTGAAGTACTGTCTGTGATTCTGACCGACTCAACAGGACACAGCTCCTGAGGTATGCAACACTGATGTTACAAAAGTCTGGTAAAGACAATGTTGAGAAAATCCCACTGTGCCTGTAAAATAATCCTGAATGCACAGCCAGATCTTAGGTTAGCAAAACTGGTCCACACCAAGCTCATGGAAAAAAACTATGTTATTTCCTTCAGGGGAAGAAAAATGATTGTGTTGCCAAGATAAGGGGCTTGGTTTCCCGCACAAGGGAGTGAAGAGGAAAATAGGGGGCACCGCTCATGAAGCCTGCAGGAAACTCTGATTTACTTTCTTGTTCTGAGTGATTTCACTAACAGCACTACAACATTTCCAATGGTATGTTTTTAAATCTGGATATTCTTACTTTTCCTCTCAAACGATATGCAGACAAAAGTTTTTAGAGCTATGTTATCTCATCTGGGCCAGGATTGTCTCGAGAGGGAGTAGTTTCAGGGGTAGAACATGTCTAGAGAGGGAGTAGTTTCAGGGGTAGAAAATGTCTAGAGAGGGAGTAGTTTCAGGGGTAGAACATGTCTAGAGAGGGAGTAGTTTCAGGGGTAGAACATGTCTAGAGAGGGAGTAGTTTCAGGGGTAGAACATGTCTAGAGAGGGAGTAGTTTCAGGGGTAGAACATGTCTAGAGAGGGAGTAGTTTCAGGGGTAGAACATGTCTAGAGAGGGAGTAGTTTCAGGGGTAGAACATGTCTAGAGAGGGAGTAGTTTCAGGGGTAGAACATGTCTAGAGAGGGAGTAGTTTCAGGGGTAGAACATGTCTAGAGAGGGAGTAGTTTCAGGGGTAGAACATGTCTAGAGAGGGAGTAGTTTCAGGGGTAGAACATGTCTAGAGAGGGAGTAGTTTCAGGGGTAGAACATGTCTAGAGAGGGAGTAGTTTCAGGGGTAGAACATGTCTAGAGAGGGAGTAGTTTCAGGGGTAGAACATGTCTAGAGAGGGAGTAGTATCAGGGGTAGGACATGTCTAGAGAGGGAGTTGTTTCAGGGGTAAAACAATATATTTTCCATCAAAGTAATACTGTCCTGCTCCTCTCTTATTGATCCTTCTAGAGAAGACGAATACAGGCCATTTCAATTTCTGGAAAGAGTTTGTTTGGTGTGTATACTCTATGTGTGTGTGTGTGTGTGTGTGTGTGTGTGTGTGTGTGTGTCTGTGTGTCTGTGTGTGTCTGTGTGTGTGAATTAACAAGGGATTGGATGAATGTGTGTTGCACTGTAAAAACACTGAATATATTTTAACTGGTTTTAATATTGTCTTATTCCATAACAGAAAAGTACGACATAGCTGGCAAAATGAGTGAACTGACTCTTGTATTTTTCCTGATTGCTACACTTAAGGTAAAGTAAAAACTTTCACATGGGATTATAAGGCTTTTGGAAAAAAAAGTTAAACAATCATATATATGTAGTAGATATACTGTATATATTGTGTTTAAGAATACTGCTCACGTAAGATTTGAATTTCTTTATTAGGAAATGAGATTTAGATCCTCCTACACAGAATTCCAAAGTATTGTACCTGTACTTGTATTTGTTACAAATAACAAATAAATTAATGGTACCACAGGAAACTCAGGGTGTATAGTTTGCTAAAGTAAATATCTCTACATTCCAAACCTCACCAGGTGATTGAGTCTAAACATCTGGACATGGCACCCAACGCAGTGGATGACCAGTTTAAAATGTGCCGGGACAAGATGTTCCAGGTAGTTAAAGGGAGTTTGTTGAACCAGGAGCTCAACACCACTGAGCTCAGCTCAGCCTGGCAACATGAAAACTGTAAAGTGCCAATAACAGGAGGAGATGAAATGCACACCAAAGCATTGGCGATTTATGGAAGCAATAAAAGGTTCCGTGTCAGTTTCACAAAGGCAGTTGAAACTCTGGGTGGAAATGCCGATGTGTACAACAAGGACTTCCAGTTCAAGTCTTTTCACTTCCTGCTAATGGATTCCTTACGGCTTTTAAAACCTACAAAGTGCCAGACTTTATTTCATGGATCTGAGACAAAGTACACAGCAGACGTAGGGTCCCAGGTCAGATTCGGCAGCTTTGTCACTGCCGAAAAAGAGCTTTCTAGTGTAGTTGAAGAGTCTGAAACCGTCTTTAGCATCACCACCTGCTCGGCCATTGACCTGTATAAGAGCGCATGTCAGCCAAGTGATGTTGGCTCCTGGCTGCTGTCCCCAGCAGAAGTGTTCCAGGTAGAGGAGGTCAAGAACCATTCTGATGACGATAACGAATACATTAAGATTGTCTTGAGAAGTTTCACGAATGAAAGCAACCATGACTGTCAATACAACTTTCCAAGGTAAGGCTGTCACCAGTATTGTGGAATACATTTTTCATATTTATTGCCCCTATTGCCCCTTTAGATCAAAAGTGGCTGAGACCTTAACGCCACATTTCCTGTTTATTCTCTTACCATCTTTGTCCAAGAATGACGGAATGTGTTTTATGTCTGTCTACACTGGAACGGTGTCACTATAAGTTCAGCTTCTGAGTTTGAAGTATTAGACAATCAACTGATTGGAAAGACAGTAATGCCCCTCGAGACCAGAATAATGACCAACTCAGACACACAGAGGTATTTGCAAGTCTCTCTAAGGTGTGAAGGCTTTTATAGTGAATAGAGAAAATGAAGATAATAAACAGCCAACTAGTGTTGGCTGTATGTTAGATCGTCTGATGTTTAACTGCCAGACAATCATGGAAACGACAGCTACAGTAATTTAAAACAATCTTCCATTTAAAAAAGTCTTAGAATCTAGGCTGATGTAAAGTGTAGTGGTTCTCTCAACCCCCAGACTAGTCTCCCCCAGGGCCATAGAAGGCCGTCCTTCAGCCTAAAGTATGTATTTTAGATAAAAATAGCAATAGTGGTTTCACTGATTGTGATCAACGTAAGCACATAGGACATCTTTGATTCCCACAGTATACACTGTGATTAGCTGCATGTATGATGATGTTACAGAATGTTTACCGTTTCAAAAACAATGTATCCTTTTGTACGTCTACTCCCTCTCAGACCTCCAGCAACTACTACAGTTCCAAGCTCCACTCCGGAATGGCTAACCAGCAAAGCGTTCCACCTGATGGCTTTGTCTCTTTCTGCCTCCCTGAGTATTGCATCTTACCAAGTCTGACCACAGAGAGAGAAAGGAAAAAAGAAAGAGAAATACATAAAAAAGCTTCCCTGTGTTCATAAATAAATACATCTTTCGCCTCAGCCTTCACCTGCATTCATCCAATTATTAAATTAAACAGGAAGTAACATTTGTGTTGCACCTTACGTTGTTTGTCTGCAAAATAAATGTCATGGCTTACCCATCAAGTAGTGTACATTATCTCTTTAAGACACATTAAATTGAAATGTGTTACTACCGTATACAGCATCATTCAACTAGGTCCTTATGTAAGTGGGAATTTGTGTTAGTGGTTGTGTGAGAGAAAGAAACAGAGGCAGTGAGAGAGACATACACAGTGAGTGTGAGAAAGAGTTAGAAACAACAGGCCAAAGAAGGATAAGAGAGACAGAGAGGAAGCTTCGCTTACTGGCATGTCCCACAGGAAGGGAATGGAAAGTATGCAGTGGGAGGGCTGGACCAACTCTTCAACATGTTTATCAGACTAGCTTCATAACTGCTGGCCTGGCAGCACTGCCTCAGGATAAGGATATCATTGTAGAAGGTAGAATGTCTCTACATTTAGTGGATCATTTAATCTCCTATTACTGACAAAAGAGGCTTGTTTGATTACATATACACTATTATAGTTAACCTTCTGAACTACACTTACTAATGTAAATCAAATGTTATTGCAATATTTGTATACAATTCAAGCAATCATTCTGTTAGAATCACATTGTTGTAAAAAGACACATATGACAGAGTTTGTCTGGTAAACTGATTGGTTAAGAACCAGGATATATCTCTTGAACATATTATGCACCAGCCTACGGTGATGTTCAGGCAAGTCTGTGCACCCCCAAGCCTTGACAGGATTTGAGCCAAAGTTTATTAAGAAGAATTAAGGCAAGCACTCACATGTACTATTAAGTCTAAGGGTAGGCTATTCAGCATGCCCTTCCCCACCCCACATGTTTAGCACACAGCCTCATAATGGCCAGAGTAGAAAAATGAACTAGATTGAGGATTGTTTCAATACAATAACATTTTTTGAACATTATTTGTACAAGAAAAATACATATTTTGAATCCAAAAAAGCCAACCAGCAATACAAACAAATCTAAATCTAGCAGGTCAATACATGAACAGATACCTAACAGCTCAGTATTTAACCTAAAAAAAGTAAAAGACTTAAGTTATTGGAACAAAAACATATTGGAACCCCCCCCCAAAAGTAATTGATGGACAAATGAGCAGTTAGATCAAAACACTTGGTGTATGCAGTATACAAAATAGGTTATAGGTGTAAAAGAGTGAGAGGAGGGGATGAGGGGGCAAGTGGAGCAAGAGATTGACACTGTAGAGAGAGGCAGACAACAGGAGGAAAGACAGTCATGTTTAATGAGAAGCCAGATCCTTGCATAATCTCTTTGCACAATATAAAAAAGCTTTTATATTGAGGTTAATACCTCAACACTGCCATAATCCTTTTATACTGTACAGTAATGCACTGTTTTTTCATCCTTATGGAATGCACAATGGTGTATATGTATGTGTGCATGTTTAGGCACATGCACTGAAGCAGGGCACAGTTTATGTACACTCTAAATCTTAATGAATACAGAATAAATAATACATTACAACCAGATAGCATCCAATTATGACATTTACCAATGTAGTATCACAACCATAAAAAGGAGTGATACCAGGTTACATTTACAGGTCCTTACTCACACACAAGAAAATTAGTCTGTATTCTCAGAAAAGTGAAACTTTTGTGGCAATATTATTGTTACAAAGCTTCAAATAATTTAAATTCAGCTGAAAGATCACTTCTAGCCTGCCTACCAATAACAGAAACAACAGACATGATGTTAATTCTTTTTCATTTGCGAGGAGATGCCATGTTCTTTCACTTCAGGAAATTGCAGATGGACGTTAAGGCATTTCATATGTTTTCAGTCCGGTGCCTCGAGGTTAAAGTCTACCCCAGGACGCACAGTCGGCACTGTTGTCAATCTGTCCATCAGCCAATTATCAGCCAAAATAAACAGATTTACTGTATGACGTTCATGATCCACATAAGGAACCTTGTAATACTTCTTTCTAACTGAATGTTCTAGAAAGATGACTGAGTCTGTACTGACTAGGGAGAGATTATTATGTGGGTCTGATGCAGTACACCTGCCATAGTCAAAACAATACCTATGGATATATAGAAGTTAAAGGCATCATCGTTTACTACATTCATATGCACTTACTGTAACAAAACGCTTAAGTCGGTATCATCACTACTAATTACAATCAATACTTATGAAAATTAGGTTCCGCAGAGACACATTGTGAGTTTGTACAGAAGAAGAGACTGGTTAAGAGTCACTTACACAGAGACAATCTCTAGTACTAATAGTTGAATTTAAAGCGCTGTGTTCTTTAGACATGATTCTGAAACATAATACAACCACCACTAACAATTACAGCACAGTAGAGGGCAGTAAAGATCTACTGCAACTACTACCATGGTGTTAATACTTAATCCACTGGTCCACAGACCCAGTGTTGATCTCTCTCTAACCTTGCCCCCAGTATTGACCTCTCCCCAAGTGCTAGCCTCTGACCTCGTCCGGCTCTCAGGAGAACTGCTCCTTTGGATCCTCGGGGTGGCTGTACAGGCTAGATCTGACCACGGTTGGGTCAGAGCATTCTGCGGCGGCGGCCTCTCCATTGGTGTGGGAGGCAGGGCTCTTCTTCTTCTTGCTACGGTGGCTGCTGATACTGGTCTCCATACGTGACAGCGTGCACATGCTGCTCTGGTTGCCAGGGCGGAGTCGGGTCATCTGCAGCTCCAACTCATCGTAACTGGACACGTGCACGAACGGGCACCAGCGGAACGCTCGCTTGAAGCCTGCCCGGAACCTGGGACCCAAACGGAGACAAACTCTTTTATGGGTTGTCACAATCAAATGTGAGAAGTAAATACAAAACACTGATTTCTCTAGTATCCCGGTACTGTATCACAGATGTAGACATGGTCAACTGAAACTATGTTGACATGCAGAATGCAAAACTTTGCTTTAGTCGCTTTATATCAGTGTGTGTGTGTGTGTGTGTTTAGCCTACCTGCTATTCAGACAGCAGTAGATAATGGGGTTGTACATGGTGGAGCTCATGGCCAGCCACAGCACTGACAGGTACACCTGCTGGATGGACTTCCACCTGTTCAGGTACTTGATGAGGCCCGTCACGATGAAGTAGACGTGGTACGGCAGCCAACACAGGGCGAAGGTCACCACCACGATGATCATCATCTTCACCACCTACCAGAGAATGAGTCAAATGAGTGTAATATGTGTGCTTGTTTGTGATAGAGTTGAGAAGATACATTTCAATGGAATCAAACAGGTAAATAACAGAATTGCTGCCCCAATTGGTCAACTAAAATGACCGTGAGCTGAAGACAGAGGGACCTGTGGACACACACACTCGTGCACACAGCCACACTGCCTATGTTGACACCTCTCACACCACCAAAATAGCTGCCCTTCCCCTGCCAGTCAAATCTCAAATGCCGTCTGTATTTTAAAACCAGAATAAAACGTAAAGAAAAGCTGAAAAAATAACCATCAAGCAGAAAGGCGGAAATGGTCAGTGACACATCACCCTGAGAGCATGTTCATTTATGAGTAATGCAGTGCACAGGGTTTTCAGATAAAAAGAGAATTCTACAGATGGTTGGTGACTATCACCAACAGCGTGCGACACACTGTTCGTCACATGCTGTGTATCACAGCCTCGCATTGTCTTAGGCCAGGTCTGTGTGGGGTTGAAAGTACTCGAGACCAATGTGGGCAGCGCCAACCTTTCATTTGTCAGGTGGCTATTTTAATCTCTCTGTAACACCATTAACAAAAAAAAATTAAGGACAGGAACCATAGCTTTTTCTATAATACATATACTGTATTATTGTGTTAAAAACCGCAATCAAAAACTGTCCTTCAGATAAACCACAAAGGCTAAATTGCATCCACAACACATACATGCCAACTATAACCATTCTTAAAATGCACAAAACACACTCTAGAATCACTACAGCATTATAAGACACTGAGCCGGTCCTCTTCCAGACACACTCATGTGATAAGAAACCAATATCCCTTTAGGACAATGAGACCTTCATCTCCAGGAGCCAGTGCTTTCAGAGAGATAGCAGTGGGCTGATTGCATCTTTTAAAGTCACCAAAGATCCCCACAGAATCTTCCAATATCTCCCATAGCAGCAATGCGCTGTTGTTGTGGCCAATGACTGCTTTACATACTCATATTCCTTCTCAGGTCTTTTTGTCTACGAGTTCTGAATATGTTATGGCGGTTTGGTTTTTGAGATTTCACTCACAAATATGTTTTTTTTTCTGTGAGGAAGGTTTCTTTTTATCTCTGGAGAGTGCCCATTAACCATCTGCTGTTCCCACTTCATCATGCCTGAACTGCCAGTGAACAGGTGAACCTGTGGATTTGGCCGTGATTGCCTTCTGTCAATCCAATTGTCCCTCTAAACACCTGATTAGAAATGACACTGATTGTTTTCTGGTGAGTCGCAGGGAGCAGGCATTCAAAAGCATGATCTGGGACTAGAGAGTGAACCATGGTCACCTGAAGTACATTCATCATAGCGCCTTCAAGGGGTGAGGTTTTACCTGGGCGCAACAAGAGGGAATCTAACTGTCATACAGGAATCCAAACATCAAACCGTTAGACCAAAGAGGAACTCCTGAACTGGACTGGGGGGAGGCAGTGTGCACAATGACTAGCAGGGCCACTTTATAAAAGAACTGTTATTGCTAACTGCTAAGTCCTTTCAGAATCCCAACCAATATAGCAGACTAGCAATTTTGAAAAAAGACGCAATACCACTTTCCTGCCAGGAACATTCCACCCACCTCCAGGACGGACTCCTTCCTTCATAGTGATATATTTAGTGTTCATCAAAGTGAAGGAAACTATTGTGTGGATGACACATCTGGCTCTAATGAGACAAGAGAGCAGTGCATGATGGTTAGCTCTCGCCCCCTCGTCTGACAAAGGCTGACAAATAGAAGGAAAGGTCGTCCGCTGACGAGGCCTCCACAGCTGCTCATCAGGTGTGATGACGGCGGGCTGGTGAGGAGCTTGTGTGGGGCTCAGGGGCAGACAGATGAGGCTGTTATCAACCTCCACCAGCTGTGTCACACCTGAGAGGGGTGACCATAACTGAGTAATAAAGACCTTTCATCTCCAACCTGGGAGACAATTTATTTCATGATCGGCTGTCCCTTGGATTGTTTCAACTCTTTCCTATGAAATAATGCAAATTGTCTGCTGAATTAAAATGATTTATCTGGAAAATTAATTAAATTAAACAGGCACCCACAGTGGAATGTAAAACAAACCAGGGTGGCCTTTTTGGAGGTTTCTTTGATAATACATCAGAAACGTTTTGACTGAGATCCAAGAAGTATCAAAACATCTTAAAATGGAGTTGATGTTTCACCTGTTCTGTCCATGTATACGCGCACACACACATGACTGCATCTGCAATACCTTATCACCATATTCAAGTATCGAACTATCTAAATCTCCTGCTGCAATCAGGTCAGAAAATAAACTGAATGAATCGGAGCTTTCGCTAAGGACCTCCCCTGGCACCGTAGATAGGTGTTCCCAAATAATCCCAGAGAGCACCCTGTGGTCTCAGTCATTTATGAGGATGATATTTGCTTTGTTAATCCTACAGATTAAAAGATGGATGTTGATCATGCGAGTTGTGAAGGATTTAATCCCCACATAACCTGACTGAGTTTGTGGTTCCCACGGCTGAATATGCACCATGGCCGTTATTACATAATGCATGTTATGATTCACTAGAATTCATTTTCTACTCTAAAACCATTTCTTTGTCTTTCAATTGGGGCATCACTGGACAGACATACAATGAATCAAACTAATAAAAAATACAATGTTCCCTTGATGATTGCGGGATTAAAATAAATCAAAGATGAGGTCACATGGTTTGTAGCGGTGTCGCACCTTCCTCTTGGCTCTGAGCTGGCCGTGGTAGTTGTCTGAAGAGTCCCCAGGGATCTCTCCTCCCCACAAGGTCACGCCCACGATGGTGTAGGTGATGCCCATCACCACTAGGGGCAGCAAGTACACCAGCACCATCACGATGATGTGGTACCTGCCCACAAACAGACAGCAAATATGATAGTTTATCAGTATACTTCCCCACCCAGACACAATGAGGAGAGATATAAACACCCACAATTACTGGGGTGATGGTGATAATTTCCCAATCTGCTATTCAGTTATAATGAAGTGCTTTGGAGCGGGCGTGTGTTGTTGTGTGTGTATGTGTGTGTGTGTGTCTGCATATGTGTGTGTGTGCTTGTATAGGTGTGTGTGCCCCCTCACATGAATGAGTCGTCCGCGGGTCGAGGCCAGGCCACGTAGCAGATGGTCCTGCGAGGCATCCTGCGGAGGGTGGAGTAGAAGCAGAGAGGGAAGGCCAGGGCCACAGCCAGGGCCCAGATACTCACGATCACCACCTTGGTGGCAGTGGCCGACAGGCGAGGCTTCAAGGGATGGATGATGGCCATGTACCTGTGCAGGTCAGAGATCACAGGGTCCAGATGTCAGAGGATCAGAGATCAGCACTGGGGATCAGCTCTGGATGGTTTTCTAGTAATGTCACCAGATATCTTTTCACAAAACAATGGCTGAACTCTCACTCACTTGTGCAAGAGGTAAGCGTGAGTTTCATTTCTATTGTGGTATCACAATAGAAATGAAATGGTCTGGAGCCAGCATATTTACACATCATCCAGGGTCATGTGGAAATCGTAATATGAATGATCTCTAAGACAATGTGCGTTACTATGGCTCAATCATAACAACGATCAGTTTACACACTTATGATAACATAGGCCGATGTATTCATTGTACTTGTTTAGTGTCCCCAACTCACCTGTCGTAAGCAATTGCTGTCATCGAGTAGATACTTGCGAAGACGGCGGTGACTGGGAAGAAGTTGTGGAACTTGCAGTAGGCTTCACCAAAGTACCACTCGCCATGGGCAGCGTAAATAAAATTTATCAGCGTGTTAAACGCAGCCATCGAAGCGTCAGAGAAAGCCAAGTTGAGCAGGAAATAGTTCGTCACGGTTCTCATCCGCTTGTGAGCCAATATGATCCAGATCACAATCAAGTTTCCAAAAACCGCCACGGCTAGCACGGAGCTGTATGCTACTGACCATAACGCAATACGCCACGGGGGTTGAACGAATTGATTCGTAAAGTTCCTTGTTGTGTTGGATCCGTTGTTTGCCGCCTCCATTTTTCACGTCTTTTCAATCAAATAGCCTATTCAAATGGAGTCGATGTGGAAGCAACAAGTCCCATTGGTACAAACCCCCAAAATACGCACTGGGACACAAATACGGGTTTAGTCATTCAATGTCTCCGTTGCTATTTTATGTTCAGAACTGAACACTATGTGTTGTTGATATGATTTCAAAAAATGTTGTCTACGTAGTGTCAAATTACGCATGATGCCAATTTACGCAAAATCTCGGAGCGCACGTTACCGTCGATACGTGTACAGAAAACCTATCATATTAAAAATTATTTAATCTTGAAGGTAATACACAGAGCTGCTGAGTCGTGGTCTACATCCAAACAATGGTATAGTCTAGTGGTTGTCAGCCTTGTGCCATCAGTCACTCGGCTCCCCACCCCAGCATCTATTGCACTTCCTCTCTCTCCGCGTTTTAATATAAACAGATTTAATGTATGAGTCAAAGGGAGTCTCATCAGGTTTGTCGTCCCCACAAATGAGAAGCTAGCATATGGCCAGCTCAGAGTTTGGTGCCGGTTGGGGGGACTGTAAGGACGTGCGTAATCGTGATTGACTGCAAGCAGTGGCACCTAATAGCAGTCTGTTGCCACAGTTGTCGAATATCCATACATGAGCCCCCATTCTGTTTGGACGGAATTACGTGGATTCACCTAGGACTCTTGTCACATTCTCCGAAATAAATTATGAATACATTCCCTTGGCAGATGTACAGCTGTATACAAACGTATGCTAATAAATATGCAACGGTCTGATAGCAAGTCACCAAAAACCCACAATAGCTATTTTTGCTGGAGGTTCATCCTCTAGCCTCAACTACTTTTACACAGTTTAAGACACCATCCAGGTTAGCTGTCGCATGATTCCATACATACACAACTTAAGTGAAGATTAAAAAAAGGAAAATACTGTGTTATGGTAAAGACCCATGGAAACAGATTACCGAAATGTCAAAACCTGGCAAATCACTAGTCATCATGTCCATGTGTGCTATATGAGTCACAGAGATCGACTGTAGAGCATTATGGCAAGCCGTTTTATCATTTAACCAATGAATTCATCAAGAATTCATTGGTTAAATGATAAAACTGCTTGCCATAGAGCATGGGGGCAGGTGTGATAAAGCCATTTCCTCTCACCCTGCGCTAAACCATTGATGTTACCCACAGGTGACTGTCACAGAGCCTTTCCCAATTATTCTGCTCTCCTCCTGGTGGGCTCCTATGCCAATTACCAGGGATTAGCGATGGTGTTCCCATTTGAAGGAGCTCTGTGGTAAAGCTTGTGCCCCTGCATGTGCCCGTGAGGATAGGTCAATTAAGTGGCTTTGTACACGGGCACCCAGCTGTGTGGAAATGAAGAACTGGGTGTGGAAGTTCAACTTTTCCTATCTGAGAAGGGCACGGAGGTGAAGGTGTTTTGCTATGTGACCTTTTCTGACGATCAAGCACACCCTTGTGGAGAAACAATTTTGATGACGGGGTCCACAAATACACACACACACAGACATACAGACACTCAAATACACCGTAGGTACAGATGCACACATAAACACACACACAGATCGATTGTACATATACAGTACCCTGGTACACATGCATACGTAGTGTGTTAACAAACCCTCTCTCTCTCTCTCTCTCTCTCTCTCTCTC
This sequence comes from Hypomesus nipponensis, assembly GCF_054491055.1. Taxonomy (NCBI): domain Eukaryota; kingdom Metazoa; phylum Chordata; class Actinopteri; order Osmeriformes; family Osmeridae; genus Hypomesus; species Hypomesus nipponensis. The sequence goes on along the minus strand of NC_140382.1, from coordinate 10,312,865 downwards.
TCTCTCTCTCTCTCTCTCTCTCTCTCTCTCTCTCTCTCTCTCTCTCTCTCTCTCTCTCTCTCTGTCTCTCTCTCTCTCTGTCTCTCTCTCTCTCTCTCTCTCTCTCTCTCTCTCTGTGTGTGTGTGTCTCTTTCTCACAAAACACAATTGAGACACAGTTTTGTGAAGTAGCACTGTTTCGAGGTATTCTTCCTTCTTAGAAGGTCAGACAGACAGTGTCCTCTCAACAGGGCGTTCATAATTAGTCTGCCCACCCCCGCACCTGAACCACTCCTGGTTTGAAAGGGTGGGATGTCACTTAAACTGTCTGGCCCCAACATGAATACACCTTTAAAGGTTATAAGTCATTAAAAAAAACTAAATGGCCAACCTTTAAGACACTATTGCTTTAGGCCTATTAGTCCCCCTTTCATCCATGTATAATTTAGGAGTAACTTCGGCAGGGGGAGGAACGGGTGGTACACTGTTTGTAATAGGCTCTGTCATCTTTCTTGTGGGCTCTGTCATCTCTCAAGATTGGACACTCTGGTGACAGATGGCAGCTCAGCCAGGAGATGAATGGCTTTGTGTGTGTGTGTGTGTGTGTGTGTTTGTGTGTGTGTGTGTGTGTACACGTGTGAGTTTCCATGGAACACAGGGTGATTTGGCACAATGTTAAATCGGTCCTCAGAACTGAATGTGTTTGAAGCGTGGGGCTGAGCTGCAGGGTGAATGAGAGGGTAACTGCCCTCCTTGGAGGTAAAAAGAGTTGAAATTGGGCGCCTCTTAGAGGACGATGTGACCTGAGCTGCTTAGTGTTCAAAGGCCTTGCTGATTGAAAAGCAATTGTGAGTGTGTGTGTATGTGTGTGCTTGTGTGCAATAATTCGTAGTGAGACATGATAATGCCAATGATTCCAAAGATGATGACCAATGCATCACAAATAGACCTGTCAGAAAATCAACTCTTGTCTTGACTCCAGTAGACTCCAGGAGTGTTCTGAGACAGGCATATAGTCTGATATAACACATAGTCCAAAGGAATCGCTTGTACCAGATATTAAAAACCACAGGGTCTGATTGTGTTTTTCATCTGGAGTTTTATTTCACTTGTTCTATCATTTGCATCTGTGTTACTGTCCCCTTGTGGTTAAAGTAGGCATTACAGTACATTTACATTTAGTAGACGCTCTTATCCAAAGAAACTTACAGTAAGTACAGGTGCACTCCCCCGAGGCAGGTAGTGTGAAGTGCCTTGCCGAAGGACACAATATAATTTGGCACGGCCAGGAATCGAACCGGCAAACTTCTGATTAATAGCCCAATTCCCTAACCGCTCAGCCATCTGACCCCCCAGTAACTCATTTATGTTCCCTCCCCACTCGCAGTTTGTTTGGCAAGTGTTGTTGTTTTTGTCTGTGTGAGCCTGTGTGTACATGTATGTGTGAGCCTGTGTGTATATGTTTATTAGAGAGATTCAAATAGTCTCTAATACACATCAAAAATAAATAGCACGGTTCTGTGTATAGTAATCAATGAGATGTATGTCTGTAATGACTCCAGCTGGGAACATGGCTATGTTAATGCTTTGTTTATCTGCATCTCCACATCCCTTTCACCAATATAATAAGGCCTTGCTGAGACAGTACCGGTAACCTTACTGCCTGCACCTTTGGATTTTCCTAATTTAGTTTTTTTCAGCAAAGTTGTTATTTATAACACAGGTTCCTGAAGTGCACTCTAAACCTTGTAGAAGCATGCTGGTGCTAACAGCTAATACATGTCCTCATATACACACCTGCCCCATTCTGCAGCACTGCGGGACTTTCCTCACACTTGGTTTATCGACAGTAGACAGCCATGGGTGACCTTTTTCACTATTCCAGCTCCGGTATTAGATACAACAAAACTCAGGAGGGCGCAAGGTGATAAAGACCTCGACGGGAGGCGTCTTCAAAAGGCAAGACAGAGGGAGGAAAGACTGAGAGACAGACAGATGGACAGACAAAGAAAGAGATACTCATTCAAATGCCAGCAGGGACACAGTGCCTGTCGAAGGACTTTCACATCAGCATCAACAAAATGGACCTGATGAACTGTCTACATCTGGTCCTAGATTATGTGCCGTATCGACTATGCACTGTTAGGGTCAAAATGACTGCTATTTGAAAAGAAGCGTTTTAATGTAGTATTTCAACTTTGAGAAGGGAACATGCGTGGAGGAATACATTACAACTGAGAGGGAGAGTAGCGTGGGTTAAGGAGCGCCTGCAACAACCCTTGTCTAAATGGGCAGCCGCCACCATAAGAATGACCTGCTTGTTAAACTCTGTCATATGGAGTTGAAGGAGAAGAAGATGGCTGCTGAACACCAAGTCATACATTTACTACTTAATGGTGTGGGCTTCTTTTCCAAAAAATAAAGCTGGACTATATCTGACATAGAAATGCATGACAGTTCTTGAATACTGAATGCTCTTAAGTGTGGCAGTTCTTTTTAAAGAAAACTAATTTGCTTCCGATTGATCCTGTCAAATGTGGAGAAAAATTGTTAGTCTCTAACAAGGAGGTTCCTTGCACCTCCTAATCAAGCATAGGAAAGTAAGATTATGTATTTATAGATATAGATCTCGGAGGTGAGTCATACTTAAATTATGTCTCCGCCCCATTGATTATAAAGTAACTACATGACTACTGTGTCAGGCATGACCAAGTGTGCATGTCAAGTCAATGCCAATATGTGTTTTCTGTATGTATGGAGTAATTGGTTTGGAAATGGAATGGCTCTCTTCCACACACCTATAAACTACTGAATTTCCTTCAATATTAACAAAGCAAACATATTTGAAAACACAAAGATTTGCCATAGTATACTAATGAGTAAGGTAATAGACGGGAATTCATATTTATATGCATCAATCAGATATAATGATGATTCGTGTTGCCTGATCTCTTGACATAAACCCTGTCCTCTCAGACACCTTAGAATGCTTATTATTATTATTACTATTATTTTATATCATTACAACACCAGTGTTGTAAAGCAATGCAAGCCTGTCACAAGCGCACATTCATAGTGTTGAACTATGGAACCCAATCAGTTCTCGTGGCCTCTTCATAGTGGATCTATGGGAGAAAAACCAGGGAAATGTAAAACATCAATATCTAGAAGACTTAATGATCAGCTAGGTGACTCCCAGAGAGTTAGGTAGAGCGATAAGATCACATCCACATGAAACAGGTAACACATCGGGAATGAAGGATACATATACAGGCATATTTACCAATAGGTTGAGGATCGAAGATTGAAGATTTGCAATAAAGAAATGTGGTTATGTTTTGAGTTCTGTCTCATCTAATGCTAAAATTACATTTCAATGTGTCGTCGTTGAGACCTAACTTGTATTAGGAGAATCCTCTTGTGAATCAATGGAGTAATGGATCTTCTAGGACTTTAAACATTCCAGACCAACATCCAGTCATATCCTTCATGTGATTCAACAGTGTTCATCAGGCCCTGACTATTTCTAACGTTTCCAACGGTAACACTGTGATATTGAAACATATGATGTTATATATTAATTTTGCCACACTCGATGCTAATGTCAATGAGACTTCACTTATTCAGAGTGACTGAAGAGGCTTATGAAACAATAGGGCAAGTTTTTAAAAACATAGACATTGAATCAGAGTTAACATGGACGTACTTCGAAAGAAAAACAAAACACAAACCAATGCCTGCATTCACAGTATACTAAAGCAGTTGTCCATTATAGGAACGTGATATGCCTGAGGCTTAGCACAGTTACTGTGGTAATCACCAAGGCCTGTGGCCGTAGCAACCGGTTGTTCTGGTGATAAATGTACCGTATGTTGGGGCTGTTTCATTCTTTTTTACTCACTGTCTGTGTCTGTGGACAATATTGTAGATTCAGTACCAACAGAGTACCAACAGTACGTGACTGGTGAGAAGTGTTGACGTACATTCCTCAAGGCTAACAGGACAGGAAATTGCTTTGTTCCATGAACCAACACAACAAAAAACAAATTTCTGCAGGTTTAACAGCAACAAAAAAAAGAAGCTCAAAGGGCAGCTGTTAATGTTTTCTAAAGTCAATCAATTTAGGAGTATGGCACCACAAACGCCTGACAATTTGAAGTCAAAACACACATAAGATGAAAAACATGAACTAAGAAGACATCATTTCCATTAGTCACTTAATGGTAGTGATAAGTGATAAGAATGGTTTATTGTTTCAGTGCACGGCCCTGCTGAAGTTATCAAACACTGTTCCTAATCACAGACTGAACAGCTAAGTCTGTCGAGTGGTCCTGGCTGCAGGGAAGCCAATGAATCAAGGTTTTAATCAGTGACATACAGACTCAAGAAGAACTGTCAGAGAGGAGAGGATGAGGAATATGATCTCAAACAAGGTTTGAATTGCTTAAGATTTTTGTATGGGGCTTTCATTGCAAAAAAATGTGTGTGTGCATGTGATGACAATGTATGCAGTTGTGTGTGCACCGACTACTAGCATGTGCTCGAAAGTGTGTGCGTGCACAATGGTGTTTCTGAGTGATTGCATGTGTGTGTGTCTATTAAAGGGAGGAGGGGGTACTCAGATCCAGCTCTCGCTAAGCATCCTGAAACGCTGTCTTGATTTGATCTGGCCGGCCGGGACACAAAAACTTCTCAAGAACTGATTAAGTGCTCGTCTATGCCGAGAGCCTCATCTTGAGAAGCTCCCATCTTCCTCTAATTAGGACACATTATTCTGAAGAAGAGGGCAGATTAAAATAAAAGGGGGTTGAGGTCCTCACAAACAAACTGTAATCATGTTTCTATGGAATAACTCTCTGTAAAATGGGACTTGATTTTGATAACTGGATTGGCAGGGGTCATCTGTCTTGTAAAAGCGTACTGCGACTGAAAAGTATCATCCTGAGCAGTGTGGGTTGCCATTGTTTTCCCCTCTGGAAAGGATATCAACAGGAGATGAATCACCTCTGTAGTCTTCTGATTATACATGCCATTAAGGTTTTATAGAGTAGAGTATGAGACCATCTTTTTTTCCCCCCGAATACCCACATGGGCAATAATTGGTGTCAAAGAACATTAAAGTGCATATTCAAAATGTTTCAGCTCGTGGAAAATGTTAAAGCTTGGAAAATTGTAAAGTTGTAGCTATAATCAATGTTTCTTTCATGTTCCATGTTGGATTGCAAGGCTAGAAGCACACTTTTAGTAATTTGCTTCAGTACTTATAAATATATTTAATGTAATGTTATGCCTTGTCCAATTACAACCACTCAAATGTGATCGTTAATGGCCAGGGCTAAGTTGGATGGCACAATCTATTCATAAACCTAGAAAGGATATTGTGTTTGTTCTTCTTGACTGTGTTCGTTTTGCAGTTCTGGCATCACAAGGTTAGAGTCACAAGCGAGCCTGAATGTACAACCGCAGTGTGTATACTCTCACCTAGATGTGATTGTAATGAAAGCTGTGGATCGGGTCAACATAGGTGCACAAAGAAACCAGGATCACATTTTACAGACATGGGAGGACACAGAGTTAGTACTGCAACTAGAATTGAGGCAATTCCATCAGGAATCTCTCAAACTTTGCAACAGCCAAACCTAGATGCCAGAATGCTTTATCGGTGTAGACAACATAAAAATGCAACCCATCAAGGTCAAAGTGTCAGGAAGTATTATGCCCATGACTTTATCCTTTATTCATTCATATGACAGGACACTCCCATAAAATACGAATGTTGAGGGGAAAAAACTGGTAAATAACATCTATTTTTCTACAGCTAAAGAAACAGATTCAAACTACGTATTCAGTTTGATGTTCACCTGCTGCTGGCTACAGGCCTGAGGGCTCTGCTCTGATCAACACACAGTCAGCAGAGGTCCATTACCTGCTGGAAAAATACAAATCCTCCTTTGCAAACATAATCAGGGCTATTGTCCAGCTTCAAGGACACACTCAAGTACTTCTCCATTCCACTCTAGTTCTCTCATACATTTTTTATAATCAGCTATGTTAACAGAATTGGGCTTGGCAGGAATGAGTGCACATATAGCCGCTTATTAGCCGCGGTATTATTAATAACACCAGTGGACTTATTACATTACGAATGTCATTCCACTCGGCTGCGGCTTAGCTCCCATTAAATGGATGGACACTGAGACGTATCTCTAATTATCAGTAGGTGGGTGTTCTGTCGATCGTCTCTTCCGAGGTGGTTATACACATTACACCTGAATATATGCAGCACTACACCACTGTATTAGGACACAGTCTGTGTACACATTGATACAACAGTCTACAAGTCTACCTAACAAAGACTTTTAAGGATAGCAGTTTCTACTTAGACGACGTGGCCAGTTGTACTTTTCCGCAAAAACCAGAGACAAAAACTTTGTGAGAATATCTGGCTTACAAACAAGAGCAAGCCATGGTATCTCACAGAGCTTCCCAGAGCTTAGCGGAGCTTCCCAGAGCTTCAGAAACAATAAAACATGACTTGTCAACTCATATTTCAGTAACACTTCAACCACAAACTAATTAGAAATCAATACCATTGGCCAGTTTGTTAGGGTATTTGTTGACCAAAAAAACGTATTTTGCAATTATGGAAATCTGATTCTGTGTCTTCTTTTCATATGGAGCTGAAAGAGTTGGGCAAGATCCTCCATCTGGAAAAGCTTAGATTCAAGGATGCAGGAGAGTGTTAGATAAGGCATGGAGACCAATGCTGAGACCAGTGGAATACACAGTCCTGTGACAATGGTGGGTGTCTGTTCACTTATACTTTGTTATAGAACTGAAAAACGAAAGGCATGATAACAACCAGCTATGTAAAAATAATTCCACTTCAGCCAAATGTAGCTAATCTTTACCATCACATTCATAAGAAACAAAAACAACCAAAGACAACACCGTGTCAGGCCATATTTGGTGTATCCTTCATATTTTGATCCCAAGTGGTCTTACCAGTATTTGGGACGCCTGTCCATTTGTATGCTGCCATACACTTACCAGCCAGCCAGAACAAGGTCGTGTTTCACGCTCTAATGAAGCCTGCCGAGCTCCTCCCATTGCCAGTCGGCCAGCAGCCCCAGGTCAGGAGTGCACTGACTCCTGGTTCTCTGAGGAGGCCTTTAACAATGAAGTGGAGAGAAGGAGCTGTGGTTTTTATCACCCCCACAAGGCAGAGATGTTCCCTCCTTGAACTTGAAGTTCCATGAAATAACAGCAATAATAAAATAAATTGTGGAGAAAAGATGGGCAGAACGGAAGAGGAGAGAAAGGTTTTTCCAAAAGGGATCCATCGGTATTCACTTGGCATCATGATCTTTTTTGACTTCCACGAGAGAGCAAATTGCTAGGCAGGATGAAACCCAAGGATCTCTTTGATCACTCGGTGACGGAAGCCTGATAGAAGCTCATGCTCTGCTTTTGGCCAGATGTCAGAGATCTGTTTAGCATAGAATTGTAATCCAGAAAAGCAGGCTTCAGTTAACTCAGGCGTCCTGGCATTCTGTCCCTGGGGGACCTCTGAAATCACTAAGGCATGATCAAGCTTTCACTCCAAGCAAGGAGAAACATGGTTTTCCTTGAGGAAAGGCTTGTAGCTGAGATGAAAAAGGGATTTAAGTTGGGGAAAATTGCTTTGCACATCAACAGTAGTTTTGGCTTGCATCATAGATGATGGGAAGTGTTCCCTAAAGTATTCGGAAGTGTAGGCAACAACTGCATGACAACACTGCCTTGGGGCCAGCCGTAATGTTCCTACTGAGTCCAGGGCTCACACGTGGTTCAGGTCTACCCCTGTCATCTAACGACTCACAAACTCTGCAATCCCGTGTCTTCTTCAGTTTCCCCCCCTAAACACCAAACGCTACCAGTCATCTTTGTGTGATCCAAGCCTAATCATCTCTGCTACGGAGGCTAGTCAAAGCCACGACATACATATGGCACCACACTGGGAAGGGGCTGGCATGACATGCAACCCCGCTATGCTGTGAGTATTCCTGGTCATGCTCGTCAGGTGAAAGGTTCACACTTCTAGATTGCATTGGGGAAAAGTGAGGTGCTGATGAGCTCTTGGGCCCACCCCAAGGGTTGATTACTGTATGTATAAGGACCTTACAGACCTCACCTGCAGTCTGATCCCTCAGACAGAGTCTGAGTGACCTGGCCATGTGGAGTGGAAGATGTGTATCAATCAAGACTGTCTCCGAGTAGTCTACTCTCACTCTTCAGGGAACTGAAATAATCTAGACCCGAAACAACAAGATGATTAGACGCTTTTGAATTGATTTCCCGAGCCTCCGTTGCCCAGAGCAATGTCTCTGTTATTGAGTAAGAAAAAACGATTCAATGAATCTCATTGTGAAAATGTGTTGTTTAGCATTTTACTTTTACTAGACTACCACGCAGGAAAGGGATTAAACAAACTACGCCCACCCATCCAATGGGATTGGATATTGATTCCAGAAAGAAGCAAAAGAAGCGAAGCAAAGCAGACAAAGCAGTGAGGAAGAACAGTATGATTGCAGGGCTCAATAGATAGGTAACCGCCAACCATGGAGGACAAATCTCTTCACCACCTTTCTGAGGGCCTCTCTTCAGTTAATGCAAGCAAGAGGGAACAAACCACGTGTCTGTGTGTGTACGGAAATTGTTTTTTGAATGGTAGGATGTTATAGGTTTGTCTTAGATTATTGTTTTTCCAGAACTGTGGACAGTCAACCCTGGGCAAATAGCATCCACATGATTCTTGAAACATGAAATAACCATGCTTGAAATGCACCCCATGGCTGTTACATAGACATAGTAACCCCCCTTTCCCCATACACACAGCTACTCTGGGGCATTTCTCCGAAAATGTCTTCGGTAAATGCCAACACAGACACACAGACACACACACACACACACATACACAGCTTTAGTAGACAGTAGACCATGCAACTGTATGTTACTGCAGCTGACTAAACCTTGCTACTTCAGGTTGCTAAAGCAACTCCAAGCCTTTGCAGTCCAGGCTTTTGTATTCAGCATCCTCACAATAGGAAGATGAACGAGCGACACTCTGAAGGTTCTTTCTTCACACACCAACAATGGTCAGGGGCGCAGCCAGGAATTTTGGGCCCCATAAAAAAGCAAATATATACAGTATTTATATTTTTTGATCATTTCTATTAGTTTTTCTATTTTTTGGGGCCCCTGTCAGTCAGGGGCCCTTAGAATCATCCTAACTCCCCCCCCCCTATACGGCGCCCCTGACGAGGGTCAGTTGACTCATATAACGGAACCATGTTTTCCATATTTAACTTGATAGTAGACATTTACAGAAGGCCTGTCAAGAGACCTGATTCATGTCATCTGAAAGCTTGCTGCGGTGGTCTCATGGGTAATCATGAGATAAGAGCTCTGGATAAGAGCGTCTGCTAAATGACTAAATGTAAATGTAATGTAACCATGTGACAGGTTGAGGCAAGCACTTCAGTTCATTCATCTCTCTCATCAGCCAACACCCACAGGGTTTTAAGATGCAAGTTCTCACCATTAGGAGTTGAATCACACATTTCAGTAGGAGTTATCTGGATCCTGTCACATCTGAGACAACACAAGCATGCACATACACACTTCAACACACACACACACACACACACACCTAGTGCTGCCTGTTGTTAGTATCAAGACAGACTTTGTCTTCTTTTTCCCAATGGCAGCGTTTGACATCAGAATTTCTCAACGTTCACAAACGTAATTGCCAAAGTAGACAGTGATAAAAACTGTTCTGCCGAACTGTGTGAATAATTCATCTTCCTTTGAAATGAATACGGTGTGGAGCCCTTGTGGAACACACTCAGTTTTTGGGTGGAAGATAATCAATCAATGTAAATGAGGCCTTTCAGTTTCTAAAGGTGGCAACACTGCACTATCAATAGCAAAATGAGTAATGAATCACTTAGATAATTCGGAACAATGAGCTGGTGCCATAACTACAGTACCTGTTGGGTTTAAACAATGCCACAACACCCAGGTAATAAAAAGGAAATATAATACTAGGTTGGCACTTGTCACTTACTGAAGGTCAGCAAAGTCTAATTTTGGATAGCCATTCTGTCTGTCAACAATTTTAAAACTCAAACTAACAATGTTCGTACGCATACGTCCACATATCACATGCAAACACACTCTCAAAAGAACACCAGAAAAAAATGAGTTCCTACAGTAATTCCCAAGACCACACCAACAGCTGGATATGGATACAGCAAAACAGATAGAATTCCGTGAGATAGAAAGTTGTGAGCAAGACCAGATGCTTGGAAAGGTGGCAGATTGGAGGTGTGGTGTGGTCATCTCCTCCCAAACCCCAGTTCAACTTTAAGAGGGAAGCAGAGGGACAAGGGACTGAAACAATTGAAATCCCTCCACATAGGAAAGGTCAAAAAGGCAGATACTGTAGCTGACAGTACCCACATCTTCACCACTCTGGACTAAGTCCTCAAACACACGCTCCCCATGGCTTTCATACACACGTCCTCTGAATAACTAGGGTGAGACTGGGAAAGGTACACTGTTAAGAAAGCTGTTATCTTCTGCCATCTTTCAGTGCACACATGGCAGGGAACTAAGACAGACTGGGAGGTAAGACAGAGAGGGGAGGTAAGACAGAGGGGAGGGTAAGACAGACTGGGAGGTAAGACAAGTGGGGAGGTAACACAGACTGGGAGGTAAGATAAGTGGGGAGGTAAGACAGATGGGGAGGTAAGACATTATCCAAGCTAAGGGCATCTTCAGCTGAAACAGACTAAAACCTTCTCTGAGTGCATGGACTATATGTGATTGTGTGTGTGTATGAGAGAGACAGAGAGAGAAAGACTGTGTGTATGTGGGTGGACATCATGGTGGATATCCACTTAACTACAACAGTGTTGAATAGAACAGCATCAGTCTACCAGCACATATAGATTTTGTATGAGCCTTAATATTAAATAATCATCATAGCCGCACAGCTGCCACCCCTCCTCCCTACACAGTGTGTCTCGATGTCTAGGAGGAAAGTTATGCAAATTAGAACATCTTGTATGATGGGGACTGAATGCAAATTCAAGCACCTGATTGGACTAAATAGGGCTTATCCCCCACATCTACTGGTAGGCTCAGGGGACTGCTATCAACCATGGGTTTCAGTTAGCCACTGTTGGTGGAGCCAAGTAGGTACAGAAGGCCTGCTATCAGAACGTGGAGTGTGCCTATGATATTAACTCTTTCACTTGATTATCATTGGTTTTGACATTTCCTGATATTCAACTTCTTTCAGGTCCAATTGCTAAGAAAGTTGTGCAACAAATTCCTGGATATGTTTAGATAACATCACCATATTCTAAACTTGAATATAAATAATGTTATAGTTCATTATGCAAATGTGTGAAAAAATGTGACAAAATCAAAGTGAAAAGACAAAGTTTACTTTTGGACTGCTGGTTACATAGTATGACTTGCTTTGATCTCTAACGAATATCCATTTTTATTTCTTATCAATTTGATATCAAATATGGCACGATGTTGGTGTAAAACATAAATTAGGAGAACTACAAACATATTCTGTTCAACAATATATTGTTACTTTTGAAAGACACCATTCCATGTTGGAAATGAAAGTTGTAGATCTTCACATCATGATAATCATACCACTTAATGTACAACCATGTCATGTGAAAAAATTATATTATCATGAGGAGTTGAAGAAGTACTTTTTGGCGACACTAATATTAGAAATCTGTGTTTATTTTAGGCACCATGTTTCTGGATTTATGGGTACAATTTGATAGAAACCCATGTTTAATTTATGACTTCTATACGTGCCCCTTGCCAGGCACATTCACTGAGAAGTGATATTTGCTGCTGCTTCCCCACTCAGAAAGCTGCCAAGATCAAATTGAACTTTTGGATTGTATGTATTGTTCAGAAAATCCCCCCTCAGTGTTGGTCTGGCTCAGGGAGCAGGGGACACGCTCTGGTGTGATTTCCTGACTTCTGGGATGCTGCCGAACGGTTATGTAAACATTAGTCTGTCACATGAGGGCATACTATCAGAAAATACACCATGCATTCAGACAACGCTTTAAGTCAATATGGAGGCAATCTTTTTCCAATTGTGGGTAGAACTAAAGATGCAAGGAATGGACATAAGAGAAAAGGTTTTGTGATTGGATTTTAACAGCCCCTTGTAAACAGGCTACACAGTATGAGGATCTTATAAGGTGATAGGAAAGGATGAGTAGCTATGACATATGTAGGAAGTTCATAACAGCAAAATAAATTGCACTTTTAGCACCATTGTACTGTAGACTAGAGAAGAATGAATGGCTTTTTATAGCAGGGGCTTTGATGTTGAATGTCCCACCCCGCTTCTAAGAGCTTTCGCTAAAATGATGTTGGCTTTTATACCATGAGTTACTATTGATCAGGGAGGTCACACTTCCGGATCATTCGACAAAGAACACATGAAAAAGCTTTCATTATTGATAGTATCATTATATCATAAGATTAAGCCTCGGAAGTAAAATGGCAAAGGCTGGGTCTTTACTATACATGGGCTGGGGAAAACAGCATCTACAGAACTGTTCCTTAAACCTGACAAGGCCAGTCCACTCAGCAGTGGACTGCTCACAACATGTCTGCGAGTACAGCAGTCTCCGTAGAGACAGACATGACATGAGCTTATCCAATGGATATCCATTGGATAAGCTCATGTCATGTCATCCATCTTTCTGAGGAGAGAACAACTCTATCTTTCAGGCTGTGAGCTTTTGAACTTGTATCTTGACAACAAATCTACAAGTGTACCGCCATTCTGAGTCAAATATTTGTTCGAAGCTTATCTGGCAGGGCCCATAGTCAAACATACAGTATATCCGTGCTGGCTGTGCCAATCCTGGGCATTCCCACCCTCAGAGAACCATCCCAGCAGACAGAAACAAATTGGCTGAAAATATGTACAGCATACTCTGGCTCATTAGTTGAATGAATTAAATGAAGCGCAATAGCAAACCAATGACCAGTGGTAAGACGACACACCAAGCTAGTGATAAACAACATGCCCCTGACTTGCTGCATTAGTACGATCCACATTCAGCCTTGAGTAATGGTCAAAACATGCAGTAACGACAGCAGTCTTCAATCTTGCACATGGCCTCCATTTTTAAATGCTTAACAAGAGAGAAAGCTTAAAGCAATGAGTTCCGTTATGTCAGAGACTTCTTCAGAATGAAATGTTCAGGTGTTTGTTGACACACCACAGAGGAGTAATGAATGTAATCGTATTGCTGCCAAGTAGCTCTAATGTGCACTATTAGCCCAAAGGCACAAAATAATCCTCTGATTCTGAGGGAATTGTTTGATGGAAAGACAGCAAATTAATGCAGCTTTCAAACCCACTATTTCAGAAGTCTCATCGAGACTAATTTCTGTGTTAATGTTGTTGTGAGTCATGTTTACAAGCATCCTGTATTACAACTGTCTTCATTCAGATGTCAGAAAGATCTAATAAAATAGTTTGTAATTGTGCCTGGCTGGGTTGTGCCTGGGTGGGTCATGGACACAAGGAATGTATGGACCTCTGACATTCTCAAATTTGTTTTGTACTTAGCTTATATCCTTATGTGCACGCAGCAGAGATCAGCTACAGTTATATCTTAATTTGAATTGAGCCATACTAATTAACTAAATAGAAACAAATTATGACACGTGTGCATTAAGGTGAATCTCTATACTTGATGTTCTACCTCTAATAAAAACAACATTTACATTTCAAAGCCCTTTTTAAAATGCACAACAGGCTTTTAAAGCCATCAACATCTTAGGTTCAAACAACCACTCGATATCTAAAGACTCTTGAAAGTAAAGATGTTTTAATTACCTCTGTAGAACTTGAGTCTACTGAAGCATAAAGGACAACAGTGTTTCCGCTACAAACTTTGCAATCTCAAAAAGGGGACCTGCAAATCCTCGGAATAACGTCCGGAGACATTTTCACACGGGTTCACAGATTAGTCACATCCGAACTGTCTCTAATTGGACAACAGGGCTTGACTAATGCTGCGTTTCTCCCGACACATGCATGCCTGCTTCGGGTACAAAGCATACATGAGGAAAATTGGTCTTGGAAGGAAAATGTCTTTTGTTGTAAGTGTTGGGTTGATCCATTGCTCGTTTAATCCTAGAGACAATCTAGAAAACTGCAGTTGCTTGAGTCTACAATAATGAAAAAAGCACAGGCGAGTTTGTGCTTGGTAATAGTCAGGAAAAGGCTGGGACTATTCAGTGGAGCAGAAAACCTTTTATTTACAGGACCACTTAAAAACACAACAGATCAACAGTTACAAGTCCACACACTTACAAAATGCACTTACAAAAAAAAGAAAAGTTTTTCCTTTTGTGATAACAAAATTCATCACAAAGCACAACATTTGATTAATTGAAAGGGCCTGTCTTGAAGTTACTGAACACAGAAGCATATACAGTGCATTTGCATTACATAACTTGCGATACATTGTGCATTTTAAATAAATAAATCTATAACTTTTTAGAACAGTTTTTTTCACTTTAAAAGTGGACATAAATATATTGTTCTCAGTTTGAGTAGACCATGATGGTGTTAAAAGCAAAGACAGACAAAGCTAAAAACTGATAACAGGATAATCTTTCCAATGTAAAACACTTCTGGGCACTAGTTTGGAGACCCACTGTAGTAAGATGACAGCCTGCACAGTTAAGATATTCTACCATACACAACTTAAAAGGGCCAACAGAAGGTACAGAACAGAGCTTTGTCAAGTCAAAAAATAGCTATTTACGATTCCAAACAGCATTAACATATTCCATCTCGATCCACTGGGTTTTATATTAAACCTTTGGGTTCCGAGAATTCATCCATTATTAAAAATAAATGTACAGTTTATAGTGTATAACTCCAGAAAGTTGGCAGATGTGTTATAAATTTATTTTGGGTGATTTTCCTGCCATACAATAACACAACATTAGAGGCACTGCTCTTCCTTCTGTCCAATAACACAAAGCATGTTATCGTATACATTAACAGGTAAAACAGGAACGCCAAATCTCAACTGAGCAAACCACAACATGACACCACGCAACAACTTGCTTTTTCAGAGGCATTCCTTTGTTTTTAGAAACAAATAGCACACCATATAGATTGACAACACTTAGCATAACATAGCAGCATAAATGGCAAAACTGGTTTGGTATGAAATTATAAACAGTTGCTTTATAGCAAGTATACTCGCAATATTGAAATCATAATTTAAGTGAATATAATCTAATAATACTTTCATGAAGTCTTTAAACATTCTATTGGCACACTTAGCTTGCCTACCAACGACTGAGAACTCAACTGTCTGAGTACACACAATATATTTCTCTCTGGCACTATAACTCCTATGTGAAATAAATATATACATATAATATATTAGCAATGCCCCCTCGGAGGGCATGCTTGCTGTAAGGTGAGAGGCTCTAAACATGCGTTTCTGATACTGTAAAACAAGAGTTTGCACAAATCACTATTGATCCACTAAAACATTAATATCTATCAAAGTTCATATGTACAATTAAACAATGTCGGTTGTTAAATAACTACAGAACTCTGTCTAATTGTAGGCCTCCAAATACAAATCCATGCTTTGAGAATGAATGCGGTATCACTCACAACCTAATTATGTTTCTACAATCTGTCAGAGGCCACAAATTAAAACAACAGGACTCTGACGAGCTACAGAGCTACAGTTCCTAGCGTGACCTCACAAACATTCAATTGTTTCCATGACAGCCAACAAGCACAAACAACACAAATCCCCACCACCACCAACACCACAAACCCATCCTACTGTTTTCTTTAAGGCACAAAGAAGGAATGGTCACAGGTGGAGGTCAGTCATCTGGAAAAAAAATATATAAATAAATCCGTTACACTTCGATTCTGGAATCTGTCTATGATTCAACAGAACACTTGGCTGGCCCTGAGGGAGGTGTTTGTGTGTGTGTTTGTTTTGGGGGGTTACACATTTGTCACCCCAAGCTAGAACTGATCTCTGCCCTGTAGGGATGACTGGGAGACCCCATCGGACTGTCTGACAAGTATAAAGCTGGTTCATGCTGAACTGCCCCCCCTTCTCCCACTCCTCTAAGGCCATGGAAACAAACACGCATAAACACTGTGTGTCTGTTTGGCATTCAGACCAAACATGACAAGAGCTGAAGGGCTGGTGGGCGCTGCATTTAGCACATGATGGAGAAACCTGGCTGTAAAATTAACCTGGGATGGGGGGAGACACGCACACACACTCTCCAAAGAGGGAAAAACACTTTCCTTGCCATACTTACACTGAAACTTACAGTCATTGTTCTTCAGCTATGTAAACACACACTTAGCTGGAGCTCTGCGGAAACTCAGGCAATTGTGGTTTTACAGAGGGGTGTGAAAAAATATTTTACAGTCACACATTTACATTCACACATTGTTGCTAGTTCAGGTGCTATCGTAATCCATCATCACAGTAATGTTACGAATTTGACAGATTTGTCCATTCATGTACGACCCTTTCCACACTCACTTTGCTGTTAAGTGATTTGCACTGTTATTACATGTCCACAATCGAGAGTTATTTGGTGCGCTTCAAACACACAGACAACACCCCCATTTTAAGATAATGCCTAGCCAGGCATCATGAATCAGATCAAAACGGCCCGCACAGCTGACAATAACCTTGTGTTTTTGTCAGCTGTACTACATGTTGACTGGGTCTGACAGGAAAATGAATGGGCAACAAACCCGTAACGGCACACACAACACATAAACTTAATTACACCTTTTCTTGCAATTACAATAACTGGCAAGTCTCCAAATGGCTGAAGACATTGATACATGACCACATTATCACAGTATCACGCAAAAGAAGAGCTCAAACTGATCACCATGTACGCTGGATCATGTACACAGCACTGGTGTGACCATGTAAACTGTGGGATCTGCTCAAGAAATAAACAGTCCAAGAAGGATCTTTTTTTTTCCAGGCATGTGCCCTCGCTAATTGCCACAGTCCACGACCTTTCAGATGCTAATCAGTTCCAAGGTTGAGCGCTGTGATCACGGCATGAACCCCTCAATGAGGCATATAGGAGAAACCCTCAGGTGATTAGAGCAAAGATGAAACCACTACAACACAAACCAAGCAAGACAAACCACAGAGCTGTGGCATGCCACGGCGACCTTGCTTAACTGTACTTGAGATGAACTAAAAGGATGGTGTTCACAAAGTCTACTACAAAGAACCTGTTCCGGTGAACTAGATTCAATTCTCATGTTTGTGCTGTTTACTCGTGTGTGCGTTCTGTTTGGAAACATTGATTATTAGTTGTCTTGATACAACTTACTACAGCACTTGGTTCACCACTATCCTGAGTGTGTTTCTGTAAATGTTTCTAATTATGCGTGACTATGTGTCTGTATGTGTGTGTGAGCGTGCTCGCTTTTCTCTCAGGAGAACTCCTCTGCCTCCACTGTGGGGGCGATCCCGGCCTTGACCGCTCTCCCATTCCCATTGCAGTCGTCGGAAATATTCTTCCTGTTGGCGGTGGCGTGGTTCTGGACAGCCCCGCCCCTCCCGGCGTCACCCTCGGCGGGGTCGTACACCACCACGGTGTTGGTGTCCATGCGGGACAAGGTGTACATGCTGCTCTGCCTCGCCGGGTGCAGGCGGGTGGTCCGCAGCTCCAGCTCGTCGTAGCTGGACACCTGGACGAACGGGCACCAGCGGAATGCCCTCTTGAACCCCGCCCGGAACCTGGGGGGAGGGGGGCAGCGGAAGATGGTCGTGATCGAGTGGTTGATGGGAGAGAGCAACAGAGGTGATGAGAGACAGAGAGAGAGGGGCAATAACAGAGAGACAGATAAAGAGAGAGGAGAGAAATGGGTGTCAATCCCACTTTTCCATTAAAGCTGACAGTTGAATCCACAAAAGTATGTTGGCAGCAGCTTCCCAACTTGCCCCTACTGTGTGTGGACAATGGCATGAGCCTTCATGGGCATTTAAGGGGGACTGATGTATTTTCCCCACGACTTGCCTTAAGTGTCAGAGAGGAGGCAAACACATTGTACGTCCCCCAATCAGAGCTGTGCTTATTCTGGAGAAAAAGGCACCCTACACTTCAGTTAATTACCATGAATCCCTAATTGCCCTATTTGCTAATCACCTTTCATGCACTGCCATACACCAACCCCCAAACCATGCAGGGTGCTTGAAGCTGCCTCATGTCTCTGTCATGTTGTTGTATGGTCAGGCTATGATCAGTTTCGCAGAAACAATGCCCATGGCCATGGAAACATTTATTCACTCAGAACCATCTGTGTGTGTTTGTGTAGTCACAAGTATCACACATAATTACTGGGTTGTCTAACAATAATAATCCACCCAATAATGTCCCACTTCAGAGCATGTTTATGAACTGCATGAATCACAGAGTAGATTTAAAGAATCAGCCAGAGTTATTGGACCACTTTGCTAGAGGGGCGCCTTCTAAACTGTGAACAAAGCCTTTCATTTTCAAAAGCAAGATGAGGCAACATTCTGTTGGTTAGAAGACACCAGGAAAGCTTTTTATCTGTGCACTCAACTATGTTCTGATCTCTGTGTGTGTGTTTAGCCTACCTGCTATTCAGACAGCAGTAGATAATGGGGTTGTACATGGTGGAGCTCATGGCCAGCCACAGCACTGACAGGTACACCTGCTGGATGGACTTCCACCTGTTCAGGTACTTGATGAGGCCCGTCACGATGAAGTAGACGTGGTACGGCAGCCAACACAGGGCGAAGGTCACCACCACGATGATCATCATCTTCACCACCTACCAGAGAACACAGGGGACAACGGCTGAGGAACCAGCAGGGAAGAACCCGAGAAGTATCTCCAGCAATACCTCGAGGATTACAAAATAACTGCACACCAAACCTAATAAGAAAGGTTTTCTTGAAATGTGAAATGGTTGAGCCTTGACAAGCTGTACACTATGGCAAGAAATGATTACTGATGTCACTTTAGGCCAGTCTGTTGCCACATACAACACATTGACCAGTGCATCAGGGGTAACAGCAGGGGGTGAGACAATCTCAACTGGATATCTGGTAGAACAAGCCACCGTGAGGGGGAGACTGTAAAAATGACACCAGAGAGACGTGTGAGGGCTGGGATACAGGCCTATAAAACGAGACCAGAACTTTTTCTGAGTACAAGGCAGTAAGGCATTTTACGAGTAGGTTTCACTGGAGTAAATGAAGTTAAACTGTGTTTACATGTCACTGCTTCTGGAGCTAACTCTGACTTACTTACAAAACAGCATCCTGTGATGTCATGTCTACATGTTCTCCAGTTTTGTTTGTGATAATTTTTCTGTACTATTATTCTATATTATATTATGTTAGATATTATATTATACTATAGATATTTTCCTTCATTTTGATATGAATTTGATAGGAACATATAACTAAAATTCTGACAAACTGGGTGGACAAAAGTCAGATGCCATTTTACCATTCAGTTTCTTACTGTTAGTTCAAAATTAGTAAAAATAAAGGAATTATTAAGGTGTTGTTTTATTAGATGCTGCGTGCATCTTTTCTCTCGAGGGAGGAAAGGCAAGCTTCAACACCCAGTTTGGAGAGATTAGTATGATGGATTGACATATTGATTATGGTTCAGCATTGTCAATCATTTCAACAGTGTGATGGATAATTGAGTGACCGTCGTGCTGACAGAACCAAAAACTCTCAAAGAATCAATAAACTGTCAATATGTGGCCTGCTCAGTTCTAATGGGATTCGAGCAACTTTAAACAGAACTCATCAAGATGTGGCAAAGGCACCTCCCTTGTCAAAGGAGCGTGCCATTTATTTGTGTAGGCAATGTTGCAACCCGAACATACAAGACAATGCACAGAAACGATATAAAGTATACGAGTATACAGCATGTTATCTACAGTATATGACTATACAGCAAGCTGTTACCAGCAGACCAAATGACCCCTCCACCTGACCCCACAGGCCGTTTCTAAAGCCTCATGTCTCTGGGAGGGTGAGGCCCCACTGCTCATCCGCATCAAACGATGGGGATCATTCTGATTCCACTGCTGTTCTGTGTAGGAGGATCTACAGGAGACAGGGCCTCCCGTGGTCTCTGAGGTGAAAAGTGGACGCCCCCTTAATAAGGTAATAAGGAACGTCAGGGAGTTGCACTTAGACAATGGTGAGGAAATGAAGGACCAACCTTGGAGACAAATGGAGCAGAGCAGGACTATTTTCAGACAGCTTTGCTGCAAAGTTAGTTGTCAATTGGCTTCATTCTTCCAAACAGATGTGTATGTATTTTTATAAGTACTCGAAAGCATTACAAATATCTTCCTGTTGAATAGTTTACCCCCCCCCCCCTCCTGACAGAACCCCCTCTACCTACTCCCCCATTTCTATCCACTTGAGATCAGGTAAGCATTATAAATATTTCTCTGTTCAATAGTCCACCCCCAAACTCCCCCTCCCCTCCCACATTCCTCTCCATCCTATCCACTTGAGATTCAGGTACTTGAAATTACTATACATTTATCTGTTAAATAGTCCCCCATTCACCCACCCCCCACTCCTCCATCCCTCTCCCTCATCCACATTGACCTCAGGAGAATGAGCTGGCAGGACGTGCAGTGCTGGCCAAGCAGCTGAACAAGTCAGACCCTTCACTTTTGCTCTCTGCGTTACGGCACCGAGAAAAGACTTTCCAAACCTCAAGGCCGTCTCAGGGGGTGGGGCCCGGCATCTGGGTCTCATCTCCTGTCCAAATTGGACTCTCTTCCAAAAGGCAAAGCTATAAAAAAAAAACTATAATAATCGTGCTTGAAAGAGACACTTGAGTCTTGCACAAGCCAAACAGAGCATATTCTCCGCCAGGCATTGCTGCCGCATAGATAAGAATAGAAGTTGAGGTCTGGCATACAAATAAATCAGTTGAGCTGAACAGAGTTCCTCTATCATCTGTAAGTCATCTTATCTGGTCTTCTTTAAGATTGCCTGGACTGTTGCTGTCAGAAAATGGTGCACCGAGGTGTTGTCAATTGTGTTGACAAAAGATGGGACGTTTTTTATCTCATGGTCATGATGGTCTTGTTAACTCTGGTAACTTTTCAAGTGACAACATAGGACTCCAGACAGTTCCCATATTATTGTTCCCCAAAATAATTGACAGTACAGACTATATGTCAGGCCAATGGTCCATGAAAACATCAGAGAACATACACAGTAAATATCCTGGGAAAAGCCTCCAAGTCTTTGGTTTTGGTAAGCTACCAACTCAATAGCTCACGCACATGCACACACCAAACACCTCTAGTTAGTCCATAATTGACTGATGAAGTATTTACTGGAAGTCCACATATGGCAGGTTTCACATTCCACCAATTACAGTCTCCCTTCCTACGTATCTAGGCTGCAGTGTGCATTCCCCGAGGTAGACAAATACCACAGCAAAATCCAGAGAGCAGCCCAGCCACATCCAGAGCACGGCACAATCCTCTTCTTCGGACCAACCACCTTCAGAGGTGACATGGGGACGGCCTCCCACATCCTGTCACACAGGTTATGTAGTGTACAGGTACCAAACACACACACACATCCATGTACGCTATACAATGGGCAAGGTTAGCAGCGAAATGTCTTTGAGCACATAGAGTCTATGGGTGGGCAATCCAGTGAGAGGATTTGTTTTATTAGTCCATAAAAGCTGACAGGTCTGAGAGAGAAACAAGAGAGCTGGAAGAAGGAAACATTGAGAGACTTGACAGTAAATATATATTAGGGGTGTTACGGTACATGTATGCGTGCCGAGAATTGGTGATACGGACGTCATGTTAGTTAACTGATTTAGTCTCTTTTCAGTCTCTAAGTCTAGTTCTGAAACATGATGCTATTGTATCGGACCTCCTGGATAACAATTGTTGTCAAGTGATTGGATTTATGCATGTCAATTCATTAAAATGAATATCAAATTCACTGCGTCTCTCCTGAAACTAAGTACTCACTTTATATTGTCTTGCTGCTAGTTAGGTAGCCAACTTTTCATCCATGAAGAAAACCCTTTCAAATGACCTAATTCAACTACTGTATCGTTTAGCTTCACTTTTACCTCATCAACTTTTTCCATATACTTTTCCGTGCAATATCTCACTGTGGAATGGTAGGAGAAAACAGGAAAATCCCAAACTGACAAAATTGTGGTTAGAACCGACATGCATGTATTTTACAGTCTAGTTAGTGTTTACAGTCTAGATAGTGCCCATTTTATACAATATGCCGAGAACACAATGCACATTATTACTGACTTGGAAGCAACAGCAGCATGAAAGGTTGAGCGCTGCCCCTGGCTACAGGAAATGAGGTGGGCTATGCCCTTAACCAGCACAGACATCTGACAGATTTTGATGCACAGGCTGATTCAAATAAAACCTCAACAGTGAGTCATCTACGCTATGCACACCAAACTTCCGACAGTATATTTGTGGGATGTGATTATAATGGATTTAGATTCAACCATAATGCCAATTGGGTATATTCAGTATCATATGACGTAGAGGCGGGATCAGGCATGTGATGTACGCTCTGTGTGCAATGCTCTTTGAGCAAAGGAGCACTTTCAGTAACACACCTATTCTGCCATGGTGCTCAAAAGAACGCTTCCAAACCTCCTTCCTGCCGTCTGTCTGTCCATCTGTCTATCTAATCTTGCTCTTCCTGGCTCTGCAGTTACCTGACAGACTGCTAATGGTGTTGACTCATCCATTCTATTCATCTTAGCTGTGGATAAAAAAGAAAACACTTTCAAAGGGCAGTACAAAAAGCTGCACTAGATCAAACATCAGCCTTTATCCACAAGAATGGAAAGTTGGAAGCTAAGTGTTTTTTCATTGGAAAAGTAACGCCTGATTGGAGATACTGTAGTTAGGGGATTTAATTAAAATGTCAAACACAAAGATACATTGATATTTGTTCATATTACTGTGCTGTATCTGAGAGTAATTCAAAGCAATTCTATACCTTACGAATTTCTGCTACAAATGCCAGCTACAGATGTACAGTTATAATGCATTGTTATTGTTATACCCTCAAACTAAATGTGAAACTTTGCATATCTGTGTTGTTGTCTGAAAAGGGTATGAAAATCATTTAAATGAGCTGGTCACCCCCCAAAAACCAGCGGACAAAACGAGACAAAATGACTGAGTTTGCTCAAATGTGTCAGCAGACCCTGGCACTATAGAACCTCACTCAACACAGTAAATGGCTTCCCTTGTATTGATCCTTGCTATGGAAATAACAGCCAGGGGGCCCTTATCGACCACCAAGTAAAACAAACACATGCATGTCTGCTCTCAAGCCATGCCCTCGCGTCACCAGCCCCAACCCCACCTTTCTCCGACCAGCCCCAACCTTCTCCGACCAGCCACACACACACACACACACACACACACACACACACACACACACACACACACACACACACACACACACACACACACACACACACACACACACACACACACACACACACACACACACACACACACACACACACACACACACACACACACACACACACACACACACACACACACCTCTTATGTCGTGTTCTCACGATACCATATTGTTACAGACCTGACCAAAATGCAGCACACCCACCCTGTGTACACCAAAAAAGAACAATGCTCTAATGAGAACACGGCATAATGCTGCATTCTCAGTGCAGCGTACCTGGCAGCACAGGGTGTACATTCTCTACATTATTGGGCCACATACTGATAGACTACTGTGCAGGATTTTTTTTTTTTTTTTACATTTGTGCTCTGATTGGCCTTGCGCATCCATACACACTCAAAAGTTGAGCTTTTCTTCACTTTTAAGTCCGCAACAAGGAAATCACCCTTTGGAAATCACAGGTATTGCATCAAAACTCACCAGATCAAGCACACATATACAATGTGGCAACACAAAGTAAAATACCATACAAATTAAACACACTGCCTTTCAAAAAAACACTGCCTTTCAAAAAAACCAATCATCCTCATCGTTGTTACACACATATCCCCATTCCAAAGAGCACCTCAAATCAACTGATTTTGAGTCCAGGAAGTGCTCTTACCCAAATATTTGTTTGATCTTTGTCGTTTGTTGAAAAACAGCTGGACAAACAGCATTTCCTTAGGAGTGCTGCAGGACGACTGTGCACTGTGGGCTGTGATGGTCACGCCGGGGAAACTGGGAATATGGCGCTGATTACGTGCTGTGACGGCTCTGCACGTTGGCTCATCTGGAGATGCTCTGTCACTGGGTAATCACACCCAGGCTGTGACAGAGCTCTCTGGTCCAACAGGTTATCACACACATGGGGATGTTGGCTACCTGCTGGGGCTTTCTCTAAGGATGGAAGAAATCCACAGAGAGCCAATCAATACATCTTAACAACCTCCAATGGAAGTGCTTTGATAAAGAAAATCAAGCTGTTATCTTTGAAAACACTGTTTAGTTACACGTACCTGCAGTGTTAAAAAGATAAATAATTTGTCCCTGTCATTTGGGATGAAAGCAGAATTCAGAGTCTTTTATTGCGCTGAAAAACAGCAGGCTGACTGAGGAAAAATCCTTTGTAGCCCCCTTTCTCGTCACACAGTAACAAAAGAAAATTGTTAATGTGTTAAAAAGGTCTAGAGTATTCTCAGAGGGAATTTTAAAAGCTGTCAAGTCGTTTAGTCCTTTTGTTTCAAAGACTCAATGTGAAACCTTGTTTCCTGGTTCCTACTTAACTAATATGTCTGCTCTCAGGGACAACAAGAGCTAGAGACATGAGGGGAAATTAAAATGGCCAGGTTGATGAAACTCCCACGTAGCCTATAATAAATTACCGTAGGCCTACAGAAAGACAAATAGGCCATTTAAGATTACTTTGAATTTGTTGAAGGATCCTTGAGAATTGTTTACAACAGTATTCCTCACATGCACCAGCACATCCGTATTAGTAGGTCTCGCTGAAACCCTTCATGTTTTAAATGGCTATGATTGGATGTCAATATGTGTGCTCCATTTCTCAGACACAAACCTGTTCACAACCTGTAGGGTATCCATCTTTTCACAATTCTGTCCATATTCATGTATAATTAAACAATTTATTTACACAGTAACCTCGTAGCATCTTTAGAAAAGTGTCAGTTGTATCAAACCATAAAAACGGTGTCTTCCTTTCCAAGACAAAGCGAGAAGTATGCTCCACTGCTGTTTATTGCTCCTTTTTTTTCATCAACATATTCTCAATCAAATTCTTGTTCCTGAGAGATATACATTTTAATAACCCGTTAGACATCCATTATGGATGAAAAGAATAATAACAACAACAACATTTGAGCAGAGCAGTAGGGGAGGAACAAAATTTGTCATCTGCTGAAAATCTGTCTTTAATGACAATTTGAATGTATCTAATTGATGTTGAATCATGCAGCAACTGCGAAGGGTGGTCTTAGGGCATGGCCACTTCATTGGATTTATAATGCATCATTATGCAGTAAATGACTAACTGTTAGTTTCAGGACAACTGGAAGAAGATGAGCCACTGAAAACAAAGCCCTGAGACTGTAAGAAATGGGGGAGGACATTTTTCTTGGGCAGAAGTGATATATATAAATATTCAAGACCCTCAACCCACTCAGACCTTACTACAAAAGGCCTTTCAGATTGTTGTCATGGTTGTACCAATATTAGCAGAAATCAAAAGCTACTTCCCGTCAATCATTATAAGAACCCACATACCCTCTATATATATTTCTCTGTGCTGCTTTTAAGAGTACCCACAACATAAGAGTTCTATCAGCAACACAAACCATAGCTTCCCATGTCTCATCTACACCCTGGACACAAAAGTAAAAAAATGAGTTGATACCATAGGTAGCAAACAGGCGGAGTACTGAAAGTGCCTGTCAGACTTGTATTAGCATGTCTTTCAAAATGCCATACACTTTTCAGTAATTGATTTTGAGGGAAGCGCGAAATGTGCACACTGCACACAATTTAGCCTGCCAGAAACCTCAAATGTCTCTCAAGAACATGCAGGCTGTTATACTTGTAGCTACTTTACAATGGCTCCCTGGTACCTTCAGAATTTACTTTAAGGTCCTTTTCCTCACATACAAAGCTCTACAAGGACAAGGATCTAGCTGCATTGCTAAGTCCCTTATAAACTACACACCAGCTAGAACACTGCTATCATCAAATGCAGGCCTATTAGAGGTCACCAGAAGCAGTCATAAGAAGATTGTTGATTCGGGCTTTGTCAATTACGCCCCAAAATTATGGAACAAATTACCCATAAATATCAGGGAAGCAAACACGCTAGATATTTTTTAAAGACAGCTTAAAACCTTACCTTTTTACCGAAGCATTTAAGTCATTTTATCTTAGAAGGGTTTTACTACTTTTATTAGTTATATTATTGTTTTTATAGATTTGCTATTTTAATTATTACTTTTATCACTTGTATTATTGTTTTTATTGAGTTTATGTAAAGCACCTTGAGCTACAATTCTTGTATGAAATGTGCTATATAAAGTCAAAGTCTTAATTACTTACTTCTGTGCCGTGATGTCAATCACATATCAGCCGCCCTATAACAAAGCTTGTTTACATTCTGCAGCACAAATTGGATTCTAACAGTGGTGCCTGCAGTTCTGCCTCACATCCCCACACTTCAGATGGCTCTAGCATTGTCACACGTGTGCCTTCAGGATTAAAAATCAGGTCTTCTTGGGTAACCTAGCAATAACACTAAAAGATAATACACAGACCAACACACGGTAACATGCATACACATTTTGTCTGCTGAGAGACTGAGTATGCAAGTCCACTTCCAGAGCAGCACAAGTCATCTGTCTGGTATATGGTCATGGATGGGTTCTTCCCAGGGAAAAGCCATTGTAGGGCCAAACATTAATAGATTCTACTTGTCAGAGATTGTCACAGAATGGATTAAACAGAAAACAATGGAGCTCACTGCTGAATCTGTTCGTTGTGAAGATGATAAGAGATAATAATGATAGTCAAGAGACCGTTGCTTCTCGATGACTTGCTGCCCTCTTCCAACCTGAACACCAAGCCCATTACAACCTGCCCACATCAAGCCCTGTTACAACCTGCCCACATCAAGCACTGTTAGAACCTGCCCACATCAAGCCCTGTTACAACTTGCCCCCATCAAGCCCTGTTAGAACCTGCCCACATCAAGCCCCGTTAGAACCTGCCCACATCAAGCCCCGTTAGAACCTGCCCACACCAAGCCCTGTTAGAACCTGCCCACATCAAGCCCTGTTACAACTTGCCCAAATCAAGCCGTTAGAACCAGCCCACATCAAGCCCCGTTAGAACCTGCCCACATCAAGCCCTGTTACAACCTGCCCACACCAAGCCTTGTTACAACCTGCCCACACCAAGCCCTGTTACCACCCTGCAGGTAGCAGAGAGGACAAGCTGAGGCTGACTCTACTAAACGAAAGCCCCTGGTAGACTCGATCATTATTCTACTTTCTGCCTATAATTTCTGCTTACTTAAATTTTCTTCAAGGACCCTTCGTTCAAGCACACATTCAGGGACCCGACCACTCAGTTTTACTGTCAATTCTAAAAACAGTCATCCAGCATGGTTGTGTCACTGTGGCCGGGATTTTAAGCCTGTTTCTGTGCCCAGCTATCTGTGTTGACAAAACCAAATCATGTCTTTTGCCAAAGAGAGTTGAATGACCTAGGCAAACAAAGACAACAAATGATCACTTGACAGCCCTATCTAATATGCTATAAGTTTTTGCAACAACACCACTGTCCACATCAAATAGATCTGCTCAGTGCCCTGTGCTCTAACAGCATTTTACTGAAAAACATGATGCTCGGAAAATTGGCCGTGGACGATGAAAGTGACACTAAGCCTTTATAGTCTCAGTATCTATATTATCTGTGACAGTAGTGCTCAAGGCCTGGGCTCTCTCCCCTAACAGATTCTGAGCGGGGTCAGCAACACCTAACCTTACGCTACCTAGGACATTATCCCCGGGGGGAAGGACATTCAGTCGACTCTCACTCGTTCAAAACCAAGTATGGTTACACCGGGGGTATGGAGGGAGGAGAGTCTGTGTACAGACAGGACGTGAAATGTTCTAACCCACTTTTAATTTGCAGCAACTGTCCCTTTTTATAAGTGCAGGACTCATAAAAAAAATCTTTTCGGGCTCGGCTGTGGGGAAAAAAAACATACCGCAACAACATGAAGATCAAGATGCATCAGGAGATTAAAGGGAATGAAAGAGTAAAAACATATACTCTAAAATCGCTGCAACGCATACGAATGCACGCACATCACAGACACACCATGTACTGGGACCTACTCTGTCTATTATTGATTCAGGCAGGCTCATTTACGCTGCATGGGAGTATAAGGAGCCTCCCTGTATTCTGAAGTATTCATTAATGACAAGAGGTTTCAAGCTGCGGTCAATGATCAATGCCACTGGCAATGACAGCATAATGGCAGGGGCCCCAAATCAGAGCTAATTAAATTGAGTTAACCACAGCACCACAGACAAAATAACCATGACAACTGTACCAGAACACGCTTCAGAGTTCCCCACCCTACACTTTGTTAAAAAGAACTAACTTTGCTAAGCAGAGCACACTTCGCTAAGAATAGTAGTCTTCGCATAGAAAAGCAAGCATCGCTGAACAGAGCTCACTTCACACATTTCACACATAACCACAGCCATGAGACCACAGTGATGGATCCAAATGACACCAAAAACAAACAACTGAGTTCTTTTGGTTTGGATCCAAATGGATATTGCATAGGTTGTCGGTCTCCATGGCAGGCTTCTTGTCAGCATCAGTGCCCAGCCAGGTGTTATGCTGTCTCCTGCCATTTGGACTGGAGTGGTGGGGAGTGAGCAAACTCCCAGCGCACATGGGAGTCTACATTAACATTCAGAAAACATTCAAAATACTAATTGTGGCACAGCGTAAGGGTTTAGTGAGGACAAAGAGCAGGCAGGTCTAAGCAAACTAAGCCACGTATTCATGGTCCCTTGTAGAGGGTGGGGCTGGGGCACTAGGTCTATTCAGGTATCACCTCAGATTGGGCTGTCTTTCTGAGCGTTGGCACCATTTATTTTCTCTGACAGACCTTAACCTCGGTCAGAGTTGTTTGCTCGTGAGATGGAAATATTATTGTTGCCAGAGACAGCTCCCCTGACTATCTCCTGCCACACTGAACCAGAAGGTAGAAGGTTTTAAAAACTCCTACCAAAACTCTCCTGAATTACCGGGAACAATTTAAAGTATCCACTCAAATATTTTTCTTTCTTTCACCGCCCTCTTTCTGTCTTCTTCTCCATCATGTGTTACAGAAGGACTCTGCTCTCACCTTCCTCTTGGCTCTGAGCTGGCCGTGGTAGTTGTCTGAAGAGTTCCCAGGGATCTCTCCTCCCCACAAGGTCACGCCCACGATGGTGTAGGTGATGCCCATCACCACTAGGGGCAGCAAGTACACCAGCACCATCACAATTATGTGGTACCTGCACACAAACAGTTAAACACGGCCATCAACAAAAGCAGTATTTGGTTCAGTATTATCTTACGGAAACTGGAGGAGTTGGGAGGTGAACAGTGTGACATAAATCAAACTGATAAAAATGTAGGCAGGTCAACACAGTATTATAAATCTGGTCTAGTATCAAAGACAGATATGAGTAGTGAGGCGAGGGAAGGAGAGTGGATGAAAGGATTAGTAGAGACTTATAGTATGACCGGTGAAACTAAGATCAGAAATAATGGGAGAGTTATTGTGTGTGTTTCTGTGTGTTGGTGTGTGTGTGTGTCTGCATATGTGTGTGTGTGCTTGTATTGGTGTGTGTGCCCCCTCACATGAATGAGTCGTCCGCGGGTCGAGGCCAGGCCACGTAGCAGATGGTCCTGCGAGGCATCCTGCGGAGGGTGGAGTAGAAGCAGAGAGGGAAGGCCAGGGCCACAGCCAGAGCCCAGATACTCACGATCACCACCTTGGTGGCAGTGGCCGACAGGCGAGGCTTCAAGGGATGGATGATGGCCATGTACCTGTGCAGGTCAGAGATCACAGGGTCCAGATGTCAGAGGATAAGGTTCAGTGGTCCAACACTTCTTTATGAAGCAAAAATTATTGTTGCCCACTTTCATCTTAAATGAGAGAACACCTTTTCACATATTTCCAGTAGTCATATAAACTATTAGGTGGAGAACTCTCCAACCGATTTGTAAAATAATTCAATAAAACAAATAAAGAGCCTCATTTTCTCACATTTCTCTCTCCATCTTAACCCCTAAAGGGGAAAAGTAGCCAATGTACATCAGGCTGTCATTGTTTCCTTCGAGTTCGCTTCACAGAAAATTCAAATTTCACATCCTCTTCACTGTACTTGGTTATCTTGCTTCATTCATATCAACAACGGATTTTGAGAAATCCCAGCCTGAGTTGAACAATAGAACGTGCAAATGAGGCAGAGATTATTACCCTGCCTAAACTGTGAGCCAGGGAAGGAGATATGCTGAGTATATTACCCTGATGAATGAATTCCATCCTCTGGTACATACCACACTGATGGACTGTCAAGAGTAGAGGGTAAAGGATGCCAATTGAAACGCAGGCATACTCAGACTACACTCTTCATGACTGTCTGAGGGTATTCATCACCTCGTCACCTCAATGATGGACGTTCCCTAGAAGACATACCCACAGACCTCCCTAACCGCCTCCAGTAATTAATTGTTATTTATGTTGAGTGGCACTCGTCAGTCCAGGATGGGAGACTGGACAGGAATCACTTGTTTAATTCAGAATCAATTATACACCAGCCATCTGCCAGAGCTCTCGGCTTGTTGAGGGTACTGGACTGGCTTTAAAGGTTATTTTGATGTCTCTACTCTGTCTGCATACGTGTACTCAAAATAATGAAATGGCATATGTTCATGAAGCGGACACTCAGAAACACAGCCTATGTACATGGGGGAAACCTTCAAACATATTTAGAAACAGTTAGAAATGTACACATACAGAACCAAGTCATTTGCACATTTCCTTCCCATTCTTATTTGTGATCTATTTTGGGGGGGAATTTAAACTTATTATTATCAAAAGATACACAATATTTACACATTATACAATAAAAAAATAAGCTACTTAGGTTTTACACACCAACTGCTAAAGGTGAGGAGAAGGAGGAAAAGGTCTTGTGTGTGTGTAAATAATTTACATTTAGTAATTTAGCAGAGACTCTTATACAGAGCGACTTACAGTAAGTACAGTGACATTTCCCCGAGGCAAGTTGGATGAAGTGCCTTGCCCAAGGACACAATGTCATTTTAGCACGGCCGGGAATCGAACTGGCGACCTTCAGATTACTAGCCCGATTCCCTAACCGCTCAGCCACCTGACTCGTAAATCGAATCAATCCAACTATCAAAAAATCACCACACCTCAGACAGGCAGCTGTCACACACAGCAAGTTTGTACTTGTGCACACACGTATTGGGGACCTCGTCTGGTTGATGTCACACATTATCCGTTTTTGATCTGACAGCCAACAGGAAGTCTCTTCGGCAGCTCCAGTGTACACAGAGATATAGAGGGAAGCTGCAGCAAGTATTTGAGGAAGCGTTCGAGAAACAGTCTTGAACCATAGAACCTCTGCCATTTTCAAGATGTCAACAGAACCGCGCCACATTTTGGCAACAAAGTCTGAGACTCAAGGTCACAGACTAAATATGTAGGTCAAATCATAGGTATTATTTTTGTCTGGTTTCCAGGGTGATGACATGAAGGGGACACTGTGGTCCCCAAACCAGAACTCGATGGAAGGACATAAGCTGTATAGAAAATGATTTTCTGAGTGGGGGGGACAGGACATCTAGTAGCTCAGAGGAGGCCATCTTGTTTCTCATGGAACTGTGGACAATCTCCTAAATTTAAGTCACACATCCTTGGCCTGTGTACACCCACTGCAGGCTTTCTCCACACACACAGCGTGTGCACTCCTACACACACACAAACACTTTCGCTGTCACAAAGATGACTTCTGAGGATGTGGGTTTCAATGTTTAATTGAACGATTGAAACTTTGATCAGGTTTACTGGTCAACTCAATATATAAATCATGGAGGAACATGTTTGAATCATCTCATTACATGATACCGTAGGAGGAGGAAATAAAAAAGTGACACACAGTGTGCCAGAGATTATTCAAATTTTTCCATAAACAACTTTCCCCATTTCCTAAAAGACAACACATTCATAAAACATATTTATAGTCTTCGATCTCTGAAAGCTCCATTCTCAAAACTTTAACCCGTACAATACTAATGCAGCGCATCACGACAGGGGAGAACACATCTGCATCCATATACATAAGGCCAACATTATGGAATAGTGGCTACATTAACATGCATATTGAGAAAAACCCATTCCTCCAGTGAAGTGATGTGAAACGGATGCACAATAACATTACAGCCCACTAGGGCCTCCATCACCAAAATGGATGTGCTCAGGCCTCTCTGGTGTCGCCCCCTGGAGTTGCCATAAATAATTTATCAGAGCCAGAGATTGAACAGCAATGGTGCGGGAGCTAGCCAATTTGTCAAATGGCATTAATTAGTTTTAGCCAAGCCGTCTGGGTTGGGAGTTTAGATCAGTTAATGGCCAGAGGTGTTTTTGGTTTTCCCTGAGCAAGCTGTATCAGAGTGTGGAGGTTGGAGAGGGTCTGGGTTGTTTCTGTTTTGAGGGGACATACATCTTGATTCTTGCTTCTGCTTAGAACATGCACTGCAACTACCCCACCCCACCACACACGCGCGCGCGCGCGCGCGCACACTAACTCCCCCCCTTTTAAATCCCATGCTGTTAGTGTAGCCAGATAACTAAATGGAGTGAATGGGAAAGTGAACATCTGCGAGGCTAATTAGAAGGAAACAATGGCAGACGGATTCACTGATGTCTATTAATAACACGTAAGCGAAAAACATATCTATATTTTATATTTCAAGTAAGAGCTGATTAACACACATTAACACACATTGTGCTCCAATATGTGTTGAACCATTGGAATTTACCAATTGAGAAAAGTTGCACAGGCAAATGTATGACTTCAAATTGATTTCAATTGCATCCCCAATACCTGTCAACGGCGATTGCTGTCATGGAATAGATGCTGGCAAACACGGCAGTTACTGGAAAAAAGTTGTGGAATTTGCAATAAGCTTCTCCGAAGTACCATTCTCCGTGGGAAGCGTAAATAAAGTTGATCAAAGTATTGAAGGCAGCCATGGATGCGTCTGAAAACGCCAAGTTTAAAAGGAAATAATTTGTCACTGTCCGCATTCGTTTGTGGGCAAGGATTATCCAAATTACAATTAAATTCCCGAAGACTGCAACTGTTAGTACGGAGCTGTAGGCTACCGACCACAACGCCACGCGCCAGGGAGGTTGAACAAACTGATTGGTATAGTTCCCCGTGATATTCGATCCGTTGTGCACCGCAGCCATTCTGGTTCCTAGTTTACTATGTCAAAGATAGTTATGTTTTTAAATTATTATTAATTATTTCCGCGATAACAGTACCGAGAATGCCACTGCTACAGCCGAACAAGGGTAAGGTTGCACCTTTTCCACAGCCCTCTACTCCACGTTTAAAATACAATTTCCTTTTCTATCCAACTAAATTAGTCTGGATGCATGTCTTTCAGACTTCTTCGAATAAAAATACGAAATAATTTTGCGATATGAAGACGTGGGGCAAGTTCCCACAGTGTAGTGACCACACTGTAGTCCCTCTACTCTCCTATTAAATGCAGACAGGCGCGCGGTCCACAGCAACAGCCAATGTACTCTGTGACGCACCAATGGCACAGATAAAGCGAGAATTTGATTGATTTTGGCAGGCTGCCGTTTTTAAACTTAGTGGGGACAAATATAGGTTAGAGCGAGAGCATCCCTCTGCTATTTAATCAATCCGTTAGAGTCATTGCTTCTTTTTTTCGAACGGAAAAAACTGTTTGCAACAGAATGTGAACAGGTTGCAGTTCAGTTTGGCACAAAACCAAAAGCAGATGAAAATATTCTGATGTTGATCTAACGTCAACAAACACAATCCCTCACAGTTCAGACATAACATTTTTTGCATTCAAGTGTAAGACTCAATAGGTGTAAAATAGCAGGATAGCACACCACTAAGATTATTTAGGCTAATGAGCTCTTAAGAGAAAGTCATACCCCACCCACATCTTAATCAATGAGTGTCTCCTTCCAAGAAGACACATCAACCCTTTTAAAATTGCACCAGTCTTACTACCTACCCTATATGTCAAACAGAACTATCTGCAATGTATCTATATTTGCATATCTTTTCATATCCTGTGGTCCCACAGACCCTTCTTTCAA
The DNA here is from genome assembly GCF_054491055.1 of Hypomesus nipponensis. NCBI lineage: Eukaryota > Metazoa > Chordata > Actinopteri > Osmeriformes > Osmeridae > Hypomesus > Hypomesus nipponensis. The sequence continues at coordinate 10,278,263 of NC_140382.1, read as the reverse complement.
AATGAATATCCATCAGACAAAGGAGCAATTAAGCCCAGGAAACACCATGGGAGTTTCTGTATTACAAGCTTTGTGTAGGGATGGGCCAGCAATCCATCTTCAGAGTGTACTGATAAGAATATACACGGCTGAACAAGGCAAGGTTCTCATGGCTCAGAGAACCTTTGTCTGACATTTCGTCTGGTACATTCTTTCAGAATGTCCTTCTACTGTTACAAATGGTTCCATAATCATTTTAAAGTGCCTTTAAAGGTAAATTGCAGAACAAAGTGTTTCTCTACAGTTTAACCCTTACTATTAGTGTCATCAACACTGTGTACCGCAAAGGATAAAGGTTCCGCAATTTATAACTTGATTCATGTTGTGTGAGTAATTATAATAAAAAACTACTGGAGAGCTTCTTGATGGGTCGGGGTTCATGGGCCCTCTGCATCCTCTCATCCCTCAAGCTGATTGAAATGCAGAGCAGGCTGGTGTAATGTCATAGTTTAGCCTTCAGGGATATTGTAATGATGCCAGTGCTAGCCATGTTTCATGTATCCATAGGTTGTTTTATATTCACTGTCTTTATGTGAACATGTTATGCACCTTTCCTTTAGTTGCATTCAAAATGTAAGCATTTAAAAAATGCGATGCTCTTCTACAAAAGAAAATGATTACATGTAAATGGTGGCAATGATGAATTATTAACATTTTCATAATTTGCTAATTCTTGTGTCCACATGGTGAGAATATAAAGCAGCAAAGTCATACATCAGGGAGCACCACATAGAAAGCCCCTAAATCTCCCTAGTCTCTCCTATGAACACCCTAACCATCCTACAATGTGCTTCTACACTAGAAACACTCAATCCAGATTTCCTGGAAGCGTTTTTGTTTATCTGTTCTTCGTCTGTGCAATTCTTCCTGCCTGCTGGAACCACTGTGTACACTGAAGGATCAATGCCAAAAACATCTTGAGGAATAGGAACCTCCACAACTTCCCGAAACCAAAGAGGAAGCCACTCCCGAGGTTTCCAGAAACACTTCTGGAGTGCACAAGTAACCGTCTATCAACTGTTGCGATTGTAAAATGGGTGATTTACAGCTCCAATCCTTTGAGTTATCAGATGTTGCTGTTTGTCACAACAGCATTGTCAAAGTCCATAAAGTCCACATTTACACACCAACACCACCTTGTCTTCTACTGGTCCAATACCCTCAGACGTTTAGATGGAAACACCACATGAGCCTTTTGCTTTCTGCATCAGGTTGCAGGAAGCTGTTGCTGACTTATGTGATGAACTGGCAATAACAGGCCAAGTTCCTGTAAGAGAGGGGGGGAGACATGTGTGAGGTATGTATTACATGCCTGGAAACCGATTACACGCTGTATGTAGATCTGGCATGCTGCCCATACGACAGAGCCCCTTTGATACTTTACATTTACAACTGCAGGTATGCACCACGCTTGATCAGCCTGTCGAAAGTGTGCTCACACAATTTAATTTAATTTGACTCTGGTTGCCTTTGATGTCCACTGTCATAATAATATGTCATTCTTGGCAGAGTAGAAAGCTTAGAAATGAATGCTAATTAAGGTGGACAAAACATTGTGGTCCAATACTGTGATACTAATGATGCTAATATGCTAATACTAATACTATGATCAACATTAAACATTTGGGGTATTGAGGTAGCAAATTGGTAAGCTGACGGAGGTCAGGTGTATTTCAAATTGAGAATCATCCATAGAAATGTATTCATCCATTTATGTGTTCATTTATTGATTCCAACCCTGGCTGGTTAAATGTGAGTGGAGCCCTCACTGCTAGAGGAGTCAACATCATGACCCAACGTGTACACACACAGTGAAATCGATAAATGAACAGAGAGATTGTATGGTGTCACATTACCCATGTCAGCGTTTTCTCTTTTGCAGATCGAGTGGGCACTGATTGATTAAACAGACAACAGAGCTCTTTTCGAGTGTGTCAGGTTGTCCCATCCCTTAGACTTAGAGGATGGGACAAGAGGCCTGGGGTATTGCCAGACTACATGACCCAGAACTACACAGACAGAGCACAGGTCAGCAGGGTGGAGGGTGCAGAAGGTGATACGATATCCATGCAGTATGCCTGCCCCAGTTTGTGTAAAGCACACAGACATCCCTAAATAAATGTCCACATAAATGGACAGCACATGCTCTTCAATCAATTCCTGTCATTTTGTATCTTTTTCTGTCACAGCAAGGTCTCACAGTAACCTTGGTACCTTCCCTAGCGTAGGAGTCTGAAGAGTTGAGCTGGGTGAACTCACAGGTTCTAGCAGTAAATTAAGGGTGACAAAAACAATGTGCCTAGCACAGAAATGTATTTCACTCACTGGCTCAAGGCCGTGGCTCTGACCAGCTCAGTAAGATCAATTAACTGGCTTCCCAGACCGGTCCACCGCACCGGAGAAGAAGAGGATTGTAAAGGTCATCATGGGTCAAGTACAAATGAGGAAAACGCAAAGCATGGCTGGAGGAATTAGCTTCAGGAAAGGATTTGCTGGTGGAAATGTCTGAAGACAGGCAGTAAAACAAACTTGAATTTGATATGTATGTGTGTTTCTAAATCTTTCCTACCGAGTATGTCAAGAGAACAAAAAACAACCAAATGAAATTGGTTTGTTGATTGACTGTATAATGATTGATCGATTTGATGGGTGACCCACACAACATAGAATTTATGAAAAGATGACATGTAGTTTCCCATTAATAATAATTTGATTGTTAGCTTTTTTATGGCTTCTATCCTGGAACAAATATTGTTAGATGCACTTACATTTTACAAAAATGACCTTTCACCATAAGCTCTTCTACAACAGAGACATCCCCTTCAATCCTTCTGACAATATAGACCTATATTGTGAGCAAATCTAAAAAGGCTATTTCCTCTTATTGCTTACATCAAATGTGTTCTTCCACATCAATACAACATTAATGTCCAATCCCACTGTGCTCAGCACAATAATAGCAACAAAAGATTTTTCCGTAAAAACAAAACAAAAAGAGCTGCAGAGATGTGGTAAGGGGTGGAAGGGAAACATCTAGAATCAATGGTAACATCAACAAACTGGAAAATATGGTTGAAGTGGATGTTGTTATAAGATACCTTGGTGGATGTATTATACTGCAGTAAGCCTATAGTTCTAATTAAGGCAGTGTCACAGTAATTCACACATGCTCACACGGCGTGGCTGAGATATATGCTAAGTAGGTCTCAAGAGGAGTTTGTATGGAGCGCACACACAACCTTACCAACCCCAGACTGGTCCCCTGTAGGCGGGCTATCTTGCAGTCTTCCAGCCTGGACCATGTGGAATGAGGCTAATGAGCCGCTCAAGAGGGTGTCTGCTCGTGTGCCAATAAGCAAACAGAACATGTGCTGCAGGCTCTTCTCGCGTCTGTTAGAGAAAGACATTAATCCAGCATCGTAGGGAATTTGGACATGCTGTTAAATGTCTCCCGTGGCCTTTATTAAGGACAAGCTTATTCTCTTCTTGGGCTTTACCCTCCCTCCCTTCCTTCATACCTGCTCTTGTCTGTGCCAACATAAAAAGACATGCTGGTTGTGCAGAATGTATACTTGTTACTGTAACTCAAACTTAATGAGTTCATTAAAGATTCATCAGGTTTTTGAAAATGTAATTGGTGGGTGATGAACAACAACTGTTTTCTGGTCTGTACATCGCAACGAGGAAGTAGGTTAGAAATAATAATTAGAAATTGAAATAGCAACATTTCTACATTACCTTTGTAAAAAGAAAATCCTCCAACTTTGCAGACCTTTGGCATTCTTGTTGTCCATCTGTTGAAGTGAGCTGCAATTGGTCCCCCCCATCTGATTTTTTTTTAATACAACGACAATCCTCCCAATTTACAACTAGTGGTACTGTCCCTGAACCCTGCAGCTGCAGACAAGAGTCTGGGCATAGGGTCATAAACATGCAACTACATTTATAGCTGGGGGCCTCTTGCTTGCAGAGGAAGAAGCATATCTACAACTAGTCTTGTCCCGCATTCCTCAGACCCTAATATCCACCTCAGTCAAGACAATCACGTATTAGATTTGAGCATTTATTGTTGCATGACATGGACATGTAGATTTAACTTTGGCGGATGATCTAAGGGAAGCACTCCCTCCCTGCCTCCTCGATGCAACACATACATCCATACGTGACATATGAGGCAGGGAGATATAATCCCCCTGGTGGATAGAACAGACATCATGGGGGAGAAGGGGGGTGGTGGAGGGCGGCAGCAGTACTGATCATACAACAAATGGGCTGGGTGCAGTTTTCTTCTTACCAATGTCTTGCATGGAATAACCTTAATTTCTCAGAACAATTATTGCCTGTTGAGTTTTAGAAGAAAGTTTTTTGTTTCTGGTCATTTTGAGCATGTAATCAAACTCACAATTGTTGCTCCTGATAATCAAGTAGCCCACAGAAAACCTGTCTTAATGCTTCTTAAATCAGCACAGTCATTTTCATCTGTAACTGCAAGAGTGTTTTCAAATGTTGAATTAGCTTTTTAAAACAATAAACTTGGATTGGCAAACACAACGTATGGTTGGAACACAGGACTGATTGTTGCTGATAATGGGCTTCTGTAAGCCTTGGTAGATATTACATACACATTTTGTAGTTGCAATAGTCATTTACAACACTACTCTAGACTGTATATGTGATCCATTTGGTGTTATTTTAGTGGATATCATTTTGAAAACAAGAACATTTGTAAGTGACCCCAACTTTTGAACGGTAGTGCACTTGAGAAGAGAGGGATTCGTCAAAGAACATTCGACGTGGATACCGTTTCAAACAGTAATCGACAAAACACATACAATTACACAGATTACAAGCACACACATGTTTTTTCAAACCACCTTCCACAAATGTGTCCGGATTTGATATACTTGTCTGTGCTTACTGGTGGTAACAACCTAGTGGTGTGTGAAATGAGATCCAATCAATGCTCCCGTCACTTCTGCAAATTGCACCTGCTGGTAGACCTAGAATGACCTGTGGAGGAGGCCTTGGGCCAATCTGGCGGTTTACATCCTACCTCTCAGAAATGCTCTGTTAAATGTGAGTGACAGCTGCATGGCGAGAGATTTCATGGTTGTCACTCTGGGTTTTCAAGGAAAAGGACGATTTCTCCCTTGGTGTTTTGTTCTGTAGGCCTACTGTAGCTTCCCTCACTGAACTCCACCTGAGAATGGGATAAGGTTCAAAATAACTGAAACTAACTAACATGCTGTGTGTATGTATGTGGTTAATATCGTTCTTTTACCTATTGAACAAAGTCTGTGTGTGCAAGTGCTGTGCCCCGCCAACAGTTTTTGCCCTTTGGGAAATTTCTTTTTTTTAAAGAAATCACTTCCCTACCTCCTCAGTTTGCATCACAGGGGTCTGCCTGGACTTTGGTTTGATTACCACACAACACAAAATCAAGCCCTTGGGCAGTGTTAAAGTATACAGTAGCAAGCTATAGAGGCATGGAGGGTGAACTCCAAAAGCTAGCATATAAAGTTTGACATGTGACATCCATCTGCTAGACTACCACAACAGTAGAGCAGGTAGGTGGGCCACCAGCACTGTTTAAAATACAATCAATTCAAGAAGCCAGCAGAGCAGCACCTAGTTTGTTCCAACACAATCAATAATACATCTCATGGCTGAGAAGAGTGAAAAGGTGTTTTGTGGAGACAAAGAAGGAGAAGGAAATCTTAGATTCAAGGTTTTCCAGTGACTTTAAATGAAAGGTTTTCACCAGAATACATACATGGATCAGATGGAGAGGTCTGATAGTGAGAAGGCCAGCACTGTCCTCTATTCCTCCTCTCTTTCAGTGGGAATGTAATCAGATAACTGTCTCTCTGGCGAGATTACTTTTTATACTCATATTTTTGTACTCCATAGAAAGAGTCATGTTTGTCCTCCAGTCAAAGAAACACGTGAGGGAGGAGGAAGTGGACTGAAGAATGGCATGCATGCCCGCATCATTATTACCATACACATTTGGGGTGATGTCTGGAAACCTGCGGTTTGCATGGGTGTCCATGAAGAATGACAGGGCAATTGTGGACTAAGAGAGTGTAATTAATGAGATGTGTATTGGGCTTTTCCTGTGAAATTTTAAACATGACACAAAATTGAATGGCCTATGTCAAGGCTGTCATCCCCAGTAATTGTTTTTTAAATCGTATTCTCTCTTGCTCCAATCAACCGATCCCTCTCCAATCCCTCAACAATAAATCACAGTGAATTGCCAAAATGGAAGTGAGAGCGAGACACAACAATAGACTCTATTACCGTGAATGGAGCAAAAGAAGAAGCATCCTACAAGAAGCTTGAAATGCTGCCTTTCATCTTGAAGCACACAGCATACCCCTTTCAACTTTTCCTCTGGCACAAAGCGCATAGGGAGAATTTTACAGAACACAACCGCAGGGCAAGCAATCAGGAAAGATATGTAGGAATTTTAAAAGGGAAGCTGAGATGAGAACCTGACAGAAAAAGGTCTGAAGTGTTATCTTTGAGACCGCCGATAGAACCATCTGAATAGCCCATGACGCACAATGCCTTTCAATACCGAAGGCTCAGATAACATGGGACTGGCTGATTTTGACAGAGAAAGAGTGTGTGTCTGTGTGTGGTTGACTGACAGAACAGGGTTAGAAAGGTAAAGGACAAAACAGATATAGGTTTTTTGCTCAAGGCGCAAGATAAAATGTCCCAGATCTAGACTTTGGGTATGACATCTCATTGTCCAGTACAGGCTGCTATGAACACAAAAGAGAACTTATGACAATGTGTTTAGTTTGATCAATACTCTAGTGGTGCTTCACTATACTACTCGATAAAATTTCCAACATGCAACACTTATCAATAAAACTCGGATGAAAATCCGAAAAGGATGAAAATAAAGCTGCCCTCTACCACACCCCTGTGGAAGAACACATGTACTACATGATAGAGTTGCATCATCATAAGAGTGGGTCTGTCACTGTTTGCATGGCAAAGTGATTACTGAGCTGGGATTTACACAGATTCACACACAGATCAAGTATGATTCATTTGAACAAAAACAGAGAACAAAAAACAATCTCTTTTCAGTTTTTAATCGAATTATGGCATTTCCCAAATTGTACTCCACATCTTCTACAAAACAGAAAATAATTTTACGTAAATGAACAATATTCCCCACCACTGGTGTATTGGTTTACATTTATGTATCTACTGGAAGGATTCTTTCTGACTCTCATCTGACTTTCTGGTGTTTTTCAGTCTCTGTCTTACTCCATTGTCCGATGGCAGACGACACTCTGACGAAGAAAGTCAGCTATATTCCCTGTTGACATAGATTTATTTTTGTCTTACAAAGTTCTATTCAGGCTAGAAAGAAGATTGCTACTTCCTTCCTTGCTTCTACTTCTCCTTTGTTTTCTTCTCCTGTTCCTCTTTTTTTGCCTCTTCCTTCTTCTCCATCTCCTCATCTTTTTTCTCCTCTTCTGCCTCTCCTTCCTTTTTCTCCTCCTCCAGCACTCCTTCCTCTTTTTTTCTTCCTCCACCTCTGCTTTGGCCTCCTCCCCTTGCTCGTCCTCCTCCTCCGGCTCCTCTCCGGTCAGGCGCTCCATCATGGCGATGCGATCCACGAGGGCCTGGTCTGTAATGGTGTAGTCTCCCAGCAGCTTTTTCAGCTTCATATGCATCAGCTCCATGGTGCTGTACATGCGGTCGACCTTCTCCTCCAGGTCCTTGGTGTCGGGCATGATGTTGGATGGGTCCAGATCCAGGAGGCCGTCCTTTAGCAGGATCTGTCTGCCCTTGTCTTCCAGAATGACCTTTGCATCCGGGTACTCCGTCATGGCCTCCATCAGGTCATCTTTGGACAGGATGAAGAGGTCAGAGTAGCCAATGCTCCGGATGTTGGCAGTCCTCCGGTTCCCTGCCTTGCTGCCCTTGATGTTGAGGATGCTGATCTCGCCAAAGTAGCTTCCGTCGCCCAAGACAACAAACTGTGTGACGCCGTCATCGGCCACGACTGCCAGCTTGCCCTCCTTGATGATGTACATCTCGCGTCCGATGTCACCCTTCTTACAGATGAAGTCCCCCGGGCTGAACACCTGGGGTCGTAGTTTCAACACCAGCTCAATCAGCAGGCCCGCTTCGCAGTCGGCAAAGATGCGCACCTTCTTCAGCGTATCCAGGTGGACATTGATAGCGATCTCTGCCCTCAGCTTGTCTGGCAGGTACCTCAACACCTCCCTCTCATTCTGAGCCTTCCCATTGTTCCACAAGTAGTCAAACCACTTAATGACACGGTCCTCAAGTTCCTTACTGACCTTACGCACCTGTCGGAAACAAATAGTATTCAGGTTGCTTCAGGTTTCATACATCGTATACGTACAATACTGACATACCAACATGGAATGCACATGTGCCATTAATATTCGGTGTCGGGTTGAAATCGTATCCATGGTGTCAACGGGGGTAGCCCAGTCTCATCCCACCTGCATGTATTGCTTGATGTTGTCGATGCGGGACTGGAACTGGGTCTGGGCGGCGTTCATGTTGGTGATCATGGAGCCGATGTTGCCCACGATGGTGGCGAAGATCAGGACCCCAACCAAGAAGTCCACCACGTGGAACAGGAACTCGGAGTCCAGGGCCGGGGATGGCGTCTCCCCGATGGTGGTCAGCGTCAGGGTCGACCAGTAGAGACTGAAGGCGTATTTCCTCATGGGCTCCCCAAACTCCGGCTCATCTGGGTCATCCAGGGCAGGGTAGACCCAGGCGTCCGATCCGAATCCAATGGACTTGGAGAAGGAATAGTAGAGGCAGGCATTCCAGTGGATGATGATGATGATGTACATGACCAGATTGGAGATACGGAAGATGTTGGGGTAGTTGGTCTTGGTCTCAGTACGGGTAAAGAACTCCATCATGCGGTTGATGCGCAGCAACTTGTTGATGCGGATCTCCGGGTAGTCCAGCCCCAGGTACAAGTAGAATACGTCTGTGGGGAGCATGGACACAACATCCACACGGAACTGTAGGCTGCTGAAGTAGCGCTCACGCAGCATCTTCTTATCCTTCACCAGAAGGCCTTGTTCCAGGTAACCTTAGAACACAAAAGTCAGGGTCACACACAAAATCCACAGCTTCAACGCACGAGGTCGAACGAATCAATAAACTCTGTGAAGGTACTGATCACTGCACAGTTTTTTTTACAATAAGTTCAACACAGGCATCGTGATGGTCAGACATTGGATATTGAAACAGAATCCAGACTGGTTTTAACATGTGCGGTGGGACAGTACGTTTCCCCTCACCTGTCCTGGCCCTGAAGGCCATGTCAGCCAGGTACAGCACATCAGAGCAGTAGTCCAGAATCATCCAGGTGAGAAGGTAGTCATGCTGGAGTTCCTCAAAACAGGCCCTTGAATAGAGAAACACTAGTATGATTGGAGTGTTGTAGACAAGCACATGCTTCCACCTTTACCAGTCATGTTAGATATGCGTGCTTTCAATAATTTAAGAAGCTACCTTGCAATAATCATTGTCCAGTTGTACATGACTGGAATTGCGATGACAAATAGCCAGTTGTAGTACAAACTGCCTGCAGGGTTTATGACAAACACCTCCTTGGGCCTGCCAGGAGAGAGCACTGAATTATGGAAAACAATTTATATATGGTGTCAATATAACACTGATGCGTTCATATGCTACACATACTTCGCCTTTTCCTTCTCTTTTTCCTTCTCTTTCTCCTTCTCTTTCTCCTTCTCCTTTTCTTTCTCTTGCTCCATTTCTCTTTCCTTTTCCTCCTTTTCCTTTTTCTCCCTTTTCTTCTCTTTCTTCTCTTTCTTCCTGAGAAAACCATTGAGACACATGATGATGGGTCACTGCATCACATGTATTTATATACATATAAGTTGTTGGTATAGTAATCAGAAATAGCCTGTTACTCTTTTTTCTCCTTTTTTTCTTTCTTCTCTTTTTTCTTCTTTGTTTTCTCTTCTCTGGGGAAAGTACATAGAAATCTGTTTAAATGAAGCTCTCATGAAATGTTTAAATGTTTTATCATGATATTATAACATACATACCCCTCATTGTTATTGCTGTTGTTGACATTGAACAGACGACCTGGGCCAGGAGGCTGTGGGTCTCTGAAAAACAACAACAATTTCTAATTGAAACCTGAAACATATAACTGAAATTTAACAATAAAATAATATTCTGTCACATTCGTCATCAGACCAAGGGTGAAGGATTGGTTTGAACATGGGAGGCAGTAGGATGCATCCGGCACCACCTGCAAAGGGGCCGGTACCAAATGGGCGCACCCTACCCCACCCCCACATAGACAACACATATATCAATACAGTAGATTCCTTTGAGTTTTCACCTAGGGCACCAATATGTCCAGAAACAACCCTGATTTGTTGGTTCAAAAATTCCAATCATCCTATATGTGAACAGAAGCCCTGCCCTGAAGGCAAATTTTGGGAAGGGACATTGAAATGGTCACTTGACATTGGTAGGGGCGTGTGTGACCCCTAAACCTGCACCTATGGTCTTGACCGTGTAGAATGAGAGTGTGTGTCCTGGTGTGTTGTTGTTTACACGTCATCCTCCGTGCTGTCCCCCTCTGTGTCAGTGTTCATCTCTGAGGTGACACGAGACGAGACAGACACATAGCGCCTGGTGCTCCATGTGGTTGCCATGACTGCAGGTTAACGATCCAGCCTTCCAAATATAAACGTAAAGTTCTGTTCAATCAAACCCAGCAGTATCTCAGCCATTTTGAAACTACTTCCGAACACTGCAATATTATGATAATGTACTCTACAGAATAATCAAGCCAATTACTATCAAGGAACAACCACTCACCAAGCTTCCCATATGAAAATGAACAAATACAGAAATCATTGTTGATGCATATAACATAATGGCACAGAAACAACTTTTCTTAACTTTAACCAATGATGTAGAATACTCACCTTTATTTAACGTATTGTACGGTCCATAGTCCTTCAGCTAGGCAATCTTAGAAAATGACTTTTGTGTACCAACTCTAAACACAATCCCCAAAAACATTCACAACCTCAATTTAATGATCATATCACAATAAAATATGTGCTTTCGTCCAAGCATTGTGTAATAGTAGTGTCGTAGAGACACGTCTGACCCTGACCAACATAAGTAGATTACAGAGTGCTCATATCCTCCTACACCCTCCTTTGGTACTAGAGAGAGCCCTTACACACTGCTAGTGGGAGCAAATCATTTGACTCCTTTTAAATGATTAACTGTGGATACACTGAAAAGGCCCTTCATCCAAAATATATAATTTATCTTTCCTGGGAATGAATTACTGTACATTCCAGAGCAAATCTTATTGCCGACATATTAAAACCTGTTCCCATGCTCATTGTTATTTTATTCCAGCGTTGTGTTGTCACAATTTGGTCAAAGTGATACTTTTACTTTCAAAGTAATATTTTAATGTACATTTCCTGGGAATTAATAAAGTATGTTACTTATTACTTTCTTGAAGACCTATTGAACCCTGTTCTCATGCTTATTATGTTATTCCAGTATTTCTGTCATATCTTGGTCAAAGTGGTACTTTCATTCAACATCAACATCTTACTCAACCTCTTGAATTGAATTCACCCTCCTATCTAGTTCTTCACCAGGAGTAGAACACATGCAGATTAATCCACTGTGAGGGCCGGCTTTGCTCCATTGCCACCCCCTCTGCCTGGTCAGCAACCTCTCATATCCCTCTGATCCTATTAAAACTAGCCAGACAAGTTGTTCAGCCTTTACCCACTTGTTGGAGATCAGATTACATCACCATAATGTGTACTACCATCAGTAATGGGATTGAATAGGATCTGAACCTAAATCTGTGGTTAGAGGCAACTATGAATGCATAGACAGTGCACTCTATGGCTTCCTTGTTGAAAGACATAGAGGGGTTGTAAAGCCACAGGTTTCAAACCTGAGAAGCAGATTTGATGTTAAGGAGGTGTCAGATGAGAGTTAATAAAACCCAAGATCAGATGCAGTATCTCAGCAAGATTTCTTTTATTGAGAATGAAAAAAAGAACACAAGATAAAGACTGAATCAGGGGTGTTTGACAAAGACACTCCAGGATCATTCTTTCCCTCAGACCAATTTCAAAACAAATATATATTCCTTCCCAGCACAAGTAGCCAGGACACACAAACATCTCCTTCCTCCAAACACTTTTTTTCACTGATGTTTTTGATTGTCGTCATGACATCGTCAGGGAAGCACACCCAGGTTGGAAACTGTGGCTGTGGAAATTACACCAATGCAGGGGTATCCACCGCCAGCACAGTGGTGTCGATATCCACGGCAACTGGTGACCCCTCTGGAACGAGGGCTGGATCGAAAGAGGCGGCGGCTGCGGCGGCGAAGCCGACAGCATCAGCGGTGGCGGCATCCACGGCGGCGCCAACGTCAGCGCCGGCGGGGACGGCAACGGCAATGTCCATGGAGACCTCAGGGAGAGCGGGCACCACGTCCACGGGAGCCGCGGCCTCCGGGACGGCGGCTTCTGCGGCGGGCTCGGCCTCGGCTCCGGCCTCCGCCGCAGCGGGCTCTGCCTCGGCTTCAGCAGCCTCTCCCACCTCGTCAGAGTTCAGGGGGGCAGCGGGGGCTGCGCCCGCTGGTAAGCCATACCCATAGGCATACTGGGGCTAGAGAACAGACACGGAAGAAATTAGATGAAGAGTTGTATGAGCGCCCCCCACACACACATTCACATTCAGCACACACGTGCACACATTCGTACGGACACACGTTCTTTCCTCCCTAAAAGCAGGATGAGAACCATCCTGATGTGCCCCTTTAGAAATGTCATCAACAGTCCTAATTCATCTCATCAAGTGGAATGTAACCCTTTGAGAAGAGCGCACGCACCGCTCCCTCCTCGTCGGACCCGGCTGGCATGGGAGGCGGCATGAAGAAGCTGGGCGGCGGAGCTGCAGCTGCGTTCCCCTGCAGGAGAGACACCGTGATCAAGCCCCCCTTTCAACCTCCAACACTGTTTACACTGTAAGGACACATCATGCTGCATGTGCTCTAGAAGGTCGGCCCCTGCCAACGCTCTTATACTTTCATGAATGAACAAGGAAGATAATGGATTCATGGACACATTGAACTGAGTTTGCTTTAAGTATGGAACTGCTTTAACAGTAACATTGAGTAATGGTAATCTTCCAAGAAAATACAAAACGAAAAGGTGTCAGTTTTATAAAGTTCTGTGGCAAAAGTGTGTAATGTGGTCTTTTGTTCTATGTTTCTTTTGTGAAAGGAAATAAGACGTTTCTCACGGGAACAGCAGGGAAGGCAGGGTTTCCTGCTGCTCCAACACCCTACAGGAAACATCAACACATATTAGGAACACTTCATCTGTGTTGCATCTTCCAACAAGATCCATATTGTGTTATCTCTGTCCATTTAATGAACCCCCAAGACACTCACACGCTCCACACAAGTCAAGTGTCTTAACTGTTCAAGTTCTTAAACGGAAGAAAAAAAACATGGAGGACGTCTAACCTGTTGCTGAAGGGAACCGTACATTCTGTAGAGCTCCATCATCCTCAGAGCCATGTTGGCATGTGCTGCAACCTGCTGGAAAAACCCGGCAGGCGGGACAGCAGACATGTAATTAAGGCTATTGAGTCATTTTTGACATGAGGATATCATGGTTGAGACAGTTTGGCACATCGTGCTGGGAGGTGAACGTGAGAGATGTCTGCACAGGAAAGCTTTATTTTTACCTCATTGCTTCCGCTTTCAGGAGCCTAGTAAAACAGGGAATTGGTTTGAGTCAGCAGACGTAACAGCTGAGTAACATTTAGGACATTGTGTGGAATTGGAAAGAGGTGGTCTTACTTTGAGCTAAATATATAGAGAAATACAATGTATACAGCTGAACTTCTAAAAGGGTTGCCACAATACTTACAGGTGCAGCAAAGGTTGAGCCCAACAGGAACATCAGGAACACCACTGGTTTCATCATGATGATCTTAAAAAAAAGACTGATAAGTATATTTGCAAATTTAAACAGATTCTTTCCACCCTAATGTACAGTACAGTATGAAATATCATGGAACCCCAGTCGACTCAATTGGGTTAATAATAGGTTCAAAGTACTCAACAAAAGTTTAAGTATCAGTTAAAACAATATGGGATGACAATTCTCACCTTTTTCTTGGTATTAAGAGCAGCTGTAGAGGTCTCTGGCTGTAGAGAAGAAGTGAACTATTTCTTGTCTCTGTAAAGTTGCCATTTTATACTGATCAACCATCGTGAGACAGCCAATCACATCATGGTATTCCAGTGACATGTGCAAGCCTCTGTCGTTTGATGAAATGTCCTTAGTCTTCAAAAGTAAGGCAAGACGTGAAGGCTTAATGCCCCCCATTATGTTTAATTACACACAAGAATGCTTACTGTAGCACATACCCTCCCGCCCGCCTGCCCCCCCCGCCCGCCTGCCCCCCCCCCCCCCTGCCCCCCCCCCCCCTGCCTTCCCCGGCCACTCACACCTGAGGTCCTCTCTACCTCACGGCCTCCTCCTCCTCCTCCCCAAAAGTCCACCCCTCCCAAAAAAAGCCTGAGCTGTTGCATTGACTTATTGCCTGATGGCTATGTGTCTGATGTGTGTTGTTGGACTTGGAAGCAGCCAGACAATTTAGGGCAAGAATGTCTCAAAGTTATCAACACAGACTAACAGCTTAACCCCATCCCCCCAAACTGGCGTCTAGGTTTGGGGTTTCTAGCCCGCTGGTTCGTTTGGGCTTGTTCGATGGGTATCGCTACTGCCCCAGGTGATATGGAATGTTGGAAGCAGGTTGTGTGGTTCTGAGGTTCCAGATCAGATAAACAATGAAAGAATGAGTTCCATAATTTCAAACCTGGAACAGTATTCTTAATTGTTCCTCTATGTCTATAGCTGCCACTTCTGAAAATGCTGTGCTCAGTCTTTTCGGTGGAGGATAGATTAACATCTTATCAGATATTCTGAAACCTCTATATTATGATCATCATATTGGTATCTCTCAGTTTTATGCTTTTTGTCTGACAAGCAGATATTGTCTCGTTGTCTTAAGGTTAGTTGGCCATGACAGCTCAGCCTTAAATGGTGCTCCATTGTTTGTCTGTACTTTGTATTCCAAGCTTAAGGAGAGTGAAGTCAAATTAACAAATGGGGCTTAATCTTTTGCATTCAAGTGTCAGGTGGCTTAGCAACATTATGGCTGTGTTCTCCAACAGGATTTTAAGAAATGGCAAGGTTCACATTTATAGGGACTCCTTAAGTTACTAGCCAAATTAAGAACATTCCATATAGCTTTTCATTGCAGATAGACCTACATGGCGGTCATCGTGTAAAAACCCTTACTGTGAGGTAACAGTAAACACTGTTGTGAAATAAAAGTAGGATATGCACAATAAATGTCTTATCAACACAAAGGTTTTGGTTTAAACTTTAAGTCTTGCAATGTCAGCAATGAATCCATAACACATGATTTGAACCTATCATTTGCTTAATTCATTCAAAACTATTGCGGGATATGTGATTCTCTTGATGACTATATGAACTTGCTGACACAATACAATTTAATTCAGATTTTGTTTGCTGTCTCATCGTTACTGGTTGAAATTGACACCCAATCATCTAGATAAATAGGAGTGTGTTCCACAGACTTCATCAACAGAATCTTTTCAGTGAACATCTCACAGGTACTGTATGTTCTCTACTAACTACTAATCTGGATTTTACGAGTGTTTGGAAGTCTGATTATAGTAGTGTTTTTTTGTTCAGAAATCACATTTTTGCCACATTGCATTTTGTTTTGTAACGTTATACAACAAGTTGTTCTGTTGACATTCATCCGATGTCCTTCCCATTTGTAGAATCAATCACCACGTCACCATGAAGTCTTTCATCGCAGTTCTTCTGGCATGCATTGCCGGCATAGCACTCAGTGTCCCTGTAAGTACAAGTAGATTATTCTACAGTAGGAGGTTTGTAAAGTCTAATGGAGTGTATGGATAATCACATCTGGTGTGACTACCTCTTGTCCCAGGCCAGGCATTACAGAGGATTTGAGCGCTATGTGGTACCACAGACTCAAGTAAGTTACAATGGAACTAAGCTACACACAATATTTATGTAAAATTCAGTTCCTTCATCTAATGCTAGGATTTAGACCTTACAGTTGAAACTGCAAAAGAGAAAAGCAAAACAAAAACAAAGGTAATATTTAAGCCTGCACTTCAGTTCATCACGTTAACACAGTGATGTTGACGTTCATTTCACATTCAGCAAGCAGTACCCGGAAATCCAGCACAGTACGAGTTGGAGTTTGTGAGTATCACATGACATTTTTATACATCAAATGTTATTTTACACAACCTCACATCTATCTTTCTTTCATCCTCCGTTTCAGCTCCTTCCTTTTGGAGGCCAGCAGCAGCCTAACATTGTAAGTGTGTTGTTGATGAAAAGACTTAAAGTTCAAATTTAAAGAGTAAGTGATTGTATTAGGTTTCTTTTTTGTTTTTTCCTCTTGTTTGACAGGGCTTCTCATCCCAAGGCTTCATCAGACAGGAAGTGCCTCATCTACCAGGAAGAGCTAGCTACGAGCTGGTAAGATAGGCCCCTGACCTGGTAGAGAACCAATAAAATATACAGAGTGATTTGTAATCTACTATTTGTTGTTGATGTTGGTTTTGTGTCTGTATGCAAAGGGAAAGTTACCCCATCAAAGTTACCCACAAATCTTTCCTCCATTCCCTCCCACAGATCTTTCCATTTGGTGGCAGACAGGCTGTAGTCCCCTTGGCCCCTGGGGCTCCAGAAGCTCATGTAAGTTAACTGACAACTACAGACTCTGCATGTGGATAAGGATAACTGAGTCTCGATGTGCTGAACCTGCAAACCCTGTAGGAAAGATGAAAGACCCATTGAGTAAATTAGAAATCTTTTGAATGTTTGTAGTAATGGATGGATTGGACCAAATGGATGGATTGGTTGGCTTTGAATTTTGACTGAAGGGAGGACTTTGACTGGGGCTGGGACACACACACACACACACACATAAATGGGGTAGAAAGATGGCGCCTGCCGTCTATCTGTCTCTCTTTGAAGAGAGACCGAGTGAGAGCTAGTTGTCACTGTGGACGTGTCGTTACAGGCCCCGGCCCCTGCAGGAGAAGACGAGGACCAGGATGACTAGATCAACAGTATTCTGTCTGCAAAGGTCTGACACTGGATGTATATATGTGATACATAAGACTGGATTGGAACTTCACCATTATTGTTTACTGTTTCCATCAGCATGCAAAAACCTTAAAGCTAGTTTTATTTTGATGAAAAACATGTTAACATTTGGTTTCTGTTGCAGGACAATCCATGGAGTACGGCTTCCAAGAGCCAAAAAGCCATTATATTAAATCTGTTTGTTTGCTTGCTTTTGCTTTTAGTTAGCTAATTCTGTACTGTACTGTAACAGCCCCTTGCTATACAAATCATGTACGAGATATGACAAAGAGATTTGATATTTCGACTCAAGAAATGTTACTGTTACAGTCGGTTTAACCATACTTCATCAACCATAATGCTACTGCATAAAATAAACTTTTACATCATCTACAAGACAGTCCGTGTCAATGATATAAAAACAAATGAGAAAGACAGATGAAATGGTTGCTTGTAAACATTTTAATTGCTTTAATTACTAATAGGGGAACATTTAAATGCAACACACAGCAGAAACCACTACTTACAATACAATACATAAGACACACTGTGTTCTACCGTACAGTATATCAGTTCTCTATCCTTGTATGAAATTAGTTTACTCCTACACAGAATAAATTATACAGCCTATAAAGACTGCTGACTCCAGCAGTTATTAATCCATCCATAGACATTTTGCAAACAGATGAATGAGAAACAAACACATATCTCGATGACTTGTCTCTTTCTAGCGCTGCACTCTGGATCCTGCGAGTCACTACAAGAACAAATGAAAGAATGTGGTTGTTAGTTCCCAGGGGCTTTTGGGATGTTACTGTCATGCTACTTCAATTTGTATGTGAAGTATAATTCGATTTGACTTACAATTCATTCCCATCCTACGGATGCACAGGCACCTGTATAGTGTCGAAAATGTTATTGTTAAATTGAGCAACATTTGTAATGTGACCTTGGATGAGAGATGTTCTACAGCTACTCATTTGACCGTGTTGAAGAATATGTTCATTATTGCTGAGTGAGTTCTCTAACAGTACAGCATGCATGAATGTCAAGTCTTTTTCCTTTGTGGATGGACACATACAGGACATATGGACATTACATTAACCACAGGTACTGCAAGTACACTGGATCCCACCTGGCCTCTCCATTGTGGCTGTTCCTGCTGGGCTGGCTGCAAAGGATCTTGGGTATGAGGAAGTCTGGCCTCATAGGGCGGCACCTGCAGAGTACACATGGGTCTGAGGACACTTTGAATCCCCTAAAAAACGTTATCCTCCTTTCTCTGTTCCTTGGAAAATTTCTGATCTGATAAAACTCCCCAATTTAGTTATGTATGTCAAATATCTTAGTTTTATTTGTGACAAGACTGGGTGGTATGTTTGATTGCTGTAAGTTGTATTGTCATTTACAAATAAGATAATCGCAAAAACGTGTACGACTTACTATGGGATCTTGCTGGGGCACGGTTTGGGGAGAGTTATCATAAGGGAACAGCTGTGGAATGTTAGGCATCTGAAGAAGATAAGGAGCTCATATTTAGATATTAAGATTTGAAGATATTGAAGTTAGGTTATAAGTATGTCTTGAATTCAAACACTCACCTGCTGTTGTGTGAAGTCAAAGGGGTAGTACTGAAACATTTAAAGAAAAAATAATAATTATAATGTGAAACCTCTTTCCACATCATGCAGCACATCATGATCAGTGTCGCAGTAAGACATCACAGTGGTTGTCTAATGTTCACACACAAACACCCAGCCTTACAGCAACCCACTTAACATCACACAAGCTGTCCGCTGTGACTGAACACATCTTCATCGGTGCCTGTGGTTTTAACTTCCCCTGTAATTGAAGAGGTTCACTCCATCTTACACCATATAATTCTGCATTGAGAACAAGAAATACTTACAATTTCCACACTTTTTCGACCCGGTGCCTTAGGTACTGAGTACTTGAGAAAGGCCTGAGAAGGAAAGGATGGCAGACAGAGAAATACGGAAGATTAAAATCTTTAATAACATTTAAAAATGTAAACCAACAGTTAACAGCTACACACCTGTCCATTCATTTGTCCACCTGTAGATTGGCCAGGGAATCTGGGTGGAAACACCTGTTTGAAGAGAACTTGATTCAATGACCAGGTTTGCATACCAATTTTGTTTGATGGTTCAGTGTAACTAATCATTACATAGCCCAATTAACTTTTATGTTATTGGATGAGGGGTATCCTACAGCTATTCCTATCTGCAAACCTCTCATTTTTGAGGAATGATTGCCAGTCAACTTCTTCTAGTCAAAGTTGAATCAACAGAAGAGGCAGGGCCCATGGAGTACAGCTTATACTGTATGTGCATCATCTACATAAAATACAGTGTAAGAAAGATGACAGCATACAATTTCCATGCTGACGGCCCCGTTCATGTCTGGCTGCAAGGGCTGGCCTGCTGGATAGACCTCCTTCCCCTGCAGAGTGAGAGAAGGGATGTTACTACAGTTCAACTTTTAAAATAAAGCGGAAAACACTACAGGATAAAGATTCATACTAAGATGGACGATATAAAACGAGTGAATGTGCTGTCGAATGTGAACACAGAATTAGACAACCTCCAGCAAGTGTACGTGTTGCCGTACCTGCGTGGGTGGGCCAGCCTGTCTGGGCCCAAAGTGAGGCAGGAAATGAAAGAAAGAGGGAAGCTGAAAAGGCACAAGGTTTACAGTCAAACAAGCAAGATTGTATTTGTGTTCATTCATCTCCGTGATGACTGATAGGTAGGTTGGCCGTGATACCCCAGCGTATGGCTGTGTTGATGGATATCTGGACCCAATAAGAAATACACTGTTGATGTAACAGAACATATGAAGTTGATAACATGGTATAACTTGATGAGTTGAGAGGCTTTATAATTATTGTTAGTATATACTCATTTATAATGATGCTATGGTATTATTGATCTTGTCAAACTTACCGGGACAGCCGATATGGAGCTGGTCAGGCAGATACACAGTATGAGCAGCTTCATGGTCACAGGATTCACTACGACACAATCACAAGAAACCTTGTCAACATCATGAATCAATATACAAAAATATCAGCAGAGATCATATCACCAAACACAGTTCAGCTTCTTTCTTTTTTTATCTCTAAAGCATTTCAAATAAAGGCCTAGGTTATATTCTCAGTACATCACCTGCAGTACTATTGGTACAGGTTCTGAAGAAGACAGGTTCCGTAGGTCTATTCCTATGTCCACCAAAACATGGGCTTTTAAATAGTTCTGGCTGAATTCTCAGCCAATCGGTGTTGACCTTACATTGGCACCACCTTGCGACTGAGTGTGGGTGTCTAGTCCTGAGCTTTAGTAAATGATCAGTGGTCAGGTGGGCTGTCTCAGTAATAGCAGTGCCCAGCTGATTATGTGTATCACAGGCTCATTTCAGCCTTACTCTGCATCATACTGGAGCACATATATCGAATTACATTTTACCCAGAAGAAAGCAGGAAGGCATACAGAGAGGTGAGTGCCCTGGGGAAATGCTTTCTCATTCACGGCAGCTTTGCAGTCCTATAAACTATAAAATGTTTTGTTACAGACCAGGTGGACTATGGTGAGACCACTGTACAGGCATAGAAGCTTGTGGAAGAAAGTTCTGTCTGTCTCCACAAGAACAATGCAAGCATCAGTTTAGGTTCTGGGTTTATGAATATTAGACAACTGGCTGAATGGAGAGAAAATGTAACAGCTCGGCATGAAAACGACCAGTTCAGACACACAGAGATACAGTACTGGCGAATTGTCTCTGAGGATTGAACATACTTAAACTGATGGTCAGACAGTTCAAGGGGAGAAGGACATAACTGTTTTCCACACAATCTTTATGTGTGTGTGTATATGTATATGTATGTGTGTGTATTTGTTTATCTGTGTGCGTGGGTTTGCTGTCACAATATTACTCAAACACAAAGGGATAAGTTGATAAAAGTTTTATTACCGATCAGATCAATAACAAACTTGCCATAGAAAAAACATTGGTTATACAATAGCTAATCCAGGTTTTAAGCACCATTAGACCATTTTAATTAGCTTTGGGTTAATATCTGCATTAACTGCATTACTCTGTGGAAATAAAAGCAGTATTAGAAGAACACATTTCCAGTCTTGTTTCAATAGGGGGCGCAGTTGATCAATCACCGTCATTTGTCATCTGAACAGCAGAAAAAAAAGAAAAATGAATACAACAAAGAAGATTTCACTGACTGAGCCAGAAAGGTTTCAATGTGTGTGTTTGAGTGTGTGTGTGTGTGTGCCTGCGGGACTCACATCTTTATTCATCGTCTTCCTCATCGTCATCAGACCTACGTCTGGGAGCCTGGAATGACACAGCAGGTGAAAAATGAATCAACACTTCTGTAAGGAGCAATGGTCCCATACCATCCACTTTTACAATAAAAATTTGACTAATATTGTGCATAGTGTTTTTGCATGAATATCATCAGCTGTATATTAGCTAGGAGACACCCTATGTTAGAGACTACAAAATGAGAGTCTTACTGGAGCAGCAGGGGCTGCAGGGGCAGCAGGGGCAGCAGGGGCAGCCTGGGCAAAACCGAAGGGGTGGAACTAGAGGAGAGGACGGGAGAGGAGAAGAGGGGAGAAGACACATTACATACAGGTGACCAAAGACACCAATAGTCTGTCCTCTACTGTACGCGCACAACACATTAGAACTTACGATCTCAATGCTCTCTCTACCAAGGGGCTGGGGGATCTCCTGCTTGATGAAGCCACGAGTCTGTGGATGAAGACCACCCAGAGGACGAGTTCACAAACAACCCCAGAAACATCGCTTTCATTACCAACTTCAATTCAGCACACTTTTGGAAGTAGAAAAACATTAGGCCCTAATTATTGAATGCACATTTTGTCGCACTGAAAGATTTCTGTCGTGATGAGGGATACTTTCTTATGGCTCTACGGTATGTTGCCATAGTTACTCACAGGTGCGCGGGCAGGCTGTTGGGCAGCATTGACAGGGAGGAGCTGTAAAATATAAATGATTGATTCTGGTTACCATACCAGTTTTGAAAATGGCTTACAGTATTAGTCTAGACAGTTGTATTCTAGCCAATGAAAGAAGCAAGGAGGACTAGAGACTTGCCACTTCCAGACTGGCAGGTCCTGCTCCAGCAGGAACAGCTTGGAGGGCCTGGAGATTGAGGACATTTTAAATAGTCTCTTTAAATTGGCATATAATCACACACATCAATCAGATAGACTTAGTTGAAGTCTATTATTTTCTGTGAATTTCAGAGTATCAAATTGTTATTTCTGTTTGGTTGGAGAAAGCTTAATAACAGATCCTTGTCATGGAGTAACTACTGTTTTGAGGTGAGAATATAAAATGTTTAGGTGTGCAATTTTAGAAAACGAAAATATGTATTATCCCCACCATAACAGTCTCTCTGCATGCTTTATACATTACATCCGAGTGTTATTCCTCTCTTACCTGGGCAGGTGCATGGTGCATGTCAAACTCCATGAACATCATTTGCTGAAAGATGAAAATAATAAATGTCAACCTCACACTGCCTGTTCCTATCAAACCAATGTTCATTAATGCAAACCGAATATTTCTCAAATAATTCTTTATGGGGATTGGGAACTCACAGGGACGCAGACGGCAGTCCCAATGACAAAGGCCAGCAGAAGGAAGGATTTCATTTTGAATGAATCTGCAAACACAAATACAATTTTAGAATGAGTACCATGACACACAACAGGGACTTTATATATTTTAAATCTCTATCAAAGTTTACCAAATGTACCAAGCACACATTGTTTTAACATTGCAATTTACAGAACTTCTAGAGAGTTCTCCTACATTACCTTTGGATGTGTAGAGGCACACGGTTATCGAAGGATGCTTGAGGAGGAGTGTGATGACAGTGGAAAGGTCCTCTCCTTTTTATTCACTTCTGAAACAAAAGAACACTCTAAAGCTGCTTGACAGGCTTTGGTTCCTTGCCAACTTTTACTTTGAATTGTGCAAAAAATTTGCTTTGGCAGCTGAAATGTATCTATAGGGAAGATCTCCAAAGATAGAGATAAAGATTAATTATGGTCTGTCCCTCATCCTGTGTTTGGTTAGATGGCTCCTAGAGGGAAGCAATGCTATCAGCTGTTGTAAACATGCACAAGATGTGACATGATTTAAATGATTAGGGACAAGAGGAGAAAAACGGTTTTCACACGTGGATAGACCTCTAATGAGCATAAGGACCTAGCATAGTTTGGTAATATTGAAACACTGGTCTGCCTAACATTTTTGAGCAATGACCAACTGAAAGCCTTTCAAATATAGCAACCTTAAATGTTTTTGACTCACTGAGTACTGACAGATTCAAGAAATAAACCATTGTGAGACATTGCATTTCATAACCATGTGGGTTAATACGCAGTGCACACACCCTCCACCTTCATCATTTTGCATAGAGGTTCTTTTCAATTAAACTAACCTTGTTATGAGAAACATATAATTACAAGTTTTACACACCAGGAAGGGAATGTGTGGTTTTATTTTGTTATCTCCTTCAATCATCTTCATCTGAACTCAACCCTTGTGCTGCCTTCGACCCAAAGGTTCATAAGGAACTATCGTTGTGTTTACTCAATTTTACCCAATACAAAAACAAATAAAAATAATTTTCTTTTAACCTTCGCAATGTGGAGGGTCTGAGACAGCCCAACGGTTAAAAGAAAATACTTCACTTTGTTTTTGTATGCGGTAAAGTTGTCGCAATACGATGTTGGGTCACAATGACTGATGGGTCAGAATGACCCGAAGAGAACACAAGGGTTAATCTCAAAGTGCTCTACCTGGGGGGTGGGATGAGGTGAAGGAAGGCTGACTGAAGATAACATTTCATAAATATCATGTCCTCAAGAGGATTGATAGGGCAGTACATCTTTTTCATATGCCATTGTGTTTTTCTTTTGTTCAGTTTTAAATGCTGTACATCATTCAGGACAGACATTCAAACAGATGCAAGAAAGAAGATGTCGCTCTGAAACGTGTAATCTTGAAGAATTTCTTCTTTTTTATTTTTTATAATTCATTAACATTTAATAATAACATAAGAATTACAACTTTCATCAAGCAAAACCTCTATAATGATACACAGTTTACTCATTACAATTACTACAGTATCACTAATACAACTCAACACATATTTTAACATCCCTTATGTTTCCATACAAATGCACTTGTTCAGATGTTTTTCTTCAAGGATAGAGGTCTGTGTTGGTCTCCACGGCAAACCCTGCAGTGGGCGTGGTCTCAGGGAGGAGGTATACTTTGGATTCAACCCGCGGTGGAGAAATGCCTGAATATGTGGCGGTGGGCTCGACTGATTGATAGTTGGGCTCGACCACTGCTGGGAAGATGGCCGCTTCTAGACCAACTGGCAGAGCCTGATGGTCCGGCAGGGCTCCAGGGAGGGGAACCTCTCCAATGGTTACCCCAGGATAGGTGGCCTGTCCGGTGGGGAGGCCCCCATGTGAGACTCCCATGGTAGGTATGAAGGCAGGAGAGGGTAAACTAAAGCTTCGCAGACCTGGGTTAATGGCCATGGTGCCTGCAGGCAGACTGGCTGGGGCCGCTTGCCGGGATTGAGTTTTGGCCACACTTGTCCCTTGTACATTGGGCATAAATAAACCTATCTGTCCCATTCTGTCTGCCATCTTTGAAAGAAACAGTGAGTGAAGACAATGCAGATAGAGGGTGAAAGAGAGAGAGAAAAGAGGCAAGGGAAAGAAAATATGGGTGTGTTCAGTTGGCTTTTACACAGATGGGTGTCAATGAGTGCATTGAGTTCAGTGAATTCCTCTCTTGTAATGACTAACAAGGCTTGATTAACATCTTGGTTGCCTCACCTCAAGTTCCTCAGAGCTCAGTCCCCCAAACAGAGGGTCCTAGAAGGTAAACGCAAGAATGACTCATTCCACTGAGTGGCATTGTTCAAACAAAATGAACTGCAAACATAGAATGTACAGTATCATGATATTTATCAAATAATATCAATAATATGATATTATTGTTTTACCCTTGGTTGTGGAATCCAGACAAATTGAGGAGTCTGTGGGCATGGAAAATATACCTTTCAACACCTAATCTTACAGATACTAGCTGAAAGCATGACCTGCTACTTGAACAAACAGGAGGAACCAAACACAGCTGCAGGGTCAGGCCTGCTCTGGTACCTGCTGTGGCTGCTCCTCGGGCAGGGGGTTCTGGGCTGGTGCTTCAGGTTGGGAGGGAGGCATGACTGTTTCTACTGGGCCGGATGGCGCAGGGAAGTGTGGGTAGACGGGTGGCTGGAAAAACACTGGCATTGCATAGGGGGAGAACTGGAGACAAGCAAACAAGTCACATTAAATGTAAACTGTATATTCATTCATGTTTCTTAATTTACATTACTATTTATAATATAATATATCTATTTTTTAATTATTTCTAATTTATATTACTTTTCATGACTCATTTATAATAAATCATATTTTATATAAACTATTTCCTGCACTTGTAAGTGAAATCTGCAGTAACAGAATTATACATGTAAAATTATGTTTGTGTAGCTGTTCTAGACAAAAGATGGTTTAGAGACCATTCTGCTGAAATGAACTTGATGAACCGTCAGGGAAAAAATCCATCACAGTATACAATATATTTTCAATAGATCTCTTTTCCCGGTTACAAATCAACAGTCTTCTTTGAATATTGCAGCCTCCTGGAGTCATAACTCAGGCTCTATCTGATCGAGTCAAAGGGTTCGTTTTGATGTCAGAGGTTTACCCAACAAATCAAAAGCCTGGGAGAAGACTGGGGGACAGATACAGGCAGTTTCTGTTTGATAAATATGATAAATATTTTGACTGCAGAACTTCTGAAAAAAATCCCTACAGTAGACGTGGCAGATGAACAAAGACTGCTTCAGGGCCAAACGTTTCAACTTAATTATGTTTGGTTTTGGATGAAAACCAGCAGATATTTCACAGATTATTGCACTGTCATGAAACTGTACCTTTACTGTAACACGTATACAATCAGACCACACATACAGCTTCATCTTACCATCTGATTCCCTTGCTGTGGTGAAAATGCAGGCAAGTATCCATAGGGCAAAACATACTGTAAAAGAATAAGTAAACACAATGCGATTTCTATAAGGCCGAATTCAAACAATACTTTTTTTTTTAATCAAACACAATATCATATTTTTCATGAATGACTAAGCCAAGCCTGTGTGTCTCACCTGAGGTTGCTGAGGCTGAGGGCCAGGCTGAGCAGGACTCTGAGTGTTGGGGTGGAAAGGCATCATCAGTTGTGGTCCCCAAGCTTGGGGCTGAAAGGGAAACAGGAACTGACCTCCACCCTGGGCATCTTGTTGCTGAGGTAGTATAGGCTGGGGTTGCTGCACACTGGGATGGATCTGAACCACTACTTGAGGCCCAGGCTTTGTGGCAGAGGCTTGAACAGATGGGTCTTTTTGGGCCGGTAGGTCTCCTCTTTGTTTAGGCTGTGAAAGAGCTGGACCTCCAGTGACCTGGGCCAGATGAACACGTGCATGGGAAGAACATGGGGTTAGAGCTCCACACTGAACTGAGTAAACAAAGTTTAAACAATGGACAAAAAACAAGATGAACTGTCATTTTCCAAGATATAAGTTGTGCGATAACGTGTCTGTCTAAAATACAAAGAGAAGATACTTACTGGTACTGCAGTTACAGTTGTGACAAGATATGCCAGTATTGCCATTCTAATCATCTTAAAAACTGTGTTTTGTCAGTAGAAAGGGATAAAAACAAGTACTTATATGAGAGAAAAAGTGAGAGAATTCACCAGAGATCTGGAACTTATGCACTGTCCATGGAACGAACCAACCAATCACGTCAGACCAACATAATTTCCTTTCTTGAAGTACCTGAAGTGGTCTATGAGCTAATGGCCACAGACCAAGCACTGGTTTGATGTAATTGAGAGGTCTTCATTTTGTTTTAGTGCTGTAATGTCTGAAAAGGCACGCAAGCAAACATACAAAAGCCACTGACAATAATTTTTCTTTACATCATAGTCTGAGGTCCATGCGTCATCCGTAATTAGATTAAACCACAATGGCGTTAAAAGAATAAATTACAGCCCAATTGTTGTTAGACCAATAAAATCAGTAGAAGAATATTGTAACCTGGTGAGGTAACAATCTTGTCAAATCCGAACTAACATTAGAAGTCCAGCATCTATAAATGCAGACATGGGCCGATGTGCTTCTGGGATTTGTAATCTAGGATTTAGGTGTTCTAGGATGTTAGGATTTGTAGTTCCAACTATTATACAGTTTTCAATTGTCCCAGCTTGTATCTCCATCCATCAATAAGGAGTGGTGTGGTTGGAGTGCAGGCTTAGACACTTTACTGGCCTTGGTGACTGGGGTGTTTTCCTCACAGGCCTAGTATTACACCAGCAGCACCTAGGTATGTCATAATCTGAGCTAATCCTATAATTTATATCTGTGCCATTGGCTGTCTTCAGCACTCTCCCACACACATCGAAAAAAAGAACCCATACACAAACACAATGAAACACACATGCAAACATCAAGATCATGACTCCTCCTGGGACACGCCTTCATGCCACCTTCTCAATTCAAATCTTAGATTCTAATTGTTCAACATGACCAGAACAACATTGTGTAAATAAGATAAAGACTAAACACCATCGGAAATAATATTAAAATAGGCAACACAATTCTTAATCCAACTGAGAAAGGAATTTATCTTTTGATAAAACAGAAATAGAGCACAAATCATATAAAAAAACAGACAAAATGCAGATGGATCTATTTAATGTGGAAATAAATGAACATGTTGAAAAGAGCTTTGCTGCCCTGGTTCATTGTTAACAGAGGATAATACATTATACTGAAGACATTTAAAAGACATGTTTAAGGAAAGGATCCATAGACATCTGCAGGTACCACTGAGAAGGTCTAGCCATTGTCTCCTCGTTTGGCGGTGGTACCAGGGGGTGGGGTAGCAGGTCCTGGGCTTGGGGCAGGGGTCGGGGCTGGGGCTGGGGCTGGGGCTGGGGCCGGGGCTGGGGCTGGGGCTGGGGCTGGGGCCGGTTGGGGCAGCAGCCCAGGAAAAAGAGGCCACAGAGGGAAGGGAAAGCGAAAATTCACCGGTATCGGGCGATACCAGCGAAATGTTGGGATTGGGTAGATGTTACGTCTCTACAATACAAGACAGATATGTTTAAAATATGTTGACATTAGTATTGCAAATAGATGATAGACCAGTAAAGTTATATTTTAAATAAATGTTCTTACCTCATCGCTGTCAGAGTAGCTTCTATGATAGTGACGACCACAGTTCTACAAAAAAGTATTGATACATTTATACTAAAGTCATTTGGTTTTACATTTTACATGCATCAGCCTCCTTAATTTGTATTCAAGTAAAGCTTTCACTAAACATTGATTTATATACTTTATGAATAATGTTATTATGTTACACTTACAGCTTCAGGGAAAATTCCAAAGATGAGAATGAACAGATAAACAAAGTTCATGATGAACTGAAAAAATATTCCAAAAAGATTTTATTAATACACAAAAATCACGTTTTTTTATGTTAATAGTTCATTAATAAAAAGGACAGTTCATAGATGGGAGCTCACTTACCATGAGGACTTGAATCTGGCAGGTTCGTCAGGGAAATTCCAAGTATGATTAAACAGGTAGTTCCTCATCTGTGTTCGCATCTAAACTTCCAACTCTCTTTTTCTCAGATGTCTCAAGCTAACCCTTGAATAATTAACAAACCAATTAGGATTAAAAAACAATTATTTCCTCACTAACATGACTCATTGTTAAAGACATTTGAAATGTTGAGACAGAAAGACAAAGAAGCAGAGACTCATTCACACAACACACATGCCCACACAAACACATGTACGCACACACACGCACGCAGGCACACACACACACACATCCTCAAAAAAACGTCCTTCAGCTACATGTACACACTAAATGATAAGAATTAAGCGTGCATATAAGATACACCTTAACATATCAAATACAAATATGTATAACTTATTAGATCTACCCTTACCTGTGGTAAAAACAACCAGCTCATTATTCATCCTTTTCTCAAAGGTCTTGCAAAAAGAATGTGGAAATGTTTTGAATATTTCAGAGACATATGTAGTTAAATATCAATGCATTTAGTCCAAGTAACCTAGCTAATTCTAGGTTTGGCACCTGCTTGCTTCAGGATGGGCTTCGAGGAGAACAACTTTCAAAACAACTGTGTTGTGTTTGTTACTGCACCAACTACACCCATGTTCTCATCATAAGGACTTAAAGACATGTTGGAATGGATTATTTCCACACCACTTTGGGTGTCCACCAGCAACCAACGTTGTTAACACGTCTTGTATACAAACAGCTGTTACTACTGTAGGAGTGATGTGGGTTCTACCCCACTCGGATCACTTTACTGATTATTGACTTACTGAAGGCATCACATATAGTGAATCTCAACATTTGATTCTTTTCATATGGTGTTCTGTTTCTCTCACTGACGCGTACACTACTTGCCACACACATAAACACACACTACCACACACACAATACTTTCTTTACTTGTTGTTACCCACACACAGCATGTATCACACCAAGAAGGTCCTATCAAACAGTGAAGTCATGAAGCCATATGTGCTATTTCCAATTGTCTTTATTGCAT
Source organism: Hypomesus nipponensis (assembly GCF_054491055.1). Taxonomy (NCBI): domain Eukaryota; kingdom Metazoa; phylum Chordata; class Actinopteri; order Osmeriformes; family Osmeridae; genus Hypomesus; species Hypomesus nipponensis. Next base: position 10,248,124 of record NC_140382.1, on the reverse strand, counting down.
ATTGTGTAAACCAACATCATCCCAGCAGACAGGTCATTGCATAGATTTACAGTCAGAAAAGACGTTGTTGGCTCCTGTCTGTGATTGATGCTCTAGCGTCCTGGAGCTGGGGCAGGAGCTGGGGCAGGAGCTGGGGCAGGGGCAGGGGCAGGGGCAGGAGCTGGGGCAGGGACAGGGACAGGGACAGGGGCAGGGGCAGGGGCAGGGGCAGGGGCAGGAGCCAGACCAAGTCTCTGGAGGAGCAAGAGGAAGTTGTAGAACTGTAAGAAATTCGGGTTGCCATTCCTGTCCTGCAAAGGACAAAAGGCAAGAAGAAAAGGCTGTCAGTAACATGCAGCCACAGTTTTCTGTGATCTCAGATGAACACTTTCAACAATTTTGGAGATTCATGCTATGGCACCATACATTGATAAAGATACTCTGATAAAGATATTCAGATGTTCTTAGTTTTTATGCACTCAGACTGGAGTTAGACTCACTTCATTGCTTGAAGATGAAGATGAAGAACGCTTCTCGATGACATGGTCAGGTTCAGCCTAAAAAAGACACGCTTTAATCATTTGTAGAGAAGTACAAATCCCTTTTACATGTGTACATTTGCCTCAGCCAACTGTCTGACTCCTACCAACGCTGAAGAGAGAAGCATCAAGCATCCAAGAAGAACTGCGAGCTTCATTCCAAATGTCTGCATCTAAAACACAAAATAGGAAATAATGATCATAATTAGCATCTTTAATCCACAGTCATTTGTAAGTGTTTAATTTGACCAGGAACGGAAATCCTGAACCTAAACACTCTTCTGTTTTACCTTGGTGTGTCTCAGGGTCTCTGTGAGTATCTTGAATAAAAGTCTTCTTGTTGTCTCTTGTGTATGAGCTGATGGAAAGAACACCCGGCACAATATATACAACCTTTCAGCCAATCACTGCTCTCGTTAATTAAGCTTCCCAAATGTGTGGCAAGGAAGGGTGTTGTACTGTTTGTTGTCTGGGTTGGACATGCTAGATTGGCATTGCCAAACAGGCATGCTCATTAGGTTTGGATACCATAATCCCACAACATGGGCCATATATGGGTTTTGTCTTCATGAACTGTACAGCGTTTTGGATATGTGTGCTAGATAACATTTCTTCACAATGTGACAGGTCAACCATCTAAGACTTTCCTCATTATTTACCTTAAACATGTTATAAATACTATATCTATACAGATAAGCATTAAGAGATGTTATGATTGCTGAGGTGGGGTAGTGTGAGCTATTGAGGACTAGGGATGTGCATGACCATATTTAGGCAAATCCTGCCGTCTCTGCTCTTATTGTTGGGATCTCAGCATGAATCACTTCCTCAAGTTTTCATCAGGCTTTGAAGTCCGCTTAGACTTTGACAGAGGCTGCGATGTAGAAACTGGTTTCTCTTTGTGTGTTCGGGCAGAAGTGAGTAACTAGCCAAGCTTGCACGTGACTACACTGCATTTACCAGATAACATTCTGCTAAACTAACTGAGACTAGTGATACCCACCACCTATATTCACGCACCTACAATTTTGTTCCTACAATTTTGTACATTTTGACAAGTAACACACACATAACCACCCACAGTAGTTTTACAATGAATAGGGTACCAGCAGGTCCAGCACAGATACAACATTTAACATTGACCCAACTTGCTGTTCCTGTGCCTGTACCAAGTGTTGTTCTGAAAACAATAATTTAACCATTAGCAATATAGACTTCTACACAGCTAGCAATGACAAGTTGAAGTATTTTATTCATCAAATACAGAGTGGCAGTGTTATCTAGACAAATAAATGCTTGAGATGAAGCTGCATTTAGTAATGCAGTTGGTGGCGCAAACATCATTCACATTATGGATGTCATGTCTAAATGGCTAGTGCAGAGTAGCCTAATTGTCTGGAGGTAAAAGCTGTCTGTGTTTGTATGAGCACTGATGCTTATGAACCATCAGTCAGACATTAATTGGAAAGGTTTGTGGACTGGCTGCAGTGATTTTGTGGGTTTTCTCTCTGGCATTGCAAGTGGTAGGTGTCTAATTGGATGGGAAGCCCATAGCCAATGATGTCCTCGGCCTCTCTGCAGAGCCTTACTTTTGAAACTTTGTTCTATTTGACCTGTTATAGTCAATGAAAACAGGCTAAACTTGTCAGCTTAACAGAACACACCTGATAAACAAATCTGAAGTAATGCCAGTGACTCTTACTCTCAGAAGCACTGACAACACAGCAAAACAAAACAACTTCAGAAAGTATTTTGTTTTCATTGTTTGATTTATTGAAGACTAATTCAAGAGCATTTATTTACAGCCAGGATTTAAAAAGTCAAAGAATTTGCTGCACAATCTTCTGGTGAAGTCCATCTTACTTCCCAGCAGGAGCGGGAGCAGGGGCTGGGGCTGGGGCAGGGGCTGGGGCAGGGGCAGCGGCTGGAGCAGCGGCTGGGGCAGCTGCAGGAGTGGCCAGACTGGCCAGCAGGAAGGGTAGGAGAGTCAGGAGGGCATTGTTGTTGTTCTGAGTGGGCTGAGGCTGGGCAAATGGGAAGAATGGGAACTGAGGCTGGGGGTAGACTGGGAACTGAGGCTGGAACTGGTAGGGATTGAACCCTCGAAAACCTTGATACATCTGAAACACATAAAGAGAGAGAGGGAGGGGGAGAAAGAGAGAGAGAGACAGGGAGAGGGAGAGAGAGAGAGAGAGTAGTGAAGCGCAGGCTCATATGACTTGTATCGTATGTGTATGTAACATCAATGACGAGGATTCTTGATAAACACTAACCTCATCACTTGAAGAGCGTTCCTCTCTATCATGGACCTCCTTGGATACCTTCAAAAAGAAGCAATTCAACAATTATACACATACAATTATTTAAACAGGGCAAGCATATCACATATCACACAACCTCTGTCCGTCTCCGTCGCATCAACTGTTTTACGAAACAGAGAGCTTACCGGAAGGGAGGAACACAGTCCAATGGAGCACACAACCAGGAACAACAGTTTCATGACTCTCTTGAATCCTTTTGAAGAAAACAAAGAAATTACAGCCTGACAATGACACTAAACTGACACGGGTGCCCTTGATGTCGCCTCATGTATAATATACATACCTGTTGAAGAGTAGATGCAAAAATGTGTAATTGTATTGGAGCAAGCAAAATGTGGTAGTGAGTTCTGAAGCTCCAGTGAGGGCTTTATAAAGACCGCCACCCTACATAAACAACCAATCAGCTCCCAAAGCTGTTATGGTCATTTGTCCCCCCCCAAAAAAAAACAAGGCAAAAAAAATGATGTGATGACATTGAGTTTTGAATGGTTTATTCCCAAAACCTGTAAATCTACAGTCCTCCCACAAAGCCTTGTGTCTCATCAGATGTTAAGAAACCTGTAGATCTAGTCAAGGCATTTTGAAAGGGTCAGTGATTCGTACATACATCTTGCATTTTGAAAAGACTTGTGTTCTTACATGGGCTACTAAGCAGACTGTATTCAAGCACAACATTCCATGCTTACAGATTTAGCTTTTAGTTGTTCCATGAATTTGTTTTCCTTTCTCATACGATTTTCTTAAATGGCATCAGTCTTTTCGGTGAGAAAACTGAACAATACTCAGTATTTAGAATTTACTGCATTTTAATTTATTCTGTTCCCAAATTGACTTTGCAAGGAATTCAATATGATGATACACAATTCATATTCATATCAGGATCATGGACTGAGACTATCAAATCAAATCAACCAAACACGTCCTTATTGACCCACAGGGGCAGGTGTTGAGGCTGGGGCAGGAGTTGAGGCTGGGGCAGGAGTTGAGGCTGAGGCTGGGGCAGGAGTTGAGGCTGGGGCTGGGGCAGAAGTTGAGGCTGGGGCAGGAGCTGAGGCTGGGGCTGGGGCAGGAGTTGAGGCTGGGGCTGGAGCAGGAGTTGAGGCTGGGGCTGGAGCAGGTGTTGACGCTGGCACAGGTGGGGCAGGTGGTGTGAGGAAGCTAAGGATCAGTTGAAGCAACTGCTCTTTTGTCAGCTGAGGCGGCAAATTGAAACCAGCCTGTATAAATAAAAAGAGAGTTTAATTCTCATAATTAGGAGTTGGGTTCACTTGAGCATAACTAGTGCCTAATTAAGGCAAGCAAACCTCATCAGAGTTGGAGTTAGAGTGAGAATGAGAGTCAGAGTCAGAGCGAGCCACTCGTTGGTGCTTCACCTCCGCCTGGAAAAACAGACAACACTGTCAACTCACGAAATGCAAAAGACTGACAAGTAGAAGAAAATGTTCTTGACATTGTCAAACTCACAGGCAGAGTCAGTGCCAGCCCCAGAAGACATGACAGAATAGCTGCAGTCTTCATCATTGTACTGGAGGTGAGTCATGTAGAGAACACAGAAACAGTTAAACCATACTCCACATCTTAGGTTGACCATATTAGATCAGTACTGTGAACATCCTAAACAGACACACATACAAATGCAAGTACATATATGATAAATTACCTTCAAATCTCACAAATCTTGACAAATGTTCAGGTTTAAAGATGAGAGAAAACAATGGATGTAGATCCATCTTGTGGGTTCTTTTAAAGAGCTTCACCGATGTCATCATATGTCACACCAGATAAGAAGGTTGTGAAAACAAAGCCCCATATGCTGAAATAAGAGAGGAGTGGTAATGCAGGATTAAAATTGATGTCAGTTTCATTGTGATTTAGGACCGGGCAGTTTATTCTAATCATGTTGTTTTGGAAACATAAACCCACTTAATCTGATAATCAAGTGCTAAAAACAATGATTGTCTATTTCCGGTGTCTCCTTCATCCTGTTATTCCAGCTCTGTCACGTATTGAAACATGTTTTCAGACAAGATACAGATTGTGTAAAGTCATCCACATGCCTTCATGTTTGAAAATGTAAAAACATTATGAGCCTATGACATCTACAAAAAGTTAGTTTTGTAGATGTCATTTTTGTATTTCTTTCCTGTGTCACATATTTTCATGGCAAAGCCAATCCCTTTGTTTGGACTAGCAATTGAATTCTGAGCTTCAGGTCAGTTAAAATCCTATTCTATGGAAACACTATGTGAAATTGTAGACATCATTGCACACGTACATCCCACAGGAGTATTCCAAAACGATGGGGATTTCACAACACTTGCTTTCAAATAAAAGTTCCCACACACAACCAGGAGTACAGAGACATTGTCAGACACAGGTAGAAGCAGCACAATGACACTTGATTTCTTGCAACAACAAAAAAAAGAATATTTGTGAAGAAAGTGTTTAAACATTTTAATTGTGTCTTTTAAAGGTTAATCTGGTGTGATGGCCAAACTTTTTGTTGTGGCTTTATTCTTCTCAGCAGTAGCTGCACAAGTGAGTACACATTCTACATATTCCCAAACTGTAAAATATGTGTTTGGTAAATAATTGTTGGATTCATTTAGATGCTTGATGATGTAAAACATTTGTGATTGTATCAATCTTCCTCAGCCTGATCCATGGAGGCGGTGGCAGCAAGGAAGCCCTCCATTATCCCCCTTTGGTGGGCCTCCTGAAAACAGTAACATGCCCCCAAAGAGGGTAAGTTTTCGATTATTGTAAATTAAGAATTCAAAACATTAGACAGAAATTATTATCATCCGTTCACTCATCAATTATGCTTGATTAAAAATAAATGTCACTGTAACAAGTGTTCTGTACAGCCCAATGACAGAGGAGGAGCTCGACCACAATTTTGGGGTCAACCAATGGGTGGAGGGAAAGAAAGCCAAAAACCAATGGGCGCAGGACCTTTGTGGCCATGGTGGAATGTGAGGAAACCTGGCAATCCAACATGGGTAAGAATTTCCCTCTCTGTGGCCATGACAAAATATCTGCAATAACATATTCCCGATTTTAACTGATGTCACTGATGTAACTGATGTAACTGATGTCAATGATGTCACTGATGTCACTGATGTCATGTAGCCTAAAGAGACACCCCCCTGGCTCCCAGAGGGGCCCACAGCAGGACCAGGGAATGGAGCCGCCCAGCCGCCCAGCAGACCACAGCCTGGAGGACCCCCTATAATCCCTGAAAGGGGGGACAGACTGGTAGGTGACAACTCCTCACTACCAACCTTAGGTCATTGTAGTCTAGATAGTCTTTTAACATCTATAACTGTACAGTAGAGATGGTCATATGGAATAGATATACTATCTTTAAATCTTGTTTGGGATGTAGAAAGATGATTGGGTTCCATGGTGGGAGCAGGGAACTATGGGAGATCTTGCATCACCACCCAGCCTTCCACCTCTGTTTGTAAGTACAGCAACACAAACAACCTTTCCTAACACACACAAACTTCATTTAGTTAACATGCAATAATACATCATGTATGCAGGGACCTGGTTTTGGGTACAAGTCTGAGGGCGCGAGGGCCTACCCTGGCCAGGAGCCCCAGCGTGGGCCGCGAGGCCGACCTGGGAAGCCTGGAGGACCCAGGGGTGGAGCACGACGGCCAAACACACGGGACAGAAACAGAAGGGTAATACACAGCAACAATGCTCCTCGACTACACACTAGACTGATAGAAAAGACGTCAAATAAATGGAACGTGGATTGTGTTTGTAGCCTGGACCGATGCTTCCATACCCTGGAGCTGGCAACATCCTTATTGGAGGGAAGCCCCTGATGCCTGAGATTGTTGTAGGCTGCTCGGACACTCACACATTCACGTTCTGTACATTGTAACATTAAAGAGGAATGACTGTGGATTTAAGTCTCTTTATTATGTTTTTCTTTGTTCAGGGCAATAGGGAGTTCTTCCCTTTCCTGAAGGTAAAGTACAACGTTTGTCATTTTTCCAACATCAAACACAGCTTACTGAAATGTGATATTTTAATGATGTCAGGTTTGATTGACAGTCAAATTTTTGTTTCTTGTTTCATCAGGCGGATAATGTGACTTTCCAGGTAAGAGCAACATTTTAAGTTCCTTTAAGTTTGTTCCTGTAAATTGTCTGTATGCTAAATTAATCAATAACTCAAACATTTTTTTTCACAGAATGTGTCTGACCTTCCCCTGAAAGAGGTTAGTGATGAATTGCCTCCTGGTTATGACTAGTCTGTTCATCTCAAAACCAAACAGTTCATGGACGTGTAAATAATTCCTTTTTTTTAGGGGGAAAATCTTTTCCTGCTGCCAGTGGTAAGCATTTGATGCATATAGTAAAGATGTATGCATCATAAGGGCTCTTGGGGACTGTTGCATTCAGTAGAAGGACCCACATTAAAGGTGGAGCAAAGACACTTTCCTTTACTTTTCTAACATATCTTGTCTTTTCCTATCAGGACACAAGACCACCTCCACCAATGGTATGAGTCAGTTTTCTTACAGTAAACAGACCCTTTGTATGGCTTCATCAGTGGCAATAAAATATAACATAACAGTAATGAAGCATAAGGAATCAAACTAATATTGGAACCATAATGTGTCTTTGATATGTCTCACAGGTTGATCCCAACGCACCTCAGAGTCAATTGGTATGATCATAAGTTTCTCTAACTGGGAAATAGATTTCTCTTTTGAGGATAATTAATGTATGTTTATATTTTTCTCTGGTGATAGTTTGGAAATCCTTCCTATAATCTTCAGGTAAGTCATTACAATTTTTGTCATGATTTGTTTCATGATTTTAGTATATATTACTGGTTGAATTACTAAGAATTTGTCTTCATATTTTGTTTCAGCCCTATCTGAAGCTCATTTACAATCCCACCGCAACGGTAATGAATTGAAAACTTCAGAATACATTTGAATTAATTAATTAATTAATTAATATATCAATCAGTAAGTAATTCAACTGTAATCAACCCTTTCTTTTGGTCTTTTAAAGCGTAAAATTTCTTTTGAATATGGATTAACAACACTGGTGAGTAACTTCAGTCAAATTCTTAAAATACACGCCATAACCTGTAGTAATAATGATAATTAATAATATTAAATATACTTGGTGACACGTTTACTTCATGGTGAAAATCTGTTTCTTTTGCATGGCTCTTTGTCTGAAGCTTCCGTTTGGTAAGTCTTGGTTGATATTCTTATTCTAAGAATACTAAACTGAGCGTGATGTTAATAACCTATTGTAATGACTGGTTCCCCAACAGGCTAAGATAAGACATGAGCCAACAGAAACCCAGAATGGAAGATGGAAGCTATCGTTCTGAAGACCATCGTTCATCACTTTCATTTGTTATCTAATAAATGATATATCTAACTATCATACTGGCAAACCACAAACTCAATTTGAAGCCTTTAGGCTTTTGGTTTGATTTCTTTTTCTATCTTTCTTGTGTAGCAATCTTTTTTATACTTCATCATATATTACCTGTATATCATATTGTACATTCATATAAGTAATGATGAAGTAAAACACAGTAACTTTCTTTCATTAAAATGGAATTCATGCAAAATAATACTATGTATTGAAATTCAAGAGGTTTGACACAAGCATGCACGTTGCATGAGTGGTTTTATTTGACAATGTATTATACTGTTGCTCAAAATTGTCCTGATCAATCAATGACAGTGATGCAAAGGTTATGCTGGAAATGAAAAACAAAAACAAATATCAAGTTATCAGTTGAAATATGACCATTAATATGATGTTAGGACAAACCTAGATTGAGGTTATCATATATTGATCCTTGGTAAAAACATGTTACAGCGTCAGTTTACCTTGATGGCTCTTGATGCCCACGTGGTCTAGGGCTCAAATATGAAGGGGAAGTTAGGACGGCCCTAGAAACATATTCAGCACAAACGATCAAGGTACTACATTGGAACAATGATGCAACTTTTAAGCACAGTGCAACTTTATGCAAAGTATTTTATTGTTTTGGGTTAAAGGTCAGGGGTCAGGGGTCACACCTCATCAATGCCTGGGTCAGCTGTGTCTCCACGGTGATCAGGGGGCAGGGGGGAGGACTCTGTTGGTCTGTCCTTGGGCCATATCTAATGACGACAACACAAACTCAACATTGTCCCAGAAAACCTCTCTCTCTATTTAGAAGCAGTTAGAATGTTTTATGATGGCATCCTCACCATTTCTCCCTGCCCCGGTGGTTTGATTGCTTGCTGTCGTCATAAGAAAAAGACCAGACAAGCAGAATGACAAACTTCCTCGATTAGCTCTAAACTGTCCATGATCCGAGTACCACAGATTGAGGTGCACGGAAAATGACAGAGACAGGAAATGCTCAAGTCAATGAAACTTCATCCTCACCTGCAGGGGGAGCTGTGGGTTCTGGGTGGTCTTCTCCGGGTTCTGCTGGCCCTGACCGTTGTTGATGGTTGGTTGCATGACCGATGGAGAGTTCCTCATCTGAGGGTAACCGTAGGGTGTGTATTGGTAGTAGGGGTAGCCCTGTGGAGAGCTGAGAGTTAGATTACCATCTGAATGGAGAATGAAAATGCATTAAGTATGGACTGAATACTAAATATATTAGAGTTACCAAAATTTTACATGGTAAGTATTGGACTTTTGCTCATTACTACATTATTCAAAATGTGTTGGTTCTGTCAGTGTTGTATACAGTGCGCTCTGGATCTCAGGAAACTAACTGATGCTACATCACCAGCAAACAGGGATCCTGATGAAGATGGAGGTAGAGTAGGATTCTACCAACCTGAACTCTGGGTGGCTGAGGGTAGGCAAAGGATGGGTAATACTGGGGAACCATCTGCTGAATACAAGGAAAGAAAGATTAGCTTAAACTGAAACATATATTTGAAATGGCATGATACTTCATTAATATTGAAGGTTAGCAGGTAGCAAAGCTAACGCAACCTTATCTTTACCACCTGAGTGTCAAAGTGTACAGTCTTTGATGTTGCAGACCTGTTGTGTGTTGTGTGTCTGGTGGGGGCTGTTTGGGTCCTGGGGAGTCCCGGGCTGCGGTTCCTGCTGGGCATTTGGGAATATTTGGGGAGTAAGCTGGTTCCCCTGGGCAGGGAACAACATCTGGGGGCCCATCGGCCCGAAGGGGCCTGTCAGCTGGGGATTGAGGTTCACCAACTGGGGGGTACGAGCCAACTCTGCCTGCTGCTGGAGCACGTACTGGGGCAGGAAGGGAGAGGCCTGGGGAAGTGAGGGTGAAGGTCAGGGGAGTTTCAGGTGAGAGATACCCAAAGTCAAATGCATTCATAACATGTTAGTCTTCATGTCAAATAGATAAGTAGCAGTGTGTCAGTGACACTGACTGTTATTGATCTAGTGTATTTTCAAACATTTTTTTGCATTGTGATTGGAATACAAAAAAGATCCTCTCAGTACTTGTACTTGTGTTTGACCGAAGCCCAGGTTGGTCAGTGTTAGCCCGTTCAGCCGCAAAATCTGAAAACCAGAAAAACGCTTTAATCATGACTGACACAGTATCGATGTGGGAATCAGAAGAATTGTTTTTGCAGTAAATCTGTAATCTGAATATGTACTGTACCTCATTACTGTTACTTGCAAGGATTCCAATTTGCACCTTTAAAAGCAAAAATGTTCACACTTTTATCTTTAGCATTTACAATGACCTTCTCCACGTCTCCAACGTGAAGTAAACAGACAGTGTGTCTTTGCAGAGATATTATGGAATCACTTACAGGAAGGGAAAAACTCAAAGAAAAAAGGCAGACCAACACAGCAGCCAACTGAAACTCCATGGTCCTGAAGTAGAAAGCAGAGTTGTTTCAAGGCCTTTCAATACAAAAACATTAAACATTTTGTCAATATCAACTTTGTCATGTTCGAAATGTTCACTTTACCTTTTTCAAGTGTTTTCCAGTCTTTCCACTTTCCTCCTTTCATTGCACCTCTCTCCTTTTATACCCTCCCTGCATCAACAAGCTGAGCCATGGTGAACCAGACACAAGCTGCCACCATGACGCAGGGCCACTTAAAGACAACCACATTAGACTCAGACAGTCACGGTGCAGAAACACTGTGTCATTATGGACATGGTGTCATCCCTGATCTCCAGACTGGACATTGTCTAACACAGTGTCATGTCTTGAAAAATGTTGAAAGATCAATGAATGATCGACAAGTTTAACATTAAAAATACGGTTTTGCTGTTGTTGGCTGTAGGTTTTTTGAGATCATATTAATAACAGTAATTTAAAATGGTTGTGTTTGGTTTGTAAATATGTGCAAAATATAGTAAATGTTGGTAATAAGTTATTTTACATATTATATTAATATTGTCAAATAAACCATTTAAAAACTGTAACAACATGTAGTAGTCTACATCTGTAGTATTATTGTCCAAGTACATTCTGAAGCATTTAGCAAAATGCTTCATTACACCACTGGAGGGGGATAAATGACCAGATTAAAAGTCTGTTTCAATCTAAGATTGGGGCTGTCACAAGCCTTTACAGTACAAAAATGACATTACAACAAACTGAATTAGGCTGATAGTCATTTATTGAATTATGAAGAACCATAAGAAGATTGTCAAACTTCACTGTAGGCACTAATTTAATAAGCAGACAAAACAGTTGTAAAGACAGATTAGAAAACAGATATAATAATGACTGTGAAAACTGTGAAACAATATTCTATCCCTTCAAATTGTGTAAGACCTGCACCATTAACAAAGACATGTTGTTAGTCTTAGTATATGATTCCTCAGGTTGTCTGTCAAGTTTAAACGTGATCGTGGTCTTTACAGACAGCTGAGACAGCTGCTCTCTCAGCAGGGGCTGAAGTGGGAGCCTGGTTCTGGGTCTGGGCCTGGGCCCGGGCCTGGGTCTGGGTCTGGGCCTGGGCCTGGGCCTGGGCCTGGGCCTGGGTCTGGGCCTGGGTCTGGGTCTGGGTCTGGGCCTGGGTCTGGGCCTGGGAAGCAGGGAGAGATGGTTGAAGGTCCAATATGATATTTTTATCTGATACAATACATTTCCTCCATCGGTTGGTTAACCGTGAGTGTTACCTGGGAATCAGGATTGGTCTCAGAGGCCTGAGCCTTTCTCATGAGGAAACGCTGAAATGTGACAATAGCGATTATTAGTGTGATTTTCACACAGACACAATACTGTGTGAGCAAGCAGACCCAGTCACACACACAGCTAGTAGGTACCTTGAATCTTCTGACAGGGTCAGACTGTGGAGGACCTTGTTGCTGCATGCCATTCCCAGCATTTCCTGGTCCTCCCTAGTCAGCAAGTAGAGACATATGCACAATGTCAATTTCATCACAATAAATACATTACTGCCAGTAATTATGTGGATTTGAACAAAGTCTGTGCTGATATCTCTACTGGCATTAGTGATTATTTACATGAGGCACACTACAGTGTGAATACTGGTGAGTACTAGTTTTACAATACAAACAGATATTAGTATTGTAAAATGGACTTTACCATGACTTGCTGTTGTGGGGGCATCATTCCTGCCATCTGAGGGAAGCCTGGGTAAGGCAGCTACCAGTAGCAAAGAGACACATGACAACGTCAAATTACAACACTAACATTAACGCCACCAAAATATGCAAAAGATTCCAAATTTATATTCTGAATTGAAATACAGTAATTATTAGTAATTCTTCATTTGTACCCCGTTTGCTGGCAGGCCTGGATACTGGTATTGCCCAGGGAACTGCTGAGGCTGCAGACCAGCATTGGGGAGACCGAAGGGCCCGGCAGGGAAGGCTTGGGGTTGCAGAAACCCAAACCCAGGGCCCATCTGGATGGAGAGAGGAGGGTGGGAAGAAACAGGTGGATCATTGACACTTCTCTTTTGTTTAAAGAAAAAGAATACCTGCTTCTGAAGTATCAAAATCCGAGATTAAATAAGGTAGCTAGTTTGACCAAATTCATGAAGCACAAAGTTTCATATGAACCTGGATGAGAGAACCTCTGAAGGGGTGAGTATTGGGACTGACCTGGCCAAACTGGGGCTGTCCAAGAAAGCCAGCCCCTCCAAGGAGAGCAGGGTTCACCCCCCCTACCACCAGCCCAGGGTTCACCCCTGCCAGAACCCCTCCATTAACACCAGCCAGAAGACGTAGTTTCTGAACAGTAGAGAGAATCAAAGTCAGGGATCCTGTTTTTTAGTTTTCTGCATGACGATAAGCAATATTCAATTATGTTTCTTACCTTGCCTTCGTTGACCTAATGAGGGGATGAAGAGGAGACAAAAAGTAATTTACGATGTGCAATTTGTCATTTTTTTGTTTGTTTTACTTTGATGTCTGACCATCTACTGTTTCAGGTCGACTCACCTGGAAGAAGGCAGCTATGAAGACGGCCAGGAGGGTAAGCTTCATTTTGGTCACGGCTGAAAAATTGAACAACTATTTACGAACACACAGAATGGGCAAAAGAACTACAAAGGGACAATAGCTCATACACCTTACAGTTTTAGATTATAAATGAGCCTGCTGGATGTGATTAATTGATGAACACAGACCTTTGATGTAGATATCGGTTCTTCTCAAGATATCTGCTTTGCCAGGTTTTCCGTCGCCCAGTAATATGAACACTGAGCATACTGCTGCTTTTTATTGGCGTTAGACCTCACACAGTGGCCAATTAGAAATTAGTAAACAGTCATAATTACTCATATTTGTCACCTGCAAGTCAGAATTACAAAAGTGACCATGTTGTTACCATCTGACAAAAGCGTTTAAACACTCAATAATGGTCGAAAGCTTGTGGTTTCGCCTTGAATGACTTCAACACTGCAATGGAGAAATTTGCCATTGTTCCGGACATGCTGAAAGACAACAGCCGGACAATGACCAGTCAAAAACAGATGTTGTGAGTCAGGTGAAAAACCAGCTGTCTTAGTAGATTGTGAAACCTCTTAAGGTAAAGTGGTAACCTGTTGTGGTATAAGGAAAGATGAGACAGTAACAGGGACTTTAAGTGGCCAGCCACAGACAAGCAGACTATGAGAGACTGGATGGAGTCCTCCAGATAATCTGAGTTTGACTTTAATTGAACTCCATAGATTCATGAATAATAGACTGGTCTTGTAAAAAAGATCATCCCATTGAACTCCTAGCAGAGGTTCCCCTCTCTTCTGCTGCTGTGTTTGAGGTGTGTCAGGGCTGTCAGCTGCCTGATTGCCACAACATCCTGCAGCTGGTGGGCTGCAGCCACAGGGAAATGAGATGTGGAGTGTTTTGGTAGTCTGTTTCAGGATTGCATAGGGTGTACATTATGTGGGGACAAGGCAGAGAGAGAGAGACAGACAGAGAAAGAGAAAGAGAGAGACAGAGAGAGATAGAGAGAGAGACATAGAGACAGAGAGAGATCAAAACAGAGATGGAGACAGAGAAAGCTAGGGTTGTTTTCATCTCTATTTGATGGTTACACCACACTGGACATGCAGCACAACCTATTGACGCATAATGATGATAAACAAAAACATAAATAACCCATTGGTTACAACTTGCACTTGCACAGAAGCCGCCCCCTCCCCAAAGCAATAAGCTTCCATCTTTCCAACCAGCTTACAATAGAAAACTCAATGTGTAACATTGCCATGACCAGCCCCAGTAACACTGCCTGAGCATCAAGTAACCTGAGAGCCATGGTCTCCTCCTCTCCAGGGAGGGAGGGAGGGAGGGAGAGAGGGAGGGAGGGAGGGAGGGAGGGAGGGAGGGAGGGAGGGAGGGAGGGAGGGAGGGAGGGAGGGAGGGAGGGAGGGAGGGAGGGAGGGAGGGAGGGAGGGAGGGAGGGAGGGAGGGAGGGAGGGAGGGAGGGAGGGAGGGAGGGAGGGAGGGAGGGAGGGAGGGAGGGAGGGAGACGTATTCGATCCCAGAGAGAGATCCCAGAGAGAGAGAGACCAGAACACTGTCTTTTTCCACTGGATGTTATCTGGGCCATGACTCTGCTCTAGTGGTCGGATGCATATGGTGCAATGCAACGATTAGATCGTGTGGGGTTGGTGTGTTCCAGGTAACTAGCACCTGTGGTGGTCTGGGGGTTTACCTTGATTATAGACTGTCATGCAGCCTGTTTAATTGTACACTGTGACTTGAGATTGAGATTGAGATTCATCATGGTTTTGAGACATCAGCAAAGATTAAGATGATGTTTTTGAGAGTTTTCCCATGACGTATCACCACTGTGTGTGCATTTGTGTGTGAATGTGAGACAGACACAACAAAGATAGAAAGAGGAGATGACTTTCTTCACTCCCAGCATCACCAATGATAACATCAGAACTCATATTCAAGCATGTGAAAGTGTTAACAAAGTAAGCACAAAATCGTTTTCATCAATTCCTCTTTAATCATGTATTTCAATGGATTGACATGACAGAAAATTTATTTTATCAAAATAGGTTACCAACACAGATATGGTCCAATCAGTTAAACAAAGAACCATATCAGTAATGATAAATGTAGATGTTTCAAGAGGTCTGCTTGACTTCCATCGTAGAACCTGTCCCTGAAGACTCCTCCACCTCACCTCCAACTAACCACCTCTGTCAACAAACAGAAACAGGAAACATACCATCAGTGCCACTATCATTAGTACACGTCACAACTCGCTCCCCAGTGTCTTGTTAGTAACATAAAATGCTTGTTTTATAAGACCTACATCACGGAATGTCGGTTTATTTAGGTTTTTTCAAGCGATCTCAGAGGAAGGAGACAGTGGTGTTTGGGGTTACCTTGACTTTGGCAGCTCCCCTGGGCACTGCTCCTGGCTGCTGCATGTTTCCCCCTCCCACTGGGATCATCTGGGGAGGGGACAGATGAGTGATAAGGGCTCCATAACAGTATGGCATGTGTGTTCAGTTGCTAGTTCCCGGACAAGGCCCCTATTTAAATCGTAATGTTGGGTGACCTTAAATGACATCTTAAAGTCTGCGATATGTATCAATCCGTTCAGGTGAGGATACCTGTACTTGAGCAGGGATGAACACTGGAGCTTGGGGACCTCCCATGGCATTGGGCTGGGCCAGTATGGCATACAGTGGTACTGCCTGCCAACATAGGTTCATTCAACCCACATGATACTTTTTTAATTGCTTCCTGTTTTAAAACGTCCTGTTTTTTAATTATGATCCCATTCTATTTTTACATTTTCAAAGGTTCCCAGGTTGATATGTATGTCATTCTGGGCTGATAAAACACACTGACCCCATTGGGTAGCTGAGGCAGCTGTCCCTGTAGCTGTGGCACCCCATTGGCTGCTCCAGCCTGCCCTACCGGAAGTGCTCCAAACTGCCGGAATGGTCCAATGGACACCAACTGAGGTACAGCAGCCTGACCAATGGGAGCACCCGGCTGTTGAATCAAGAATGACCCACCGACTGGGACGACCTATAATGTAAAAATTAAACAATTTACATATTAGTAACATATGCATCACAGAAGAAGCATGCAATGTGTGTATGTGTGATGGTGACTTCATCAGTATGGAAGGTACCTAATAGTGCATGTTGACAGTATACAAGTTCTCTAAAAGAACAAACCTGGGCTAGAAAGGGTTGCCCGTTCATGATGGCACCATTCATAGCCCCCTGGTTGGCAACATTACCCATCACTCCTCCTTTCACCCCTCCGCCAGCCTTCCCATTGCCACCACCAGCCTGTAGAACGTTCCAGAAACAGTAAACGGTACTCATAAAGACAGGAAGCCACTGTACATATCCTGAGAAGAAACGTACATATAGAAACAGTAGCAGCAGTGCGTACCTTTGCCTCTGCGCTGGCCGACGACGCTCCTCCAGCGTCCACCTGAAACACCAGGAGAAGAAACATGAGACACATCCCAATGGATCTACTGTCATGTAGGAATAGTCTGGACATGTTTTTCATTCTTACCAGTAGAGCAAAGATTGGAAACATGACCCAAAGAAAGCACAACATGATGTTCTCCTCTACAAAGAGATGGAAACAAGGCAAGCAATACAAAGTAAGACTTATCAAATTTTGATCTTATTCTGTTGATGTGGTGTGTTTGAGTGATGAAGTGAAGACAATGTGCTTTTAAAGAGGACTCCCTCCAGCTGTCCAGCTGTTCACAGTCCAATCAGAGTCAAGCTCCAAAGCTGATCTCAACATGTTAGTCATTCTCACCCTCTTGACCATGTAAAAGACCAAAGCTCACAATTAGGATTTATTTCTGGAGGATGTGTGGATGATTACCTAGTTGGGTTAACCCCAGCTTTAGAGTCTGATGTCTTCAACGCTCAGGCTTTCATTATCTACAGAGCTGGAAGGTAGTTCTGACTGTCATGTGAGGTGTTCATTGTGAGAGGTACATTTGGGGAATGAGAAATGTGTCGAGGTCAAAAAAACATTTTATTAGAATTGTTAAAGAAGACAACAGAAATAAGTGAAACACAATTAACATGTACAGCATTCAACACTCTCAGTACTTCTTTTCATGGAAATAAATAACTTCTAACAGCTCAATTTTGTTTTGTTCCTCAAAGAAATGTCATGCTTCTATGTGGCTTATGACCAACAGTATTTTAATATATTCCAAAATATATATATATGTATTTTTAAGATTCAGCACAACAGTAAAACTGGTAAGACATTGATGACACAGTATATCATATGGTTTTCTCAGTCAGCTATGAAGGAGAGATTGTTAACTTTTTCCCTTTTGGAATGCGATCAAAACACTATTATTATTCAAGGTTAAAATGTCCTTCTTATCAGCTAACACACAGAAATTATGCTAGAAATTATGCATCTACATATCACAGAATATGAACACATGTAAAGACCCAAGTGGTCTGCCTTTGTCTGTCTTAAGGCAAAGTCAAAGTAACACAACATATCATCTTCCATTTACCAGGAAGTATGGCCAAGACACAGAGAGGATCCTTTCTGTTTTGTTCTAGTTATCTATACTTGAGGGCACATCATGACTGACTCAGCCAACCTCTTCTGTTCAGGTAATGGGGTGTTGTCTCTTCTTGCTCTGTCATTGCTGTAGCGGCCGCTTTAAAGCCGGTTGATTGGGTACAGAGAAGAAGCTCAGAAAAGCAGGTTGACATCCATATCCTCTGTTGGGACAAAAATAGGACAATATGTCAATTACCGTTCTCTGACCATACAGCCTGGTCTAACACTAACCCCAGAGTGCCAACAACACAACCTCAGCACACATCTGCCAAAGTAGAAACCAAAATGGCATCCAAACAGAAAACACTTCCTCACCATTCTTGATGCCAAAGCAGTGAGCCCACTCCCTGAAGGACACCTGCTTGTCCTTGTCGACGTCACACTCCTGGAAGAACAGGGAGGTGCAGTGCTCCATGGGAACCAGGGGGACCCTGAGAGGGGCTAGCTCCGTGTGGGACAGGAGCCTGGGAGGGTTGACATAGGGGGGAAGGATGAGGGTGCAACAGGTTGACATAGGGGGTCAGGATGAGGGTGCACCAGGTTGACATAGGGGGGAAGGATGAGGGTGCACCAGGTTGACATAGGGGGAAGGATGAGACGCACCAGAAGGGGGAAGGAAGAGGAGATAAGCAGAAGGGGGAGGGGGGGATGCATGTATGGGTCTAAATGCTCCCCTGGAGTTTGAGTGTCATATTAAGGCTTACATATGAAATACATACAAGTCAGCAACAGGAATCTATGCTGTGTTTGTGTCCCAGTGTGATGGATAACTGACTTGAGTATTACGTAAATCCATGCTTGGTTTCATAAACTGTACATTCTTGTTTCATGAACATAAACTTTTCTTTTTGTTTCTTTCAACCATTCGATACCTTCCTGATGTCTGAATACCTGTCTGCTGGGTGCTGGTCCATTTGGGCAAACTGCCAGTGGACAGGGTATATGTACATGTTGTAGTTCTTCTCAAAGTCTTGAGCAAGCAGCTCTATGGGATGGTCTCCGGCGTGGAGACGTCTCTCGCTCTCAAAGATCTTCTTCACCTGAGGGGTTTTGGGATATGGCAATTTTATGAATGATTCTTTTCATATTTAGATCAACTTTAGGGATGTTAGAAGGTTTAGAGTCAAACAGTTATCCATCCATTGTTTCATTCTTACTCTGTAGCGCTGTTTAGAAGTGAGGAACCCAGGAGTCTTGCTGTCGTGTTCGTAGAGTTGCAACAGTACATTCTTCAGCCAGTCCCTCATTCGCAGAGGAAACTGGACCAACTCTGAGCTCAGACATGGGGCTATGACTGAGAGACAGAGGAAGAGAGAGAGAGAGAGAGAGAGAGAGAGAGAGAGAGAGAGAGAGAGAGAGAGAGACGGAGAATGTGAAATGGGGAGAGACAGAGAGAGGAAGGTACACAGTGATGATGTGAAAAGCAGTGGTAGTAAATACAGTGTGAATTTGTTTCAGTTTGACCCATTTTCTGTCACTACTACTAAGAGACTGGCAGATAATTGGCTTGGTGGTTGGCATGGTGGTTGGCATGGTGGTTGGCATGGTAGTTGGCATGGTGGCCATCTTACGTTTGCAGGGCCCGGTATAGTCCAAGTGGAGCCTATGGCCCCTCCTGGTTCCCTCCAGGTTGCACTTCGTAGCAAACAGGTCGCATGAGGTATCATAGGTGGTGTTATCAGATCCACAAACCTATAACACATGTATACAGTGTATTAAAAAAGCAATAGGTATTGTAGCTAAATACTACACTCCAAATGTTTTCTTCCATAGTTTCCTTACAACCTTTTTTTCATCTTTGTTCAGTGAAATCGACTGAGATCATATTGTTTTTTTTTTATTCTCCCATCCACAACTTGTGGAACCCTCCAAAGACATTGCACTCACATGCTCAACGTCCGACTTGCTGTGAGGACAGGCGGAGGGCTGCTGACACACACAAGTGGGCTTGTTGTCCTCGCCGAGCTTGCAAGTCTTCCCACGCTTGCAGTGGAAGGTATCACAGGGGTCTGAGGGGAACACAAACAGAGCGGAAATATAGGTTCTCCTCAGACCCAGAACATACATATATGTATGTAACGTAGAGTAAAAAAAACTGATTTTGATTTGTTTAGTTGTTGTTGTATGTATTCATCCTGGCCCTCCCTGTCCTTGTTGGAGGCCGTAGGGACTAGGGAACACAAGCACTACATCCACAGTACACCAGAGCCCTACATTCCAGAGCTGCAGTAGTTTGTACAGAGCCTGAATTCAACATGATCTCTCTCATTGACTCCTTAAGCTGGACACAGTTGTGTTTTGGTAGTGACCGTGAAAAAGAATGACGCTATTATTCTGGGAGGGTAAGTAAAACAGGCCAGTCAGCATATTTATATATTTATTTATTGTGTGTATGTGTGTGTGTGTGTGTGTGTGTGTGTGTGTGAGAGAGAGAGAGAGAGAGAGAGAGAGAGAGAGAGACTAAGCAAGAGAGAGAGAGAGAGAGAGAGAGAGAGAGAGAGAGAGAGAGAGAGAGAGAGAGAGAGAGAGAGCGAGAGAGAGAGAGAGAGAGAGAGAGAGAGAGAGAGAGAGAGAGAGAGAGAGAGAAATGGACAGAAATAATGTGCCTGCTTGAGCATGTGTGAGAGAGATTTACAGTAACTGCTGATTTGACACTTACCAGAGGATGCTTCTCCTCTGTGAATGCTGGCCCATAGAGAGGGCCTCGTCCTGGGGTAGAGATCCACCCTGGCCCTGACTTGGACTGGGTTCATGCCCACTGAAGGAGCCTGTAAACAACACACCATAGAGGGAGTCACATCGTATAACCATCAAGAAGACTGTGTAACTATGACGAAGAAAGTGCATTCATGTGGATTTTCAGTTTCATGTTGCTTGGTCATAGTTAAATTGGCCTTTAATTAAAAATTCATTGAAAATGAATTTCAATGAATTTAAATGTGAATGAATTGTATTTGTGAATGGGCATTGTCACACTAACAGTTACTGTTATAACTAACGCCTTGCATACTGTACATATTTACCCATTTCCCAGCCCTCTTCCTCTGTGGCTTGTAGACAGCATTGTCAGCGGGCAAGCTGTGCTCCACCTGTCCTTCGGACTTCTTGGAGTCCTGGCTGGCCTGTCCCGTGTGGGCCTCATCCCTCTGAGCGTCCTGGCTGGCCTCATCCCTCTGAGCATCCTGGCTGGCCTCATCCCTCTGAGCAGGGTGCTTCCTCACCCTCAGATTCTTCTTAATCTTCCTTATCTTTCTTTTGGTGTGGCTGATGCTCTCCTTTTCCTTGTCCTCCTCCCTACTCCCATCCAGCTCCACGCTATTCTTAGAACCCTGGTCAACTTCCAGGTTGTCCTCTTCCCAAGTGGAGCTGTTCTCCTGGGGTACAGCCTGGGAATCTTTGCCCGGGTTTTTGTTTTCCTCTGGGAGTTTTCCCTCGTCACTCACCTCCTCATCCTCCAAAGCTTCCGTGTTTTGAACATCTTGTTGGGACTCGTAGTCGTCGATAGAAGAGGGGATTTCTTCCTCAGTGGCGGTCTCTTCCTCCTTTTTCCCCGACGCCTTCACCTCATCCAATTTTTTCTCTTCTAAGAGGAGCTGAGTGTCATCAGCAAGGGGTTTCCCTTCAGGGGTCTGAGTCTCCAGGGGCATTGTGTACTCCATGTCATTGGGGATCTCAGACTCTGTGCTGCTTCCTATTTCCTTCACATCAACCCCTTGCTCTCCTTCTCCATCCATAACCAAGGACTCCTCCTCTTCTTCCTCCTTTTGCTTATCAGCCACCACTTCCTCCTCTTCACTATCCTCCTCTTCCTCACTATCCTCCTCCTGAGCATTGTTGTCAGTCTCTTCCTCCCCCTTTACCTCTACCTCTTTCACACTGACCACTTCTTCATCCTCCCCTTCCTTCTCCACCTCTCCCTCCACCTCCACGTCCACCTCTCCCTCCACCTCTCCCTCCACCTCTCCCTCCACCTCTCCCTCCACCTCTCCCTCCACCTCCACCTCTCCCTCCACCTCTCCCTCCACCTCTCCCTCCACCTCTCCCACCTCCTCCACAGTCCCGGCAGATTCTATCTCTACCTTTCTTTCCTCTTCCCCCACCTCCTCTGTCGCCACCTCCTCCCTGGACTCCTTCTGCAGGAGATCCACCAGCTCCTCTTGGCTCAGAAGGACTGGGGTGCTTCTCTTGCCTTCCTTGTCCCCTTCCTCCCTCTCCTCTTCCTCCTTGTCAGCGTTAGCATTGTCCTGGGAGCCCAGCTCCTCGTCCTCCTGCTCAAGACTGCTGGCCTCTACGTTGCTGGCAAGGACCTGGCCCTTGTTGGTGCCCTCAGAGACAGCATCCTGAGTGACCAGGTTGTAAAGGCATGAGTGTTAAACGCAATGGGATTCCAAGCCAACTTGGTGCTAGATGAAGGAGCCACTTTACAATGTTTACTTTCATGAGAAAAAGGGTCCTATCCTAACGGGAAGGACTGTGGGAATTCCCTAACCTGAACACAACCTGAATGCTCCATACTGTACCTTTTCAGTCGTTGTGTGTGAGGACTTGACTGAAGCTTGGTGTTTTTCATGAGGTTTGCCTTTGACCTTGAGGACAGTGAAGGATTAGATGTAAATGGTGTTGCATGTTGAAACACTGAGTTTACTGAGAAAGAAAGTGCTACTCACAGACACTGCAAAGGCTGAGGCCAACAAGCAGACCAACAGAAAACGGGTCTCCATACCTGCAACAGGAGAAATGATATTAGTCCAATTAGATTTAACTGCAATTCAGGGAATCCTAAAGTATGGATATTGTCACTGAGCATTGCATGATTCTTGCAACAGAAGACGGTTCAGACAGGAGCCAACAGAAATGAATGATAAACAAATATCATTCAAATCTTGGGTCCAAGCGTTCTCAGCCTTCCCCCCAGTGTGTCTGTATGCTGCCAGGACAGCCGTGATGACACAGAGGCCTCCCAGGTCCGTAGCCACGGAGATGGGCAGCGTTATGCGCCCCCTCTCACAGTGGTTGAGTTGGGGGAGCGGGTGAAAGGGTGAGGGCTAAAGCAAACACCACAACCCACCAGACTGGAAAAAGAACCGACAAAGTCCACAAACTTTTTTGTCTCTCAGGGGGCAGCTACAATGCAGGCATTACTGGATCAACCGTGGGAGACAATGAACCCATGAACAAGCCTCCAGAACAGGGAGTGGGGGTGTTAAAGCAGTCCTGTGAAATATAATACATCACTGACAAGTTATTGAGACTTTGCATAATGTTCAAATACTGTGCAATGTTAGAAATATAACACTTCAATTAGTGAGTTCTAAAGAAGCCATCATTCTCATGTCAATAAAGAATAATAATGAGAAAATCCAATTGTGCATGATTTGGTATGCATTGTAACCAGGACAATCTTTCATTACTTGATAAACAAACACATTCTGCGGTATGTTGATATTACTAAAACTTAACTTCCAAAACACAATTGTACAATCATTGCAAAATGATTAATGTCCAGTTTTATAATATGTTGCTATAAATCAAAAAGTCCTATTGTGATAACAGTAATTTCTACTCTTAAAGACCTTCATAAAAAATAAATACTACAATAACTAATATATTACCTTGGTTTGGCTTTGAGAAGAGGGTAAAGTATTGTTCAAACACACACTGACACAAACCAGCGCTGGACCAGGAGAGTGGTTTGCTCTCACCCAAGACAGCCACACACACAGGGTTCCTAGGGTCTCTGTACAGTGAGCCATCTAGGGATGGGGAATTGGGTAAGAGAGACAGAGAGACAGAGAGAGCAGAGAGAGAGAGAGAGAGAGAGAGAGAGAGAGAGAGAGAGAGACAGAGAGAGAGAGAGAGAGACAGAGAGAGAGAGAGAGAGAGAGAGAGAGACAGAGAGAGCAGAGAGAGAGAGAGAGAGAGAGAGACAGAGAGAGCAGACAGAGAGAGCAGAGAGAGAGAGAGAGAGAGAGAGAGAGAGAGAGAGACAGAGAGAGAGACAGAGAGAGAGAGAGAGAGACAGAGAGAGAACCAGAGAGATAACCAGAAAGAGAATGTTATTGTTTAATTGTATCAGTAGTAATGAAAAAATATATGGCGTGGTGTATAAAACAGCAACTTGATAAAGTTAGGTTATGCGAGTCTAAGAACCAATGGACAAATTATCAAGTATCCCTCTATGGTTTCTGATGGCATTTTTAAAAATTGGTATGACATAACTAACTCACAGTAGAATACATCGTTGTAGTTAGAGTAAAAGGTAAGCTTATCACAGATGTCCAGAATAAAAACTAACTTGGGAATTGTAAACTGTTGCAGTGATATCTTTGCACCATTAGGTGGCCTCTAAGGTATCTCATAGAAACGGGCATATCTCACGAAGTTGTTACCAAATGTTGTAGTGAAATACTTTCACCACTAGATGACCCCCTATCTCTAGTCTACAACAGGTTGCTTGTCATATCTAAGTCAGATGAGCATAAACACTGTATACGGTCTCTACTAAACACACACACACTCATGTCCCAAAATAGCTTGGAGCTCATTCTAAGCATTGTAAATATGCACACAGTTTCAACACACTTCCAAACATCATCCTATTAGTTTCAATCTTATGTAGTACCATCATACTTTGTAGATGACACTTGTAACAAGATAGGCTTTCAAACAATCAAGCTTCAAAACAATGTTTCTAGTTTTTTTTTTACACAACGTTCTAAACATTTGCATTAACTCCTACATTACAGAGTCCTAAAGCACAATCAGTTTGAGTTATCTGCTTCAACCACCAACACTGTTACACCCCACATAGAAAACATTTAAACTCCAATATCAGTTAGAGGGAGAAAACACATTGCTCAATGACAACAATGCTGTGTACTGAGTCTATACTGTAACCAGCCCCTGTGCTCCTCCTCCTCTCCTCCTCCTCTCCTCCTCCTCTCCTCCTCCTCTCCTCCTCCTCTCCTCCTCCTCTCCTCCTCCTCTCCTCCTCCTCTCCTCCTCGTTCCTGACCAGACCCATACCATGACTGGGGGGGGATCAGTGGTTTCCCATGCAGCACCAGTGTGGTGTGGAGCTGCTCTAATTACATGCTGTGTTTGGCATAGCTGAAATAACTGACTTAGAGTGAGGTCAAAACACGGAATTCCAAAGAGTAATTGTCCAAATATGGATATCCAGGAAACTATTGATATGGATTTCTAGGAGAGGATATGTTGGTGTCATGCAGGCAGGTAACTCAGGCAACATATGATAAGTGAGCTGTTATGTTCTTAATCTATTAAAATGACTTAATCACTTGTTGTATTAATACAAATTAAGTATTCCAAATGTTGTTTCAATTACACTGAATATGACAACAGTCCTGTTGAGTCCTAAAAGCCTTTACAAAGAAACATACATGGGAACCCATTAGTCTACATTACTGTTGAATACGTTCATATAATTCCTGCAGAAATTTTGGACGGTGGTATCATTTAATTTTGTATAGGATGGTGTAGCACCCTTAGAGTATCTCAGCGTGAGTGAGCTTCTCTGATGAAGGCCCAGGGGTTTGTAAAGCGGAACTCCTTGACAGGATGTAGCTGTGTTCTTATTTGACCCTCCCTTCTTCCTGGTGTGGGTGAACATGTTTTTTAAAGGCACCACAGACCCTGTAGTTTAGACTCCTAGATTACATTTAACTTTTGACAGGGAGGGGGAGGATGGAGAGGAGGATGGATTGTTTGGATGGATGGATCCGTATGTGTGTGTGTGTATGTGGGAGAGAGGAAGGCCGTGTCTGTGCTAGCTTGTGAGAATAAGTGTGTTTGCAACTATGCGTGTGTGTGTGTACGCGTGAACATACCCGCCTTTGTCCATGTTTGTTTGGGTACATTGTGTGTGTAGGTGTGTGCAATCCAGTGTACAAGTGTGCGTAAGTGTCTTGTGCGTGTGTGCGTGTGTATGTGTGTGCACAAGCCTGTGTGTGTGGGTGTGAGCAATCTTGTGTACATCTGTGTATGTATATCTATGTCTGTCCACATGTATATTGTGTGTGCATGAGTGTGTGTGTGTGTGTCTAGGCTCTCCAACAAACCCACCTTCCCTGTTGACTGGCGATGCAGCTTGGCAGAGCATTGTCGCCTGGGAGGAAATGATGCAACAATGTTAATTGGTGTTCATGCTTAGTTATATAGCTCTGCCTGCTTCCACAGTCACCACATCCACTAATGTGATTGTCTCAGCATCCAGTCTCCACACTTCTGAGATCAAGCGTGGCACTGCAGCCTACCTCTACACACCACATAGGAACCATTAGCTGAGCAGCCTACTGTATCTGGTTACAGCAGAGAGGAAGGTAAAAGACCAAATAACTTGTACAAAGTTGCATGTTTGTCTGACATCTGAGAATGGGATATGGAATGTGTTACTTTCTGTGAGGAGGTAAGATTTAAGTGCATGTTTATCCCATGCAGACTGTTTGCTGTGGAGGAGTTGTTGTTGGTAGTGGTGGGGAGTTTGGTCTGAAATGCATTTTCTGATAAAGTTTATGATAATTGTATTTACTACTAAGTCATGTTTTACACACTGTAAAACGTGTAAAACTTAAATCCAATTCGTGTTTATCATAGAATGAAGATTGCCACAGTAATACTCTGTCTGATGGGAGCCGTTTCTGCAAACCCAGTAAGTAACATTCCTAGATTTATGAGAAAAAGCAACATATCAATTGTCAAATGGACATAAGATTTGTATGCTTTAATTTCTATTCTCACACCCTGTCTGTCTCCGACTTCAATTTGTCTTTCAACAGATTTTGCACAGAATAGACATGGAGCCATGTGTGTCTGAATCAAATGCAGTGAGTACTATCACAACATGCAATCAGAATCCATTGCACTTGGTTGTGGCATTGGGTGTGGGCTCTTGAAATCTCCACACAGACACAAGTCTCCTGAGTGCAATCAACCTGTCTGCCTCCCTCTCTTACACATCCCCATTTCAGCAAGAAAAGCTGACTATTGCAGTAATTTATACCTGTGCCAAACCTCAGGTTTAGTAAACATTTGAGGTTAGCCTTCTCTGCATTATGTACATCCATGCACCAGACTGTGTAGGTGATGTGAGCTTGTTGGGGCCGCAATAGGGCATGTTTAGATTCCAAATGAACATGATTATTGTTGACGTTGGCGGACGGAGTTTCTCATTAAAATGAACTGTTGTATCTGGCTGGGTTTTTTTGTCTTTCAGACTCAAAGTTTGTCTGGCTCACAATCGTCAGATCAAAGTGACACTTCAGAACTTCAGGTGGGTGTGAATTGTTTTGAGGGTAATGTATTATTGTTTGTTGTTGCAAGGTTATTATTGTCTTCGATCTTAACGGATCTCTGTTTCTGCACTTATGTTGCAGAGCTCTGAGGAAAACACATCAGAAGATACATCTGAGAACCAGGTCAGAAACATCTACTTTGATAAAGCCGAGACACCTTCCAAAACACAGCAGATGTGTTCATGTTGAGGTCATCTACATTCTTATCATGTAGGTCACAGCTGGGTTTCTCTTTTCAGACTTCAGAATCGGAATCAGAATCAGAATCATTGGAATCCAATTCTGATGATGAGGTGGGTGTGGATGCATCAGTAGACACAATTACACAGACAAATGATGTTGACAAAACAACCATAACAAGCTCTGGACTTGTTGCATATTTCGCTTACTTAAATTCAATTAACGCTACTAATCCCCCAGTGGTGGTGTCACAGTAAAAGCAGCGTTGTCTGTTTCCCACCGACAGAGTTCTGAAAAGAGTCAGAGCCAATCACTCCAAGACACAGTAAGATAATAAGATAAGGATAAAGTGTTTCTAAATCAAGTGCATTGTTGGTAGTTTTGGCAGTTCAACTTATCATGACCACATGATAGAATGTTCAGAAAAATTTAATGCAATACCTATGATGTAAGATCAGTGGTCATCATTTGATGTATTTGTCATCTCCCATTGAAGAAAGATTAGTGTTCTTATGTCAGGAATATTGTGAAAGGTCTTTTCTTTCTGTAAATGTCCGTGCAGAACACTTCACGTGAGATGGGTGTAACCAGTGACAACAGCCTGGGCAGTGAGGAGAACATTCGCAAGGTGAGAAAGGACTATTGACATTATGACAGAACAGAGCTGTGCTTACAAACTTGCCATCATGAGACACTAAAGTGTAATTTATAAATGAATGTGATTTCTGTCCATTTATCTAGGAGCTATAACCGTTGTGATGTTGTGAAGTCATGTTTTTATAACAGTTTTGTTTATTAAATAATCTTGTCCATGTCCAGAGTTGGATCCGGATGTTTGCAAATGTCATCCAAGTCCTGAGCCCCAAGGTCAACGGCAGTGTCGAGGTCAAAGGTCAACCAGATCATCAGAATGTTGAGGAGGGAGAACAACTGCACACCTCCATTCACACAACCACTGCCATGACAGTCAACCGGAAGGGCACCACAGTACCAAGCAATGGAGACATATTTTCGGTGGAAAGTATTTCCCAACCGTTAGATGGTCAAATTGTGACCATTCCCAGAGAGGACCAGGATGACAGAGAAGGTTGTGATACCAGCAATGTGCCAGAGGCTAAAACTGACTCCAGTGAGAGCAGTGAGACCTCTGAGGCCAGTGACAGCAGTGACACCAGCGAGAGCACAGAGAGTGAGACCAGCGACAGCGCAGACACACAGCAGATGGAAACCAGGGACTGCCGGGGAGGTGTCGATAGCACTGCCTGCGACAGCGACGAGTATGTCTTCCAAGACATAGGTGATGACGCTCATTACCCAGTGGAACACCTAATGATGCCAGAAGAGGTGCATGAGTTGCATCTACGGAGATAATGAACACTTTGACGAACATCTCTCAATCCTACACTGTTTTATTTGACGCTCTGCTTTTGTTTGAGTTGCATCATACATAGAGATATGAAGCTTTGTCATGTTGTATTGTGATTCAGTACCTCGATTGATGGTCAGCTTTAATTATAACTTCAAACTAATGTTATAGATAACAGGTGGTCAGTATATAGGCATGGTTTCTGCAAAGTTTGAAATTAAATGCAGCCCTATTTGTTTGTATTTTTCTGTAAATGGCTTTGTACTGTAATACGTTTTTACAATAAATGTATTGTATTCAGGATAAGATTTAAGTGTAGCTCTATCAAGAGTTGACAATTGATATAGTCTAAATTCTCCGTGAGAGTCTCATCGGCCGGTTAGCTCAGTTGGTTAGAGCGTGGTGCTAATAACGCCAAGGTCGCGGGTTCGATACCCGTACTGGCCATAATATTTTAACAAGAGGACATTTTTGGAGAGTTTCGTTTTAGAAATGTTTATTTTTTATTTTGTTTTATGTTAAATGTGTTAGTTGATGGAGAGCGGTATTTAAAGAGGGGTTGGCGTTCAAACGCGTTCTTCTAATTTTTACAACTTGCATCACATTTCACATTTCACAACTTCCGTTGATATTTTAGTTGAAGCCTGGGTCAAATATTCTGATGCAATTTCATTGCATGGTATGTGAATTTAAGCACGTTACGCAGCTTGACTAACATCAGAGAATGTTTAATAGGTAGACGGGCTCTGCTAACAAGGATCAGAGTCCGGAAGCCCAGGCTTGAATACGCATGTGCACAAACTATGGACAGGCGCTTCGGCTACCCAATCTAAATAATGTGTACATTTTCATAAACGACAATCATAATACAAGTGTTTTAGAAATTAAATGTATACGCTAAACAAAGGAGTGGTTCATTTACCCGACCTAGTAGGCATAGCTACCAGCAAAGTAAAGTACAAGAAAAGTCCGCCTATTGAAATAGGGAACTCCCCACAAGGAAATCCCCTGCAGTCGGAATATTACCATTTCGAAATTGAGATGCGCCACATCTTTTAGCTTGTTGACCTCCTTGTTTAATTTGAAAGTATTTGGCTTTATTAGCGAAGAACTCTCGAAGCACAACAATTGGACATCAAATAATGGAATATTGAAAACATTCGCTACCTACTGTCCTTTTATCTCCCTCAAAAAGAGTCAACTTCGGAAATACTCGCTTGCTATGGATAGTGTAAATGTTGACAATGATTCGTTGAAAGCAAAAATCCGGAGTTGTAATACTTTGAATACATTTTATCACGAAACGCAACAACAGATGGATACTTTGAATAAGCAGATTATCAAAAGGGACTATTTAATTTCTGATCTTAAAGCAAGATTGGGTAAATATGAGAGAATCGATATTAATGTCGAGGGACAAGAGTCAGTTGTGATTGGACCATCCACGTGCTTAATTGAAAGTTTATGTAAAGAAATCTGCAAAATAAAGCAACAATTTTACGAGACACAGGTGAACACGTCCCATCAAGCAGAGTTGAGTCAACAAGTAAGTAACCTATTTATTGGCAATCTGAATTATGGCATGCATGGAAAATAAATCATGCAGATAAAGTAACGTGTAACTCAATATTATTATAATATATACTACAGTTAGTCTATTGTTTTTTGATTGACTATATTTTCATGTTTGTATAGCTAAAAAAGGTTAGATTACAATAATTAATGACTTGACATCACTCCCTATACAACATCTATCTGTTCTATAGCCACGAAATTTACATAACGTGTCTTGCTAAAATTAGCAGAACAAAGTAGATCGGAAGAGTATAGTAAGACCTTTCCCTGGGGAATTTGACGTGTTTGTCAGGTAAATTTGACAAACTCCTTATCATGTTTCATAATAATTGACAAATACTCTGTTTAGATGTGCTCACGCTCTTTGATAAGGAAACTATATATTATAAATATAATATATATGTAATATATTACAGAGCTATATATTAAAAGCATATAATGATTGATCTAAAGTAATATCTTTTACATATATGCCCAGTTTATTTTTAGTGAAACTGACAAAACTTGATACAAATCTTAATTCTTCAGACCCACCATACAAGCACAGTGGGTGTTGCTGTAGCATCAACCATACTTTTCCATCTCACAGCGTCTGTGTGGGTGCAGGTGCAACTGTTGTTTTACGGGTTGTCAGGACAGTTGAGCAACAATTCTTCTACCAACAATTCTTCTACCAAGAACAACACACAGAATTCATGTTCAAACCCTCAGTGTGTTCCCATAAAAGGGAAACTATAAACTGTATACTTGAGTATGATTGATCACTCTCCTCTCTCTTCCTCCATTACTCTCTCTCCATATACCTTCCTCTCTCTGTCTCTCCCCATTTCACGTTCTCCGTCTCTCTCTCTCTCTCTCTCTCTCTCTCTCTCTCTCTCTCTCTCCCTACCCTCTGTCCCCACAGGAGATCCAAAGGTTGAAGCAGCAACTGAGAGAGAAGGAGAGGGAGCTGGAGACCGTCACCCTCCAACCAGAGCATGAGAAGGACGAGGAGATCCAGAGGCTGCGGGGAGCGCTGGAGGAGAAGGATCGAGCCCAGGCCACCAGAGCTGTGCTGTGCAACTCCCTGGTGGAGGAAGCAGACCAGCTGCGAGCCCAGTTGGCAGCGACAGTCCGGGTATGCCAGGAGCTGCTGGGCAGACTGGAGAAAGAGAAGAAGGGAGGGGTGACGGAGGAGGAACAGACCCAACAGAGGGGAAAGCAGGTGTGTAATATTGTAGTTGTAGCAGACCCAGTCAGAATAGACTTTTAACTGTAACTTGTAACAACGTTTCCAACAACCTTTGCTATTTTGTGCCCCCTGATCTGTTGAATTTGTGACTGAAAAAGAGAATAATTGCTCAGCAACACAATTAGTGAATTTCCTATTCATGATCTCTCACATTTGCCATAAGTATTGATTTTCCCATGAGGAGTCAAACCCACAGTGCATTTTATTAGTAACCCCATTTATTGTAAAGGTTGTTGAGTTTTTGATGCCGCATTTATTCATTTAGAAACTGAAATTGTCAGTCATCTAGTCTACTAAAATGTCCCATTATTTTCCTCTACACGTCTGGCAATAATGTAAATGACTGACATTGATTGTTTCTGGAATTCCCTGAAAGACTGTTTCATTTTGAGCTTTGATTTCTGTTTGTTCATGAAGATGACAGACGGGTCTCAGGAAGCACTGGTGAAAAAACTGCAGGAGCAGAACCGACAGCTGAAACACAGCGTGGCTCATGTAAGAACAGGTCTTACCCCAAAAAATGAACCAACCATTGCATGCAAAAAAAAGACCAGAAAAGCCTGAAATGTTACGGGGGAATAACTATCCTTTTCTTCTTCCCAGGTTGAAACTCTGAATGCTAAATGGCAGAAGTATGATGCGAGCAGGGAAGAGTACGTCAGAGGACTGTGCCGGCGACTGGAGGAGTTCAGTGTCCAGGCTACCCCCAGCACTAGCCCAGTAGAAGGGCCTGGGCCTAGGCCTAGGCCCGGGTCTGGATCAGGCTTGGTGCCTGGCTTGGCCTCACCCAGTAGCGGGTTGCTCCAGAAGGAGATAGCCAGGCTTAATGGCTTACTGGAAGAGAAGATGAGAGACTGTGGGAGACTTGGAAGAGACTTGGAGGGCATGAGGAGGAAAAACCAGGAATGTATTCAAACGCTAGAGCAACAGGTCAGTGTCATATATGGAAATATTCCGCTCTCTTATTCTTATAATGCAACATATTCCGGTGTTTTTGGATCATGAAACCCGAGTTGTGTCCTTCCTCATTATGAAATGATAACAGATCCACACCTGGGTAGGACTTCACCTGACCTCATCCCTCCCTCTCTTCATCTCCCACAGGTTCTTATCTATACAGAGGACTTCAAGTCAGAGCGGGCGGACAGAGAGAGAGCACAGGGCACAATCCAGGATCTGAAGGAGGAGGTTTCTCGTCTACAGCAGCAGCTCCACGCACAGGTGAGGCCTTAGTGTAGCACAAGCTACCAGGTCTCACACAGCATGGATAGGACTGGACATAGACTTTTTCTATGATATAGCTGTCTAATTGCTGGTCAATAACGTAGCTTGCAAACACACAAGGGGACCTTAGTCAGGCTGGAACACATCCTCAAAATGTCATGCACCAAATGTCACTCGGAAAAAAAAAGAATAAAAAGCATTAAGGACAAGCAGTTGTGGTCAGTCTAAATGTGGTTCTGTATCTTTGACAGAGTCGTGGTAAGGACGCAAAGGCCACATGCAGAGTTCATACTGGAGTCCGAGTCTCACCTCACCGTCGTATGGACACGACCCAATCGTTGTTAAGGACTAGCGCGGACCTGCCGGTTGCCAAGCACCAGACCAGCCAATCAGCAGCAGCACAGACAGAGCTGCTTGTCCCAGCCTGGATGGAGAGCCGGGGACTGTCAGAACTACAGTGCCCACGATGCTTCACAACATTTGATGAAAACCAAGCCACAGAGTATCTGAACCACTGTGAGGAGTGCGCCAGGCTGTGAAAGGTACAGCATGAATGAGACTAGACTATTATCTCTTCCTGACCTGTTATTCTATTCCGGACCTGACGAAAGCTGAGCACTGGAGAAAAACACTAAATGTGGCTGAACGTTTTGGACTTTTGAAATGTATTTTGAATAAGAACTGACTTTGAGTTCAGAGTCTAAACCTCTTAAATGTCATAAGTGTCAAATGTTTTATTTAGCAGTCCCACTATGTGTCACATAAGATTGACCCCCCAAAAATACAGGGTTTTTTTGTGGCAAGAACATAAAATGTCTGTTTGTATGGACAGTATGAATACTAGGTGATTGAATATCACTGCAATATAAAATATACCTCCATTAATATTCTCTGCATGAAATGATGACCGTGTTGCACCTCCTTCTTAACTTATGCCAAATTGGTTTCCTAAATGCACAGATTATTAAAGTTTAAATACATAAGCTTCCCTCTGGTTAAATATTTTGAGTTTATTCTTAATATGGTGCTATTAGCTGTACATGTTTTAATGATATATTTTGAGTCTGTAAATTATCTATTCAGTTTACCCAATAGATTTTTTTAACTTGCTACTGTACATGCCACAGACAGAGTTCAATCACAGTATTATATCTAATTTATTGAATCCATGTTGTTCTAGAACCTGGCCCAAAACAATTAATAATGTTTGCACCCAACACATGTTACATTCTTGCAATAAACCAATAATGCTCCGTTATGTCAACTGAAAATGCAAAAGAAAGTGCTTTTTCAGTTGAATCATGACTGACAATGTTTTAGCTCAGTTCTATGAAATATCACAATATCCCTTGCTGTTGGTCACAAATATTTATTTTTTTATAATAAAAGTTTAGTGTTTGCCTCGATCACATGGTGTCACATTATTCTGTGAAATCAGATCGTAGGGAGGCTGTGTGGGGGTTAGTCAGTAAGGTAACTACCAGTCATGTGCCAGTCATGTTCTGGGTCGGTGGGGAGGAAGAGAAAAAAGCAGCAGAATGATTGTGATGGTAATGATGTGGTTGTGTGCGTATGTATTTGTTTCTGACATCAGATATAAACACAAAAGCTGCTGAACTGTTTGTGCATGCCAGCGTGTCTCTTTGCTTGTGTAGAGTAGTGGTAGAGAGACCACGTGCCTCTGACCACAGCTGAAACATTGTGTGTGTGGATGTATATGTGGACAGGGTGGAAACCCCCTTCCCTGAGTAGTCTGAATGGGCATGCTGTACAGTGTGCTACATTCCCAGCTGTCCTATGGCTGAAGGGAACACTGCAAGAGGACAGACCGGACCAGTCAGACACTAGTTCTAGTTTCAACTGAATCAGGATCAGTTGTCTCATGTCAAGCCCTCAATTCAATCCTTGTGAGAGGAAAGAAACACCAAGTTTAGGACCTGTTAGTTGTGAGTGTAGTTTGTCTTGGTTAAAATTAAGTGGGCCTTTATTTTAAAAGTTGAAAGAGGGGGTGGACAAAGCACTACAGGTTTTTGTGTGTGTGTGTGTCAACCTTATGAGAGGAATGTGTGTACATCCGTGGCCAAGTATTGGGAGCAACGTACATTTTGTGTTTGCAAAGCTTGTTGGGCCTTGGCATAAAATGACTGCTAGCATCATTTCAGTAAGTCATATCATCAGCACAGGGGAAAGTGTGAACTAGTTCTAGCCAGGTGAAATCACTCTGATTGGATTTTAAGAACAGATTGACTGCTGTAAAAGATGGTAGTATTTGCATCGATTGAAGATTTTCGCCCCAAAAAAGCTTGAAAAAATATGAAATGTGCCTTATTGTGTTTCCAGTATTTTTAGAAACGTGAAAACATTTTCCTCAAATACTGAACCAGCAAACTTACCAGCAAAACACAACATTTGTCATTGCCAAAACTTATGGCCAAGACTGTTTACAGCCTGTAGACTTTGTGTATTTATGCGGTTGCAAAGAAGCAGCCATAGTAACAATAGGACTAGGATCTTTCTGGTTTTTAACTGACTACTTAAATGTCTTCTCGTCATTCCACTTACAGCCTCACACATTCCATAGAGATGCAATTTTTCTGTTTCATATCGTAAAGCGACCTACTGAATAGTACAGTAGGCAGCCCAACAGGTTCACCTGGCTATGGCACTAGATATCAAAACTCTGCCTTGGTTGAGTACCACTTGTGGGAAAGAAGCAAATTCTACAAGAGACACCGGGGTAAAACTATGTAAAACGCAACTAAAAGTTCAACGAGAGAAAACCCATCAGGTTTCGAAGACCTACGATCAGCCAAATCAGTTTTGGGATGACGTAGGGACTGTGTTTGGGGAAGATGTTTGATAACCGTCAACTAGTTCCCATGGCGTATAAACATTTACATAGAGGTTCTGTTTGCCCCCTGAGCTGTCATGTGATCAGGGAGTTCATGACGACTTGAGCGTTTCAGATTGGGACTTCAATGTAGGGCGATCAGAGGTTGACAGTCACATTAACCATGCACATGCTGCCTTGGGTAAAGTCATAGGTGGGCTCCCAGGGACTCCCCCTTGAACACTTATACACACACATATCTGTATTTGTGAACGCTATACAACACACAAACCGCCCACCTCATCATAGAGTGGAAACAATTAGGTCACACATCCCTCTTCTATTCTCAGAGACCTTTTCTCAGAAAGAACACAACTATGAATCTGCAGTCAAATGACAGAACATCCGTAGCTGGCACTAACAGCTTTTCATAATGTGGTGTTCCTCAGATCTGTCCCTATACCCCATCATAGATTGGGAAAACCTTTTTTCCTGTGTGCCTGACATCCAGACAAACACAGAATGGATATGGCCTTTAATCTCTTGTGTATCCGAAAACTAATGGGAATTTCCCACCATAGACATAGGGAATTCCCGAAAAGTAGACTCTCTAGTTCACTTGAAAGAGGAGCTATAGACTCTAGACTCGGAATTGTAGATCATTATGAGTTGAAATCGGGGTGGCTGGCGTCAATTGCTTTCGTCAAAGTCTTTATGCCAAGCGAGGGTCAACCCAGTACCTCTGAGTGCTTCTGTCAGGCAATTTCAATTGTGAATTTAAGTGAGCTGGGTGCTCCCTCTGTTCCATGGAAGTGTACACAACGTCTTCGACGCCCCAGGCTGTTTGCAATGAAAAGATCCCCCTCCACTGATTACAAGCTGCGGGTAGCCATGTGAGAGGCCTGATGGCTCCTAATGGAGCTATGCCCCCTGTCATTGAGACACCCCAACCTTGCGTAGCCAGCAAACACGGTGCTTTCCTGCATCTCTCTGGCTCAGGGAGCCTGGGCTCCAACATGGGGACCCAGGTCTGGAGTTAACTCAATGAACACAGATGAAGGGACCACATCTGATAAAAAATACACACACACATATATATATATATATATATATATATATATATATATATATATATATATATATATATATATATATATATATATATACAGTGCATAAATACATAAAGACAAAGCCATAACATTATAACCACTGACAGGTGAAGTGAATAACACTGTCGGTGGGTGGGATAGATAAGGCATGAAAGTGAAACATTTTGTCCTCAAAGTCGATGCGTTGAAGTGAAAAATGGGCAACATAAGGATTTGAGCAACGTCGACGAGGCTGTGTGGCCAAGGCTTACTGCCGCACATGGGGAGCGAAAGCGAGCCTGTGAGCATCAGAACTGGACCACAGAGCAATGGAAGAAGGCTGCCTGGTCTGA
This sequence comes from Hypomesus nipponensis, assembly GCF_054491055.1. Taxonomy (NCBI): domain Eukaryota; kingdom Metazoa; phylum Chordata; class Actinopteri; order Osmeriformes; family Osmeridae; genus Hypomesus; species Hypomesus nipponensis. The sequence goes on along the minus strand of NC_140382.1, from coordinate 10,211,110 downwards.
TGAAGCCCATCATCTTTGACATCGCGTGGATGTGGACGTGTGCGTCGCTTACCTGGGGAACACCTGGCATCAGGATGCACTATGGGAAGAAGGCAAGCCAGCAGAGGCAGTGTAATGCTTTGGGTAATGTTCTGCTGGGAAACCTTGGGTCCAGTCATTCATGTGGATGTTATTTCGACATGTACCCCTTACCTAAGCATTGTTGTAGACCAAGTTTACATGTTACATACAGCACATACAACACATTTATAAATACCCTGCCCACAGATATCTAAATACTGGTTTGTCTAATTTGAAATGGGTTTTCCATGATCTCCCTGTGCCTGACAGGAACCCCTTGTCTGTGTGGTGTTTAGGTGGCCTTTTCTGAGCGCGGCTTCTCCTTCATGTCGCTCCCTTGGCCGAGCAGGGCACCTCCATTCTTACATCACCGCAGGATGACAGAGAACATGCTGCACAGCCAGACAGAAGGCCACTAACATGAACCCTGACGCATATCAAAATCATTTCACACTGTGACGTCTGTTTCTATGGCATCATCTTATGATGGGCTGTGAATTTCCCTGCTCTCCTTCCTTGACTAAATGTGTAAGAAAGGGGAATGTTGGCAGTGAAAGTCAAAAGCATAGTCCAGTATGAGGAAAATTACAATGATCATGTGTTTAGTCAGACTGACTCACTTCCTGTCTGTGCTATGTTTTAGTATTTAACCTAGCATCACCAAAGCATTATAAAAGAAATAGATAATTGAATGGCTCAATAAAAAAATAATCGATTCATGGATGGATAGATGCTAAACAAGGCATACAAGAAGTCCTCCCCGTATGAATAACGACATGAGTTCAGAGAATTGCGTCTAAAACAGTATAAAAAAATTAAATAAAAAACAGTTAGGGTGGAGCAAGTGCAACCTCATTTTCTGCCTGTGTGCGCAGAAAGGAGGTCTGGGGCCTGGTGAGATGCCAGTTGTAGGCATTTTTCTTTTTTTTCATGAAGTTTGAAAGCAGAAGGGACATTTCTTAAAACCTCTTCAACATTTTTATAAATCATCCAGTCGACGAATCCTCCCCCCCAGAGGGCTGCCTCTTGTTTTTTCACCTTCACCAGGGTGTCACATGACAGTGAGAGCGGTTACCAAAAGCGCAAAGGCCCTTTCTGACAGGATGTGAGGAAAAAAAGACAAAGGATGTTTAAAAAAAGATACTGTATAGCCCCCGCCTCAAAAAAGTTCCCTATGTGTAGGTGTCACACCTGACGAGTGGTGGGGGGATGGTCTCTGTGTGGTTTTAACTCTACGCATCTCTGAAACCCTCCATTTAAACTCAAATGGTAACATCAATTCTCCCGTATAATCACAGCATGCATTCACAAAGAGGTGGTTGACAAAAAAAGAATTGTTCTCATCCTCAACATGGCTCTGATCCACTTGTTTGGTACTCCCACATCAATGCACACGGCACCAGGTGAGCTAGGCTCTCCAGGGCCTTGGGCGCATACACATAGCTCTTACACAAAGATCACCACGACACCCTGATCAGTTCCCCAGGGGGGCGGTCTAGTCAAATCAAACAGCTGACACCTCCCCCCCACCCTGGTAAATCCAGTCAACTTGACTCACCTGGGACCAGTTGGTCACATGCACGTCACATGCCATGTAATACTACTCTTCCTACGCATGCAGACATCTATGGACAAAGCCATTGGACTGATATTTAAAGAGTAAACCAAGATAACATGATATATGATGACTATCTGCTGCACAAAGAGATATGAAGAAAGAAGGTTTGACACAACACACGCATCCTGCCACACTATTGTATTCCATCTTTCAAAAAAGAAAGACAAGATTTTAATATTACTTAACAATATGTTAAAAAGTAGCCAGTTTGGCTTCAGTGTTAATACAATATACACTCTATAACAGATTGATAGTGTGAGTATTGTTCTTTTTTTAAATTTCATTCTGAAAGTTCTGATACAAGCTGGCTACAAGTCAAAAAAAACAAAAAGAAACAAAAACAAAAAAAACACTTACTCAACGGTCTGTTAAATGGAACTGAATAAACCCCAACAGAACAGAACGTAGTCAAGTATCAAGCTTTTGTCTCAGTTGGGGTTGGGAAAAGGAGGGGAGGGGAGGGGGGGGGGGGAAGACACCAACCCCATTCCCTCGTCAAGTTATCTGAATGAGATTCCGTGCTAGGAAATTGAGGTAACGGGGGGGTAATAAGCCACAGTAACAGAATTAAAGGCTTTTAAATTCATCTCTTTTTTATCAGCACTGGGTTTTAGCAAACGCATGTCTTGTTTTTTTAAAGTTTTTTTCATCCAAGAATATTCAAGCATATTTTTGACTACTAAGCCAAACAAACAAAACATACGATTTTTAGAACATTGCTTGTCAAGTCAAGAGCAACTCCCCACTGATGGACTAAAAGCACACAAGCGCTCCCACAAGAAAAGAAAAAAGTAATCATTGATAGAAAGTAGCATTTTGTGATGTGTGTTTTATTCCTTTTTTATTGGTGGCGTCTTCACTTTTAGATTTTTTTTTTTCTCCTCAAGAGTCCCGCAAGAGGAGAACCGGTCCAGTAGGGTTCCTGGTGGAGCCACAGTGACGAGGACAGGGCAAGGCAGCGTGGGCGAGATTTGGGCACAGCGGGAGACGAGACAGGTAAACGAGTCTGGGAGCGGGGAGGGGGGTTGACAGTTGATAGCCTTAGAGTAGAGGAGGGTCAGGGAAGGGAGAGAAGGGGACTATGTGGGGATGATTGCGTCTTGCTTCAAGTTCCAGCCTGTTGGACCTCCGCAAGGCCCTGTCAGTGTGCGGCGAACGTGGCTTTCTTCAAGCTAAAATTGGACCAGTTGATAGAGAGTCTTTGTCGGGTCTGACGGGCAGAATCCAGACAGAACCTGGGGGAGGTCCAAACAAACACTTTTTAATCATTGGTCACACAGATGCTTTTTCCCCAGTTTTCCATTTTATTTTTGGGGGGTCAAATAAATGTAAAAGTTTATTTTTGTATTATTGGAACACCCACCTTTTGAAATACTCAACCTCCCTCTCAGTCTCATCAATGTCAGTGCTGTCCAGGTCGATGTCTTTGGGCAGAAACACATCATCTGAAAAGGTGCAAAAAAAAAAAAAAAAAGTAAAGGTCAAATCCAAAACACATTTTTTTTTTTTTTTACAGACCAGAATTTGGATTGGTTAACCTGTCTGCTGGGTGGACACTAACCTATGGAGCTGTTTGTTTTCTCCCCCTTCTTCTTCTTGTTCTTCTTGGCCTTGGCCCTGGTGGGCTGGGGGGACTCTGCCTTGGCCTGGTGGCTGGTCCTGGGCTGGGGGGACTCTGCCCTGGGGAACTTCCCATTCTGCTGGGGCAGCTCTGTGTGGAGAGCCATGGGCGCAACCGGGACCAGGACTGGGGGTGGGGAGGGGTTGGAGACAGGCGGCCTTCTCTCCTCCTTGGCCTGATGGGTTAGCAGCTGCTGCTGTGGCTTCCTTCCGGGGGTGCCGTTGCTCCTCTCCTCCCTCCTGTGCTCGGGGGACTGGACCGGGCCTGGATCTTCAACAGGCCGGGGCTGATCTGCTTTGGTGTCTGTTGCAGCGGAGCTGATCGTAGTGCTGTTGGTGGTGGTGCTGCTGCTGTTGCTTGCCATCTTTGTTGCCAGGTCTGAGCCCTTGGGCGTGCCCTCGTGGGGTTTCCTGGCCCCGGTAGTGCTGGCAGGCGGTCTGCCAGGCTGCTGCTGTTTAGGCTTGGCTCTGCCGTTGATGTCTGGTTGGAGTGCAGCCGTGCCGTTCTGCAGCGGGGGGATGCTGAGGGTGTCCGTGCCAGAGGCCTTCTCCCTGGTGCTCTTTGGGCTGTGCTGTGGGAAGGGGGCCGGAGGCTGGGCAGGGTGCCCGTTGACGGCGATGTGGGCCGCGGAAGAGTCCAGCCGTGGCTCTTTGTGCCCAGGGAGGCGCATCAAGCTGTGGAGGAACTGGGACTTTCCGTTCTGCAGGTTCTCCAGAACGTTCTGGGCCGTCTGTTTGAGGGGCTGGGGGTTGTTGGGCGGCGCCGGGTCCTTGGGGCGCTCCTTCCTCTTCTTCTTGGCGGCGCGGAGGTGCTGCAGCTCCTGGAGCCGGAGGAGGTCCCGCTGCAGCTGCGCCTCCTCCTCCTCCTCCCGCTGCAGCCGCTGCTGCTCCTCCAGGAAGTGCTGCTCCTCTCGCTCCCGGGCCTCTGCCTCCACACGCGCCTTCTCCTCCATCTAACACACACGCACACACACACACACACACACGCACACACACGGCTTAGCTCTACTCTTAGCTCTGCTACCTCAAGTCAGAGGGGACCCCCGACCTCTGAGGCAACGCCACGATACGGCAGAGGAGTCGGAGCTAGGACGGAGAGGGAGGGGGGTCAGAGGTCACCGTCTCACCTTCTTCTGTTTGTGTCGGGCCCTCTTGGCGGCCTTGGAACTGGAGGCGGGCTTATTGTCGGCGCTGTTGATGAACTGGAGCAGGTCCTCCACCCTGCGGTGGTCCTCCACGCCCATGTCCCGCTCCGCCACCGGGGGGGGCTCCTCCCGCTTGGGCTGCTCCTCCTTCCTCCGGGTCAGGCGCAGTCGCAGCTTCTCACGCATCTCCGCGTAGTTACGGCTAGTGGGGGCGGCCGGGGGCTGGAGATGGTGAATGAAGGGGGGGCGGGGGGGTGGGGGAGAGACCAGCACAGGTTATAATGCTTATCATGTTATTCACACAATTACACAGTCTTATACAGCCAGTTAAGACGGCGTGTGAATAAATATCAAAAGGTTGTGTGTGTTCACATACATGTAACGCGGGCAAAGGTGTATGCCTTTGTTCAGTGCGTGTGTGTGTGTGTTTATGTACAGTGTGCTTATGTCTCTCTCTCTCTCACCCCGCCGTGCCCAAAGAACTCGCAGTAGCAGCAGTCACAGTACTTCCCCTCCTTCTGGTTGGTGGAGGTGGATGTGGAGGAGCTGTGCTCTGAACAGCTGTCCTCGTCCTGGCTCTCCTCGCCGTCGTACGCCTGGTGCTCATACGCCCCGCTGCCTTCACAGCGGTGGCCCTCACACTCCGGGTCACTGGGGTGGCAGGGTCAAGTGGCAACAGCGGGGGAGTTTAACGTTTCGGGTTCGGATTATAACCGTGTTTAGTACCGTACATTTAAAGGTGTTGTGTTTTGGGATTCACCGCTTTGAGATCTGGACGTGAACTGACCTGCAGATGCTGGGAGGGGCGCTGAGGGGACCCTCAGCCAGGGGGGCCAGGGGCTCAGCTGGGGAGAGGCACATGCCCTGGTGGGCCTCCATGAAGCTTGGTACTGGGGCAGCCATCTGTGGGAAGGGCTGCGAGGCCATGCTGGGGAGGGGCGTGGAGGGGGCGAGGGGCAGGGCTTGGTCGGAGAGCGGGGGGAGTGAGGCCAGGCCGGTCGGGCTGTTCCTAGGGGCACCTGGGGGCATCAGCCTGTGGTCCTCTTTGCCTACACTGTGAAAGACGTCACCTGAGGAGGGAGGACACAGGAACACGGGTGAAAAACCTGGAGGAGGTAGCGGGTGGGAGGTACGGATACTGACATTACAATAGGTGACGCAGGTATTACAATGGCAGGATTAGCTAAGCTAACACCCTTTTCAAACCCATACAACAGCCCAACCATCTAGCCTCTACCACCCCGCCTCGCCTAGCTGCTAGCCTCTACCACACCGCCTAGCTTAGCTGCTAGCCTCTCCCACCCCGCTTGGCCTATCTGCTAGCCTCTACCACCCGCCTAGCCTAGCTGCTAGCCTCGACCACCCCGCCTAGCCTAGCTGCTAGCCTCTACCTTCCGCATGGCCTAGCTGCTAGCCTCTACCACCCGCCTAGCCCAGTTGCTAGCCCCTACCTCCAGTTTTACCTAAGGAGTTGGGTCTTTTAGATGCTAGGTGGATGGGTGGGTTATTACTTGACTGGACAGTGGTGGCGGTGCAGGAGACGGAGGCTGTGGAGGCTGAAGTGGCCATCACTACCCGGTTGGCCTCCAGGAAGGCATCCTGGAAATTATAAAGACACTTCTTCTTGGCGCCACTCTTCTTCTGCTCCCTGTGCTCTGACGAGGAGTAGGACGATGAGGAGGAGGAGGAGGAGGAAGGCGGAGGGAGGAGGAGGGGAGACTCCCCTGATATGGGGTGGTCCCCGTGGTGGGAGGAGGAGGGGGGAGGCAGGGGCACGTCGGGGAGGGGTGGTCCTAGGATGTCTCCTGTGGGGGGAAAATGAGGACCCACGGGTTACACCAGATCAAACCAGTCCAAACCAGTCCGTCTGTTCAGTGGATACGTTCACTCTCTTACTATTCCATCGACAGACAACTCACAAAAGGATTGATTGGCAAAATGAATCACATATATATTGATTAAGGACTGATGTCAGAATATCTCCAGCTTGATGACCCCCATCACGCCCAATCTGAACCCCAGACCCCTCAGAGGGAACATGAACGGGTCAGTATGCTGGGTCCTGCTGAGCTTCCAGCCCCACCTGGGAGAGGGTCCTGCAGCAGCATGGAGGGGTTCCAGTTCTTCATCATGGCAGCATCACACAGGTTCTCAAACTTGAGCGACAGGCACTGCAGCGAGCTGTTCCAGTCCCCCGCCCCGCCCCCACCGTTACCGAAGCAGCTCTGATAGACGTGGTCTGGCAGCGAGGGGCTGAACGCCGGCTGTTTGGCCGCTGAGTGGTTTGACGTTGGGGCGGGAGGGAGAGGCTGAGGGAAGGAGGAAGGGAGAGAAGAAGACAAGAGGGATGGATGATGTTAATATTGATCTGGAAGCGGGAAGGTGAAAATATTTACATATATTATATATATATATACACATTTTATTATGTCATATTATTTTTATTTATTATGTCTTATTCTAATTACTAGTTATTGAATGGTAAATACATATACAACTAATACAAATATTGAAGTATTTAAATATTTAATATTAAAATATATATATATGGATCTAATCTAGTTTTGATACTGTGATTTCAATCTTTGCCTCTAATTAAAAACTCTGATAATGCAGTGAGACCTCTTGTGGGGAAACTCTGCCATTGCAGCAACACAGCAACAATACAGAGGTGAATCACACTTCCTCTGTGTAAATCCCCACTTAGGAGGAAATGCAATGAAAGTTCCCTAGTTAAAACCACCAAAAACACCAGTAAGGGACAATACATTAAGTGTCACATCCTTACAAAAAAAAGCCATGAACTGTATCTGCGCCTGTCAAAACATCTCTGTGTCATGTGGTGTTTGCCATAGCCACAGCCCCCACAGCACCCACCCCCCTGATGGGGAAATATGAGCTCAGATTTGGGGGGGTTGTTGCGGTCATGTGCAATATGATGCAACCCACTCACCTTATTGTGAGAAAGCGGGGCGCTAGGAGGGTAGAGCGTCGGGTGCAGCAGAGGGCGGGGCAGGTGGGACAGGGTGTGGAGGGGCAGGTGAGACAGGGTGTGGAGGGGCAGGTGGCCGTGGATGTGGGGGTAGAGCTGGAGCGCCGGGTGAGACGGAGGGGCCTTGGCGTCCGAGGTGAAGAAGTGGGGGGCGGGGGCGCCATGGAGACGACTCGGGGGGAGGGGCGCCCCGGGATGGCCCAGGGCGGAGGAGGAGCTGTCCTGGTAGCAGACGTGGCACTCGCAAGCGTGCTGGATCTGTTCCATCTGTGAGGACAAAGACACAAGATGGCCGCCAGGCATGTCTTCATTCATGTTCGTGTGGGACCTAACAGTCTTGGACAGCAGTCAACCCACCTTCAATACACTCCCCTCCCATTTCAAGAATGCTCACACAGATGTGACAGACTGGCTGCGTGTGTTACCTGGTGGTGGTGGTAAGATGGGGGAGGGCTGTTGCTCTTCCCAGGGGAGTGCTCCCTCTTGTGTCCCGGAGGCTCGCCGCCACTCTCCACGTCGGCCTCCTCCTCGTCGCCTTCAGACGAGCTGCTGCTGCTGCTGCTGCCTTGAGGAGACTGGGGGGGAGAGGGGGGGGAGGAGGACAGAGAGAGGGGGGGGTCCACAGGTTGATGAGAGTTTGGAGAGAGAGTTGAGAGTGGTGGGGCAGGGAGGGAGGGTATGGGGGAAGACGTGGGAGAGAAAAGGGAGGAAAGACTGGAGACGTGCGTGAACACCCAATTAGCACACACCTCTTTGTTCTCTCCTCCTCCATTGAGCTGGCTGTGCAGGCCGTTCATGGCGGGCAAGACCCCCGGGTCCTCGTAGCCACTCATGGGGTAGATGTCCCCGAACTTGGCTGACAGTGGAGGCACTTCGTCATCATCACTGACGCTGTGACAGGAGAGGGGAAGGGAGAAGGACGAGGAAATGACACAGAGCGAAAGAGAAAGTCAACAGGAGAGATGAATGTCTTTATCAGAGTTCTGTGAAACAAGTGACCATCAGACTTCCTTAGAAATGTACTGAAAAGCCCAGCCGCGACATACTTGTGGTCTAAACCGGTGTGGACCGGTTGGCTATCAGACACCTGTCACGGCTACAAAATCAGTCCATGGATCATGAGCTTTTCCAAGGACAGTTTCCTCATTGCTCTGTACCTGCTGACCCCGCTCGTCTCCATGCCAACTGTACTCACAAGGTGTTGCCGCCCCCCTGGGGCAGGATGAGGCGCGGGTGCTGCTGGATGGTGATGGGGGAGCTGGAGGCCGAGCCGGAGGCCGAGCTGGCCCCCGAGGAGAGGCTGGGAGGGTGCAGCACCAGGTAGTCCCGGTGGGGGTGGTGGTGGGAGGGGTGGGGGTGGTGCGGCGGGAGCGGGGGCGCCTCGGCCTGCAGGGGCAGCTTGATGTGGAGGTCCTCTGCGATGGAGGAGTCCAGGATGCCACACGTGAGGATATGGCTGAGGCTGCAGTCGTCACAGGTGCACCTGGGGGGAGAGACGGAGGAGGTGCCAGGACTGAGAAGCTGTAGGGGGGTTTTGGGACTGTCAGCTCCAGGTACTGCGTCTTATCTCACGAGAAAGAAGTAGCACTGCTAGATGACGTGGGCAGAGGGCAGGGCTCCTGGGGGGGACTGACCTTCTTCTGTAGTTGCAGTTGGGACAGTCAGGAATGCTGAGTCGGGACGACAGCATCCTCATGGTGTCTGTGAAGTTACTGTCTCCAGCAAGGGACTTCTTACTATTGGTCAACTGCCAAGAAGAAATGAAGAGACCGTTTGTATGTAACTCTACCAAAGAAAAGAAAAATAAATAAAGTGTTTATGTAGTTATACTTTATTTACCTGTTCCTCTATGAACCTTGTCTGCTTGAAGAATTCCCAGTCCTCCTTTAGCATTCTTTGTTTTGTTTTCAAAGTCTGGAACAGACAAGAAACAGGACATGGGCAGGAATATGAGATTTGAAATGCACTACACCTGACAGAAAACTGTGTCGTCATTTAAAATGCCCTGAAAGTTTGTTTCCATTTTAAACAGCTTACATTTTTATTAACTAAAGACTTGTGTTGCTCTGGCCGTCGGTGAGCTAGACTCTGTCCATCCCCCTTGAAAAGCAGCTGCCAGACAAAGCACAGAAGAAATGAGTGAATATTTAACTTCACAAACTTCCCTGTGCTGAAAGGAAATTGTGTGTACCAAAAGCCAGGGAATGTACACAGCATTGTGTGTGGGTGAATGTGTGTGTCTGAGTGTGTCCACCTGTTCGTCGACATAGTCGTCTATCCTCTTCTCACAGTCCTGCCACTCGGTGGCCACAGCGGCCATCTCCTGCTCCAGCCGCTTGTGGCCCTCCAGCAGGGTCCTGAACATGTCCTCGCTGTACGAGTCAGGAGAGGCTGTGCCGTGCCTGAATACAAACAAATCATAGAAATAACTTCTTGGTTGGAACTTTTTGCCTTGGAAAACGACATTTATTTTACCCGCTTCCTGAAAGAAACCCATAAATACATTATGCAAAACCACACAAGATACACCTTAGAAATCAAAAAGTTAAACAAAAGCTACACTTTAGTGTAAAGAAAAATGCTTAAGCCTGCACAGTGTTTTACCTCAGCTGTGCTACCAGTGCAGGTAAACTGCTGTGCAAGATGGGTTCAGAGAACACCAGGTTCTCAAAAAGGTGCTTGTTGTGCAGCTCCCACGTCACCTGAAACTTCTGGAGGTGCTCGTTCTCCTGAGGAACCCATAGAAACACTCAGTGGCCTGGTCTATAGGATGGTCATTTCACCCAGCAATAAAAGCTCATTACATCCATAACTACAAAGCAAAAGGTTCCTTAATAACATAACAGTATTGCTGGGGGCCATGCTGGTCAAATTACTCAAAAAACATGAACAGGGTTCCGAGTTGATGTACCAAGTTGGTGTGAATGCAAACACACACACACACACACATATATAATACACACACAGGGCTGTCAAACATATGACCTAAGCGATGGGCCTGCAGCTAACCACTGACCAGGGTGAGCAGGAAGCTGCTGATGGTCCGTGCTGCCTGACAGAGGGCGCTGTACTCCTCCAGCAGCAGGGAGATGAACTGATGAGCCTGGGGGGGGCCCTGGGGGGGGCCCTGGGGGGCACCAACAGCCCCTGCCGAGCCCGCCCGGGCCGGACCTGCCGCTGTGGTGGGGGGGGACTTGGAGCCTGACGACAGGTGCTTGAGGAGCCGCACCTTCATCTCCAGGACGTACTCCCTGGCCTGCTGCTCCAGGCGCTGGTACAGCTGGTAGGGGTCCTTCTCACACAGCCTGCGTGGTGGAGGGGCAGGGGGAAGGCACAGTTAGATCCAGCCCCACTCTGAGGGAGATGCCAGATGAAAGTAGAGCTGTGTGGAGCTTAAGTGCACCTTTACCGCTGGAGGAAAATGATGGAATGAAGTGGATAGGGAACATGTGAAGGAGGAAGACGTCAGAGGAGAGAGAGGTGGTGGGGGGAGAGAGGACAAAGAGAGAGACACAGAGAGGGAGAGTGTGTGCGTGCGAGAGAAAACAAAAGAGAGAGAGAAAGGCAGAATGACCTGTCCACCAGCTCCTTCATTCCCTCCTTGTCGCAAGGCGTGCTTGTCTGCCGGTAGATGCCACGCACTAGGTAGCGCACCTCTGACCAATGGTTCTGTAGCTGCTGCGACTCGCGCTCCGACTCCGCAGAGATCTCCCTATGAGGGGGTGGGGGGCAACATCCTGCATCAGACCTGGGCCCTTGATGCTGTGCAAATACCTTCAGCAAGCTCAAAAGATTGTTCTCTCTCATACAGTATATATATTGTTATTTCTTTTCTCACCCTTAAGGATCCCTCAATATTTGTACTACATAGACAACATCGGTGTCAAAAGGTTTGTCTTGTTAGCGATTGCGTTGCTTGAACTAAGGGGAACTCAGTCCTAGCCTAACGTCACCATGTCAGCACACGTTAGCAACGACGCATAGATACGTTCCCCTTCGTTCTTTTGGTGAGCAGTGAAGGGCTCGTGAGAGGTAGCAGTCTCATGAGCCCTACTTACCCAGCGTCACGGAGCCTACCAGCCAAACTGTTATTTAGCACTAGCATTGCTACTGTATCCCTGCCTGTGTTTACGCTGTTGCTCAGCAATTTAAGACTTGAATTTACATTTAGTCATTTAGCAGATGCTCTTATCCAGAGCGACTTACAGTAAGTACAGGCACATTCTCCCCAAGGCATGTATGGTGAAGTGCCTTGCCCAAGGACTCAACATCGTTTTGCACGGCGAAGAATCAAACCGGCAACCTTCTGATTAATAGCCTGACTCCCTAACCGCTCAGCCATGTGACCCCGACTTAATGTACAGTACGTAATGTCACATTAAATTATGTATTTGAACTCTTGTGTGATGTGTCGCTGTATTGTTGCACGGTTTAGGATTATATTACAGTAAGTCAAACGGTCTGGTTCAGTACATAAGTGAAGTGAACACCATTTACGTGTATATACCTAGCTATAGCTGACAGCTGTGCTTCGTTTTGCTCCTAGATTCAGCCCGACACAAGCACACCCCCCAATTTCCCCAGAAATTGTACCCTCTCTAGTTTAGTCTGCTATGAGTGTTGGTTAGGCAGGCTCTTTTCCAGTATATGGAAAATAGCCCATTGGTTCCTTTGTGTTAGACAAGAGCAATCAAGAGACGATATGTAATTGGATATCCACAAGATCACCAAGGTCAACGATAGGTCACGGCAGGGGTGACTGTTTTATGAACATTGTATGGGCAGACAATTAGACACAACGTATCATCATTCTTCATTCTTATTCATTATGGCTCGTTGTGTCCCTAGAGGAGGATGCACATTTGCTAATTTATCCATTAGCAGATGCTTTATCCAAAGCGATATAATAAAATACAAATAATGCACAAAGGATCGACAGCATGTATTCAAGGCCCAGAAGCACAGTTCTTAACGTATTTCAGTGGTTAGTGACAAAGAATGGTCTGCAAATGTCAACACACAGTTCAACAAGAACATCTAAACTCCAATATAACATATGCCTGATTCTGGGACGGTACGATAACACCATCATGTCTTCCGCTCAGAATCGACAACACAGCTACTGACCGTCTCTCATTGCAGGCCTCGCATCTGCACGCAGTATCAGCCGTCAGCGAGGCGGTGAGGTCTGGGGCAGGAAGCATGGGTAATGTAGGCGCAGTGCTGGTCAGGCGACCCCCGGAAACCGGCTCCTGGACCACGCCTCCGTTACCCAGAGGCATGTGCAACAGGAAGTCCTGGTTCTGGAGGAAGGGAGAATGTCAGGGAAAGGGTCTGATGTGAAATCAATGCCTTCTTGAAGGATCTTTGAGCTAGTTAAGAATACTGGAGGAGTGCCGACATAAACAATAACACCCATGAGATGCCATAAAGCACAACATACAATACATGACTAAGTGTGGAGATGAACCACTTTAACACACAATAGGAATGACGTTTTCCATTAGACACCAAAACGTAATTGTGTGTTGGTCTATGCCAGGGGTGGCCAATCCTGGTCCTCGAGGGCCGCTGTCCTGCATGTTTTAGATGTTTCCCTGCTCCAGCACACCTCATTCAAATGAATGGTCATTACCCGGCTTCCACAGAGATTGATAACGACCCATTTATTTGAATCAGGTGTGCTGGAGCAGGGAAACATCTCAAACATGCAGGACAGCGGCTCTCGAGGACCAGGATTGGCCACCCCTGGCATAGACCAACACATAATTAAGTTTTGGTGTCTAATGGAAAACGTCATTCCTATTGTGTGTTAAAGTGGTTCATCAGGTTTCTAATGTGGCTGCCACACAGGGTTCTCTCCTCCTGATGGGCAGGGTAGAGCCAAGCCTCCAAAACATCGAGTGAGCCATCAAAAACAGCAGTGGACTGTCATCCACTTCATATATGACTACTGTAACGCTCCCAGGGGGGGGGGATCTCCCCCGTCCTCACCCCCAGTGAGTCCTCCAGAACGGCGTGATGGTCCTCCTTCTCCACCGTGTGCCTGCAGTCGGGGCACACCCACAGGGGCAGCTGCAGGGCACTGGGGGGCTTGGCGGATGCCGCGGTGCCATTCTGCCCCGGTAAGCCCACCTCCTGCTGGAGGCCGTTGTCCTTGCGTTCACTCCTACAGAGAAGGCAGCGGTCACCGGTGGTGTAGGGCGCTCGCTGGTTGAGCCCAAAGGTGAATGGAGTCTGGAATGAAAACGGGAAGAAAAGGCTAGCATTTAAGAATAAGAATGACTTTAATTGATATAGCGCCTTTTAAGACCCCAAGGTGCTTTACATATAGTAAGGCATAATGCTGAACAGAAAATATTAGAAGCAATGATTGGGATGCAACAGGGATGACTGAACAGACTAGAGCCCTTGGCCTTGGTGAACCAGTGAAGTATTCTTCTCACTCAACCTCCTGGTAGCACAACTACTAGCAGCTCTGGAGAGTTCCAGTAGCCCAACATTTGAGTTGACACAATGCTGGCAGACAACACAGTAACACTGATGCTATTCACCGGCATCAGACTGGAGATGTCTTACATAGCTACAGCAGGGCTTTACCTGCAGGACTCCGGAGAAGTCGGAATTCACAGGGCCCTCCGTAAACTGTGTAACATTTCCGTTCATTGGGACCTGGGAGAAATAAACAAACAGTCAAACAATAATAAATCGAATGCTAACCCACCAAACTGCAAACACATTGTCAACGTTTGTCTGAGAAACATTCGCTACATTATGCTGCATTTGACCTCTGTATCGTTTAATTCCATCATGTGATTTGGACAAAGATTAGCTAGTGAGGTAGACAGGATCATGTATAGATATATAGCATTTTGTGTTAATGCTTTGGCTAGCAGTATATTCAGGCAGTCAAGCAGTGAGTTCTCAGTCACTGACTGAGTCTCACTCACTGAGTCAGTCAGTCAGTGAGTTCACGTGTGTGTGTGTGTGTGTGTGTGTGTGTGTGTGTGTGTACTGAGAACCTAATCGTAACAATCATAGTGGAGCCTGGATTAGGAGTTGCTAGATTCAATTTGAAGAATGTTGACCTATACATCTCAACAAAAATACATCAAAACAGGGTATTTAACTAGTCTATATTCAATATTTTGGGAGACACAAAGACATTTGATTCATTTTGAGATTTCTTGAAGAACATGTCACCACTGGAGGTACACAGGGATACAAGTGCGCATGACTTGCAGGAAGAGCAGCTGTGGACACCAATTTCAACTAAGATTTAAAATCAAGTGTCTAGAATGGTTCTAAATGGTGCATTTCACGTTTTGTCTTGCTACAGAATAAGCTCTGTTCTGGAAACAGTCGAATTGAGCAAGTCAGACTGTTGTCTTTGCAATGTCTGTTTCAGACTAGCCCCTCAAGACTGGCATCAGATTCCAACAAGAAACATATTGGCAGAAAGTGCATATTACGTCAAACCACCACTTTAAGTTATGTAGAAACATCTAAATTTGTGTGAGTCCGAACAGACATCTACAGATTACATTTTGGATAATTTACTGATGTACAGCAGTAAATCTACTAAACCCAATTTACATTAAATTGGGCTTAGTATGTTTTGTAGTGGCTTAGTTGCCACTACAAAGCATACTATGACCCATACATTTACACTGAATTGGAAACTGAACCAGGTTGTCAACATCTAGCACGACTTAACTCGTATGAAAACACCCTTATTATGTTTTAGTCTAGTTTAGGGACAAAACAGTGAGATATTTCGCTGACTTTGCATACATTTTTATTCATTGGCTGTGTGACAAGGTGTGTTGGTTGTTTGGGGTTTATTTTCCATTAAACATCAACGCCAGGCTTGAGTGGTAACCTTGCTAGCTAGTTCCCTATTAAATTATCCGTTTGAGTAAACATACACTAAACTAATCCTAATCCGATGACAGTTGACTCTTGACAGAGACTTTCTGATTACAACTAGCCTAGCTCTAGCACTGCCCTTTAAGATGCTATACGACAAGGAACTATCTGTTGGAAACTACTAACTAGTAGCTACTGTGATAGGCTAACTTTAGATTAAAGTACAAACTCTTACAAACTCTCTTATTATTCTAGCTCGGAGTTATATCGAGAAGTCTTATATCGAGAAGGCGAACCGGCATCTAGCAAGCCATCTACTAGTCTAGACAAGCTAGCTATATGTTAGCTCTAGCTACTAATGGTTAACATGAAAGAAAAGACTGCGCCAGTGTGGCTGTGCACAAGTCTATGCTAGTTTATTTTAGACAGTTAGCTAGCTACTACTGCAGTTAACCAGACTACTAGCTAGATAGCTAGATAGCTGAGATAGCCATTCGTGTACCTGTCAAATAACAGTAGTAAACATTGAGTGAGTCTACTGCACAAGCAACTGTCAACAATAATGTTACACGGCAGCGCATAGAAACCAATGAGGTGAACCAGAATTAGAAATATATATCACACAGATTGCTAGACAGGTATAGTCTAAAATACGTTGTCATATCAATATTTAACTAGCTAACCGTTTTTAGCTCGCGAGCTAGCTAGGTTGTCTGGTTTCAGAAATGTCAGGCCAAGATGTCTGTGTCGTTGATGTGAGAGCTATCAGCAAGCTAACTTGGCTACCTAGACAAGCTAGATAGCTACATTGGCTTCCTATCTAATAGCAATCTCGAGCGCTCCTTTAAAGCTTTCATGCACTTGCCGTCGACTGTAGCATTCTTACCTCTCCGTTCATGCCAGTGATGGAACCAATGTTCCCATTCCCAGTACTCCCCGATGTCAAAAAACCCAAGACAGAGGGTGTTGCCGTGGATTGAGGACTCAGGGCCGTGGCTGAAACCCCGGCCTTGCCACTGGTACTGCAGACAGTGCTGCAGCTACTGCCACCGCCCCGCTTGTTCTTCCTGCGTTTAGCTCCTCTTTTAGCATCAGTTGGACTCATTTTTCCACGAAAATCAGAGACAACTTGCCGTCCAGTAAAGGCAGGGTCTCAGGTGGAATGTCTGGCCCAAACCCCCTGATATAAATAAAGGATAGCAATATTTCAGAGTCTCCAAATGAGACAGCGACACTGAATTTTCAGACTACTGCTAGATTTGAGATTTCAATATGGCCACTGTAGCTACATACTCAGGCAAGAGCTTGCGTCGGGGGTTGCCAGGTACTATAATATCCCCCTATCAAGATGTCCTAAACTCCGTGCGAGGCCTTTTCCATTACTTCACCAATATCCTTTCATTTTAAGTTAAGACATGTCGTGATTGTGACATATATGATAGCAGAATAAATCTGAAAACCATCATGCTAGTTATGTTCAACAGAAACATGGTGTTCTTTTTGAGTTTATTGTCAGTTGCTTGTGTGATATTATTTAGTTTTCAGTCAGGCAGGGTATAGATAGTCAGGCAGGGGATATCTCTATCTGTCTGTCTTCCTGTCTATCTATCTGTCTATCTGTCTGTCTGTCTATATCTGTCTGTCTGTTTTTGGTGCCACAAATATGTATGTTATGGTATTGCATTCTCTGGTTAAAAGAGTAAATTTTGTGTGCAAAGTGGGACCCATTTCCAATGAACACATACACCGATTTCACATTTATTCAGGAAAAGGGAAGGGGGAGTCTGTTCAATCTGGCAACGCTTGTCTGTTCTCTGGCTGATGGGTAATGCAGTTTATTTCTGCAACGAAACTTAACCAACTTCAAAAAGTTAATATAAATCATGAAAAATTGTAAAGTATAGTCGCTTAATTATTCAATTTTATGCATTTGAGAATTTCTCAATTTTAATCTCATTTACTGTCGGTAAATACTACTGCAGTCAATCACCAGGGGGAGAATGACTCTGTCGTGCGCAAGATCTGCAGGTCTATTCGATTTGGCAAAACCAGTCAGTAACGCTAGTTTCCGTCCTTAAATGGAATCAAACGAAAGCCAACGAATTGGATGCGATGGAAACACCCCCGATTTATTCACGTATGCTGCTTCTGCTACAAGATTAAAATACTATACCAATATTAAACACCAATAAGACGACACAGCGGTGCCCCATTCTCTGTTTGCGTTCAGGAAACTGCCTTGAAACCAAACATGGTAAGCACCGCGGGATGGTTTGAGAGTACAGAACAAGATACGTCTAAGCTTTTGCAATGTTACTAAGTGACCACTGTGCACTCTGGTGTGCAGCAGGAAAACTACACTCACTTTTCCGGGTCTGGACGACTTTATCGAGTAAACCCAATGGGTGCGGAATAAAAGTAAATTTACGTTTTTCTGCCGAGAGGACAGGAGTGGGACACTTCGGTATCACAAAGGAAGATTTGGATTACTTTCTATCTTGCTTGCTAACTTACGTGTTAAGGTAAACTTGCCCAGATCGATACTAGGACACATCAGTCCGACACTGTCAGGGTGTGTTGTTTGAAGCTAGCTAGCTGTACGTGGCTAGCTAATGATGTGTCACTTTGCTACGTAAGTGGCTAGTAGCAGCTAAACACACTGGCTTGTTAGCTCACAGTTTGTATTCGTTATAAGTTAGCTTGCTGGCTATTGCTAACTTAAACGACAAATGGACAGGATTACATTTCAGACTAGATTAGCTAATAGTGGCTACTATAGACAGTACTGTACCAACTAGTAATACAGTAGCTGATGATGTATACATCAAGCCCGCCACAGATAGCTATTCTGTCTAGCAAACCAAAAAACACTTACTCCAACTTCCTAAATATTTGGCATTTTCTAAACGTTAGAGGTTTTGATCGCCACGGGAGGTTTTAACCTAGTTTGCATAAAATACTGTATAGATTAGCCACCAGCAACAATGTTAGCTAGCTACAGGTGTTTGCAAGTTAAATCTAGATGTCAAACACTACAGTACTGTAGTGCAGTACTAAGTAGACTGCATGGAGCTAGCTTTTTGGTAGTTTGCATAAGCAGAAGTATTGTTGGTTCATTTGTCAGGTTGTCAACAGTAGCTTACCGTTTACGTGTCAATTTACATTTTATTGGCCTTATTTTTCTTAAAGGTACACGTCATTAATTTTGATCAGATTAAGTGCTATTAGTAACAAAAATAAAATCGTATATCAAGATTTTTTCGGGTAACTAAACATACCAAAACAAACCGTTTCTATGCAATTGCCCATCATTACAAATCATACCGTACAATTTTAGTGATAATGATATACTAATAGTAGGCGACATGAAACATTTAAAGGGTTAAAGCGCCCGATTAAATTCACAAGTAAGTGGCCATTATTCAGTCATAAAAAGACGACATATTCTGTCCACAGTCCACTGAAGAACAGATAACATTTTTAAAGATCCAACAGACTGGCTACAAGGATGGAACCAGGTAGGCTTTTAATCTGGCTTTTTATTAAGAGAACATTGCTGTTGCAGGGGTGATCAGACGTGGGATAATCATCTGGTCCTGAAACCCGAACTTTATAGACCTACACTTTTTTCTTGATTTAATACTTCTGCATCTTGACAAATGTCGGTATACATAGCATTTGCACATTGAACCACCTCAGTGTTCATTGTTGCTCTGTGGAACAATTGTTGAATCACACTGTCACTGTAAAGGTATGTTTATTAAGATGGTTCTGCAAACATCCCACCATTGATTTATACTGGTTGGTTCTATTTTGCGGAACAGAACAACCTGTTGTGTGAATGCCATCAACCTGCTTCTGAATAAGTTGAAATGACTGCTACTCTGCCTCAGGTGTTGACCACCCCTTTCTCTGAATGTGCCAAAACCTGCCCGGACATACCAGTTTTCCAGGGACATGTGTTCATGCCCACCTGTGTGTTTGTTTACAGGCATGTCCGAAATTAGTCTCGAGGCTGAGTCTGGGGTAATCTCAGACGAGGGCTTGCGAATGGATTCAAAGAACGAAGCTCAGAACACTGAGGATTCCCAAAGTGAGGGAGAGGAAGACGCTAACAGTTATCCTGGTGCTCAACATGCAACAGTTTACATAGAACATCCTGACCCAGTTTCTCATTCAGTCAAGGACAATGTGCAAGTTGACAAAGATGACAGAGGAAAGAGGATCGAGGCACACGATGACGATGATGATGATGATGATGATGATGATGTTGTTGAGGAGGATGACGACAGTGACGGTGGTGGTGGTGCTCAGATAAGCAGTGAGATTCCAGACAGCATGGAGACTCCAGATCACGGGACTGCTGCTCCGCCCTCTGCTGTCAGCGCCAGCTCTTTCAGCGCTGGTGCAGAAACACAAAATGACCAAACTGAGACAGCAGACCAGAATACACCAAAGGAAAATGTTCAAGATTCTCACTCTTGCACAAAGGTGACATCTTATCTTTGACTTTGGCAATCAACTTAGCTACTCTCTTGACATTTTTCACTGCAGCACTCAAGTTCAACATTTTGCTCAAATCAACATTTGATGAATGCTTTCACGCAAATTGTACCGTTTGGGATCTTTTTCTTTTTGCTTGGTTGGTAGCTTTGCAAAATTATTTAAATTTGTTGTGGAACTTTAAGTTGTAAAACAGACTGGTGGTATGATGTGTCTGTGCTTTTTCTGCCTTTGCTTGGTGGGGTTCTTGCTGAAAGGTTTGCTGTACTGTGACATGTTGTAGTTTGTAGCTGATTTCTGCAACTCCACAAGCTGCTCTTTCTACATGCCAATGATTTATACATTCGCAATCCATTGACTACGAGAGGCTCATCGAGCAACTGCTGTGACAATCATTTCCACCTGCCAGCCTAAACCTGGATTTTCACTGGTTTGACTTTGACAGAGGCCTGTACATGTGACTGATCCCAGCTATGATAAGAATCCATCCCAGTGTTTCCTGTGTATGTGGATACAGCACTTGTATTCAGCAGAGCGTCACATGGCTGGGCTGTGGCTGTAGGCAGAGGGATTTGGGCCCCTGCCTTAGTGTTCCCATGTAGCACCAGATCTGCTGTCGCTGTGCCTGACCATTCCAAGCTGTCGGCACTCAATCACTGGGCTTGTTCCCATTGTTGCATCACACGTGGTTTTGAATAGGGGGCTATCGACTGAGAATGGTTCGATAGGCTCCATGACAGTTTTTTTTTTTTTTCTTTCTTTGTTTCTGACTCAGATTTGAGATTGACTGTTTTTGGTTTGGTCCATTTTGTATTCAAGCCAACCTCTGCAGAAGGCCATGCAGTCTCGCTCTGTGGAGACACACCTCTCGGCTCATGTGAGATGGGCCGCTCTCTGTCCTGTTTCTCTATAGACAAGCCTGCATGCTGCTGTCTTTGTGTTCCAACCGTACGTGGGCGTCGTGTGGCTCTTAACTATTTATGTTGTGTGTCGGAATCTGATACCTGCAGTCGTGTCTGCAGGGCCAGGCTGGTATACTCTGCTGCCAAAGCAATCCCAATCATGTCTCTAAGATCATGTCGCTTCTTTGGAGCGTTTGAACTTTTGAAGGCTTAGCATATTCTCTTACTAGAAAATGTAGTTGTTTCATTGATTGCGCGTTGAAACAGTAGTGCTGTACTATATGTCGTTCGTCTGAACATAGGACACAGGCCATAGGACTTCCTTTAACCCCGATGAGCTTACAAAATGACACAGACAAACTTTGGAACACAACCAGCTTTGAGTTTTTGTAGTCTGAGGTGAGCGTATGATCAGATGGCACACAGCAGTACACTTTAGGCCCTTGTCTGTAATATTTTGTCAATTTCTATGCAGTGGGATATAATAGTAAGCAGGAGATTATTGTATTCAGAGATTGAGCATCCGGTTCAGTCTGATTCAATTGGCCTACTTGCATGATAATTCCTGAACTTGATCCTGTCAGTCAGTCTCATGGGCAGGCAACCTTGTAAACTCACGGGTTGCTTTTGGCTCTGATGACATTTTACAATCTTCTTAAAGGCTTCGTGGAGTTGACATAACCTCCCGTAACTGTTCGGGTATCCGTAGGGTGGATCTCATCTGTGGCACATTTAGCATCCCAACTAATTTGTCCAAATGATGAATTTGAACTACAAGTCTGTAGTCCGTAGGCCAGCTGTATATGGTGGATACCTGCATTATTTAGATCGCTGTCTAGGGCTACAGAGAAGTAGAGTCCGGAAATAGACGGTGTTTCCTGCGAGAAATAAACCTTGCCTCTCAAACTCATGACATGCCAAGTGTAGAAACGGTACTTAGACAACATACTTAGAAACATAAATGTCTATTTCACCATAGTGTCAATGTAGTCACATATGCTATGGTGAAATATAGACCTACAGTGTCACAATATGTGCATTTTGTGACACTTTAGGTCTATGCTTTTTTCCTGTATTTGTTTGGTTTAGAGTGGTATGTCATTCTATGCCAAACTTCCTTGTGGAAGTATAGATTGTGGTGGTCGAACAGGTAGACTAGGTTTGTGTGTCTGGTTCAGCATGTCAAAGGCCCAGTTTCCCAGACATGGATAAATCCTAATCCTAGACAATTAGACAATTGTCCTTAAGCTTAACATGATAGTAATGTAAAATTTGGATGTACCGCTAATCAATAATTTGGGGTCACCAATCTACAAATGTTGTGCTTCAACAAATCCTCGACACAGCCAAACCATCCCAGTGTGTAACACAGCTACAGAGGATGATGAATGAACAGCCCTGGTTCTTAAGCGTGCGCTCGTCTGTATGTTACTCCTGCTCTGTACATGACTCAGTGTGGCTATGTGAGATGACGTTTCCATGGTTATGGTAACGGTCTGAAATCAAAGTTGGACCATCTCGCCCACAAGATGGCAGCCCACACCTGCCAAACTTCGGCATGGAGCCTCCCCCTTCTCTCTCTCTTGGTTCATATCCAAACATTTGACAGATAACTCTACAGGACTCCCCTTTCTAAAGCTTTGTCCGCCACAGTGTTTCACATGGAGGTTTTCTGCTCTCCTCTCAGGAAAGCACCATGACAGAGGAGGCCCTTAGAAGTCCTGCAGCTGAGATCTCCGTCACCAGCAATGGAGGCCTGGACGACGGCCACGAAGATGTGTTCACAAGGGTGAGGACAAACCTTCACGCATGCTCGCAACCAAACTCACACAACCACACACAGATATCCTGCATACTGCTTAATACACACACTCCAAACACATTGTAAACATGGATACCATTCACACAAACCGTACATTCTGTCCCACTGTGAGAACTGTAATTTGTCATTTGCAGAATTCAAGAACAGGAAGGACACCTAGATGTATGGTGGTGCGTAAATGTACACTGTCCAGTCCACAGTTACATCCAGTCATTACAAGTCATACAGGGACATTGTCAAAGCTGAGAGCAGTTTAAATGGAGCTTAAACAAACTTTGTAACCATAGCCTTGTATGGTTCAATTCAATTGAGCAAGTACATACAAGTAGATCGAGGCTTAGCACAGAGCAGGCCAAAGGCAGTTGCTTTTGTTTCTTGGAACATGTTGAAATCAGCAGTTTGTCCAACAAGACTGAGCCTCTGCCCTCCACCTTATAATGAACTGATTGGTAAGACAGAGTTGGAGGCTTTGGTTTCTCGACATGAACCCAGCCTGTCAATAACATTAGTCTTGCTACATGCCGGTGTGTGAAGTGACTTTGTATAGAAGTCAGTCAGAAGTCAGAAGACAGTCTATGCCCCCCCCACCCCACCCCCCACACACACATACGCTCGTCACACGCTCGTCACACGCTCACACCTCCTGGTGTGTCACTTGTGTCCCCCCCAGGACTCCTCCCGAGGCCCCCCTGGAGCCCTGAGCGCCTCAGAGGCACACGTCAGCAACAGCAGCTTCGCCTCAGCAGAAGGCATCATCGAATCAGGACCATACAGAGGTAGCAGCAATATCCAGTCAACGCAACTGAAGTGTAGTCCTAAACACATGTCGGGTCATTGGTTTAAAGCAGGGCTGTTCAATCCTGGGCCTCAGGGTCCACTTTCCTATGTCACACTAACATACAGGACAGTGGACCCCGAGGACCCGAACTTGAACACCCCTGGTTTAAAGCATCTATTGCTTCTCAACATTTTACTTTCAACGTGCTGTGTTTCCTCTTTCATAACGGCTGGTTTACTGAATGTCATTGTTTTTTCTTTTATGCTGCTGAATACTTTTCTTTTGTCTTAGTCAGCTGTGCTCAAACAGAGAACTAGATAGTGATGAATTAGACTATTTAATGAGACTCTTCCTCAGTGTATTGTGGTATTTTTGCCTGCATTGCATTTTGCCACATCCAACAGGGAAACGTGAGTAGCTTAGTGTGTGTCCCCTGACAAACTGCCCAACTCTGCCTGGCGGCAGAGAGGAGAGACATTTGAATTTATAAAGGAGGCCTTCCAATTGAGTTTTAATGAATTGCCTCTGATCTCCATTTTGTGGCTCCTGCATTTCCATGTCATTACAACTTCCTCGATTACAGATGTAAATAAATCCCCCCTCTTCCCCCTTGGCAACAGAGTCTGTTGTTGCCGTGTCAAGTTGGGGCTGTCCCTGCCCCAGTTCATGTTGATATTTGCTCACACCTGGAAATGAATAAAGAAGAAGTTGAATTGCAGTAGCACCACTCTTTTAAATGAGATTCATCTAGGTGGTTTATGCTATTATCATAATGCAGCTCCATTAGTCCATCTTGCAAACGCACACCTTCCACTCCAGGTTTCAGCCCTAGCGTTACAAGGTGTGGTGTGGAACGGAGCTCTCTAACGGCTACTCTGACTGTTCCCAGGGTCAGCGAGTCAGCCCACGTCTCCTGTGGCATCTGTGGCTCCCAGCTCGGCCGTGGCTAGCCGCCTGGCGCGCTCTGCCAGCGATAGTCAGGTTGAGACAGGTACCGAGAGAGAGAGAGAGAGAGAGAGAGAGATGTTGTGGACCTGTCGCTAGCTACACCCAGCACTAACAGCAGCTATACTGTATTGCTACTTCTGATTAGGCTTATCTCTCTCCCTCTTCTTTGGTCCGGGTTAGCAGACGGTTTAGTTTCAAACACACCCCCTCCCCCCTCTCTTCTTCCTGTTCATCACCTGACGTAATGGCAGTTTCCTGACTCCCTCCTCATCTGCTTGTCCGTGCTGTGCCGGATGCCCTCTCACTTTCGGTTTGTACCTTCTTTGTGACCCCTGGTGACCCCTAACACTGGGGGAAGTATTGCTTGCACAGACGGTCTTCCTCATGCTCTAACACTCTCCTGGGTCTGCCAAGCTTGTGTCTTTACCGGACTTTCAATGAGCATTTCTGCCTGCAGCCTGTTCCCCCCTCGTACTGCACAACCTGGCTGATGTCGCTCCTTGCAGATTGATTCTTCCTTGCTCAACTAAAAACAATCCCAATTTAGTTGTTTTCCATTCACAAAATAAATAATTGTTGCTGTTATTGTTGAAAGAAACAACACATAAATACCCTTCTGTTATTGTACTCTTAACTGTACATTGTTCCAGCGGGACTCTAGTCTCCACCACTGCGTCATGGTTGGTTAATGTTGTGCGCGGTGACTCCCATAGCAAACACATGGTCGTTCTGTACAGGCACTATGAGAGGACCCTCCCAAAGCGGAGCAGTGGTTCTGGCAGATGACCTGAAGAACCCGGCCATGGAGAAGCTGGACCTAGTGAGGAAGTGGAGCGTCAACACCTACAAAGTAAAAAAACAAAAAAAAAGAATATATATATATACATGTTCTCCTTTTCCTTTTTAGTTTTCTCCCTACCTCTTCTATTCCTCATTGGGTTATCTCCCAGTCTGTTGGGATCTCAGCAGGGGGACTGAAGCCACTAGCATCTGCTGCTGGCAGCTCTCACACACACACACACGTTCACATTCTTACACTCCCTCACACACAATCACAGTCTCAATATCACACACACACACGCGCTCACCAATAGGTGTAGTGATCTCTTGTCTGTTTTATCTGATCATGTTCATGTTTCACTACTGTTTGGCTTCATATCATTGAAGTGACTGAGGAGCTATTAGTTATTTCTTCTCTTTAACTAATCAACCCAGAGTACTTGGACTTATCCAGAACGAGGTTTTAAATACTCATCTTTGTGTCGGTTGATATAAACTGTGAGTAGCAATCAACAATGGATGCCAAATACCAGTAGCCTGACACTAACCCTAGCTGTCCCTATGTGCCCCCCCTTCCCTCCCTTCTTGCACCAGTGCACCAGACAGATCCTGTCAGAGAAGCTGGGCCGCGGCTCTCGCACCGTGGACCTGGAGCTGGAGGCCCAGATCGAGGTGCTGAGAGACAACAAGAGGAAGTACGAGAACGTGGTGAAGCTGGCCCAGACTCTGGCCAATCAGCTGTCCCAGATGATGCAGACACAGAGGCAGCTGGGAGACGCCTTCGCCGACCTCAGCCTCAAGTCACCTGAACTCCACGTAAGCCGTAGATGTCCCATCACTTCCGGGTTTGACCCAAAACCATCACCTTTACCATGGAAGCTCTGGTTCCAGACTGCTGGTCTAGCTTCTCACCTTATGGAGTATTCTTATTATAAATGTATTCATACAGCCTTTGTATATGTCGTTCTTAACAGTCTATGTATTCTTCAGAAATCTTAGCAATTGTACATTATTGATGTCATATATCATGACATGTCTTCCTTGATTCATCTTCAATATGGTCCTGTTTATGTTATTATGCAGGTTTGGTAAGGCAACCTGTAATAAAAATGTGATAAAGCTGCATCCATTTCATGTGAAAGAATCAAAACACATGACAATAAAAGTTATACTGGTGGTGCATTATTAATGCATGCACCTACTAAATTTTTTATTTCCCTATCTGGCCGAGCATTAACAATCTGTTTTGTTTATGGTTGCTGTGTAAACGTGTCTGTTGTAAAGACAATTTTGGGCCATAAACTGAGTATCCCATGTTACTTCTGTGTTATCAGATGTTTACAGACACACACACACACACACACACACACACGCACACAATTATAGTGTTTGTGTGTGAGACTTACAAGTCTTAATAACTGAATAACTGTGTATTGTGTGTGTTAATGTTTCCACTTTCAGGAGGAGTTTGGCTACAACGCTGATACCCAAAAGCTCTTGTCCAAGAATGGAGAAACCCTTCTAGGAGCCATCACCTTCTTCATCAGTAGTGTCAACACCCTGGTGGACAAAACAATTGAGGACACCATCATCAACATCAAACAGTATGAAACAGCCAGGTAATAGCAGTGATGATGTCCCCCTTCACCTTCGTGTGTTGTCTGCTGCACAAACACAGAATGTGGCACAGCTTTTTTTTTTGCATTTACAAAGTATTTACATAGTATTTACACATAGAATTACGTATTATAAATATTCAACATTTTTTTTTCTTCCAGTTTAATCACATTTTAGTTTGATGTACTGCTGGAGTATCCCCTAAGATAGAATACACTTCAAATCAAGTCAGTGGTTGACCCTTGCCCTCGTCTCCAGGGTTGAGTATGATGCGTACCGTACGGACCTGGAGGAGCTGAACCTGGGCCCCCGGGATGCCACCACCCTGCCCAAGATAGAGCAGTCCCAGGTGCAGTTCCAGATCCATCGCGACAAGTATGAGAAGATGCGCAATGATGTGTCTGTCAAGCTCAAGTTCCTGGAGGAAAATAAGGTAGGATTGAAGATGGGCTTCTTTCAGAAACTGTTATGTGTGCCTAAATATTTACAGTGTTGGCAGAGCCGGCCAAGGCTTAAGTGAACTATGCAGCTGCTTAGGGCCCCCCTGGCCACCAGAGGGCCCCCAAGAGCACATGAAATTACAGCTAAATTCAAAAATTATATATATTATTTTAATGGTAATTATACAAATTCAGAGGGGCCCCCAAATCAATTCTGCTTAAGGCCCCATAAAGGCTTGGGCCGGCCCTGAGTGTCGGTAAACAGAGTGCAGATTGTTAGAATTAATTTGGTTTTACTCCACTAACATAGCTGACCTTAGCTGATCTTTGAAAGCTAGGATTTACAGGCTGCACATTAGCAGAAGCTCTTCAATAAACCTTTCATTTGGCTCCCCTGTCTAAAGTGTGTACTTAGTACAACTGTACATTACACTGGGGTAGCTTTGTATCAATCAATCACAGTTTTCTGTCAAGAGAGAAATCCCCTAATGGTTTAGAGTATTTACAATCCGGACTGACTTAACCTGCTGTATTTTTTTTTTGTTTTTTTTTTTCTTCCTCAAGGTGAAGGTTTTGCACAACCAGCTAACCCTCTTCCACAATGCCATAGCAGCGTACTATGCAGGGAACCAGCAGCAGCTGGAACAGACGCTCAAGCAGTTCCATATCAAATTGAAAATGCCTGGTGGGGACACTCCATCTTGGCTGGAGCAGCACTAAACACCCTCACCCTCTCTTTAAAAGCCTCTCTCGGGTTCAATTGAGAGTTTTGGCGGGAAGGGAAGATTCCAGAATTCCAGAGAAGCAATTCAAAAGCCTCTCCAAGCTTCTTATTATTCCTCTTTTTCTTTCAGAATTGTGTACCTCTTAGGCAAAGCAACAAAAAAAACTAAGAAATTAAGAAATCAAACAAAGAAAAAAAAAAAAAGGTTATATATAAAATAAAATAAAAACTCAAAGTTAAAAAAAAAAAGGTGATGCTCCTATTTTCTGCTATTGATAGGATTCTTATACATACTGTGTAGTGAAGTTAGTCTCTCTTTGCTTCATCTTTTTTACTTGAACTGTGGCAGAACTTTCGAAAATCATGGGGAAAGCACTTTTGTATGTTCTGACGATCAAGTTAGAAGCAGATGAAGACTAAATATGTTAGGAATGTGTAAAGGCCTATTTTATTCCAGCATATGAATGATGGATATCAGCAAAGCAGAAGACGCGGTGCTACATTAGTGCTTCAGTAGGACAGTACTTCTAACATTTTGGCATCTCTGCTTTTGGAGAAAGGGGTTTGTAAAAAATTATAAATATCTGGTCACCCATATGTGAGTGGTTCTTGGGGAAGTAATCATTAGGATTAAATGATGCACCACAACCATGATATGAACATAGGTTTTAACAAATGTATGACAATAGGAATGTGTTCAGGTTGTCAGGAAATCACTGTGTATATACAGTGTGAGCTAAACCTGTACACCTGTCTTTCATTGGTTCATTTTCCCAAGTCAGTCCCAGGATTGTCATTCAATTTGTAGAACCTAATGATGTCCAGCTTTAAGAAATACTTTCCCATTCACCTTCTGTCTGTAGGACTAAAATCATGAAATGGCTTGAATTTTAGATTTGAGTAATTCCAGATAAGTTAAAGGTCCAGCCTTACCTTGCAACTTGACGTGCCTTGTATCTGTCTGTTTACCTGCCCTGTTGTTTGATGTTGCACTCCAGTACTATCACATTGCACATATGCCTCAATGAAGAAACATTTAAGAAGTAATTTTAAAAATACCAACACTCAGCCAGTTTCAGTCCCCATCTGGTCAGATGTGGATAATGGACCAATCAAATACATGCACACGAACGGAACACGTTTCCTCGTGGGATCGTTAGCAACATACCAGCGTTGGACAGCAATCACACAGACACTAATGACATTCAGACTTTTTGAAATGTTACTATATGTATCTTTCTGCTTTTTAGGATATTGTACCACACATTTATGTATTTTTGCAAATAATGACAACACATTTTAAGAACTGAATGATACGTAAACCAAAACGGAATGAAACTGTTTGTACATAGGAAAGACCAGCATTATTTGTCTGAGCTGCTAACCTCATTTATTTGGGTTGAATCATTTTTGAGCGGATTGGTATTTTAAACCAACTTTGACTTTCTTTTGACTTGGTTGCTTTGTCTTTCCTTCGTATAGCGAGTGTGTGCGTGTAAATTGTACAACAATCTGGTGTTCACAGACTTTCTGATGTAAACATAGATGAACATATATATTTGTAATTTCCTCTTTACCTGGGATAAAAAAGTGTATTGATGCTGCCGCAGGGCACTCTTTTTCTGAAGACTTGTGGAGTTATATCTTGTAAAAATGACATGTTTATTAACAAATGTTCCAAAACTGGTTTCTGAATGTTGTGTAACATCTTTTGGGAAAAATTAAATAAAAATGTATCTTCAGAAAAGAACGACTCAATTCTTATGATGCATTTGTTCATGTTACCACCAAAGCCTAGTGTGCAGAGGCACTGTCTTTAGACCAATAGTTTAGATTTTTTATTATGGTCCTTCACTATTGAGAATGGGTGCACCTCTATTGACTTAAAAGTGCTTCAGTGTAGGGATCTTGGGGTGGTAGATGGGTCATGTTGCAGCTTGGTCTCCTTCCAGGTCCATTTTCTTTGAGTTGAGGCTTCTACAGGTGGACAACCTTTCTTTTCATCAATGCCACACCCAGCTTCTTTTATAAACTTCACAGGAACTTGATTATCCTCTTAAACATAGAGAGGAAGTGGGGTGGAACCTCTGTGTTAAATGTAATGTAAACCAACATTATAATGTAAGGCTGGAAGCTTACAGACTCTCCAGGAGCCAGAGATGTTCTACAATAAGCACAGCCCCAGGCTCTGCCATTTATCAACCAAGCTCCAGAGCTTGGGAATACATCAAACTCTGTCATTTTTGGTTTCACTGACTTCACGGCCAATTCAAAAGTTAAATCTTTCCCATATGTATTAAAAATACATGTGACAGGCCCAGGGTGCATGGTGTCAATAATGAATACACATCTTTCCCATCTTTCTCCCTATATATTATTCTGTGTCTGGGGGGGATCTAGAACTGTCAAAAAGTATGGTTAGATCACGTGAAATAAAGATCTTAATAACGTTATTTTGATAGCCAACAGGTAATGGCAACAAAAGCCATGAATTCACTTTGGCATTTCCGGTGTGACTCGACTGCAACAACTGTCAGCATTTATATGGCACCATGGTGACAGTACCAACCCCACACAAACAATCACACACAAGTGTGTGTGTGTGTGTGTGTGTTCTAAATCTGATCCCTATATGCATGTTTGTCCACAGATCTGCTGATCTAGCTAACAAGTGACAGCCAATCTACGCTATTACACAAGGGTTAGAGGCCCATTTGCTTAAGTGCTCATCAAACATCTATACAGCACACATGCAAGCCATCCACCTCCCCAAGGACATCAGAACAAGGCAATAGTTTTGACTAACATCAGCATGATGTCATTGTGTGTTTTGTACTTACGGAAAACATGTTTTATCCTTCGTATGGAACACAAAATTTGACAGTCATGGAATGAAGTGTGCCTGTGATTTTGCTATATATTTTGGAATAATTTTAATTTAGATAATCCCAAATTAGGTTTGCATCAACAACCTATGTCAACTGCAATGTACTCAAATTCCTTCTAAAAAATTTGCTCTCCCTGTTTTTCATAATTGCTCCAAATCTCCAGTTGAGTAAAACGTGTATTATACACCTCAGCAAGAGATAGATAGCTGCAGGGTAAGTGAGAAAGAAAGGATGTGGTTGGAAATGAGGTTTCAAATGCACTGAGAACTAATTCATTCATGCCTTTTTTAAATGAATACCCTGCAGGTGTTTCATTCAATGATTTAGTTATCTATTTCTGTCTGGGCAATGACTAACTAATAGAGTCAAACTATCAGTTCCATTAAGAGTTTATCAAGTGATTAGACATCAACTAACTGGACAGAGATACAACTTGTGTGCCTTTTTGTATTTTCAACTTTTTTTTGTAATTTAAATTCTACAGGAAACATTATTTCCTAGACTGGTGCATTAACCGGTCACACATAACAATATATCACCTTGTAATAACAAAAAAATAGACCGGAAGAGAGAGAAGTGCACCACTTGTCGCAGCCTCCTATAGTGTCGCGCGGTGCGCCGCAAGCAAGGGGTGGTCGCATCGCGTTCACCTGGACCAATCACGTTTGAGAGAATGCACACGACCGCCTTGGTCGCTGCTGATGCTACTGCCGCCTTTGCCGCCCTTCACTCATTCCTGCAGGTCTCCTCCTGAGCAGCAGCTACAGAGGACACCGATGCTGCACCAACGAACAAATTACAACGCGACACCTTTTCAGTCTCTGGAAAGCGCTCTTTCTAACCACTACCTTATCCTTGCGGATTATTTAGTATGTGTCCTACCCTTCTGTCTGTAAGAAACGGTGAGTCAAGTATTGATATTTGTTATGACCAGTTTGAATTTAAGGGTCTGCAATCAAGGAGGTTTACTCAGTGCAGCTGTGTTTGTGATGAAGCCTAACCTGTGATTATGAAATTAGGTGGCTGTTAAATGTTTTCACGTAAGTTTTTTCTTCAAAAAAAAAATTCTATGGATTTCGCCTAACCTTATTTTGTCCTATCTTGTCACAGTTTACAGTATTCAAAATGTAGACTAGAGAAAATAAACGCGGGTTACGAAACCATTGCCTTCATTATATTACAGTTGGCTACTGCTTAAAATACAGATAAACTAATTTCTCGAGGTCAAATGTACTAATTGAATCCACTTACACATGGGTGGTAGTCGGTCTTTTATACAAATTACACTGGCTGACATCAACTAGATCTTTGACTCCAGCAGATTGTAAACAGATGTTTGCCTCTTTTTTAAACATTAATGTTTAGTAGGCTACTGTAAATTGCATGAATCCATAGGGGACTCATAACATTTGTTATCGAAAATTGTAGGCTTTGTGTGTCAGACAATTTCTCATAATTCTTTAATGGCTTTTGCCTGAAGCTTTTAACTCCTCTGCACAATTGGAAACAAGTCAATAACTGTTCTAACAATTCTAGCCTTATAGTGCATGTTCTTGAGTCAACCAGTTGTTTTGTGACCCCTTAATCTGTCTGTCTTTATGTAAGTCTTTGTAAATATGTCTGTGTAGACAAGTCCCCAGATCCTGACTTCTTTGGTCTTTGTATTATATTTCTCATGCTGCGATGAATTAGGGAGCGATCCATTCAAGTGTTAGGAACAATGTTCCAAAGGGAAAGAAAGCTCTCAGGGACAGGTCAAGGGGGAGGATGGTTCCACCCCTGTTACCCAGGAGATTGAGACTAAGGGGTGAAACTACATTTTATGGAGACATAGTAAGGATAGTAAGGTTTTTGAGAACTGGATTCATATGGTTATACTAGGATGGAATGTGAAATGGGTTTTTAGTTGTAAACTATAGTGTTAAAAATAGTAAAATCTGTGTTTTGGTATTTTAAATACTGTAGCTTGTGATAGAGATGTAACCTAAACATGGGGTGAATTGAAAGTTATTCCAGTAACAGGGTACTAGTCTAACTGATGTTACATGTTGGAAAGCGAATGTAAACTGCTGTTGGACTGCGATGTCCTGGCAGTGGAAAAGGTTAAAGTTGTAAACTGCATGGTGTTGGTACAGAGCAGAAAATGTCAAGTCTTCTGTCTGCATTGACAGACTGGAAGACACATTAGAATTAGAATTTGTGGTGGAAAGGCAAACCTTTTCCAAATGATGTATGCTTGGTTTCATTCAAGCAGAATGTAAAGGCTCATATATAGACTTATTTTAAACATATTTCATCTATACATGAATTTGAAAGGCTTGAAATATATACATGTATTACATAAATAAGGGTAAATTATAGGTAGCATGTTGGCTTTGGGGGTTTTGCACAAATTAATATTGTTTCCAGGGGTTCCCTGTCTGGTTACATGGGAGTGTCCTTCTGGGCACTAAGGTAATTCAAGATGTGTGAGTTACTCCTTGTTTGGCCTTATGACTTCTTTTCTCATTAGTCTTGCTTTGAGTGAGCCTATGCCTCAGGAACCCCCCCCCCCCCATTCCGCACACACACACACACACACACACACACACACACACACACACACACACACACACACACACACACACACACACACACACACACACACACACACACACACACACACCACCACCACCACCAAGTAAACATCAGGTGTTTTCAAGCCCCTCCCATCTTTCCACCTGTTATCTCTATGGTAACTCCAACAACCTCTCTTTCTCTCCTCACCATACTAGTGTTGTCAACAAACACCTGTTGGAGTTTACGTCATTTAACATGAGTAATTTAAGTGTTTCTTTCCAAGCTGGAGTGATTTGTATGAAGCATATGATGTATGCCTGACCATTTATAGTGACAGAAACTTGGGACCCGGCTAGTCTGCTGGGTTCAGTTATAAAGATAGCAGTTAGAGTGAAGAGCTGAGCGTTAGTTCAGCTTCAGCCCAGACACTCACCACCTGTTTGCAACAGAACAAAGGAGACAGATTCAAACCTTTGTTTTGATGCTTGCTTCAGTTCACCATGTTTCCCTGTGGGGCATACACTCTGTCCTCTTAATATAATCCCTGTTGTTTTTATTCAACTAGCCTTAAAAATGGAGCTGCTCCCCAAATATTTTGGACGTGACAAATTGTCGATTGGATTTTCAGACTTACTTTAAATTACACAACATGAAATCTCCAAATCTCAAGAGACTTAGCTGTTGCTTATAGTTGTTTATAGTATTTGAGATGGTGTCACCGGTATCATATTTGAGCTAACCTTTCCTGAACCTATGTTCAGGAAAGGTTAGAACATAGGTTCATGACACATGAACCTATGTTCTAGACTAAGATTGAAGTTGTTAGTCAGCTAGAAGATAAAGAATTTTGCTCTTGGGTGGCAGTCTTGTTTTTATGTTGCTGTAACGCATATGATTGAGGCACCGTAAACTAAATGGGTATTTTAGAGACTTTAGCCGGGAATCCTCAGGCTTGCTGTGGCATGTCGGAAGTATTACAATACAAGTGAGTTCCAGTAATGGTACTGTATTATATGACTTACGATGGGGAAGTCCAGTCTGTATGTTTGCTATTTGTATCAATGTCAGCATAAGAGTGGCTGTGTACTCTCTGAGGCCCATGTTGGATATTTCACATTAATCAACAGCGGCTCCTTGTTAGCGTCTAGCCTACATTGGCACAGTAGATCTCACAATGACAGAGCAAAACAGAACCTGTCTTCCCCCCACCTCCTGCCTTCAGACCCACAGGCTATGATTAAGGGATTGGTGCTTTGCTTGTGGACACGTTACGTGAAGACCAACTGTGTTCAGATGGATTCTGAAACCTATACACATGTACTGTACCGTGTAGAAGTGGTTTATTTATGTAGATTATAAATATTTATAAATATTACATTAATGATACCCCTTATTGTCATAAATAAGTTGAGGCAGGGATTTGATGTTTATGATACTGTAAATTAATGGAAATTTGACATGCAACCAATCTCTTTCTGCCTGTCTCAGCACTAGCCATAGTCAATGAGGTGTGTAGGCTACAGGGTATGTTTGTGTGTGCGGTGCCTTATAGACCATAACATGATGAGAAGACACTGACCATGCACGAGTCTTGAAGCAAATCAAAATATGTTGCTCTTCGTTAATGATTGTAAGAGACTAACTTTCATGTCTGCCTGCCTTGGGAAGTGGACATAACAGAAAGAGTATTGAAGAAGAGTGTTACTAAGTGCATGCTGAGTTATGTGATATTATTGATATATTAAGACCCACTGTAGAAACACATGTGTTACCCCAGGCTCCTAGGCTTCCCTAACCTTCATTTCACACAGCACAATCTTTCACATCTGAATGGTCCCCGAAGCTAGGAAGCCAATGGCCCAATTATTGTGTCGCTATCGTACGATAAGGGCTCTGTAACCCAGAAACCCACTTTCCTCCCACAAGCACCAATGTTACAGGTACCTACCAGGTCAGACTCAAAAATTCAGAGCTGCCAACATCGGCCTCACGCGGCAACAGCAATTTGTGCATTATTTTATATGTGTCAGTCAAGCGTGTTAGGGTGTGTGTGTGCATAACGTGTGAAAACAAGAATCTCCAGCCAGCTTGAGTTAGCGCGGGGACCAGCCGCAAGGCTGGCTCAGTGTTTCCGCAGTGGATTTATGCTCTCTAATGAGCCAGTGGATCAATAATGAGGACGGCACAGGAGAGATGGGCTGAGATTAGCTGTGCACTGACAGGCTCTGGCATAGTGCTAGATGTCAAGATACTGATTATGTTGTTGTTTGCCTGATGTGAAACATTTACAGGCCTTGAAGAGTTACAATGTTGTTTTTGTATTCGTTTGTGCTGTCCAATGCTTGCTTGCTCTTTTTCTTTCTTTCTCCACTGTAAAATGGCAAAGATTATGAGGATACTCAGACGATGCGTAAACATAGGCCGCGTTCCTCTGTGTCGTATCTCACTCCACTGGCGGAGGGAGAGAAGATTGAGGCGGCACTAAGGAGAGAAATGAACTGAAGTGTCATTACCGTCACCTACAGACAGAGCCCTCTCTCACAACGAGTGGGTTCATACTAAAGAGAGAATGAATTGCAGGGTATTGATAGTTGACAAACTTTATAGGTCACTGTTGTATCATGATGTGGGAGAATCAGGGCAGTTAAGAGTACTGATTATTTTCACCTGCCCAGTGATTACATAAGAAAAAAGGTTCATGTTGGTATACAAAAAGACTCGATATGGTACAGACCTTCTTTGAGTTGTGGAAGAATATTCACATTTGATGTTAAATGGTAATATATTTGGTAGAACAGGGTGAAAGATATATGTGAATGATATACTCCTTGAGTATACAGCAGTTGGATGCAACAGAGAACAGTCTGTCTGTTCTGTTCATCTGCGTTTTGACTTCCCTCCAGAATGTTCAGACAACAGTAGGTCTTACAGAGGTCTGGGAGTAGGCAAGAAAACAATGTGGTAATCTGACGAAAGCTCATTAACAGATTTGGGAATAAAAAACCTCCTTCATTTCTCTGACACCCAGTGGAATGAGCCGGAACGTCCTGCCAGGTTCACTTTGGTTTGTGTTGTTTCTTTCTGCCAGTCTGTACCAGCCACCCTCGTTCTACAGGTCAGACCTGTTTGAATTTAGTACATTTTTGCATTCATAATTTTTATAAGATCCATCTATGAATTAACGCCAACTGATGGAACTCACAATTGGAGATTTCAACGCACCATGTCGATCAAACGAAAGTTAATCATGATTGAAATCTTTGAAACACAACCTGAAGGGAAGACAACTTTCAATATTGATATGACATATGCAAAGTATGTGTTCCTTTTTGGGGTCATGAATAAAGCATTTGTATGAAAACTTCTGCAGGTGTCTGTGCCACTGGCACTGTTAGATGGATGCTGGTGCGTCTCTGCTTAGGACAACCGGTCAGTCTCAGAATGTGAGACTGAAAGAAAGATTATTTCAATAATGTGAATAATGTGAATATTCAGTGAGCCTCAAACCAATTTGGTCCAGGTTTCTTAGACCAAATTTACGTAAAGTTCCACACAAGCACTAAGCTTTCAATCTTATCAAGTATTTGGTAAGTCCTTATCCCCCTCTTCTCAAGTCTGAATTGAATTTCTCAAATAAAAACATTGTTGTCCGTGTCGTTGCCCAATTTCCGACAGCTTAGCTCGTGCTTTTATTGAGACTTGTATTTATCTACCAGAGTGGAGTTGTTCTATAGTCAGAACATAACCATATACTCTGTATGAGACTGCAGACCACATGCAAAACATCTCCTCTCTTTCAATAACGTGACACATGTAGAAGTAAAAACGACATCACTGCAGCAGGTGTTAAGTATTCAATAGTCTGCAAAAATGACTTTGATAGATATCAGAAGAAAAAGACACAATATGACATATTGTTTCACTATGCACGGCACAAATATTTGACACCCAGTTTTGTCATGTAGGCCCACAGTGACAAGTTTAGTCTTTCCACAGACGCCACCAGGAAGGGATATCCAGTGAAGTATGAAACGAATGGAGCAGACAAGTGTGGCTGAGGGACGTATCAGGAAACACCCCAGATAGATGAAACATTGTTGATGCAGTCTGTGGCCATCTGTCAAATCTGAATTAAATGCCGTGCTATTGCTGCAGTTGCCAGGAACTGGTGTACTGTAAAGGGTCTGCCTCTATGTCTCTGTTTTCCTCATGTACCATTAAGGTTCAGCCTCATAGATGTGTTTGGCTAAGATAATCTTGTGTCCGGGTCTCTATGTTGTGTGTGTGTGTGTGTGTGTGTGTGTGTGTGAGAATGTGTACACTCTTCCACCCCCCATCTAATGTGTCAACAAACTGAGTCATAGCAGATTGAGGGAATGAAGCCGGTGGCCATTTAGACCACTGAGTTTCAACAATGATGTGCCTTTAACCCCTGGCGTCGCTGCCTGACTGTTGACAACCTGAAGCCTCCTGCGTAATCCCACGGGCAGATCAACGCTGTTGGAAGGATAAAAAAAAAACGAACAAGATCAAGAGCGCCGGAGCCCTCCACCAAGCCTTGTCTAGCATGCGTTTCCCTGGCGATGATGACGGAGCAGGATTGAGCAAACCCCCTTGAGCGAGCGTGCCCCTCTGAACCTGCTGTGGGAATGAAAGACCCAGTGAGGGATTAACCAGCTCAGGAAGTGACAGGATGTAACAGCTTCCTGGGGGACGCTGTGTTAGTCTTTCCTCTCTGATCTGGGGCAGAAAGTGGCCCTTTGACCTCCAAATAAGGAGATGTTTTGGCTACTGTAGCATTGTAGCACTTTTTGTCTGGAAGGGTTTAAGTTTTGGTGAGGGGTTCATATAAGGTGAGCCCCTTGTCAAAGTTGACAGCCCACACACACTCAACCCTCCCGGTGTCTGTAGTAGATACTATGTTTGACCTCAAAGGCCTTCCTTGTCATCCACCCCCAACCAGCCCCGCCCACTACTTTTAAAGACCAGAATTGGAGAGCCATTGTCCCACTGTCTCAACCCTCCACCCTTTCTGGATACAGGCTGAAGCTACATCAGCATATCAAGTCCGGGAGGGGCAGTCCTGTCAGTAATGGTGACTGGTGATGGTGATAGGAAGGCTGGGAAACACTTTAGATCCAAATTCTAAGGTCCTAAATGTCAATCAATAGGTAATTAGGCCTTAGTAAGTTAGTAAGTCTTACTAAGACATATTCATGTTAAACAAGTATCATATAAGGGCCTTATTACACTTGAACTTATGCTTATTACAAGCACCTGGATCTGAAGTGTTACCCTAACTCTAACCCAAAGGCTGCAGGGTAGGACAGCTTTGTCCAGTCTTACCCAGCTGTGTCCCTCCTTCAGAGCTGTGTGCTCCAGGTACACAGAGTGCTGGGGGACGGTCATTCAGGCCTGTCTGTCTGCTCCCCCAGGGCCCCTCATAGTGTTACATATGGTGTCAGGTGTCTGGAGGGAGAACAGACACCTTTGGTGTTTTGGAGTATTTCCCTGGCTTTTGTGTCAGTCTGCCTCCAGCGACATGGCATGTCTGCATTATGTTGTTTGTAGAATACCTGTCACTGCTAGCTTTGTGTCTGTAGGAAGAACAAAAACCTGTGACTGTCTGAGACATCTTCGGCAAAGGGGGTTGACGGGTGATTTCAAATGATGGCGCTTCTGCCATGAGCCTCATTCTCTGAATGGGACTTTTTTAGGAAAATCAGTCTCCAGAAGGATACTTCTGGGATAGACAACGCATTAAGCATTTATTGAATTTATAGCATTAAGATTGGTATGTATGAGCTTGTAGAATTTCCATCATGGACTGCAGCTGCAATAGTCACCTCTCTCACAGAAGCAGAGCTTGCAGCGGGTGTGTGTGTGTGTGAGAGAGAGTGTGTGTGTGAACCATGCGACTCCGAAGCAGCTGACTTTGCTGCAAAGACGACGGGGAGAGGGAGAGAGGAGCGATGAGCGAGCCAGCAGACAGACCTAACCCTTCCTCTTACTCCCCTACCTCTTACTGTACCCAGCCGCTGCCCCTCCCCTCCAGAGCCCTGTCACGTCCCTGGGCCTTCAACACCGAGCCGCAGGGTGGGTCAGACGCTCTCCTCCCCTCTCCACATCTCGCTCATGAATAAGACACAAGCCAGGCAGGCCGGGACGGAGGACAGCACGGCCGACTGTGGAACATGAGGCAGTCTGTGACGTCAGAGACGTTAATTAGTAAAGACCCCTCCCCTGGGTGTCAGGTTCACGGGGCGCTGACAGACGGCGTCTCCACCGCGTTCCAGGGACTGCTCACGCTCACTTTGAGGGACTTTCCTTATCACGTGAAGTCGTTTAGCGTAGTCATGCTCTGGGAACACCTGGTCATCTCTCTGTCTCTCATACGTAGGCAAACGGTATGTAGTGGTGTAATCCGGTCATTTCCTTATTGAAATACAAGTTACTATGCAAACTTAGATATCTTATTTATTTTATGCAAAGCTCAGTGACAAGGATACACATACTCCCATTGATTCACCCCTGGTCCAGTCACAGTACTATGGTAAACAGATACAGATGGAGAGTCTGTGGCATTTTCACTGTCAAGTAAGGGATCTGTGTGCTTATCCATTTGCAGTCACTTCCTCAAAGATATAAACGGCAAATATACAGCACCCAATTCAAATTAACATTGAAGAAACACTATCATTACAGTATAACATTGTTTTTTGACCTTCCCAAGATTCCTAACTGTTCAAAACAAACTGTGCTACAGTTAACCATTCCTGCAGCCTCCCCCAAGGGTAATGTCAGGCCTCCTGCCTGGAGTGTCACTGGCCATTTTACACCCTACAGGTTGACTTCAAGGACTTCCATGTGAAACAATGATGTCTGTAGTTCCCTGGACTGTGATTCCTTGGGCTGGGGGGACCTCGGGCTCTTTGATGTTTGGTACCCCTTAATTTCAGGTCCCCCCAGTGTGATATGCTTGAGCGCCCACAGATAATCCTTCCCTGTGTTGTTTTTGTTCCTCCTGCAGAACCATGGCTATTCTCATAAGCCCCGCCCCCACAGGAGGTGCCCTCCGCATGCCCTGCACAGCATGATGGGATACCTGCTGGGCGAGGAAGATGGACAGAGCCAGGAAACATGCTGACTACTTCATTTTGACATTACATACAAAACCGACCCTCTCTTAAACTCAGGGAAAGACTTAGACTCTAGGAGCATTTAGACATGCACATATTTGTAGTCATATACATTTAGCAGACGCTCTTATCCAGAGCGACTTACATTAAGTACAGGGACATTCTCCCCGAGGCAAGTAGGCTGAAGTGCCTTGCCCAAGGACACAACGTTATTTAGCTGTCTTGGTATGGTCCTGCAGACATAGTATTAGTGCACCTGAGGAAAGCTGGTGTGATAAACATAAATTGACTGAAAATCCCCTGAACCAGCAAGGAGGCCCCGGAGTGGCACTTGCATGTCGGCCCCTCCCCCTTGGCACTAGCCCCGCCCCCACCCAGCCTACCCCTTGTCGGGCTGTGATGCGTGTTATGAGTATCCAATCCCCGACAAATGAGAGAGAGAGCTGCAGCAGCGAAGGTAGCAGCAGTGCCGCCACCACCTCCGACCCCCCCTCGTCCATGTCTGGACTCAGCTCCTCCGACCCGCCCCTCTCCCACCGCCATGATGCACC
The DNA here is from genome assembly GCF_054491055.1 of Hypomesus nipponensis. Lineage (NCBI taxonomy): Eukaryota > Metazoa > Chordata > Actinopteri > Osmeriformes > Osmeridae > Hypomesus > Hypomesus nipponensis. The sequence goes on along the minus strand of NC_140382.1, from coordinate 10,170,155 downwards.
GCCTCCCCCTCCCCTCCCCCCGCCTTTCCCTGGGGTCCCGCCCCCTCTGCCCACGTCCCTATCCAACCACGGCTCCAGGAAGAAGCGCCGCGTGCGCAGCTTCTTCTGGAAGCCGATCCCTGAGGAGAAGGTGCGGGGCAAGCCCAACATCTGGACCATGGCCGTGCGGCAGCAGCAGTACCAGATCGACGTGCGCTCCGTGGAGGAGCTGTTCGGCCAGCAGGAGGAGACAGGGTCAAGGCCGGGCGATAGCACGGCCACCGGACCCTCGGCGCGCATTGCACGCTCTCGCTCCTTCAAGGAGACCAGCAAGGACGAGGTGAGTGACACGGCTCCCAGGGGCTGATGGGAACCTGGAGGGCTTCCACACAGGAGGGCTCTCTGAGGTCACAGTAGGACCTCAGGACCTTTTGTGGTGTGGTCTTGTGAGGTAAAACTGCCTGGCTGTAAATATGAAAGATAAGTATGAGAATGCCAGAAACCCTTTACTGTGTGTCATACTAGTCTGTTCATTCAGGGAATCCACTGCTGTCCATCTAAAGTCACAACAGTCTGGCATTTTTTTCCAGGAAGTTACACAACTGCATTAGCTGTACATGTAGGTAATTATCTGTGGTGGAGTGTCAGAGACCTGTCCAGGACAGCCCTGATGATCAGTCCAGTAAAGCGATACTCTAGTGAGGGGTCAGGAGGCTCAGAACACAGAAGGACTTCCCAGCATCCCCTCTGCATACATGACAGAACAATTGTTATCACGTCCACAAACCTCTTGTTCTGCCCCCAAGGACTCCAAATATAGCTTCTACGCACATGCAGGCACATGCTGTGCCTTTTGAGTGGAGGCAGACCGTAGATACTATGGCTACAAGAACAATAGTGTCGTGCACCAGAACCATATCTGAAGTGTTTTTTAATGATTATCTGTAATACAGAACCGGTTGTTGTTTGCTGGTGCAGGAGACCCTGACACCTGTTACCATAACTACTGTAACGTTATGTTTCTCACCTCCCGTAATGTTTTGTTGTCAGTGAGCTCCGTCTCATGTAAAGTAGATGTCTCTTAAATGCAGTTTTTTTTTACAATTTGGTAAGTTTGACACCAATCAGTCTCCCTACCACAGTTTGCCTTAAACACACACATATGCCAACATACACTCATTCACTCATCCTGTACTGGACCTCTGTTAATAGACCCACAGTGATGCCTCAACTCTATAATCAGGACCAGAAGTATCCTGCTTGAGGACTAAGAGTACAAATTGTTCACCTGGGAATTGAAGGTAGAGCTTTCCGTCATTGTCTACGATGGTGGTGCGCACTACACGTGTGGCCCAGGTGGAATTTCAGAAGCCCTCTAGTGTCACCATGTGAAGCTCCAGGTTACATCAGAGGCAGCAGGGAACACACACTGGTCCCCTGGGATCTGGAAGAGGGAGGAGCTTGTTTGTGAAGGAGAAGGATTGCGTGTGTGTGTGTGTGTGTGTGTGTGTTGCGTGTACGGCCACGCGCAAGTGCGCAAGCCTGTTTGGATTCAATTAGATGATTTCATCACTGGGAGGTTTGGAAACAGAAGAGCTGAAGAGAATAACACATTGGCAGGTGCAGCAGGGTCACGTTTTAAATCACCAATTTGACTGAGAAGGGTTGAAGTAGCAAACTGACTATAAAACACTGTCCCATAAACCCATGTACCTCCATGTACCATTAAATCTATGCTGAGTCACCTTTCTCTTCTTTCCTCTCCTTCCAGATCAGCATTCTGGACTCTAAGCGGGGAATGAACGTGGGCATTTTCCTCAAACAGTTCAAGAAGTAAGTCTTGGGCCGCAGTGCCCTGTGTGTGAGACCAGTGGAGCGTGTGCGTAATGCTGCTGAGGGCTCTGGGGGAGGGATGCGTGTGTCTCGGTGTGTGAAACCCGATGCAGGTGTGTGGCGGGCTCAAGTGGCGAGGTCCAAACGTCTTGCGTGAGGCAGCAGGTACCTGGGAAAATTAGGTCACATGGTTAAGGGTCTGTGTGTGAACACAAAAGGTTTCAAGACAGGGAGTCGAGAACAGAGATGTTCTGAGTAGTTCTCAATAGTGAGGGGCCTCTATGCAACCTGAGCTTGGCCGGTCCAATAGACACATCAGAATGTTTCCGGAAGAACATGTTTTCAACCTAAAGACTTTGGTACTGTATGTGCATGCCAGTACTATAGCCTACATAGGTATGTGGAGTAAGAGAGATTGGGGGGGGTGGGGGGGAGAAGGAGGGGTGTGGTGAACGTTGTTGCTGCTTCTTTGCATACAAGCTAAGCCAGCTGATCTCATAGCATGTTTGCATGACTGACTATATTTCCATTGCATTTGAATGTGTCCCAAGAACACCTCCATCAACACTTACATCCTACCAGCGCATAAAAATGCCATTCATAGTCTATACACTATAAAAACTACGTGTTTGTGTCAAACTGTGGTAACTTCCTGTCGAGCTGCACTATTAAGTGGTTGCGTTCTACTTATACCCAGAAGTCCCAGATAGAAAAAGGGTGTATTTCTCCTGCTTGCCAATAAATCCACATTGAGCCTGTCCATTCAGCTGACACATCAGACCACCCATGTGAGAAAACTGCATTTATTATCCTGGACAGGGAGCAAGAGAGGGAGAGAGGGACATAGAAGGAGACACACTTAAATGTATACAATAGATGAATAGGGGCTCTTGCCTATGAAGCTCCTCTCGTGCACACACCAATGTGTGTGTGTGTGTGTGTTCTTCCTCCAGGTCCAACCACTCCATTGTGGAGGACATACGCCAGGGGGACGGCAAGCTGTATGGAGCCGAGCTGCTGAAAGACCTGCTCAAGCTGCTGCCTGAGTCTGAGGAGGTGTGTGTGTGTGTGTGTGTGTGTGTGTGTACACTCCTGTTTAGTGTGTGAGAACATATTGTACCATCCTCTGCTCTCTGCACAAGATCTGATCAGTAAAAACAAGTCAGCACCACATCAGCTTTGTCCTTTCCCTCCATAGATTAAGAAACTGAAGGAGTTCAAGGGAGACTCCAGTAAGCTGACTCTAGCCGACTCTTTCATGTACCTCCTGATCCAGGTACCACGGTAAGGCTGTGACTGGCACCCCCCCCCTGTCCCTTTGTACCCTGCTCTCAAACCCAGTGCACACTCTGTCCCCTGTGCAAGATGCCCCTGAACCCCATGTCCTCCCTCCCCCCCCCCCCCTGCAGGTTTGAGGTACGCATCGAGGCCATGGTCCTCCAGGAGGAGTTCTTCCCCTCCTGCGCCATGATGAGTCACGGTATCGATGTCATCCGAGTGGCCACCAAAGGTAATGGCACGCCACTGCTGGAGCACACACCCACAGATGCACACACTAGTACATCGGCCCCCACACATGCAGGCAGATGACCCAGATATCTGAGCCACCGGCAGCGTTGAAATGACAAGGACCAGAGGCCCGTCACCTGAGCCGGGACTGTGTGGGGACAGTGACACTGCAGGGACAGGGCAGGAAGATGGGAGGTCTGTACATACGCAGGGGAGAATGAGGACATACTAAATACTCGGGCAAACTTGGACAGATGTGTCCATAGGTTACAGTATGCAAAGATATCTGTACCTTGTAACAGCTGAAAACAACGTTATTCTTCTTGAGGGAAACACGCACACATCATTGTTTGTATTGCTAACTCTTTCTGTATCTTCTGTCTCTCTCTCACATACATAACCCAGCACATCCTTTCCCAGAGGAAAAGGGGGAGACAAAAATCCAATAAATTGTGAGAAGTATTTAACAAGGCCATCTCCCTCTAAGCCCTACCGCGGCAGCCCAGTGTCATTTTTAGCAGTCACAAGTACTCACCCCTCTTCTCTCTCTCTATCTCTCTGGACCTGGTTGCAAGTGTTGTCGACCTGTTGCCGTTAAATGGCTAGTTCACCAAAAACTGTAGTTAATTTTGGTTCCATTGGCAGTCGTCAGTAGGTGTCAGGAATGGTGTGATGACGAGAAGCCCTGAGCAGTGAGAGTGTGTCATGGAGAGTTGTTCCCTGAATGCTCTGATTGAGTTTATATTGATCCTCTCCTTCTGTTTTCTTCTCTCTGCTCTCCTTCTCCTCCCCTCTATTCTCTTTTCCTCTCTCCCCTCTTCTTTCTTCTCCTCTTCTCCTATCTCCCCCTCTCCTCTCCTGCAGAGTTGATGACCTGTGAGGAACTTCATGCCATCCTCCACCTGGTCCTGCAGGCTGGTAACATCATGAATGCTGTGAGTAGTCTGGGGCAGACACCAGGCTGGTGTCATGGGATTTTTATAAGGTGTGTTTTTCATTGGCGCATTGGTCTGTTCTGTGACAGGGTGGCTACGCGGGCAACGCCGTGGGCTTCAAGCTGTCGTCTCTTCTCTCCCTGGCCGACACCAAGGCCAACAAGCCAGCCATGAACCTGCTACATTTTGTGGCCCTGGTGAGTAATGGCTGCTATTCTGGGAAACACACACACTTGGATAATTGAGAAGCTGTGAGGATTTGGGGCCAAAAAACATACATGAGAAAGTCGTTGTACGTTCTTTTTGTCAACAGTAAGTTAGAGGTTACTGTAAACATCTACTCTCCTCTATGAAGACCACAGTTCAGATCAACAAAAACATGAGGAGCAGCGATGAATGTAGTTAGCACTAGAGTGTTGACTGCTACTTATAGTTGTCATTTGCCCAGCAAAAGGCCCATTCTCTGCCAATATTTAACACTGAAGAATCTTGGTGATGTCTCATTCTGTAAAGCTGTGGACCTTATCTACACACCTCCACATATATAAATTCGACCCCTTCACCTCACCAAGGGCAACTTAAAATAAGAAGCATCTATTTCCAGAATTGCCCTGTCAACCGTCTTGAAATTGGCCTCTCCATCTTTTATGACTCTTAGCAAGCAGTGTCCAACTGTCTGGCATTATGAATTTTGCAAGAAGGACGAAAGATGGCAGATGTTAGCAGAAAATGATGTGTTGCTCACTGTAGTTACATAACAAGAAAGAGCAGCCCCATATATATCCTTAATAAGAAGCTATAAGCTATAATCTGATTTTATAAAATCCCACAAAAGTAAATAAATGCATGAATATATCAGCTTTTTGTGTTATTTTTCATTTAATTATTGTGTTCGAATATGTTTTTCTTCCCAGGAGGCCCAGAAGAAGGATGAGAAACTGCTGAAGTTCACAGAGAAACTGCAGGATGTTCAGAGTGCTGCCAGGTATGTGTCCTCTGACAGGGATCACCTGGACAGGGTTTGATCTGACATTCATGGGTTTATTGATGGCTTTGTCTGAGTTTAATTTACTGTCTTTAAGAGGGATTCTAACTGAGAGGACTTTTACAACCACAATTACCCCATTTACAAGCTTAAACTTCCTGAAATGCTATAGTGTTTGACAGGCTTGCTTCAGCTGCAGTATTGTGCTTATAAATCAACACTTTTCAGACTTCACATCTACACCTGAGAAGAACAAGTCTTGATACCCAACGACCTCAAATAAAAGTGGTTTAGCACCACATTTTAGACCATACTTCAGATGCACCTGCTCAGCTGTGTGAAAGGCTACATCTACCTCATGGCTGTCAGACTTTGTTCCTCCACAAGGTCATTTTCTCTGCATGGCTGGATGCAGTTTCTCTTCCAAAAGGAGAGCCAAAAGATTACCTGCCGTCCCTCCTGCACCCCCCTCCCTTCCTCCTTCCCTGTAAATCTGCTGACACATCATTCCTCCTCTCTTGTTCCACCTCACCTCCTCTCTGGCTCTTTAGTTACAAGGGTTGTTGGACAGTGCGAGGTAATTGATTATGAGTTCATTTACAGTCCAACAGACTGGCACTGCAGTCCCCCCCCCTCAAAGAAAAACATTTGTAAATCCATCTTTTCCTCACAGTGTTTTGTTTTACTCAATGTTCCAATTGACCTTTAACCCATTCTCTGACTCGCCCCTGCAGGGTCTCGGTGGAGAACATAGAGTCAGAGTTCTCATCTCTCTATGTCAGGACCAGATCCCTGGAGGAGAAAGTTCAGGACGACCCTGAGCTCTTTCAGCAGCTGGACCCCTTCCTGCAGGTGGGAGCAGGACTGGCAGGGCCGGAGGCACTAGCAGGGGACATGTGGCTTAGACTTTGCTGAAGCTGAATCATGTAGTCAGGTTATGTCACCATTGGTCAAGTGACAGAAGTATAGGAGGCTATTTTTATCACATAACCAATGCACCTCCATGAGGGCACCTTTAAAACAGAGTTACTACATTTAGTTATGGACGTCCATACAGAAGTACTGGTGTTTCTCTTATGTTGCCTTGTGTTTGTGTCTGATAGAGCTCCGCACGCACGCTGCAGGATCTGAAGAGGCGCAGGCTGGACTTGCGGAAAGAGGGCAGTGCACTCATCGACTTCTTCTGTGAAGACAAGGACGCCTTCAAACTGGACGAGTGCTTTCGCATATTCCAGGATTTCTGCAACAAGTTCAAAAAGGCGGTCAAGGTGAGATTTTTCGTAGATACTTTCTCCCACTTATCAATGGGTGTGTCTGATGCTCGCTGGAACTCAAACCATGTCTTGGAAATAATTGGAGATTAAGTATATGACTCTTGCCATGTCTCTCCCTCTCTGCTCCTCCCGCCACTCCTCAAGGACAACCATGACCGGGAGCTGAAAGAGGCGGCCAGACAGCGGCGCCTCAGGGAGTTGGAGGAGAAGCGCGTCGCCTGGGCTGGCGCCGACCAGAATGCCGGATGCTTCGGTCGCAGCAGCAGTGAAAACGACGTGGACATGCTCACCAAGGAAGGACTCCTGGACTTCCTCCAGCAGCGCTCCCAGAGCCCCCAAAGCCCGCTGAGCCGCTCGGCCAGCGCACGCCGACACCGACACACCATGTCCGGCATGGCCGACCGCCAGCTACACAGCTACCTCGAGGTCTTCGGAGGAACCGGCGGCCCCAACGCCGCCACGGACTACTCCAAGTTCAACAGCTTGCCACGCTCCAGCAGGACACCCCAGCGCCAGACCACGGCCTGGCTCGTCTCCCAGGACGACAACCGCGAGCTGGGCCCCGGGCGGCAGGTGACCACGGCGACGTCCCCCCGTGCCGAGACGGAACCCATCAGCCCGCTGGCCCGGTTTTCCTCCGCCGGCTTCAACGCAAATGAGGATCCGTACGTCAACAACAACTACACATCTCTGTCCGAGGGGGACGTCTCACCTCTCAATTGCAATGTCTTCCAGAAGACACCAGTCGCCAGTGTGACAACGGGACACATGAACGTCAGCGTGGAGAAACACACGCTTGTCACCGGCCTCCAACTGTTTGACCTCCCCAGTCCCAACAACAACAGCAACCATATGCATTCAATCAACCAGGGCGACTTACTGGTGACCGACCTGGAGAGGGAGACCCCTCCTAAGACCCTGCATCTGATGTCCTCGTCTTGTCATCAGAGCTCAGACGGAGGCCCAGAGTGGGAGGCCGAAAGGGCTGCTCAGTATGTCGCTTCGCGACAGAAAGAGGAGGAGGAGGACAGCAGCACTGTGTCATCGACGACTTGCGACACGCCCCTCCCTTTAGACACCTCTGTGTCCAATAAGAAGCCGGTGTTTTACATTGTAGACTGCACTGAGACAGATTGCTCGGTTGCTTTAGACTATTCCGAAGTCGAAAGCTCTCCTCTCATAAGGGAAGGCCTGGTCCACGACATAAAAACCACTGACTGCAACAACGAATTAGGAAACATTCAAGACCTGAGCTCCCTTTCCTCCAATTATGAGTCCACGTCCACCAATGAACAGTCCATTTCAACCAATGAAGTGTCTGCATCTAAGCTGACGGACGAACATCCCGCCTCCGCCACACAGTCCTTCACTACGGAAGAGGGGGAAACAGACAGCTGTGACATAGCCAGGGCCAGACAGGTGGGGGAGAAAGCAGTGAAGACTTGTGGTGTGAAACCCTCAAGCACTAAGAACAAGGGTGTGTCCAAGTCATCTAAAAATAGTGGGGGGCGAGTTGCCCGGACACTCACCGCCTCCGAGACCCAGGACATGCGCAAGGTGGTGCCCATCACCAAGCTGGCTCGCTCCGGCAGCAACGCAAGGCGGCCAGAGAGACCACCGGGGCACGAGAGCAGCGAGCCGGCTCGCCCCCTCCGCGACCAGAGCACCCCAGTGAGGGGGCACGACGAGAGGGCAAGCCGGACGCGGCGACACTCTAGCCTGCCACCGGATGAGTCTAAAAGTCCGAGAGGTGGAGCCTTGGCTTGTGGTCTGTCAAGATGGGCTCGCGACCCCACCCCACGCAAGCCCTCCTTCCGCAAACCCAGTGCCAAGCCTATTAGGAATATCCCCAAGGCCCCCCATGAGGAGAAGATGTGCCGGTCTACTATGAGAGCCCTGGCCCAGGCCCAGGCCCAGGGTGTGGGGACCTCCACTGAACCCAGCGCCCCTGAGACCCCTGCGCACTGCCCCAAGACTGCATCTGGCCTGCCCAGCTTTGCCCGCAACACCGTAGCCTCCTCCTCCAGGACAAAGGAGATGGGTCCTGTGTCCACTCCATCCACCCCCTCCAAAACCCCTTCCATCCTCGCCCGAACTGCCTCTCAAAAGCAACCTGCCACCAGGACAGTTCCCCCTCCCACCACAGGGGGGCAGCACTTGCCCCGAGGGGAGGAGAAAGAGAAACCCCAAGGCACCAACCTACGAAGAGTGCAGAATGTCCGAGCATCCAGCCGGAGCACCCAGCGCAGTAACACGCCCACTCCGCCACCCGCGCACGAACGCACTCGCAAGAATAGTGTTTTCTCTGAAAGATCTTTCCTATCAAGAGACTCTGCAACATCCTGCAGGACCCATAAGCCCACCTGGAAGTAAAACTGGAATCTGATTGGAGGAATCTTAGAGGGAGGAAATAGTTAGAATTTGTTTCCCCAATTTCTTTACAGTACAATCTCTTGCCATAATGTATAGAGCAGAAAAACTTCTATCTTTCCTGGTTCAATGACCAACCAATCTCACCTCAACTCCCCACTGATTTTTGCAAATTGCTGAACAAATGCAATGTACCATGTCCTTACACTCTGTAGATAGAAGATAGATTATATTTTCAAAAGTCCCTGTGTGTGTTTCTGTGCATTTTCAACAGGGAAGAGAACTGGCAAATTCCACTCCTGCCCTCTTTGCTCCTTCCACAGAACATGTTTGCCTGCTTTGTGATCTTCAGTGACGCTGTTTGTGATGAAACCTTATGTCAAAGTAGAAAAAAACACCTACTGAACAACACATATGAATGCTGCTATTTTAGATTTGACAATTCTGGGACTGAGTTTGGAGTCGTCCGTTCAGGGTTACAAGCTTTGCAACACCGCGCAGTTGTCTTTGTCTGTGACTTAATTATCTTCCTCTATCGCCTCGTCTCTGTGCAAAGCCATGTTGGACTGAGCTCAATGTGCTGTTATTAGACTGGCTCTCCTCAGCAGCGGGCTGGGAGGTTCTCCACTGCTCCGGAGCCAAGTTTTCCCACAACAGTACCAGCTCACACAAAATGGCTGCCGCTTCAATCTCAATCCTATTTGGTAATACTGAGTCAAGTACTGGAACTGCACCTACCCTAGTCCCCTGTCCCAAAATTCAGAAGAGTGACACTGTCTATTAATTTGGTGTGATACCTCTGCAGTGCAACGTCGTACACTGCGTTGCAGCAAGTCTGGGCTGAAGGTGACCTTGGTTTGACTTGGTTTGACTTGATGTCTTCTCATGTGCTTGTGCTACTGTTGTCATGTATTTCTGTTCCTCTGTACTTTACGCCTCCATTGTCTCATGGAGTAGTCCAAACAAAGGAAAATGTTTGTTTTTCCAGCCCATGCTACTGTAGCTAGTTTGACGATAATGCTATAAGAAATTGCATTGAACATTGTACTCTTGAACTGTAAAGACACCTAGTAATGGTGTTACCAGTCTTGCTTTGAACGCTTTGTCCCACTCTATATGACGCATCAACATTTCTGCTGTGAATGTGGTCTTTTATTTGACCCCTCATACAGTGTGAAGTTGTAATTGTATGACCACTGCTGGTCAGTACTGTAGACTAGCCTTTTAGCCCTGCGATTGATCTTCACACCACTTGCCTTTCAAACTGCATTGTGCCATTGACTTGAAAAAACAGGAACAGCATCCAAACACCACAACAATCATCACCTTAAAACTTGATGTAACCATTCCATCATCCATTCCTCAATTGTAATCTTTCCAAACATTCCATTGCACGAAAACAAAATGATATAGTTACTGAAGGACATGAGGCCAACAGGTGTAGATGTCCACTTTGTAAATAGGGTATAGACGTACAATTTTTTGGACTATATACATAGAGCTCTCATTATGTTTACAGGTAAAATATGACATTCATTATAAGATGTAGGAAGCAGATGAGTTAAAGCCTATCCCTGTATTTTACACATTTCCATTTTAAAGTCATGGATATTCTTGATCAAGGATGGTAACACCTCCTCACCCTCTCTGTACCCTGAAGATACTATTTGGACCCTAGGATCAGAAGGAAAAACTGCAGGTCCTTACTCTGGCCCACACTCCAGGCTACACAGAAGACATCAGACAGGAGCTGTTCTCTCTCTGTCCTCACACCCTCTATAAGATGAAGTGCTCTAGTTCTACTAAAGGCCTCCTTTTTCTTACATAGACCTCCCACCTCTATCTCACAATGCCTCCTGCTGTGGGGTTGCTCTCAGGCAGAGGGGGCAACAATAGGGTGACTTTTACGTCAAGCTCCTAACAGTGGGACCTATGTGGAATTTAAATTCACACACACACACCAACCTCTGTCACACTACCCTCCAAACAGTTCCTTGCTATGGGATGGTCACCGTAGCAACTTGTTCCGGGCGAGGGAGACTAGACTGAAACACAAGCTGTAGACTGCAGTCTGACTTATTGCCTGCTTAACTTAGAGAATAAGAGCCTCCTTCAAGGGGTGTCAGAGTAAATTATGACCCCTGGCGAACTGCAAGCAATAGTAAAAGGGGTTGTTGTTTAATGTTCCCCAGCCTTAACTGAATGTCACTGTAGGTGGTGACTTTCACGTCAGACGGGATTAAATCTCCGTCAGTTGTTCCACTGTCCAATAGTCACACGCACAATACAGTGACTTCATATACAATAGTACATCCTAACTTATCTTTCATTGAGGTTCATTGTTTACTACATAAGGAAAAGGTACTGTGTGGCACAGATAACCTTATTGGCAGCCCCTGTGTGTCTAAGTCTGAGTTTGGCTTTGATGGTGTTTTTCTAAAAATGAAAGGTGGTTCTTTTCTGAAAAAAGACCCAAAGCATGTCTTTGCTGTAGTTCCCACTGCTGTGTGGATGAACTAGCCGCTCTCTTATCCTGCCTTCGTTCTGCTTAGCCTTTTAACCCAAGTCACCTTTTCCACTTAAAAGTCTCCAGCAGCGGTGCCCAGAGACCCGTTTAGTCTGGAATCACTTTAGTATTATAAAATGGAATGTCGATATTCTCCAGCACTGATTGTTTGAAATTATATCAAAATAAATCAATAAAATCATATTGCTGTGTCATTTACAGAAGTGTTTTGCCTGCCTTTGCCTGCATCTGATATATTCAACAAGATTTGCACCTTGGCTCGGTATCCACCATGATGTAGACTAGTCAGTTACCCCAGCTGATACTGTTGCCAAAGCTTACCCAACCTGTACTATATACTGGTAGCTAGGAGCCTGCGTGTTGGGGAGTGAAATGACAGTTGTTAAGTGCATGTCATTAAGGAGGATGGCAAGATTCCCATAATATGGCTTCTAGTTGTAAATAGATTAATGTTTACATAGTTGTTTGTCATAATTTTCCTTTCATTTTAATAAAATATATTTAATTGCGAATTATTTAACTTTATTTTATGTCATGAATAGAGACAGTTAACTGCTGTTAGCTTTTACAGTCAGTAGCTCATTGGGGTTCTGTTTGCTATTCAGTAGCTAGCCCAGCAAGGTGACAACTTAAGACTTGCCGCTGCAACTACGAATGCATAGCCTGGCTGCCAGCCCAACTTAACCACGCACACAAAAAAATGTGGTCGGGAAATTGGGTCTTGGATCGCTACTTATGGGAAAAAGTATGTCCGAACAGGAGCTGTTCGGACCAATCAAATTGTCAGGGCGGGCTTTATACGATGATGGACAGATGATCAACAGTAATGTAATCAATCGTCACCAAAGAGCGCTTGGTTGAATTCGTTTTCAACAAACAACATATTACAGATTGGTTATAGGTCTATCCAATTTAGCGAAGAAGCATTTTTTTCAGAGTTCGGACTAGAATGAGTAAGACAACGTCAGGCTAACGACTCAATGGTAGCCTACATTCCAAGCTTCCGCGTTGTGATGACATCGTTGTCTCAACCTTAATATTGAATTTAAATTCACCCTATAGGCTAGTTGCAACATGCTTAACTTGATACTTAAGTCAGAGCCCGTTTAAGGAGAGCCTTGCCACTCCCTATTAAAACCCATTGTACCGAATTTGGATGCAGTTCCACCAGAGTTCCACTGGGGGTGATCGCGAGCGAGTGCATGTTGAATGGGAGTCTATGGAGCTAAACGGCTAAATGTGTCTCTTTCGCCTGATTGTCGTTGAAAAATCTCCGATTTGATTGTAGTTTGTGCATGTTCAACATGGATTATAGGTCTAAAATTGAATTAACGAGTACTTATGTCCATTTGATTTCTTACATGGTGAGTCGTTGTTGCCCATAACACGCTAGCATTCTGCTACTGAATGCTGATTGGTTAGTAAAGGACTGATACGACCAGAGCTCCCGCTTGATGGCATCCGAAGCGGAATCAGAATGTCGGAGCATTAGCAACATTAGCAACAACATTAGCAAGCCAAAACTCTTTCAAGCATGTGTATTGACAGGGAGAGCCTAACCTGTCAGCTGTGTTGTCGATGCCCTGAGAGAAAAAAGTAAGTGACCAGAGCTTGCCGTCAAGCAGTAGCTCTGGTCGTACGATGTGTATGACGTCAATGACATTTTCAAAAGCTTTTTAGAACAGAAAGGCGACTTTACAACAATTTAACAGCCAGCATATGTATTTTTTTTGCCTCCCCTTTTGAATTCAGAATTCAAATTACTAGACAAAAAATTTTATCCTGAGAAAAGTGGATTTTGAGGGGTACCGCTCCATAGACCTCCATTCATTCTGCACTCGCTCGTTAGCGCCCTCACATGGAACTTCAACCAGTTCAGAACCCGGAAGTTTCCCGACAGTGGCAGTTCTCTCTATATTAGACATTCTCTGCTTAAGTCTGACAGAATATGGAGGCAACGGGAGCTGTCGGGTTAACTTTTGGTTATTAGCAGTGCTCGAAGTGTGCCGGTACTCTCCGGTACGCAGTACCAGGGCACCTTATTTTCTCCACTTCAAGCACTGGTTAGGCTACTAGTAATGCTGGGGATAGCTTCCTGTAGTTATGGACTGGTATCTTGTACCCAAATTTTGCTTGCTGTATCGTGTAACCACGCAGTTGTTTGAATCATATGCGAAGGGTCATGTCCTCTTTGAATGCCATCCATATAAATTGACAAAACGTTCCTGCTACTAGGCTATGAGTGTAGCTAAGTAAACGGAAACTGCAGTCTTTGACAGGTCTACTGTACAAGCTACAGTCCAATAAAATAATAAAAAAAACAGGACAATATGAACAACAGTACAGCTAGCCACCTATCTTTGTGAACTCGGAACAACCTTTGCCTGCAGTCATGTAGTCGCAGTAGTTCCATAGTATGTTGCTGCCATCTAGTGGTAGCAAGACATGATGCATGTCGTTGCAGTCATGCTGCTACAGAAGCAATCGTTCATTACAGTGCTATATTTACATTACTGCAGTCTAGTGGTAGGAAACTTGAATTACATGCACTTGCGGCCGTGAAGCCACCTGGGAGCAGTAGTTCCTTAATTTGTGGTTTAATTCCGCCTACTAGTCATATGAAAAATGAACAACATTCATTGGTTGTAATGCAGTCACCAGATGGCAGTAATTTGCCAGTCCCTTTTTGCCAGTCCCTGCCATTTAGGAGGGAATCAAACTTAACATTGTGACAAAATGGTAAGGAGTTATAACTCTTGTAGACCAGATGCCCATGGCACACTTTCCCTGATAGTACACTGTCTTGGTTGACTACATAGTGCCCTCCATAATATTTGGGACAAGCAATCGTGATTTCACTGTGTACTCCACAATTTCTATCGATTTCAAGTGGTTAAAGGACACATTTGCAAGTTTTATCAAAGGGTAGTCTTAACATTTGGGTTTCAACCTGTAGACAGACAGTGCCACAAATCAATGAAGATGAGTGAGCCAGTACCTGTGGCAGCCGTACATACCCAGGCCATAACATCCCCACCACCATGAAGCGAGACTATCTTGCCCCCCCCCCCCCCCACAGACATCTGTGGTTTGGTCTCTGCCCGGGTCATGACCAAGGATGTCTCCTTGCCAGCACGATCTGCATAGGGAGAATCAGGAATCAGACTGATTGTGGCCTAGGTCGAGGGCGCCAACCCCGACCTACTCACACTTTCACCTTCTACAGATATCACCTACCCCCCACCCCCATCCAACGCCTTTGCCTGCTTGTTTCCTCAGGGTGGCTGGCGGGTCTGTGTCCAGCGCCTACCATGGCTGCAGGTCCAGATGCTGCTTGTCTACCCCCCCCCCCCCCACTCCCCATTGCAAGTCACGTGTCTTGTAAATGTTGTTGGGCTTATGTGCTGAGGTTTTGGCCTGTTCCCACACTGTACTCCTCTAGGAGCATTGTCTGGGGTTTGCCTTTTTCTCTCCTCCTCTCTCCTCATGTTATGCTGTAACTTTTCTAGTTGGCGCCGAAAATGGCGCAGGCTCTCCTGCCAAAGTAAATTCCTTGTCTGTTCAAACTTTCATGGCGAATAAACACCAATTCTGATTCTGATGTTACATGTGCTATGTTTTGGACCTTGAGTATTCCTTTTCACTTCCATACTTTGCACTTACCATCAAGATATTGGTTTCACCTGTCCACAAAACCTTTTTCAAAAGACAGAATGGCCAGGTTACAGTTTGCCACAATGTATTTAGAAAGAAAAGGCAGAGTTTTTTAAACATTCTTAGAATGTGCACTTTATATACTGGTTGATTACAAATCAAAAGTTGTGAATTACAGTAGAAAATCAAGAGATACCATACAGGTAGTCTTAGTGGTAGTCTCAGTGGTTAAAGCGTATGTGTATGTCTTTACTCCACTCATTCTACTCATGTCTAAAGTATAATAGAGCATTAGTAGTAGTAGTACACCCTCCTTTTCTCAGTTGCAGGTTCATGCCCTGAAGTGAGTACAGAGCCAGCAGTAGAGGTGACGGTCACCATGCCTGGTTTGGAGCCACGTCTTCAATGCAGTGTCTCATGACCTGACACGTTTATCCTGAAGATCAACATCGCTCTTCTCATGCGCCAAGGATTATACCCTCGCCTCAATCCTACTTAATCCTGCTCTGGCTCAGTCAGTACACCTGAAGAACAAGTGAATCCTCACTTTCACTTCATATTTCCTGGAGAATTTACTCTCACTACGATGACTTATTAGTGGCGAAGCATAGTAGTGTTTAAAACAAAGACAGTGATTTTTTTCTTCTTCATGCTTCAACTGAGCTCCTTGAGGAACTGCTTGTGTGACGGGGGACGAGAGTGTTTTAAACAGGAAGCTGCTGGAAGCTGGTAAACAGGAAGACTCAGCTGATACTAGCACCAAGGCCAGGGTAAGTGGCAGCCATGGCTGGTGCTGCAGCAGATACTAACCCTGTGTTTTGGGCGTACTCCACTGCACATTGCAACTTTGATAGTACACTGTGTTGCACTGGTAAGGTATTTGAAAAAATGTATATATTAAATGATGTACATTTTAGGATTTAAATGTTTTTTTTTTTATTAAAACAGTGTAGATTTTTATATCCGTTTGTGTTTGAAAAGTTGAATGACATTAACAGGACCATGTGTCACATTAACTCACAGATGGTCTTTCAAATGTCCATTTAGGGCCCGATGTTATCAGCATGTCACTACAGAAAAGACTGTTCCATGTCACCACAATCAACTACTTTGTGGGACACCCCTCTAGATCAAACACTCACTGATTCTTGTTGGATTAGCTTGTGGACGTCAACATTGGCCAGAGTGATTAGCACTAAGAGGCTAATGGCGGGACAGAGGAAGTCTTCTTCGCAGGCATATCTCCAGATAGTCCTCATGTCATATGAGGATTTCATCCACTAGTCAGTTCGAAATATACATTGACATGTACAGGCATAGAAACATCAGAATATAAAGGTTTCTATATAATTCATATTAACTGTTCACATGATACAAATTTCAAATGTTGCACTTAGAATTTCATGTTTTTTTTTAATCAAACATCACGCCACACAGGGAACAAACCCACCTTAGGGAAGTTCCCGTTTGAGGTTGGTGCTCATGGAATCAGGCTAGCTGTGTGGTTGTGACAGTGGTTGGCTCCTTCTCCCCTGTCTACAGATCCTTCTATGATGTGATCAGAGAGTGACAGCCACCCCTCCCTACACGCTCGCCCAGCCGGCCCTCCCCCAGGAGAGAGACAAAGACCGCATCCAAGACTGAAAAGAAACCATGCCAACCATGGGGTAAGGGCCCTGTCTGAGAGTACACCATAGTGTACCTTTGTTATGCAGATACTTTACCCCATAATTTTTTTTTGATTAAATTCAAACTATGATCTTAGAGGTGAGTTATTTTATGAAATTACCACAACCTTCACAAACTGTTTCAAATTTTTTTTTGCACCAGTTTGTTCATTTTTTCATTACAGCCATTTATCTAACACTTTCATAATATATATACATAGAGAAAGTAGGTGCAATTACATCTCTCCAGACTGCACTGTAATGTCTGAGTTACCCCTACTGAGACTCAGCAGGAGGTCTGGTATTCTAAAGATTCAGTGGATCATTTAGTCTTACATGTTCTTGCCTGCAGTGCAGATCTGTTGAAATATATTTCGAAGGAATGATTAGGATGAACAGAGAAAACATGGTTTCTTTTGAAGACCAATGTTCTGACATCTGTCTATCACTAACCACATTGACATCAACACCATACCATCATCAATAAGACAAAAGGACCAATTAATGATTTACTGCAGGCAGGTGTGTGTGCGTGCATGTGTGAGTGTGTTCTAATCCCGTCATGCACTGTTGAGCTAATGGTTGTAGCAGGTGCAGAGGGGCACCAGGCGTACACACCACACCCTAATACTCTGATTGGAGGAATCCCAGTGTCTTTAGGATGTGAGTAGTTAGTATCATGATGTTGCTTTGCATACATTTCAGCCACACCTTCAGTTGGCAACAGAGAAGTCCTGGAGCTCTGAGATATGATACAAGGTTCTGCATGAGTGTTCGGCACACTATGTTCTTATCTTAGCTTTCTCACAATGTAGCACAGGCAGTGCACTTCTTTTCAAAAGAAACTACCCTAACCCCCCCCCCCCCACACACACACACACACACACACACACACACACACACACACATTAACACATAAACATCCCATAGTGTGCCTCTTCCTTGTTACTATCAATGAATTCTGTAATCAAAAAGGAATGCAAATAACTTTCTTTCCCCCCTTTCCTTTTTTTGAATTAGAAAAAAAGTCTCAAAAGAGGCTTTCATAGGTTTGCTGCATAATGCATGTTTGCTATGGCAACAGCCTCCCTCAGGAAAGAAGGAGGGGCTGCAGAGAGTGGTTCCCCTGGAAACTACTATGACCAAGGGTTTGAGCACGCGGGACGCCCTCCTTGACACTCCATGCAGACGAGGAATCATGTAGGATCATCTGCCAGAGATATCTAAACATTTTCAAATATATAAGTAACATCGAACAGTGCGAGGAACAGTAGGCTATGTAGACCCTTGACATTTTAACTGATAAAAAAGGAATTGAATACTGCATGAATCTTAAGTCTATTTCTGTATATGGGCTGATGCGCATGCATTGCAATGAATCCAATATTGATGTGGTTTTTAAGCGGATTTGGTTAATGCATGTGTGTCCCGCTGTGGTCGCCTGCCTGACAGTCGCTACAGATGTCCCTTTAACTGCACAGAAACACATTGCTCTGCCCCACTTCATACGTTGAATCTGGCAGTGAAGACGCGCTTTCCGCTGGGTCTCTTGTCTAGGCACAGCAAGGAGAGCGAGAACTTAAAACTACTTCAAAATATTTCGCAACGGAGAGTGACCACATCTGCTGTGAAAGAACGTGAGTAAAAAGGTCGATAGTCATCAATTTCCCATGATGTAGGATACTGCATGTACGCTTAGGTCTAACAGGAGTTTGGTGCGTGAACATGTGAATTGTTTGGGATATCGCAGTTTGTTGAAAATTTTGTTCGAGCGCGTCAACTACGGGTGATCTTTACGATGTCAAAGGCGAGAGGAAAAGCGAAGTATTGTTAAACCAGTTTTTTTTTTTTTTTTACCTACGTAGTCATCGACACGATGTTGACCACTGATGCAGTACATGGTGCAAGCTCTACTAATGGTTTAAGATCCACACACACCTATGTATATCCACTGGTGACAGTGATAGATTAGGAACCTGGTGATGTTCCTTTACAGGCTAGATTGCCATGTTTATTTTGAAGAGACTGCAGTGTTTTTAGACTTTCATGTAGGACTTAATAATCAAGTCGAACTGGTACAATTTTGTCTCTGTTACTTTAAGGTAATATGACACTAGTCAAAGTAGTCATCTGAATTCCAAATCAGTGCCACGGAGACCACTTAACCCCTCAATGAAATATTTCAATAATAATTCAGTCTCTCCAACTTCCAGTGCTTTCATTTATTGCCGGACACCTGTTATCAATCCACATTATCAAAATTAATTTACTTTGTCAGATCATGCAAGACTTTGACATGGTCAGACAGTCACTAGGATGTATTTATATCATTTTACATGGGTCTAGTGAGTGGATAGAAAGCTGGAAGGGATTCTTGTCTTTCTGTATTGCTGACTCATGCTTTGTGAATGATGCTCACTTAGTTCAAGGTCTCCAGAGATGCCTATGACATCATCAGGCATATGTTGGCCCCCTCCAGTAGTGCTTTCAAGACATTACACTTGGCACTGTCCCAAGTTTAATCTCTTTTAACACCCGTAAATGTTAAAACGATTGATGGTAACTTATTCTAGATCAACAACCAGAGGGTTTCTTATATTAATGTATGCGTAAGAGCTGTCGCAGGTCCTGTGAGTGTCGTGTCGCTATCTTATGACCTTGACTACTGTGGTCATGTGAATATGCTTAGGTAGTGCTTTGTCTAAAAGGACATCCTCTGTCACGTCATGTTGACATCAATCATCAAACTTAAATGATAACATTGAAAGTGCAGATCAGTGAAATCATGCTGTGATATTGGGTCATTCGTGGATGGCATACATTAATGATATAGGAAGTTTTAGCTTTAAAAGCATACTTTATGATCTGTCAATCACTGTGGTTCAAGGCAAGACTAACGCTGGGATTGACCGTATCCTCCTCCTTCCGTGAATGGTCAGCCTTCCATACACCCACATTTAAATGCCCGTCATCACATGAATTAGTAAGATTGCTTCCCTTAAACAGACCACTATGCTTTCATTAAGTTTACATTCCTGTTTTGCCAACCCTTTCTACCACTCAGCAGATTGAGATGGTGGACTGTAAAGTCGTATTACATAATCTCCCTCCCTCTCTTTTTCCATTTCCCTCTCTCTCTCTCTCTCTCTCTCTCTCTCTTTCTCCCTCCCCCCCCCCTCTCTCTCTCTCTCTCTCTCTCTCTCTCTCTCTCTCTCTCTCTCTCTCTGTCACCCTCTCTCCTAGACCCAAGCTCAGGTGCATTGTAGTACTTTAGCTCTGTAGTTTGACATCACAGCTAAGTGTGTGTGAGACCAGGAAGTAGCGAATGGTGCAGTATGTAGCAGGGTGCGTAGCTCTGTCTCTGCTGCAACACTGCAGTGCAGCCCTAGATGGGGTCACGAGGGATACGATTCTATATTTACTGTATGTAATAATCTACAGCACAGAATCTGTCAGGAAATGAAGTCCCTATTCTTTACAGTCACAAACCTAAAAGTATTGCTGTATGTATGTAATCTCCCAAGCGTTCTTGCTCAAAGTCGCTCTACAACAGCCTTAACTCAAAGCCCTGAGGTCAACTTTAGGCCTATATTCAAGGTTGTCTAAGCATAAAAATGAGTCTAACCCAACTGCTGTCACTTGTGTCTGCTTTCCTTTTTGTCTCGATGCCTCTGTATGTCTGTCACATGGTGCACACAGAGAATCCCTGTCGTCCGTCCTCTCCTGTCTCCTAAAAAGTCTGTCCTCTCCTGTCTCCTACCAGTGTCTTCCCTGTATCCTAACACTGAGTCTCTCCTGTATCCTAACACTGAGTCTCTCCTGTATCCTAACACTGAGTCTCTCCTGTATCCTAACACTGAGTCTCTCCTGTATCCTAACACTGAGTCTCTCCTGTATCCTAACACTGAGTCTCTCCTGTATCCTAACACTGAGTCTCTCCTGTATCCTAACACTGAGTCTCTCCTGTATCCTAACACTGAGTCTCTCCTGTATCCTAACACTGAGTCTCTCCTGTATCCTAACACTGAGTCTCTCCTGTATCCTAACACTGAGTCTCTCCTGTATCCTAACACTGAGTCTCTCCTGTATCCTAACACTGAGTCTCTCCTGTATCCTAACACTGAGTCTCTCCTGTATCCTAACACTGAGTCTCTCCTGTATCCTAACACTGAGTCTCTCCTGTATCCTAACACTGAGTCTCTCCTGTATCCTAACACTCAGGAATATATTGACTGTTTCCAGTGGTGTGGGAAAGCTGTCGATGACCAGTATTGATGCTTTCCATTTTGGAAATAAACCGTAGGCCCCAGAAGTCCAGGGCAGTGCTGTCCTGTGACCTCCTGACCTCTGTTACGATAAGGGTCGATGGGCGTCTGGATGAGAGCTGGACTAGGGGTCATGCATGAGATGTTTCGACTAGCTAGAGCTAATTGGTTTGAATTGGAAACCAACCTGTTTAGTGATCCATGACCGCGCGTGTGTGTGTGTGAAAGTTTGTGTGCGTGCGCTTGTGTGTGCATGCTTATACTATGTGGCTTTGTCTTCTACATGTATGGATTTTTTGGGTGATTCCTAATCATGCTTAATCTGTGTACAATATGCTGTTCAATGATATGAATCACATAAAGCTTTGGTGAACCACCTTATATAATGTAAATCATTATGGTTGAAGCACTGTGTTCCTCTGCTTCCCTGATGAGGTCTCAGTTCAGTTCAGTTCAGTTCTGGAACATGACAGGCGTGTTGATAGTGTCTACGGGTGGTCCGCTCACCCCTGCCCACACACACACACACCAAAACAGCTGGTTTCCTTGGTACCTGAAACGCAGTGATGTTTCAGTGCACTCCTTGGTGGATTGGGAGTGTGGAGAGATGATCTTGTCGTCTGACCTTTTTTGAATGTAATTAAACTGATTGAGGGAATGTCAGATTGAAGAGGAAGGTTTATGCGCTGATGACCTGACCTGTTCTAGTCTGTGAAGCAAACTGAACGTTCAGCATGTGTGTTTGAATTTGTCTATGACAATGTATATCGTGTGTGTGTGAGTGCGTGTGTATACCAACCAGGCTCTTTCAGCCACTGTTCAACCAAGCATGGAAGAGTGCTCTGCAAACGCTGTGCCTTGTCTGCTGTCACCACGCTGCTCCACATCTCTCTATGTCTGCCAGCACAGTCAGGCTGCAGTCAAAGGCCTGTCTTCTCTCATCCTCCTCCTGGGTGATCTCATGTTAGGGCCTCAAATCCTTGGTTGTGATTGGTCTACTGGAGCATGGTCTGATGGAGCCGGGTCATTTTCATCCTTACTGTCTTTTCTTTCTTTTTCACACAGATATAGGAAGGGCATGGAATGTCAAAGATGGGGGGGGGGAGCAAAACAATTATATATAAATGTTCTTGTATGGAAGAGATGACTATACAGCTTTAGTTGCTTTAGTGCTGAAATTATTGTTTGTTAGACAACTCTGTGTTCAGAATTCTTGAAAAATAAACATTACAGTGGCCATCTGTAGTTACATACTCCCTTGCTAATGATGAGTTGGAATTGTAGTTTTCATCCCAACCGTTACCTCAAGCTGTTATCATCCACTTTGGAGAAAAAAACCGGAGACTTGAGATGGAGAGAATGTGTTTGTTATTAAAGCTAACAAACCATCCAAGCTCAAGGGGGGAACTTCCCCTGTGGGACTTGTGCATGGAGCTCCCTGTGTGTTATAGTACCTGGGTACAGTGACATCATCCATGACCTCATCCGTTACCTCACGGGGGATCTTTAGTTAAGATCTCTGAGTCTGTTTTTCAGTTTCTTACAAGTTTATGCCTTTTAGAAGGCAAATCATTTAGATATGATAACTTTAATGTTTAATCATTTTTGCAAACAGGTATACAGAGAACTTGCCTGTATGCTTATTTTGTATCCAAGTTGTTTACTCAACAATAACACTTCCCATATGACATTTTAATCTGCTGTGCTCAAACACACAACATGTCATGACAACGTTGATCGACAGTCTGACTGGCTGCAGCCACGTCCTGTTTCCTCCTCTCTGCTCCTGTCATTTAGCAGATCCCTTCCTACTCCCTTCACTCTTATCTGTCTCTCTCTCTCTCTCTCTCTCTCTCTCTCTCTCTCTCTCTCTCTCTCTCTCTCTCTCTCTCTCTCTCTCTCTCTCTCTCTCTCTCTCTCTCTCTCTCTCTCTCTCTCTCTCTCTCTCTCTCTCTCTCTCTCTCTCTCTCTCTCTCTCTCTCTCTCTCTCTCTCTCTCTCTCTCTCTCTCTCTCTCTCTCTCTCTCTCTCTCTCTCTCTCTCTCTCTCTCTCTCCTCCCTCCGGCCTCTGTGGGGTTTTTAGATCCACACACACTATGGGGCCGCCCCTGAGCACCCAAACGACCCTGCGATTGGCTGCTTCATCTCCCCTGACGACAGGGCCCCTCCCCCTCCCTCTCTGCTCACCCCGGCAGCTCCCTGTCAGTCTGTTTGCGTTATTATAACACCAGCCTCTCTCTCTCTCACACACACACAAACACACACACACAACCCACAGTGTCAGAGATGAGAAGGATTAGTTGACAGAGAGGGCAGCGTGGACATTTTCACACTGAGGAAGAGGGAAACAAGGACAGCAGACATGGAGCTGAAGTAAGTGCCACTCTTTACTGTCAGTGATGGAGGGAGAAGGTTGGAGAAGGGGAGAGGAGTGGAAGAGAGAAATGGACAGCTGGAAATGAGTAGGGAGAGATTTGGTTCGAGGAAGGTGGAAGGGGGATGAGTGAAGTTTTAGAGATGACCTGCGAGGAAAGACCACTGTGTGTGTGTTTTTATTTGTTTGTGTGCACCTCCTGTTCAAACTGAAAGTGCCACAGTGCACCTGTAATAACCCACTATTAACGCGGTGTAGCACATGCTCTAACAAGCATGTGTTACATGTTCAACTAGTTTAACTAGTTCATGCTTAAGGTGTACACCGTTTTTCTTCTTACAGGTGTTTAATTAGCTTCCTCTCTGCCCAGATCTTGTTTCCCTTGCAGGCATTTATACTTTCTTTTCTGGGTGCCTGTGACACATTTGCAGTTATTTAGTGAGTTGAATAACCTAATTTCCTGTTTCCTGTTTTTCACTTGAAGAATCTCTGCTGGTTTTGATATGATGTGAGTCTGCTTCACTGTGTCAATGCTATCAATATTATGATGTTGACTTTTGAGCTTGCATGTTTTATACAGGCCTCTTCCATATAGCACACATATTTTAAGTGAGTGTGTATGTGTGTGAACGTTTGTAACAGTAGTGTTCCAGAACCATCTTCAAGGGAACCGTCCCTCAGATCCACATCTGCTAACCACACAGCCTGAGGACAGAAGATAGGGCAATGCGAGACAATACTGTGTGTGTGTGTGTGTGTTTTTGTATGTGTGTTTGTGTGTGTTACAATGACCTCAAATAAGGGACTGCAATTTTGTTAGTGACAGACCAGAGGAAAAGGTTCTCGCTGCATATCTGTCAACTATCAACCAACCACTCATATGACCAGTGTTCCTTCTAACAGGTTCATTTTAATACAATTATTGTCAAACTGAAATGGAAGGAAATGGTCTAATACACTAGTGTGTCAGCTTGGCAATGTCAAATTGAATCCCCTGCAAAAATGTAATGTCTGAAATTAGGTAATGAAGCCAGTGTATTAAAACCAGGTTTATCACATTGAATACAGACTAGATACCAAATACTCTAACTGTCTCTATAATGGATACCAGCTGAGTGCTGGAGCTAGATATCTTATTTCATTACCACATAGATCAATACACATTTGCTGCCACCCTTGTGTCAGAGTTTCTAATGTCTTCATACTGACGTCATGCTGCTGTCTGCCCACGCTGATAACCTCCCACACCTACACACACACACACACACACACACACACACACACACACACACACTGCTATGCAGTTATGTGTTGTTTGAACTATTGACTTGTTTCAGTCCATTAGTGGCTTTGTGAGGGGGGAATCTGAAGTGAAAAGAAGGGAGGGGAGAGGATGGAGGGACGTGGAGGAGGAGACAGAGGTGGTGTAAAGGAAGAGGAGGAGGAGGGGAGGATGGATGGAGGGAGGAGCAGGGGGGATGTAGGGATGAGGAGGGGGGATGGTGAGGGTCCTGACCGTGTTGCCGCCCTCCATAATCTCTCATCATCCCTTCTCTGGTGAACATTTTAGATTAGTGTGTGTCTCTGAGAGGATTGTGTACGTGTGCATGAGAATGGTGTATGTAAGGGTGGTGTGTGGGTGGAGTGTGTGAGAGTGGTGTGTCTGAGGATGGTGTGTATGTGCATGAGGGTGGTGGGTGTGGGTGTGTGCGTACTGTCCTTTCAACCGGGGGAGGGGCTTTTCTCACCATTGCCAACAACAAAGCACACAGAGCCCGCCAACAGACCATGATAAGATGTTGTGCTCCAGACTGGGATTATCCAAGCAACTGCTGAATGTCATCTTCAAATATATGAATCTTGACATGGATGAACAAATGGCTGGTTGAACTGGTGTGGGTTCTAAGGATATTGGGATATCCAGGGATACAATGCTGGGTCTGTTCATGTTCAAACATTTAAGCACTCAAGGTAAAAGCAAAATGTCGTCTTATCGAAAATGTTAAATAATGAAAACCATAAACACTGCTGTCGTAAATCCTCATTTTGTAGGAGAGCTAAGAAATCCTCCCTTCAGACCTCTCAACATTGCTTTCATCATGGCCTTCAAGCTACGTGGCAGAGATGCCTTCCTGTGGGGGGTGTGAAGACATCCCCCTCATCATCATGTCTGGTGTGATTATGGTGATGGTGGCCCCTAGTTACCCAACAAAGACTTGCACAGCAACTACTCAGCACAGCTCAGTTGCTTGTTTGGATTTGAAGAGTGATGAATGTGATGGCATGAGACTCCTGTTGGGTGTGAATGGTCTAGTCCATCTGAGGCAAGCTTAAGTGGCTAGGACAGCTAGGTGTGTGTGTGTGTGTGTGTGTGTCTATCTGTTCTGTAGGGAGGGCTGGACGCTTGGTGCTGTTGGACTGTCCTGTGTGTGGGGGGACTTGACTAGTATTCATTATGTGAAGCCTATCCCACTACTCTTGCCTTCGTGAAATGTGTGTGTGTGTGTGTGTGTGAGCATATCTCTGTATGTGTGTATTCGCGTAGGTGTGTGTGTTTGTGTGTCCTGGGCCCTCAGGATTCCTCTGTGGGACGCTGGGCCTCTTTAACACGGCCTCTCCAGCTCTGTAAATACCCTGCACTCGCTGGAGCTTCAGTGTCTGAACACTCAGACCCATACAGGTGGCCTGGTGGCATGACGCTGAGCCTGCGTTAGGCTGCTCCCCTGCTGCACGTGTTTGTGTCTGTGTGTGTGTGTGTGTGTAGTAGGGGTGGTATGTAGGGTTGGTGTGTGTGGGATGTGTGTGTGTGTGTGCAGTGTTGGTGGGTGGGACAGGGTCATTATGCTTGTACTGTACGTGCGTGTCGTGTGAGGTACAGCAGGCTGGCTCTTGGGAGCTGTCTTTCTGGCTTGTTTACGTTTTGAAAGCACCAGCGGGCCTTTCTGGTAGAATCATCATTGTACAGGGTGACGAGGGATTTTGTGTTGGCAGGGCACTTTCCAAAGAGTGAAGGGATGGAGAGAAATGGAAAGAGAGAGAGAAAGAGACGAGGGGGGGGGAGGGGGGAAAACAGCTGAGGTCAGAGCTCTGGAACGAGTTGGGGAGGGAAAAGAGGGCCGGAGTGTTGATGGGAGTATTGGAGCTGAGCGAGACAGAACAGTGAGGGGGCTGTGAGCAGGGGCACTGTCTCCAAAAAGGACTGGTGAGTACAGGAGACAGAAAGGGGCGGGGGGCTCAGGGCTGGGGGGGGGGGGAGACGTAGCTTCAACTTCAGGTTCAAGCCTCAGGCCTGTGTGTCACCATGTCGCCCCAGAGTCTGGACTGTAAGAGGGAACACTCTGCTCCGTGTGTGTTCTGTGTGGGACTGGATCATTATTGTGGACGCTGGAGCAGAATCAACTCTGTGAGGATTGTTAACACGTCTGTGTGTGTGTATCCTCTCAGACTCAGAAGGATTCACTGAAGCACAGTCAGTGATGTGTTTAACGTGCCGTCTCCAGAGTGGACTCCTCTCCCGTCAGATGAGGGCTGGCTGAGAATGCCGTCTCATCAGTATTCTCTAGCAGCAGCCCATGGGCCAGGGTCTAGGCCCAAGGCTGGGCAGAGGGCTCTCTGATTCAGGCTCCATAAAGGAAGGGCTTCTTTGCCTTCAATAGATACAGTGGACCCTGCGTAGGGCGCTTTGTCTTTGGCTTTCTTTTTGGTCCAGGTCTTCTCTTGTCTTTGTGCAAGTCGCTTTTTCTTTGTGAAGCAGTGAGGTATGAGAGTGTGTAGTCATGTAGGCAGGATGCAACCAGTTCACAAGAAAGAACTTTTGTTCTGTGGGATTGAGACTCAAGTTTCTATTCTGTTCTATTCTGTTCTATTCTGTTCTATTCTGTCACGCCCCTCCGTGCATGCACACAGTCGTGGGTTCCGTTTGACTAGAGTTACTGTGCCTTCACAAGAAGCATGTTGAGATAACATTACAGATAGCTTGCCTCTCTCCTGTAGAGCTATTCTGTTGACCTCAACTCACCTATGCGGTATTTCACTGTTGACATGGTGTGTGTGTGTGTCTGGGTCTGTGTGTGCACATGTGCCTGCATGCGTGTGCATATCTGACTGGCTCTTTGATCGTGGTCGTCGCTCTCTCCCTCACAGTCTCCTCCCCCCCCCTCTCTCTCTCTCTTTCTCTCTCTCTCTCTCTCTCTCTCTCTCTCTCTTTCTCTCTCTCTCTCTCTCTCTCTCTCTCTTTCTCTCTCCCTCACAGTCTCCTCCCCCCCCTCTCTCTCTCTTTCTCTCTCTCTCTCTCTCTCTCTCTCTCTTTCTCTCTCTCTCTCTCTCTCTCTCTCTCTTTCTCTCTCCCTCACAGTCTCCTCCCCCCCCCCTCTCTCTCTCTCTTTCTCTCTCTCTCTCTCTCTCTCCCTCACAGTCTCCTCCCCCTCTCTCTCTCCTTCTCCATCCTTTGAGTATGTCTCTCTATTTCTGCTTTTACTCTCTCACTCTTTGCCGGTGTGTGCAGTGAGTCAGCAAAATGCGTAGACACACACACACCGATACTTTCTCTGATGGTGTTAGCTGCCCTGTCATTGGTCCCCGAGTTGAACCACACCAATTGCTCTCTTTCACATTGGCTGGGCTCTATGCTGTCAGCCAATCCACTCTTTGCTTCCTGCCGCTGCTGCCCACCCTTCCCAGGGTGCTGTGTTAGCTATGCTAGCTGCAGTGAGCCAGCATTAACTT
The DNA here is from genome assembly GCF_054491055.1 of Hypomesus nipponensis. Lineage (NCBI taxonomy): Eukaryota > Metazoa > Chordata > Actinopteri > Osmeriformes > Osmeridae > Hypomesus > Hypomesus nipponensis. The sequence continues at coordinate 10,142,059 of NC_140382.1, read as the reverse complement.
CAGAGAGCTGGGCGGAAGGGAAGGAGGGAGGGAGAGGGCAGGAGAAACTGAGAGAGAGAGAGTGAGAGAGAGAAGAGATAGAAGAGAGAGAAGAGAGAGAAGAGAGAGAGAGAGAGAGAGAGACTGTGATGGAGGGCAGAGGGATAGAGGGAGGGAGGATGATGTAATAAGAATTGATTGGCTCTGAGTACAGACGCAGGTCCACACGTCCACGGCGCTCTCTCAATGAATCCCTCTCCCCCTCGGCCCCCACCCGCCCTCCTATCTTCATTTTATTTTCACTCACGCACTCTCCTCGTACATATCGTCATCTCTTTCATGGCTTAGCGCTTCTTAAAGCCGGATCAACTCATCTCTACCTGGAAGGGAGGGGGGTAGAGTCCTCTCCCAGTGGCAGCATGCGAGGCGATGTTCACCCTGAGTGACTCCACTGGTGCGTCATGGAGCTCCTGTTGACTGGCAGGATATGGTACAGTCTGGTTCTGTGAGCTTGCATTGGCTGGGGGGCACTGGTGGTCGTGACAGTGTGTGTAGGGATGGGTGACGCCTGTTGATCGCTGTGAGGAGTCGGTGCTGTGGACCGCGTAAGTGATCTGACTTTCATTCACTCCGACTTCGAATTCATTTCAGTATTGTGGTCAAATAAAAGAGTATTTCATGCTTTTTATGTATTGATTGAGTGATGAATGAGGGTAGATATATAAAGTAGCAATGTCTTCATTGCAGCTGTGGAATAGGGGCATTCAATAAATCAAATATTTGCTTTGTAAATTGAACTTTACATGTGAGTGAAGCCTTAGCATGCTTTCTACACTGTAACACACTGCGGCTCCACACTCACACACTCCATCAATCCAGCAAAAATCCTTTCATTTGGCACAGACTGTCTTATATAAAGATGATGTAATATTTGTAGCAGAATGCATCCTCACCCTGCAGTGTGGCAGGGGACAGGGCTTGTAGTGTTGTGTTGAGCTGTGTTGTGTTGAGCTGTGTTGTGTTGTGTTGGGATGGGGCTGGCAGAGGGATTTGTGGGCTAAAGGTTTTAATGATGGCTTCCATATTTCATGCACTACTTATCTGCCTGTCTGCTTCCTGGAATTGTTCAGGCATCGTTCGTTGTGGCTACAGATTATGTGTGTGTGTGGTGGGAGGGTGGGGGGGTGGAGTTGGGGGGGGTAGTAAAGTAGTGGTTAGGGTACAAATATATCAGGAAGTAACGGGGTTCCGTCTTTCCCTTTAGATCATCAGAGGTAGAAAACACCACTGATCAATGCTGTTTTCAATCATGTCGTCACTGTTAAAAAAGCAGACTAGTACCAACATGGGTAACTAGGATTTACAAAAGTCACATGGATGAAGTTGACCTCCTCTCCTTCCCGGTTGCCAAGGCAACGGGTCCCCATTCTTTTCTCCTCTCTCAAGCTATTTTCTGGCACATACTGTACTGGATAGAGGGAGACAGAAAGAGAGAGAGGGAGACAGGGAGAGGGAGAGGGAGAGGGAGAGGGAGAGGGAGAGGGAGAGGGAGAGGGAGAGGGAGAGGGAGAGGGAGAGGGAGAGCCAGTGAGATAGCAGGATTCTCCCTGGGGGTCTTAACAGCAGCAAGGCCTGGCCTGTTTCTTTGCCCGTCTTAAATGTGGTAAAGAGGCTGACACATATTCTAAGCTCAGCCACTGCCAGATCTTTTCCAGTTAGCCCTGACGCCCCTCTGTTAAAGCAGGCCTCGATGATAGATATTCCAAACCTGACAGGTTGACAGGAAGGGTTTGGTCATTTGGATCCAGATGTTTTGACTATGCCGGTAGGTCTGGGGGAAGTTTATCATCCATATGTAAGCTGTGATTAAAACGTCTGTGGTTCAGGTTATCCAGGACTGATGTGATCAGACAATGTAGTTCCTCATCAAGCCTCTCTGGATACATGGCAGTGGAGCTTGCAGCCTATATACCAATATAATGAGTTCATGTTCTGCTGGGTATAGGATGTTGAAGAAAACTGTTAGCTGTTTGTGTTTGCTGTGAGTCAGCAGACTGTGCTGACCTGCTGTTCAGACTTTGCTTTCCAGACCTAATCAAATATTTATTAGTATTTTCTCTTGGAAAAGATCAGCACTGTAGTCCCTTAACTACATGGATTAGCTCACATCTTCATTGCTTCACTAGTTCCCAATGTAACACAGCTTCCCCTCCATCTAGCTCTTCAATCAGCTAGGCTGTAGTTCAACAATCAGTCCAATCCTTTCAAGGATGCACTTTATCTATAGGGGCTATACCTAGATGCTAGAACTAGGGGCTACAGGTCAGTTTGGAACATGGAGAGATTTTTTACAGTTTAAAGTGATTGACTTCAGTCATTGATTACTTTAGAAAGTAATTTAAGCTTTTAATCAAAGCACATTGTTGTGATGTGCTACAGTACTGGATAGTAGTCATATAGGTTCTATGGGATTTATTGTGAAAATTAAACCGTAGTTTGTTTGAGTGAGAGATATTGTAAACAAACATATCTCAGTGTGTTCTTTAGACTACATGACCAAACTGTCAAACAGCTTGTCCTATGGATGCTCTACTAGCAAACGTAGTAAACACAATCCATATGAGGATGTTTGTGTAGCTCGCACACTGTCATTGACCCTTAATGTGCGTGTGTGTTTAGGTGTGTGTGTGTGTGAGAATCTTGGCATTTCCTCAGTCTGTGGGAGGAAGGAGGGTAAGGATGTATGACGTGTGTGTCAGTGGGCCACTTCTCTTACTGTCTCTGCCTGAACCCCTGCAGGCGTGTCGGTTTGGTTCCTGAGTTGTGTGTTTGCATCTGTGACCACCTTTGATCTTCTTCTTTTCAAATGGCACCCAGTGGTGTGTGGATGACGTACCAGAGCCTGCACACATGGCCCCTCCTCACCCTCTCTCCCCCTCTGTGCAGGGCGCAGGGTGAGAGGCGGAGGGACCCCTATGTGTTAGGATGGCCAGTGAAGGCTCCTGTATCCCCAGCCCAGTGGTGCACCAGATCGACAAGCAGTTCCTGATCTGCAGTATCTGCCTGGATCGCTACGACAACCCCAAAGTTCTGCCCTGCTTGCATACCTTCTGTGAGAAGTAAGTGGACATGTTTCTTTTAGCTCTTTTGTGTGATGTGTGGGTTGTGTGTTTGTTTATGCGTGTTGAATGTGTCTGCTAGTTAATCAAAAGATGTGGGCATATTCCTGAGGTAGCTTTAAGCCAGTCAGTTACAGTAAATGACAGAAAGAACAGTACAAAATGGCTGCCGTCTGTGTCACCCTGGAGTCATAGTACTCCTGGGGCTGGTCAGTATCACCCTCCAAGTCTGTCTGTCTTTGTGCTACAGAGAACACAGAGCCTGTCTCCTCTGCTCTTGTTGTTGCAGAGAGCTAGAGAGCCACATGACGCAACTAGCACCGACCCAAGAGGCTCATTTGCTTCGTTGCTATCTGTGTGTGTGTGATTGTGTGCCTCCTCTTTTCTTATTGGAGTGTTTATCAGATCTTACCCACCCCCTTCTCAGTTGAATGCCTGCTCCTTGCCCCTCCCAGGTGTCTGCAGAACTACATCCCGGCCCACAGCCTAACGCTGTCGTGCCCCGTGTGTCGCCAGACGTCCATCTTGCCGGAGAAAGGCGTGGCGGCGCTCCAGAGCAACTTCTTCATTACCAACCTGATGGACGTTCTGCAGCGCCCCGCCGACAGCCACACCCACCAGGCGGCGGCGCTTGACACCATCGCCTCCGTCGCCACGGGTCAACCGCTCTCTTGTCCCAACCACGGGGGGAATGTAAGACACACACACACGTGATGCACCTTTCAATAATTAAACTGAGCAGCTGACGGTTTTTAGTAGATAGCCTTTTTTGACTGACATTTCTGATAATTTCTGATTGGGTTGACATTCATTAGCCATGACATATCAGACTATGACAGTCTCTCTCTTTCCGTCACACTCTCTCTCTCTCTCTCTCTCTCTCTCTCTCTCTCTCTCTCTCTCTCTCTCTCTCTCTCTCTCTCTCTCTCTCTCTCTCTTTCTCACTTTGTCTCTTTTTCTGTCTCTCTCTCTGTCTCTCTCTTTCTGGCCCCCTCACCTCTTTTCTCTCGATTTGCAGTGAGGCAGCCATTATTCATGTTCCTGGGGATGTATTGTTCGTGTTATGTCCCTGTGCTCCAGAGGAGTTTCCACTGGCACGGCTCCTACTTAGTAGAACATTTCCTGGTGCCAACAAACTCTGTACTTCTGAACTTCTGTGTTGCCAAGGTGATGGAGTTCTACTGCCCGCAATGTGAGACGGCCATGTGTCAGGAGTGTACAAGCGGCGAGCATGGCGACCACCCCACCGTTCCCCTCAGAGACGTGGTGGAACAACACAAGGCCTCCCTGCAGGGCCAGCTGGACGCTGTCAACAACAGGTACCACGTGTTGGTGTTGTGTACCCCAGCATGTGTCCTTCTATATCGGAAAACCTCCATTACAATGGAATAAATGAAAAACAGGCAGGGCCAAGCATGGACTCTTGGGGGACAGCAAGCTATTAAGACCCAGGGAAAAAATACAGCTTCTCCTTTTCTCCCTCAAGTTGTTCTCCTTCCTAACTCTCTTTTTTGCAATGGTCTCCTTCCCTCCCTCCCTCCTTCCCTCCCCCACCCCCACTCCCTCCCTCCCTCCCTCCCCCACCCCCACTCCCTCCCTCCCCCACCCCCACTCCCTCCCCCACTCCCACTACCCCCCCCCCCCTCCCCCCCCCCCCCCCTCCCTCTCTCTCTCCCAGGCTGCCAGAGATTGACTCGGCCCTGCAGGTACTGTCAGAGATCTTGCAGCAGCTGACCAATCAGAAGAGCTCAATTGAGGGGGACATCCACACCACATTTGATGAGCTGCAGAAGACCCTCAACGTCCGAAAGAGCGTCCTGCTCATGGAACTGGAAGTCAACTACGGTCTCAAGCAAAAGGTCAGAGCACAATTGCAAAAAATGTGTGACAACTGGGAAGAAATCTTGGTTGAAATATGCCGTATGATGTAAGCGTAATGTTAAGTAATGTCGATGTTTACATGTGAGGGTGAAAGCAAAGGTTTAAACTGATAAGATAACAGCAAGAATTTTCTTCCGGATGGCAAACATAATGAAAAAAAATATATATATTATTTTTCTTTTTTCTATAAAGGTATCACTGATATGTGACATATATTAGTATATATTTACACATAGAAAACTCTTCACTTTCTGTAATCCTTACCCATACAGTTGAGGCTTTGTTGAGCCCCTGGTCAACACTAGATACAATGTTTATCCTCTGGTGCCTTGGGCCCCACTGGCCTGATAAATGAAGAAATCTAGACTTGGGAGGGGCAAAGGACAGAGAGAGGGAGAGAAAGAGAGAGAGGTGAAGGGAGGGGGGCAAATGAGCTGTAGCCCCACCCCAACCCAGAGACCCAATCACTGTACGGTACTTGGCTACCAACCCCCCCAAGTTTCCTCCCCTTTGGGAGTTTGATCACATGATTGGATAATGATTCTGCGATCAGCAAAGACAGTCCTCAGCCTGAAGTAAAAAAACAGAGTAGTATCTATCTATCTCTTCTATTATAGGACTTTGCTTGGTCTGTATCTCTTTATGTGTGTGTTACGGGCTGTGTCTTTGTACTCTAATATACTGTTAGGCCTGTTGGAGGTAGGGTGTGTCTTGTATGCAGTGAGATTTGACAGCCAACACCGTGGTGTTGGTTTTCCCAGTGCACTGCGCTAGGAAATGAAGCACTTTGTCGATCCTTCTCTCTGGGCGTGATCGCTCTTCTCCTCTTTCTCTTTCTGTTTCTCTCGTTCGCTCTCTCTCTCTCCCCTCCCCTCTCTTCTCGTATATTTCTCTCTCTTTAAGAGTTAGGTTGAGTGTAGTTTTCTACACAGTGAGGGCTGGTTCTAAGATACAAGGCTAATGGCTTCTGCTTTGGGAGGTGAAGGAGAATGTGATAGCCAGATGCAGGTACTGTAAGTGTGTGTGTGTGTGTGTGTGTAATTAGGTGTGCGTGATTGTTTTTACTCATCAACATGTTCAGAATCTGTATATGTTCTTGCGTCTAACATTTGTCTGTCCTTACCTCCTCTGTGTGTGCGTCTGCACATGTGTCTGTGCACATGTGCATCCGTGCGTGCATGTCTGTGTGTGTGTCTGTCTGTGGACATGTCTGTGTGTGTGTGTGTGTGCATGTCTGTGTGTGTGTGTGTGTGTGTGTGTGGGCCCCAGGTGCTCCAAGCCCAGCTGGACACCCTGCTGCAAGGCCAGGAGGGCATCAAAAGCAGCTGCACGTTCACGGAGCAGGCTCTGAGCCACGGCACGGAGGCCGAGGTCCTGTTGGTGAAGAAGCAGATGAGCGAGCGTCTCAGCGAGCTGGCCATCCAGGACCTGCCCCTGCAGCCCGGCGAGAACCACCAGCTGGACTTCCTGGTGGAGACGGACGGCTTGAAGAAGTCCATCCACAACCTGGGCACCATCGTGACCACCAACGCGGTGGCGTCCGAGACGGTGGCGACGGGCGAGGGCCTGCGCCAGTGCGTGGCAGGCCTGCCCACCTCCGTCACCATCACGACCAAGGACAAGGACGGCGAGCTGTGCAAGATGGGCAACGCCAACATCACGGCAGAGATCGCCACGCCCACGGGCAGCATCGGCGACGGCGAGATACTGGACAACAAGAACGGGACGTACGAATACCTGTACACTGCTGCCAAGGAGGGCAGCTTCACGCTGTCGCTGCGCCTCTACGACCAGCACATCAGAGGAAGCCCGTTCAAGATCAGGGCCACCAAGTCGGCGGATGTATCGCCGACCTCTGACGGCGTGAAGAAGAGGTTGAAGTCGCCGGGGAGCGGGCACGTGAAGCAGAAGGCCATCAAGAGGCCAGCGAGCATGTACAGCACCGGGAAGAGGAAAGAGAACCCCATCGAGGACGATCTCATCTTCAGGATCGGTAAAGACCAGCTGTCTTAATGACGTCAGACACAAAGGCTTTCTTTGATATAGATTTCGACCGGGTGCTCTGATTCTCTACTTTTCCTCCTTTTCTCTCTCTCCCTCTCACCTTCTTTTTTTTCTATAATGTGAACTGACTTCAAACAGTAGTGTGTTAACTAAATCACTAGTCGTGTATTATTCTCAGCTATTATAAGCTGTATTTTTTGTCCCCGTCACATGTCACCACTGTGCGACTAATGTTTTGGAAAAGCAACAGCAACTGAAGACAGTTGACAAGGATCCAGGCTGAATCAAATATTATATATTTATTATTTGAGAAAAGATGGACTGATATTTAGTTTCCGGTCACTTCTGCTCTCCAGGAACAAAGGGAAGAAACAAAGGAGAGTTCACAAACCTACAGGGCGTGGCCTCCTCGGCCCAGGGCAAGGTGCTGATCGCTGACAGCAACAACCAGTGTGTCCAGGTATGGGAAACTTACACTTGGTCACTTTATTTTGTGTGTGCAAGTGACTGTTTCCCACTTGTTGGTCTGTAGGTCCACAGCAAATATAGTTGTAGACCAAATATTCAAGAGGATGTAACTAAAGAGTATTTTGTGTGTGTGCTTGAATGGATGCATTTGTGTGTGTTGGCGCCTACAGATCTTCACCAATGACGGGCAGTTTAAGAGCCGCTTCGGCGTCAGGGGGCGGTCTCCGGGGCAACTGCAGCGGCCGACAGGCGTGGCGGTTCACCCCAACGGTGACATCATCATTGCTGACTATGATAACAAGTGGGTCAGCATATTTTCCAGCGACGGCAAGTTCAAGGTAAGGACCCCCAGCTTCCTTTACCTCACTACCATCAGCTAGCCTGTAGACTCACAGTGTAGTTAGTATCCCCTGCCTTTGAACTTGAACTCTATAAGTGTTCTAGAATTCTTGGAAGTAGAACTCCAGAACTAAAAGTGTCAGTAGCTTTCTTCCTCCTCCCCTTGGGATAGTATCCAATCTAACGTGATTGGATAGGGGAAAGTATTAGCTCAGAGACACAGCTGCTACTAATCCATTCAGATGTAAGTCTGAACAGATTCTTGAATAAGTTTCAATACTCTTTCTACTTCCTGTCTTCCACCAGACTAAGATAGGCTCTGGCAAGCTAATGGGTCCCAAGGGCGTGTCGGTGGACAGGAACGGCCACATCATCGTCGTGGACAACAAGGCCTGCTGTGTTTTCATCTTCCAGCCCAACGGCAAGCTAGTCACCAAGTTTGGTAACCGTGGCAACGGCGACAGGCAGTTTGCAGGTACACTGAATGGTAATAAGTGCCCTCCCCTTTCCTCCTGTCTGACCTCTGACCTTACTCACACCTGCATGCAGTATGAGGATCGTAATCTGGCTAGGACGCCCAGTCAAGAGCCATGACCTTTGGCTTCTGACCTTTTGACCTTGTGAAGGGACATTCTATCAAAAAGGGCTCACTTTCCCTTTGTGTTGCTTAATTGTCTTGAATGTCATTGCTTTTCAAGGTGTGTGTGAGCATGTTCATGTTTTATCATATCTCCAGTTCCTATGCGATTGTTTGCAAACCATTTCCAGTGTCAAATTCCAGTTAATGCCAAACTGACAGTCCCCGTATTATCGTTACCAAATTACAACCTCGGTCTTTTCTGAACCTGTTCCTTCCAGGACCTCACTTTGCTGCGGTCAACCACAACAATGAAATCATTGTGACCGACTTCCATAACCACTCTGTGAAGGTGTTCAACACGGAGGGGGAATTCCTGCTGAAGTTTGGCTCCAACGGCGAGGGGAACGGCCAGTTCAATGCTCCTACAGGAGTGGCTGTGGATATCAACGGCAACATCATAGTAGCAGACTGGGGCAACAGTCGTATTCAGGTGACAATGTAGATTCTTTCCGATGTAATAGTCTCTAGACAGTTTGATCCTCTTGGATTATTTGTGTTTGTGTATTTATGTATTTATGTATTTTTGTATCCCTCCCTCCCTCCCCCCCCCTCCCCCCTCCCTCCCCCCCTCTCCCTCCCTCCCTCCCTCCCTCCCTCCCTCCCTCCCTCCCTCCCTCCCTCCCTCCCTCCCTCCCTCCCTCCCTCCCTCCCTCCCCCCCTCCCTCCCTCCCCCCTCCCTCCCTCCCTCCCTCCCTCCCCCCTCTCCCCCTCCCCCCTCCCTCCCTCCCTCTGTCTGTGACCCAGGTGTTTGACGGCAGTGGTTCCTTCCTGTCCTACATCAACACCTCAGCAGACCCCCTGTACGGCCCCCAGGGCCTGGCCCTCACCTCCGACGGTCACGTGGTTGTGGCCGACTCTGGAAACCACTGCTTCAAGGTCTACCGCTACCTGCAGTAACCCTGTTCTCACGCACGCACGCACGCACACACACACAAACTGTGGAGCAATGGACAGATTAGCTTCTCATCCACTTATCTGCTCATCCTCCCCTAACGCCATCGTTGGTGCCATGCAGAAGCCTTCACTCTGACCTTTCACCTTGTGTGTCTCCATGGCCTCTTTTCTCCTCTCCTCCTCACCTGATCCCTCATAGTGCAGAGGAGGAGCACTGGGCATGTCTCAAATCTTCAGACGTGCGCCCTTTCTTCCTCCCTACCTTGAAGTAATCTGGAACACGAGGGACTAGGTGCTTTTTATTCAGCTGCTACAAACCTACTCATGCCTGAAACAGGCCTCTGTATGTCTCCCCTGAAAAAAGGGAAATTGAATGATTGAATAATGGTTAACGGAGTTGAGCGTTGCGGTGTCAGGGAGAGGCGGTCCTTTTGTGTAGGTGGGAGGGGCTTGATGCCTGATGTTCACAGATTGGTGGAGGGGGGTTCTTTATGCGAGGGACAAAGCCCCCTGCTTTAATACATCCCGTTGAAAAGACAGTTGTTCGGATGGTGTAAACTGATGTCTGGAATTACGTTTAAGTTGCAGCCTCTATTACATTTGTTATTTATTTTTTGTGACATAGCACATTATGTAAATTAACTAGGGTATAGTGTTAACACAGTCATTTAAGTGAATGTTACTCATAGTTTTATCACGGACCAGTTTCAAAGGTGTATGTTTCAGGTGAATTTATGCTTTTCAAGGGTTGTAAATTGATACAGAATTGGGTGGTCAAAGTTTCTCTGTGATAAATTAAACAATAGTTCAATTGTGGTCACAATGTCATCATTACAAACACTAAATCAAACACAATACTGCACAAGCAGGGTACTTTTTAAAGCATGGAATTTCTATGCATGCAATGTGGGCCAATAACCTTCAGATCACTCACACATGACACAGATCAACAAACATTTGTAAAACCTTCTCCATAACTTTAAATGGTAGACGTCAGCTCTCAACCACAGAAGAAGAATGTTTGGTATTCCATCAAATATTGATGCAACACACCTTATAAGTTCTTTGAAATAAGTTTCAGTTTTCTAGAGATACTTACATGTATTTGAACGCTTAATTGAATCCACACCATCACATACAATGAAATATCACAATAATCAACTGGTGACTATATGGTGATGTTATGTCTGCTTCTGTGGTGTAAGAAACATCTTCAGTTCTAGAAACATCTTCAGTTCTACAGTAACACAGTTGGTCAACACAATTTGAGTGAGCGGGTGGGAGGTAGACTTTATGACAACAAGACAAGGGAGACAACTGATGTACTGTAGTATTTTGTTACAAACCTTACTAAATTCAAGAAAATGTAAAGCCACTTACTGATCATGCAAAACATTGGCCTCTTTTTTATTTGGCAGTTTTATTATTTAATGTTTCTCAATGCCCTTGACTTATCTAGACGTTTATTTTGACGTATAATTTGATGACAAGTTCAGCTATTTTGTACATTTAAATTGTTATGAATTTAAAATGTTAACCCTTCTCCCCCTCTAGTTCATGGTTCTATTTGTGATGCCAAATGAAAATTAAGTGCCCACATGTCTGTTGTGTTTGTGTTCAAATCTCAGATAAAAAACAAATGTGATGCAACTTGAACATTTTGTAATTAAACCGTTTTAGTGACATTGATTTAGATTGTGCTGTTCCAACGGAGTTCAAACCACTTTAGAAATGTGTCCTACTGTATAATGCAGCTCTTAGTGTTGTATGAATGCACATGTTGTGTATGTTAGTGACAGGCTTCCTTCCTCAGACCTTCTAGAACAACAGTCAGTAAAGTTGTGTGATGTCAGATATGGCAGTTAGGATATGTTCACATATCTCAACCAACCCAGTTTTGTGGGATATTGTGGTGTAAAACCCTCTATCACTCACACGGTAAACCATTCCATCTATGTTTATTTGCCCTATTGTGTACAGCACTAGAAATAAAGTATTGCTTCTTTGATGTGCTTGTGTCTTTGTTTGTTCTTTGTCCATTATTAATATTGCTACTAAATAAAATGTGATTAAGTGGTAGAATGACAATACAAAATACAGAAACAATACAATATACAAGTATAACAAAATGTATATTTGTGTTCCTTCTCTATATTCTCAGATACCTTTTATTGTCAACCATATTGTGAAGTAATGCTCATCAACTGTGAACCAAACAATCTAACATTGCACTATAAGCTATTTGATCTGCCCGCTAAATAAACCAATGGAAGGTATGTGACCTGGAAATCTATCAGCCCCTTGCCCGCCCACAGGTATACACACTTTTTACTAAGAAAATTATATTCAACAGCAGCATCCTCAGTTATATATTTGTTTCGTCCCACCCACATTTGAGAAAAACATGAACAGGTCATTCACTTTAGCTCTACCTCTCAAGTCAATGCTAGACGGTGACAGTTTTCTCCATTACAGTATATAAAGTATGTCTTTGGTACATCAGTATGCACCAACTCAGTGGTAGATGAGGTCATGCAGACTACATTTACTGGAGTTGAAGACTGAACAGCTTTCATTTAAGAAAAACATGACCTCTAGTGGGTGGAATGTCATAGAGCTTGCAGTGAAACACCACTGGTCTGTTCACAGTAAAACATAATCCAGACACAGAACACATTATTGTTAACTTTAAGATAAACACTTTCCTGTGTGTGTTCATGTCTACAAGACTTAAGATAAAGTCAAATTTGACATCATATCAATCACATTTCTTTGAATCCTGCATGACTAACATAGAGAAATTGATGTTTTTTCCCAAACCCAGAACCCGGGGTAGATGGCCTTGGTGAATGTGGAGTGGAATGTGTGTAGGAGGGTGGACGTATCAGAAGAGATGCTGTAAAAGGAGAGACTGCCAGCCGGCCAGTCCAGATACACTCCGACTCTGTAGGACATCGGCACAGCTATGCAAGTCTTTATATTACTGTGCCAAGCAGTGTAAGAGTGACCAGAGCAGCTTAGACACCATGAGTTATCATTGTGCCCCATCAAACTGTCATGCAATTTCCCAGCCCTGTTGATTCCTTCATATGCCACTCCGATGAAGACCCCTAACCCACTCCATTCCACCTCCCAGTAACAGCATCCTGTCAGGCCCTCTCTACACAGCACCTGGGACCAGTCTGTAAATCTCTTTGGGTGATCAGAATAGGGATTCTTCTTTCCTTTCCATGTGACCTTTTTGCCCCCATCAGACAGAGACAGGTTTCTGTGTGTAGTGTTGACATCCAGCGTGAGATTACAGGGATCTAATGGAGAAAACAAGGAAAAGTAAACCATTATCTATGTGGTCTCTGATACAAGCAAGCAGACTGCCACATGTAGCAGTTTGAATGACGGTGCACTAAAAGCAATGCTTTTCGTTCCGTTTGAATGTGCAGTTAATGCAGAATGCATATAAACTTACTCCTTCTTAATGACCAGCATAACCCTGCAGGCTGAATTCTGAGAGAGAAATTAAATGAGTTATTAAGGAATTTTATAAACATTTTGTTATGTCAGTTTGTTAAACCAACTACATAAATGACAGTTTTCACCTGAGAATTTTGAGTTTATAGTTGGGATCCTTTAGTGCAGAGGAAAGCAGTATCAGTCCTGAGTCTCCTGGGTGGTTATAACTCACATCCAGCTGTTCCAGGTGGGTGGGGTTAGACTTCAGAGCTGAAGCCAAACAGGCACAGCCTTCCTCTCCAACACCACAGAATGACAACCTGTTCATGAATGACAATGACAATTTCACTAGAACAAGTGAAAGTGTATCAGTAAAAAAAGGATATTCCTCAGCTCTATTAAACTCACTGTATTGTCTCCAGTATACAGTGTTGACTCCCTAGAACAGCAGAGAGCTGTTTAGCACCAGAATCCTGCAGGTTGTTGTCACTTAGGTTTAACTCTCTCATGTGGGAGGGTTCTGAGACGAGAGCAGAGGCCAAGGCCTTACAGCCTTGATCTGTGATTTGACACTCACACAAACTAGTTAGGAAATGGAGGGAAAACAAAATGTTCACATATCGTGATCTTAAGACAGTACTGTAAACAGCATACCCAAATAATCAATGATAATCAACGTTAAATAAAGCAAACCTCAGTTTTTCCAGTTGGCACTGAGGATTACCCAGTCCAGCAGAGAGCAGCATCACCCCAGAATCCTGAAGGTGGTTCATGCTCACATGGAGCTCCTTCAGGTGAGAGGAAGGGGAGCAGAGGACTGATGCCAACTCTCCACAGCTTCTCTCAGTGAGATGACATGCATTCAGCCTTGACAGAAGATAACATGATATATCATCAAGGCCCCTTAGTATGGGCAAAACAATCAATGTATTTTATTACCAAATTGAAATTTAGAACCACAAATTGTATATTGTTTTAGCAGTCAGCTGAAGAAGTGCTACAGTGGGCGTATAGCAAGCCTATTGGAACCATCGTTACCTTTACAGACACACTAAGAGCTAGTAAGGCAAGTGTTCTCCAGGTTTGCAAACATCAAAGAATAGAGTACTTCTATTTTTGTTTAAAGCCTTGGCGTTCACCTTGTGTATCAATCCATAAAAATATGTATGCTGCGGTTACGTTCCCGCAACAATATCTCACCTCAACACCTCAATGTTTTCTAGTCCAGCATGGAGCAGCTTCAGGCCTGAATCTTGCAGGTTATTGTTACTTAGATCCAGCTCTTTTATGTGAGTGTTTGAGGTGAGAGCTGAGGCTAGCACTTCACAACATTTCCCTGTGAGGCAACATTTGTTCAACCTAGACAGGACATTGCAATGAGTATGTTTATTGTGAAGACATCCTACTGATAGAACACAAATGGACATAACGTTTCAACCTGAGTGTCTCCAGTCTACTGTGTAGACTCATCCCAGCACATAAATGTATCACTCCTGCATCCTGCAGGCTGTTGTCACTCAGGTCCAGCTCTGTCAGGTGGCTGGACTTAGAGCTGAGAGCTCTAGACAATTCTTCACATGATCTCTCTGTGAGATGGCATTTATTCAGCCTAAACACACAGAAAATAACACATTTAACCGTAATCGCCAACAAATTTGTACCAAGTATGATGTTAGTGTATAAGACAAGGACTAAAGGAACTGTTTATGTACTGTACTTACAAGGCTGTTTTTGAGACTTTAATGACTGGCAGCAGTCTCAGAAGACCTTCTTCTGATCTGGAGTATTCCTTCAGGTCAAAAACATTAAGCTTCTCTTTTGAGGTCAGCAACACAAAGACCAGAGCTGACCACTGTGTAGATGAGAAGTTGGCTTGGGAGAGATCTCCTGAGTTCAGGTAGCTTTGGATCTCCTCCACTAGAGAGCAATCCCCCAGCTCATTCAGACAGTGGAACAGGTTGATGCACCTCTCTGGTGAGGGATTCTCCTTGATCTTCTTCTTAATGTACTTGACCGTCTCCTCATTGGTCTGTGGGGTCGTTCCTGTCTGAGTCAGCAGGCCTTGTAAGACAGCCTGATTGGATTCCAGTGAGAGGCCCAGGAGGAAACGGAGGAACAGGTCTCGGTGTCCATTCTTGCTCTCCAAAGCTTGATCCACAGCTGTCTTGTGTAAGTCAATCTCTGGTTTGCTCTTCAGTGAAAATGAACGTTTCACGTGTTTGACCAGAGGATTTTGTCCACTTGTCTTGAATGTGAGAAAGACATACAGAGCAGAGAGAAACTCCTGGATGCTCAGGTGTACAAAACTGAATACCTTCCGCTGGTACAGCCCACGCTCCTCTCTGAAGATCTGAGTACACACTCCTGAGTACACTGAGGCTTCTGTGACGTCAATGTCACACTCTCTCAGGTCTTCCTCATAGAAGATCAGATGGCCTTTTTCAAGTTGTTTGAAGGCCAGTTTTCCCAGCTTCAGGACAGTCTCTTTATCCCAGGGTGGATCTCTCTCGTGATCTCCTGGATGCGTCTGGTTCTTCTGTTGGGTCTGATACACCAGAAAGTGTGTGTACATTTGTGTCAGCGTCTTGGGCATCTCTCCAGTCTTTGCTTCTCTCAACAGTCTCTCTAGAACCTTGGCTGCAATCCAACTGAAGACTGGTATGTGACACATGATGTGAAGGCTCCTTGACATCTTTATGTGTTCAATGATTCTGCTGGCCATGTTCTCATCGCTGATTCTTTTCCTCAAGTACACTTCCTTCTGTAGATCATTGAACCCTCGTACCTCTGTCACCAAGTCAACACAGTCGGAAGGAATCTGATTGGCTGTTGTAGGTCGGGATGTTATCCAGCGTAGAGCTGATGGAAACAGTTTTCCCTTGATCAGATTGGTCAACAGCACGTCCACTGAGGTTGTCTCTGTGACATCGTAACAGATTTCGTTGTTTGTGAAGTCAAGAGGAAGTCGACACTCATCCAGCCCATCTAAGACAAACAGGACGTTGTACTTGTCATAACTGGAGATTCCTGAATCTTTGGTTTCCGCGCAAAAGAGATGGAGAAGTGTCATCAAACTATGTTGTCTACCGTTCTCCAAATTCAGTTCTCGAAAAGGAAGTGGAAAGATGAACTGGATGTTCTGATTGGCTTTTCCTTCTGCCCAGTCCTGGATGAACTTCTGCACAGAGATTGTTTTTCCAATGCCAGCAATACCTGTAGTCAGAACAGTTCTGGTAGATCTTCCTTGTCCAGGAAGGGGTTTGAAGAGGTCCTGGCACTTGATAGGTGTCTCTGCCGTTGCCGGTGTCCTGGATTTTGTCTCAATCTGTCCGACCTCATGTTCATTATCGACCCCCCACTTCCACTCTCTGTGATGAAGAGGTCTGTGTAGATGTTGTTGAGGAGTGTTGGGTTTCCTTGGCCAGCCATTCCCTCAAACACACACTGATATTTCTTCTTCAGGCTGCATTTCAGTTGACGCTGACATACAGCAACTAGTTCATCTGGATGGAAGACCATGAATTTACTCCCAGTAGTACAACAATCATTTGTCCGCAAATCAACTTCTATATATTTTGTATGCACTACCTAGATATTGGTGCACTCAATGTCAAATGCCAGATATCTTACTTTTCTCCAGTGTGTCGGCCATCTTGTTCTGGTTCATGCTCCTAAGGACCTGCAGTGTGATCTTCAGAGCTCCATCTCTGACTGTGTTTTCAAACTCAGCATCAACTGGTTCCTCCTCCTTCTTTTGACTCTCAAAGGACTCTGGGTAATCTTCGTGTAGAAGTCCCCGGAATATCTTTAGATGTTTCCTGACTAAAGTGATGACGTTTTGTTCTAGCAACTAAAACAGATTGTTTGATTTGAAGTATTGTATTATATGTACATTTACAAACAGTTATTGCTGCAAATCCATGTTATCAGCCCACCTTGAAAATAGCGATGACGTCATCTTGATGGTTTGATTCTGATTTCTTACATTGGTCACTGTTGTGGACAAACATTATGTGAGTGCTCAGGACAGGAATTATTACTTTTTTTGACTGGAAATATGAAATCCATAAGAGGAAATGTTTACAGGGATATTATCTTAATTCAACATTAGTTAGATGGTAAACACTATCTTGTTATGAATGACATTAAAATAAAATGTGACACATGCTTGTGAAAGGGTCCACGTCAGCAACCTTCATATTGGGCTTGGACTCTTTTCCTTTTTACCAATTCCCTTTTTTTCATATAATGAAAGTGTTTAAGAAGTCACTCAATATAATATACAATATTTTAGGATGAATACTCATAATTCTTCAGCAATTCTGCCAGATACTGTAAACACATTTGAATAAAGAGTAGATGGAGAAGATTAGAAGTGCTGTAATTTCCTTCCCTGACCAAATGACTCCTCTTTCACTAGTAGGCCTACTGCTAGTGTTACCAGCTGCCATGGCTCCGTGTTTGTTTTGAAGAACTTTCCAGTCAATAGCATGTGATCTGTTAACATGTTAAGCCTTGATGGATAAAAGACAATAGCAAAGTGCGAAGCAAACCTAAAGATAAAATTCCCTTACCTTCCTGCTGGAAAGGGTTCTTGTCTGAAGTATATTAGCTCCTCCATAGACACACAGGAGCCTGTCCTCTCATGCTTGACTCTGTCAGTAAACGTCAAAATAGTCCTCATGATAGTCACAATGTGGGTACAGCATCAGATCTGACATTTTGATTTGGCTTTTGTTTTCCTTCCTGCTTCAACTTAATTCTTTGCTCAGACAACCAACGGGGTATCGAAACGCTTCTAAAAAAAGTTTACTATGAATCATACTGTAAATATAAGTAAACATTCAGCTAACATGAAGCCAATCATCAGCCTTATTTAACGATCACTTAACTCACATTTTAGATTCAATGCAGGGACTCCCTTCACAAGGACCTGTTTCAGAGGCAGTGCTGTCCTCATCTCTCTCCCCAGACAGACTCATGGCAGCCTCAGGTGACCTCTCCTGACTCACACCTGAAGCAGACGGGGTCAGTAGCTTCTGTAAAGACAGGACGTCTACCTCCTTGACGAGTCCATCAAATCTGCAGTGAGGATATGACATGTTTGACATCATTCATGCTTGCACGTACACATACATTCTTAGGTTGATCAGAAATGACTTTTTTTCTCAAGTTTCGTTCTCTCAGGAAACCAATCATTTAAATATGTACGACACTTCACTGTTGAAATAACAGGGTTCTAAAAGTAATCATGCATAGAATGTTTACAGGGTGAACTATTATTAGTATTATTATATTTTGTAGTGTTTTTGGCATTAGTTATGTATGCTTGTATGCTATGTATGCTTGTCCTTCTCTATCATAACATTTTTAATCTAAACGTAATGAATTTAACGATAATATTACACATGTACACTCCTAAATACAACTGTTCCTTGCCGGACAAACATAATGTTTCAATTTTAGATACAAAACACCAACCACTTAAAATTGTGAGGCCTTTCCAAGTAGCTGTTAATCCTGCTCCGGTGTCGTGAAAGAAGTTGTTGACGTATAAACATATTCCCAAAACATTCAGAGCCACTCCTTCTTTCTCAATCTTAAACTGGTTTTAATCCTGAATCCTTGTTGAACAGGTTTGTCTCAGCAGGGGAGGAAAGGCTGCATACCTGTTCTGAAGTAGACTGTAGCTATATGGTTTCATGAGCACCCGGCATTCCATGTTTCCTCTTGCAACAAACCAGGTTGAATCAGGATGTACCTGAGTGTATGTGTGTGTGTGTCACAATGTAGCACTGTGCTACAGTATGTTTGTATGTCTTCAAACTCAGTTAGTCCAGTCCACACACATGCACACATTGTGGCAAAAAAATCATGACACATAAGTTTACCTGCGTGTAGTTTTAATGACTCAGCATGGAGAGGAAGTCATGTTGGTTTCATTAGACTACAAACATGGACGATAGTTGATAGAACTACAAACATGGAGGAGCAGTGATAAAACAAACTACAGTGGGACAGAAGCTTGGCACATACAACAACGAGTCAACCCAATAAACACACACACACAAACAATTACAACACACACACACATACACACAAATACGACACACATACAAGCACATGTAAAGCCTCATCTAGAATATACATACTTACATAGCATTCACACCATTAGTTACTGCTGATTCATTTGGCAATAACTAACTAACTAGCTCACGCGTAAAGCATTATAATACCTTTTAAATGTTCTTCTCTGTTAACTATTCTCTCAAATACTCAGACCCCAAACACACCATGCAAACACACACACAGACATACACAGCTTTCCTTTTTATCAGGTAATACATCTTTCAAGTTCTTCAAACTCATTGTCAAACTTTTTTTTTTTTTTTTTTTTTTTACAACAGACAGAGACATTCTGTGCAAGAACATACATTTTGGTACTAAGGCAATTATTGTAGTTCCACAGGACTAATACCGTTGACGCTGCGTGCTGATAGAACACTGGATATTGTTGCCTCTTACTGCAGTTCAGTTTGCTGCACATTCAGACAGACGAGGGGCAGGCAGAACACCTCTGCCTTTACAGTTTCTCTTCTCTTCTGTTTATTTTTAATTTTTTTAGCACCATGGTAGTTCCCCTTTGTTGATGAACGTTCTGTGGTTCCAATAGACAGTCGCTGTTGTCGAAAACACCTTCCCTAATTTTGAGGGATTCCCAAAAGTAGTTGTGCTACCTTGTAATGATCAAAGTATAGATGACGAAGTTAACAAACCTTGGAGTCTTTGGAGTGAAAGATTGCGTTCAAGAACACATCTAGTAAAACACAGTACTGTTTCTTCTGATTTGTCCTACTATGACTGAAGTGAAAGGGTGACGAATTACAAGTCTGAGTTGGCCAGAGTAAAGACAGCAAGGACACATATGACATATTATACGCAAGGCGTCACATTACATTGCAGATATTTTGGGAAATCTTTTTTTCTGTCATTTGTATTCATAATTCCTTTTTTGTTGTATGGGCGTGTGCATAAGCTCAAAGCAAAGAGGGCCAGGGTTAGGGGTAAGCCTTTGTTTTTAAGTAACTTCACACACACCACTGTTGTAGAATAAGACATAACATAAAACCATCAATATTGTCAATGTGGTGTTTTTTGAGACAAAGAGTCCAGACTGTTCCTCAAAGGCAATCAAAATGGCCACTGCCTTAGTCCTGACTTACTTGCAGTGCCATTTTGGCTCCAAAAAATTAAGGATGCAGAGTTCATAGGCCAGCAGGCCACATCTTTCTAAAGTAACTATATTGTCTAAAGTCACTGTGGGAAAAGATCTTAACAACACAGACACTTTGGCTCAAGTCATCTCCATGAAAGTGCCATTTTGGCTCAAGTCATTGTAGGCTCAGACTTCCATAACACAACCATTTTGGGTCCGGTCATAATTGATACAGCGTTAACGATCACCTCCTTAGTTCAACGCAGTGAATGAAAGGTGAAGTTTGAGGAGTAAAAGAGTCAGAGATCCAGGAAGAAACATTAGAAGCATTCACAATCCGAGTGGTTGATGGTGTGTGTGAATGTGTGTAAGCCAGTTGTATAACATAAGGAGGTCCCTTAGTCCCCTTAGACAGGGTGCAGCGGTGCAACTGACAAATCAAAACAGTCATGACACTCAACACTCGAGCCTTTGAGAGAGCTCTTGTCATCATAACCCCCACCACACAAGCACACTGAAGTGTCCTCCTGATGTTTGAGACTCTCAGAGTCCCTCCATTTAAAACCCAGGGCCACTTTATCTCTTCCCGTTGACCAAGACTTATACAGTCTGATCATGCTTCATGTACTAGTCATTTTATAATCCACTGTCACTTCAGCTCATTTCAGGATTGTTTAGATCTCTCCAGAGTTCCAGAACAATCCACTCCTGAAGTAAAGAGGCGATGTTGAGTTCAAGAACACACCATTCTCATCCTCTCTGTCTTCCTTCACTGAACACTGAAATGTAAAGTAGGAGGAGCATTGGTGCGCCTCGAGGTGATTGCTGGACTCTCTCTCTCTCTCTCTGGTTGACTTGGCGAGGGTCAGACAAGGTCACCATGTGGGGGTGGGTGGGGGGGAAAGGGGGGTCATGGGGAAGTCAGGGGTCATTTTCTGGTGTGAAGAGTCTCCTGATACTTGGTGCTCGTGTAGCGGATGTGGAAGCCCTTCTTGCTGATGGTGTCGTCGCTATGGAAACGGATCAGAACCGCGTCACCGGCCGAGTAGATCTCTTCCCTGGGCTGCAGGACAGAGGTGCAGAGGATGGGAGAGAGGGAGGAGAGAGGTGGAGGAAGGGAATAAAAGAGAGAGAGAGAAAAGGGGGCGAAGCAGGAGGGAATAACAGGATGACGCTCACCGATATCTCAACGACATCGGGTAATTTCTGGAAAAACAAAACATGTCTCGTGTTTTCGACCAGGTTTCTCACCCCAGAGCCACAGAAGCGTCCCAGGCGGTGTGAGTTGGAGTCGTAGCCGTCGTACAGCTCGATGTAGTCGTAGCCGCAATCCGCCTCCTCCTCTACCTCGAAGGTGGTGAAGGTCAGCTCGATCCCGTAGCCCTGCTCGGCCGTCAGGAGCCACTCACAGTCTGTGTGGCCAGGGTAGTTGTTGTCCCCAAACTGGGAGTGGGAGTACAGGTTCTTCTGACGGCTCTCCGCTTTCAGCCGGCCCCCGCACTCTGCAGGGAGGGAGGGAGGGAGGGAGGGAGGGAGGGAGGGAGGGAGGGAGGGCGGGCGGGAGGGAGGGAGGGAGGGAGGGAGGGAGGGAGGGAGGGAGGGAGGGAGGGAGGGAGGGAGGGAGGGAGGGAGGGAGGGCGGGAGGGAGGGAGGGAGGGCGGGAGGGCGGGCGGGCGGGCGGGCGGGCGGAGGTGTACGAGCGTGGAACAGAAGAATGGATGATGGTATGCAGAAGGAGTGTTAGATCATTTATAAATAGGGAGACAAAACTGAAAACAAAAGACCTATAGAATTCCAATGTATTATTGCCGTGACTAATGTAGAACTTTATCTAAGTCATCTAAGTCAAAAGGAAACAATGTCTTTGGTTACAGTTTTATACCACTGGGGGGAGCCAGTACACTGTTCTCTGTCAGTACTTGTTTGAGACCAGTGGTTATTCCAAAAAGGAAAACACGGACACACGTACCAGTGGAATGTGTGGCCTGGAATCCCTTCCTCTGAACAGAGGCGTCGGAGATGAAGCGCAGGTACATCTTGTTGCCCGTGGAGATAAGTGGTTCAGGAGTCTTGCTGCCGCACAGCCGACCCAAGATGGCGGACGTGTCGCCGTCACCGTCAAAGGCCTCCAGGTGGTCGTACGCACACTCCTGGTGCTGCTCTATCTCAAACTCACTAAAGGACTGGAGACCAAGAGGAGAGAGACAGCAGAGAGAGTGAAGGAGATAAAGAAAGAAAGAGAGTTTAGGAGCGAGAGACATACAGTAGAGAGAGTGAAGGAGAGAGAGAGATACCGCAGAGAGAGTGAAGGAGAGAGAGAGAGATGCAGCAGAGAGTGTATGGAGAGAGAGAGGGAGAAAGACACAGTGGAGAGAGAGAACGAGAGGAAATGAGGGAGAGAAAGAGAGAGAAGGAGGGAGAGAGAAAATGTGAGGGAGATAACGAGAAGGCGAGAGAGGAGAGGAGGAGGGGGGGGGTTAAGGAAAGAGGAGGCAGAGGGGCAAACGAAGACACGAAGGGTGCATTGTTAGTTCCCTCATTAGCGCGTCTTCAAACAGAAGCGTTCTTCTCCTCCTCTGCCCCGTGTCCCCTTCGTCTCTGGCTCCTTTCCTAATCACTCGTCAACAATGAGATGCACAAGACGCAGCGATGCAGAGGAGGACAGACAGAGCTGGGGGGGGGGGGGGGACAACTTCCATGTCACTGCTTTGAATTCACGGCTGTTTAGACCTCGTTTAGGTTGGGTTTTGACTGGGAGACGCACCGACAGGCGTGAAACAAGCCTCCCTAATGGGAGCCTGACGTTCCTGGCTCATTAATGATAGACGCGGGGAGCGTTTCCTTGACGTTGGAAAAGGTCGTGTTTTGCCCCCATGTGAATATGCGTCACCTGGTTATCCTCACACACACACTCAAATACATACACACTACTGTCCAACTATCTACGGAGGGTTATTCCCCGGGAGAAAACTTCAACCACATCTAGAGGACAGAAACCATTGATCTTTCTTAACCGAGCGGAAAGAGAGAGCGAGAGAGACAAAAAGTGAGAGAAAGAGCAACAAGGCGAGAGAAAGTGTGTGAGAGCGCTGGGAGGTATCCCTCTGAGGGGAGTTTATTATTGAACAAGGAAGTGTTTAATTCTGGGGTCTTGATGGCTTACAGATGTTTCTGTTAGGAAGGGGGTGTCTGTTGCACTGCCTGACATCATCACTGGAGTGAAGCTGCAGTGAGGACCCAACCTCAAATGAAGTACCTCACACAAACTCACACAATCGTGTGTGTGAGTGTGTGTGTGTGTGTGTCGAAACAAATGTGTACAAAAACTAAGTATCTCGGGAGTGAAGTATACCGAGAGGTATATGACCTTCTACTTTTGAACATTTCTGGAACTAATTTTCATGTCATCACCATAGAATGGGCCATAGAATGCCCTCCGTAATGACAAAAACACACATCACCTCAAACACACACACACACACAGTTGGGTACAAATGAGATATTGTTGGCTGATGATGTGGAGTTTATCCGGTTACATAAGCAGTAATGAGGGATTATTATGGAAGATGACAGGTGACGAGATATGGAAGGTTAAACATGCACACACACACTGCACTCTCAACATGTGTCCAGACAGTGTGACGAGTGTGGATGTGTGCACGTGCGTGTGATCTTGACTGACCGGCTGGCTGGTTATATGGGAAAGCTGTGTGTGCTTTAAGTGCAGGCACAATATTGTGATGCAAAGTGGGGCTTTTGATCTGGTAAAGATCTCCAGAGATGATTCCAAGTCCAGGACCGCCCTACAGAACAATGACTGTGAGTCTGTGACTGAGCGACGGGAGTGAGAGCAGCTGTGTGTGTGTGATCCAGTTGCATGGAAACGTGAGCAGGCTCTGAGGATTACCTGATGCGTGCCATGTGTGTTTGTGTCTGTGTGTGTCTGTGTGTGTGTCTGTGTGTGTGCCTGTGTGTGTGGGTCTGTGTGTGTGTGTGTGTGTGTGTGTGTGTGAGGTCTCGTGCATGGCCCATGCTCTCACCTCGGCCAATGGTGTTCAGGTGAGGTTAAGCGTGTTCCGTGCTCAAGGCTGACTTGAATCTCTATTAGCACGGAGCTAACACTGCTAGCCAAACACCATCTGTCTGGGCTAGTGTAGCACATAGCACACACACACACACACACACACACTAGTATAGAGAAACCCACATGTACATATTCACTCACAGACACACACACAGATGGCCCCTGCCCAGGGCCCTTCCTCCACCCCCCTCCCATGAGCGTAGAAGTGGAGCATGAAATATGAGAGAGATGTAGTCTGTGGCCATGGACGTGTGTAATGTTGCAAGACAGTAAGAGGGAAAGACACATCCAGACCCCTCCCCCCCCCCCCCACACACACACACACACAGACAGGTACTGTAAGGTCTACTCACTATTTTGACCCTGTGTCCAGGTGTTGCTGTGATGTCCCAGGTGCACTCCTTCCTGCTGGGGTACTTGTCAGGCCAGTTGGGGCTGCTCAGGGGACCCGTGGGGCTGTGGATCTTATGCTCACACTCCGCTACACACACACACGCGCGCGCACACGTACGCGCACAGAGGGAAAGAGAGAGGGAGGAAACAGGAAGTTAGGAACGGCGGCTGCACAGGAAAAGGGAAACGAGGAGGGAGCAGGAACAGAGAGGGATGAGAGACGAGCGAGGAGAAAGAGAACAGAGAGGATGGAGACTCGTCTGTGGAATGTGCAGCGTGCGCACGCCAGCCCGTGTCACTGGAGCCACACGTACACATACAGGATCTCCCTATGCTGGAGGACTCCAGCTGTTCTCTCTAGATACACAGGCCCAGGGTTCCGCCACAACAAGTGGACATTGACGTTGGACAGCTGAGGTGAAAGGAGACGGTCCCGGAGCGAGCAGATCGTAAACTGTCTGACCTGATGTAAACCCAGCGCTAATCTGACCTTAAAAAAGATAGGCTTGTAGCCTGTGGTTTGTTTGTGCGTGTGATTGTATGAGTGGGAGAGAGATATAGAGGAGGGGGAGAGAGATATAGAGGAGGGAGAGAGAGACATAGAGGAGGGGGAGAGAGACATAGAGGAGAGAGAGACATAGAGGAGGGGGAGAGAGACATAGAGGAGGAGGAGAGAGACATAGAGGAGAGAGAGAGACAGAGGAGGGGGAGAGAGACATAGAGGAGGGAGAGAGAGACATAGAGGAGGGGGAGAGAGACATAGAGGAGGGGAGAGAGACCGAGCAAAAGAGAAAGAGAAAGAGAAGGCTCGACGAAGATGTTAAGCACTCTAGAGACTAAGTCTGTTAGGTGCCGATTAACCTTCTACCTTTCACATTGTACAGAGAGAAGGAAAGGGGGGGGCGAGTTAAAGTGTCCATAATAGTATGTGCATGTATGTCTGTGTGTGGGGGAAGGGGGGAATTTGGGGGAATTACATATACACCACACACACCAGTCTCAGGGAATACAGTGGTCCTCCGGTAGTGTTTTCCCTGGCTGCTGTGTTGTGTTGCTGCTGGCTCTGAGCCTTCCTCTCACAGGTTATCCTAATAATCCAGACATTCACATTAGCATCAGTCTGCTAAGACTGGGACACCATCAAAACCACACTGTGTGAAACAGCTTTGTTCTGTTCTCACTGAAGGGCTTTGTTCTCCTAAATATGAACCACTTCCAGCATAATATGGCTGCCTCTTCAGGTGTGTGTGTGTGTGTGTGTGGAGGGGAGGGGGGGGAGGGGTTGCAACTGAGCCCTTGAGGAGCTTTACATAGACCATGAACACAGTGGGGAGGGGAATGGGATCAGCGTAAACCACAGACCATCATCTGCGCTCAGAGCTACACTGACATGAAGCAGTTGCTTTGTCATGCAGAATCATAGTGTGCATTCATATCAGTGGTGTATTTCTGTGTGTGTGTGAGAGAGAGAGAGAGAGAGAGAGACAGAGAGAGAGAGAGAGAGAGAGAGAGAGAGAGAGAGAGAGAGAGAGAGAGAGAGAGAGAGAGAGAGAGAGCCTATGGGGGAAAGGACCCAGTGTCCCCTCTCTCTAAAACCACTCAGCCCTTTATTGGGTCAGAGCCTCTGGGAGGCTTACCCC
This sequence comes from Hypomesus nipponensis, assembly GCF_054491055.1. Taxonomy (NCBI): domain Eukaryota; kingdom Metazoa; phylum Chordata; class Actinopteri; order Osmeriformes; family Osmeridae; genus Hypomesus; species Hypomesus nipponensis. Next base: position 10,115,952 of record NC_140382.1, on the reverse strand, counting down.
ATTGCTAACCCACTGAACTGATGGACTTACTGGTGTGTGTGTGTGTGTGTGTGTGTGTGTTTGTGATTGCCTGTGGGTGAGAGGGAGTGACAATTGGTTAGGTGAGTGAGTTGATGAATGTGTGCGTGTCCTGGTGTATGAATACATGAATACATGAAAACATGTGCATGGTCCCGTTTCTGGGTCAGACTTGGCTTCTTTCATTCTGATGTGGTCAAACAGAAATTAAAGTTGTGACTTTGACTCCTTAAAAGGCCTGGAACATGTGCTGTAGCAGTCATCAGGTCCCCACATGCCTGCCTGCCTTTGTTTTTCTTTCTATTTTCTATTACACATATATAGTACACATGTACACACACACACAAAGATGCTTCTCTACTTTGAAGTAACCAGATGTTTGTAACCAGAGTCCCTTTAGGAACTGCTGTGTGAGTCTAGATGTGGGTGTGTGTGTGTGTCTGTGTTTGCATGTGAAGAGCACCATGTGTGTGTGTGTGTGTGTGTGAGGGGGTGGAGTTAGCCTACCTTCTTTGCAGTCGTGTTTGTTCTCGTGCAGTATGAAGCCGTGGCGACACTGGCACATGTAGGAGCCCACCGTGTTGGTGCACTCGTGCTGGCAGCCGCCATTATCCTTACTGCACTCATCCTTGTCTGTGGAGACGCGAGAGATGCACACAGGCCCACATCAATCACGGAAGGGAGGCACAGCAAAGAGAGGGAGGAAGAGGGGGTAAACAACGAGAGAGAGAAAGAGAGAGAGAGAGAGAGAGAGAGAGAGAGAGAGAGAGAGAGAGAGAGAGAGAGAGAGAGAGGAGAGAGAGAGAGAGAGAGAGAGAGAGAATAGAAAGAGGAAGAAGGGGAGGAAGAGGGGGAAGGGGTGAGAGAAATGAAGGGGGTTGGAGGGGAAACGTCATGATGAACAGAGAAGGGGGGGGGCAGAGGTCACCGAAGGTTTAAGAGGAGGGGAGGAAGAGGGGGAAAAGATGTGGATAGACAGAAAGAGAAGGACATAAAAGAGAGAGGGAAACAAATAGACAGTGCGACAGGACAAGGAAGCACGCTGGAGGACAGCGAGACACGTGCCGTCGTCATGTTTGTCCAGAGACACGTACACAAGCTGGGATGAGAACTCAGAGACAGAAACCTCTGGTTATCCTGTCCCTGGCCTTCAGTCTGGGTCACAACACTTAGGTGAGGGTTGTCATTTAAAGCCCCATACAGGGGACAAAGGTTGTGATTTAAACACTCAAACAACAACCCTTAAAACCAACCAACATCCATCAAAAAAGTATGAAATGTTGAAGGGGTTTGACCACAACTGCTTAACTGGACAAAACATCTCCCACATGTAGTAGGAGGGAAAGAGTGTCGGAAGGAGGGAGAGAGTGAAGGAGGGAGAGAGTGAAGGAGGGAGAGAGTGAAGGAGGGAGGGAGTGAAGGAGGGAGAGAGTGAAGGAGGGAGGGAGTGAAGGAGGGAGGGAGTGAAGGAGGGAGAGAGTGAAGGAGGGAGAGAGTGAAGGAGGGAGGGCAAGATTGAAAGGCAAAGCCGTCCTTCAAAGACTGGATGAAGGAGAAGAGAGCAGCGGATCGATAAAGCAGAGAGCTAAAAAGTACTGTTCCTCCACAGACAACCTGAGTCGATGTTAGTGTGTGTGTGTTTCTTAGTAAAGTCCCTACAGAAGACGTCAACAGCCGAGTGATCAGGAAATCAAACACAGACACACCAACATACACACACACATTCAAACACACACACACACACACACACAGACACACCAACAAACACACACACACACACAGACACAAAGTATTTCTTCTGACACCAAGGTAGTCTTTTTGGTGGTCATGGTCAAGGTACCAGTCACTCAGTCTGGCCTTCCTTTGTCTGTCACAGCTGTGCCCAGATCAGCTGTCTCCTCTTCTGTCCAAACCTCCACCTCTCCTGCCAACACCTCAGCTGGTCCTAAGCCAGCTGTTACACCCACAGGAGGCCATCCTCACTCAGCAGAATAAAACAAAACAAAGTTTTCGATCTCCCAGTTCTCTTTCCAGTGTCAGCACTGCGAAAAAATAAAATCTTAGCAGGTGAAAAAAAGATGAGTAAGCATCTGGTAAAGAATATCTATTTTCTGTCCCTGTGAGAGAGTTTTAACTTACCTAGCACTATGTGGGCAACATTTGTCTAGATAGTTTGAAGACAACCCTAAACCCGCACACATCCTCTGTCTCTGTGCGGCTGAGTGGTCACCCAGGCCCTGCGGGTGCCTTGATTGCTGCACCGCAGATCACAGGGTTGGACTAGAGGGAGGCAAGATGTGGTCTCAGGGGTTGCCACGTCAACAAGAGTGTTGCAGAGCAAATGAGTGGGAGACAGTAGGAGGGAGAGGAAGAGGAGTAGAGAGAAGAAAGAGAGAGGGAGAGAGAGACAGAGAGAGAGAAGGAGAGAGGGAGAGAGAGACATGGAAAGAGAGAAAGAAAGAGAGGCTGGTTGTGAGGTCTGACTTCTCTACTCACCTCAGAGCCTGTGAATCAAACTAGATCTGCTTTTAATGAAACAGCCAAATCCTTCCCTGTGTGTGTGTGTGTGTGTGTGTCTGATGTGGTATTATGGTGCTATTGTGGGCACAGTCTCACCCAATCACAGGCTAAGCAGCTTTTCCATCAACGCTACACAGTGTCCATTGTACGGGAATCAGTGGCTTTCTTCATACACACATGCACGCACATGGACATACACGCGCGCGCACACACACACACACGCGCACATACACACACAGACACACGCACACAGAGAGGGATTAGTTTAGGAGGCCAGAGGGACCTCCCCAGAGCAGTTGGCTGTTGGCCAACAAGCAGCTATCCCTGGAAGCTCCTGACAATAGCTGAGACGCTCTCACGGTGACTCCAGACATGCACACATACACACACACACAAGGTCTACAGTGTATCCAAAGGTACCAGGAATACCACTGTCAGTAGGTTATAGTACGTACAGACTGAATGAAATGGGAATGGCCTGACAACAGTCAAAATTGGTCCATTCTTCAAATGACTGCATGTTCAGATGACAATGAATACATTTATAGAAGCCATTCAGCTGTCAATTTCTCCCGAATGGACCAGAAAACCACCACATTTTAGACAGCAGATGTTAATCTCTTTAGTTAGGTAGAAAGAGTTCAAATCCCAGGAAAATACATATCCCTGTCCAACAGCCCCAGTATTCCCAGTAAAGCAAGAGAATAGCAGGAATTGTCTTTCTCCGATGAGAGAAAGACACAGAGAGAGGGGAGGTGATGACACGAAGCAGACGTCCCAGGACTTCCACCTGAGGTCAGTTGGCTGTTTAGAAGTTAAAACAGAACCTGGATCAATCACAACATGACTGTACTTAGAACAAGTAAGGGTGCGTTTGATTCCGATTGATTAACTGCAATGTAATGGTCTCAAAAATATCAAACATGTTATATCAAACACACCCCCAATCTTTTTCCTAAGCAACTAGTGCATGTTAACTTGTAAGTCTGATCCCAGATCTGGTCCTGGAAGACAACTTTAGCTGTTTGTAAAGATAATACCCAACAAATCCATCCCTGCCACCAAGAGAAAGAGAGATAGGGGGGAACATTTGTTGATTCTCAGAAGAAATCCTGTTTCCCTTGGGAGGAGAATGGATGTCACACTGTCCGCACACCCCAAAAGCTGGATCCATCCATTCTCCCTGGATCGCATGTTAGACCAGAGTCAATCAGAGAGCCCGATTGTGAGGTCGTTACCTCGGACCTCCCCTGAGGTCGCCGTGTTGCCACGGATACGGGCGCGAGCGGGAGGGCGAGTGCGCCTGGTGTTGCGACATGATTCAAACACAAACACACGCTCTCGGCACAGGGCCTGTCTGTCTGAGGAAGAGAGGTAGGGCACAGGGTGGGTACAGGGCTCTGCTCACACACACACACACACACAAACCAACACTCACTAATACACACACTAACACCTGGATAATCCTTAAACCAGCCTGATAGCCAACCACTTAAATGCCATGAGCTAAGGTTGAGAGATCGACAAATTGGACACATTAATGCACACACACACACACACGCACTCACACACTCACTCACTCAGTCACTCACTCATTCACTCACACACACACGGCTGCAGGTATTACCTGAAAAGAAGTGAGCCTTAAAGCCTTTTTTGGAAACGGTGTTGTCAGACTTGAACTCTATCCTCATGTTGTTGTACTGGGAAGTGATGACTTCTGGCACCTCTGTTCCACAGTATTTACCATGTAGCTTAGAGTCTGACGACAGGCCGCTACGCACCTCCACAAAGTCGTACTTGCACACCTGGAGCAAACACACACACACGTTAAATAACATTGCTCTGCATGGTTTATTGGTATACATTTTCTGGTTAAACAATGTTGCCAAAGCAGTCCACAGTAAATGGAAAACATGCATCTCTCACTGTCATTGTCTCTGTCTCTCTGTCTCTCCCTCTATCACTCTAACTCTCCTTCTCCTACTATCTCTTTCTCTCTCTCTCTCTCTCTCTCTCTCTCTCTCTCTCTCTCTCTCTCTCTCTCTCTCTCTCTGTCTTTCTCCCTCTCCCAGTCTCTCTCTCTCTCTCTCTCTTTCTCCCTCTCCCAGTCTCTCTCTCTCTCTCTCTCTTTCTCTCTCTCTCTCTCTCTCTCTCTCTCTCTCCTTTACCTCATTGCCTTCCAGCTCGAAGGCCTCAAACTGCATGGAGATGCGGTACTGTGTGGGGGCCACCACCTGCCACACACAGTTCTTGTTGGGGGGGTACTCCTTAGGCCAGCCGGGGGTGGAGATGGTCCCATTCAGCTTGGAGAGGAGCCCCCCACACGCCGCTGGGGGACGACACACACACACACACACAAGTGTGTTACAGAGAGAGGGGACACACAAACACACACACACACAGGTGTGTACAGAGGGGAGGGGACACACAAACACACACACACACAGGTGTTACAGAGGGTACACACAGATTAAGAAGAGTACACGCTGAGACTCAAGAACGCACACACACACAGTCACAGCGACACTACTTCAGATCCCTAGACGTTGACAACACACATGAACCCTTGAAGTGCTTTAATGAGTGTGGGTTTAGTCATTGCTCCAATGTGTTGGGATAATAATGGTGGTTGTGTGCTGGAATGTGTTGTGTTTGATGTGTTAGTGTGTGTAGGTGTGAGTTGGTGTGTGCGTGTGTGTCGCAGGGAAAGATGTGGCAGTGAAGAACAAGTCTGAGCTCTTTGTTTTCCAAAGCTGTTTTTTCCTGTTGATGTGGGATGTTTCTTCTGCTGGGTTACACTCACATCCGCCACACACACCAACACACACACGCAGACGCTCGCACACACACAAACATGCAGACATGGGCACACACACATCCACACACTCATTTTTGCTTCCTTTGGTTAGGCCAGATGCTGGCACAATAACATTTCAACATTCCAAAAGTTCCGTAATGAGTCACACACACACACATCTTGACACGCACACATACACGCATAAGAAACACACACACACCCCCACACACACACCAGACTTACCTTCACAGCTCTTCTTGTCTGGGGCGAGTTCATAGCCGGGGTCACAGGCACATTTAAAGCTTCCCAGAGTGTTCACACAGCTCTGTTCACATCCTCCATTGTCAGGCTTCGAACACTCATCCTCCTCTGAGAACACACACACACACACATCCAAACGTCAGCTTGACGACCCATCGAGTGTCACAAATTGAGAAGATCTGAATCCAAACACACCTTTGAAGAAGTTAGCAGCAAAGCCGGCCTTGTTGACGGTCCCGTCTGAGACAAACTTCATCCAGAGTGTGTGTGACGTGGACCGGACATCCTCGGGCTTGTCGTAGCCACAGAATCGACCAATCAGAGGGCTTGTTTCCAGGGGGCCGTCGCGGACCTCCAAGTAGTCGTACGCACAGCTGTCGTGCCTCTCAATCTTAAGACACACACACAAAGAGCATCGTTATAGCTTTCATCTTCACCATCATCCCCACCAGCATCACCACCAGCATCACCACCAGCGTCACCACCAGCGTCACCACCAGCGTCACCACCAGCATCACCACCAGCATCACCACCAGCGTCACCACCAGCGTCACCACCAGCACCTATCTATCAGATGCTCAAGTTCAAGTTCAAGTCTTTTATTTGTCAGGTACACAGAACAACACAAGGTCAGACTGGGCACTGAAATTCTTAAGACAAGACAACGCAAGCACCTGGCATAACTTAACATATAAGTACACAGAACATAATTTACATCTATGCTGAACTTAAATAAGTGAAACTTCCTAAATATACAGATAGCAATAAATAATTGACTATATTAACCCTAATACTAAAACTTCCTTATTTACAGATAACAATAAATAATACACTATACTAACCCTAAATTCACATAAAACCTATTTCAACCCTATAACCTATTCTAACCTAAGTGGAGTACAGTACAATAGTGCAAAATTGCAGATCAGTGACTATGTCAATGACCATACAGGAGCCTGGTTGATGCTGTGAGGATGCTGGTTTGTCTCGAAAGCTCTACCCCAGGAGTGTGCACGATGATGGGGAAACACTGGTCTTAAGCCCAGAGGTCGCCAAGAGTCCAATAGCATTATATACCGCATTCTTACAAGTCCTTATCTGACGACGACGACTACACATCCACACACTCACACAGATCCCAATCTCGTCCAACAGACATTCCTGACCACCTGACCACCGAGAAATTTGATACAGCGAGAGAGGGAAAGAAGAGGGGATGAATAGAGGGACAGTCAGATAAACAGAAAGAGAGAGAGAGGGAGAGAGAGGGAGAGAGAGAGAGAGAGAGAGGGAGAGAGGGAGAGAGAGAGAGGGAGAGAGTGAGTGAGAGCAAGGAAGCAAGAAACAGAGAGAGAAAGAGGGAGAGAGAGTTTTGAAAGATTTATAATTGTTCTTTGTTGTGTTTTCATAACTACATGTGCTGTCCTTTCATTGTGAGCTGCTTTGGCAACATTGTTTAGCGGGAACATTCGTACCGATTAAGCATATTGAATCAGAATAGAATTGAAATGAATTGAGAGGGAGAGAGAGAGCTCCCACCTCAAAGGCTTGGAAGCTGAGGCCCACATTGTATCCCTCAGACACCATGATTCTCCACACACACTCCTTGGACGGCCGGTAGTCGTCGGGGTAGTTAGGGGACTGGATCTGCCCTGAGTCCTTGGTGATCTCCCCTCCACAGATGGCTAAAAAGAGAGAGGGAGGGGGGTGAAGGGGATAAGAGCAAATAGAAACATATACTGTATAATGGACACGCTTTGATGGATGAAACAACCGTACCTCCCCTTCTCTTGTCCACCAGCCCTCCTCTCTCACCCCCAGCCCTCCTTGCTCACCCCCAGTCCTCCTCTCACCCCCCCAGCCCTCCTCTCTCACCCCCAGCCCTCCTTGCTCACCCCCAGTCCTCCTCTCTTATCCCCAGCCCTCCTCTCTCACCCCCAGCCCTCCTTGCTCACCCCCAGTCCTCCTCTCTCATCCCCAGCCCTCCTCTCCCACAGATGGGGTATTACCTTCGTAAACTGCAGCAAATCCCTTGCCCACCCAGTTGCTGCTGCTGCGAAATTCAATCCACATTCGGCTCTCTGTAGAGACCAGGACCTCAGGAACCTTATCTCCACAGAAACGCCCTGCAGATCCCACACACACACACACACATACAGGTATGTAAGCTGGAGGTGAATAACATTTGTTTACTTTGGGGTATTTGGAGTCAAAGACACACACACCTAAGAGTGGGGCTTTCCTCCAGTATCCATCTCTGACTTCAATGTAGTCATACCAACACAGACTGCTCTTATAAAGGTCCATGGTGGTGAAGTTCAGAACAATCTGACAGAGAGAAAGAGAAAGAGAGAGAGTGAAGAAGAAGGAGAACAAAAAGAAACATGAATCAATGAAGAGTCTTTGTCCTAGCACTTCATATGTGACCTCTTACTAAAAGGAGAGGGGGGGGTTGGGGAGAGAGGAGGGGAGGAGCAGGGGAAGGGTGGAGGTTTGCTCAGCAGAACGGGGGACGTCCAGCTTCCTCTCCCCTGGGAAGACAGAGGAGGAGAGGGAGGGAGGGAGGGAGGGAGGGAGGGAGGGAGGGAGGGAGGGAGGGAGGGAGGGAGGGAGGGAGGGAGGGAGGGAGGGAGGGAGGGAGGGAGGGAGGCAGGGAGGGAGGCAGGGAGGGAGGCAGGGAGGGAGGGAGGCAGGGAGGGAGGCAGGGAGGGAGGGAGGCAGGGAGGGAGCAGGGGTTAGGGGACGATCGATAGGCGTGTTTCAGCAGCCAACTCTCTTTATTGACCATGTTGGCACATTCACCGCACTAGCATCATTCTGCGTGTGTGTTTGTGTGTGTGGCGCAAAGACTATTTTCTCCTAAACTACGAAGGAAGACTTCCCTCTTTCTCACTCCCAATATAAAAGCACCCTGCACTGTATCCAGACAGTATACATGCTGTAGCTACAGTATCAAGCTATATGTTCACCATGACGTACATCAGTACATCAGTTCATTGGGAATTGAGCCAACAGAATACAAAAACGTGGATTTCAGAGCACAAACGTGTGTGTGTGTATACCTTCTCTCCAGGGGTTACTGATATTCTCCAGACACAGTGTGTGTAGGAGGGGTAACCGTTGGGATAACCTGGAGACGAAAGGTTTCCTGTCGACTCCTGGAGTGTCTCTCCACACGCTGCAACACACACACACTGAGGAGGTTACTCTCTTCCAGTCCATCTTTGTATTATTCACGTAAAAAGTCACATCATTGCAATTTTGTTCAATTTTGTTCAAGCTCTTATGGTGTTCATCACAGCCGAAAACAGTAGGAAATCATATCACTACTGTTAGAAGCATATTAGTAGAAACACAAACACACAAACACACATACATAACTCAAATATTTTCCTTATTTGCAGAGAGGCTTTACATGTCATAGAGCCATATCTTGGACTATGGGAGTGTGTGTGTGTGTGTCCTGCGTCTCCTCAACACTAATTGGGCTCCATGTGGAGGTAGTTATGTGTCTGATTAAGATAGGAAACACTATAAGCACTAAATTACAGTCTGAAAAACAAGAGCAGCCTTGGTTTAGAAAGAGACCATTTAGGTGAACTGTTGTTACACATGAGCATGAGCTTGACTGCCGACCACAATCAGGGCCAACCAGCCAATAACGATGCACCATAATCGAGGCGGGATTTCATGCTTTTGTACGTGGAGGGTGAATATTCTTTAAAATATGTCTTCCATCGTCATCTCTTTCTCTTTCTCAAAAGATGAAGGGCCAAATGTGCCCCTCCTATCCCATCATGCGTGCTGTTGTCCTCCCACAATGCCCCAGGGCACAGTTCATCTGTTCCTGAATATGGCATCTCTCACATGTGACTTCATAAGGTTAGAGATCTCTCTCTGTCCAGCTGGGGCCACAGACTCACACTAACATACACACACACTCACACTAACATACACACACACTCACACAAAAAAACACTCACTCACACGCACAGACACACACTTTACTCTCATCAATGAGTCCTTGAAGAAGGAGCCGGAATACCAGTGTTCTAGCCCATAAACTTTTATGACATCACTGTGTGGATCAGCTCTAGAACAGTTCCAGAGCATCAGAAGCCTTCCACGGGGAGGAGTGACTGTGGAGCAGAACGTCCTTTGTACACGATGCCAGGAACTGTCTGTCTGTGTGTGTATGTGTGCGCGCGTGCATTGCCTGATCCCTCCACCCTGAAAGGCACTGAAGCGATAGTGATGTCATGTGTTTTTCCCATTCTACGTGATGGATTGGTCAAGTTCCCTCTGTCTGTGTTTCACACCCACAGCCACCCCCCCACCCCACACACAGTGTGGTAAGGCTTGTGGTAGTACCTGGACACCTGTACAGCTTCCTGGCCTGTGCGATGTCTCCTTTGCTGAGACGGGTTCTCTGACCAATAGCTGGCCGGATCCCGTTCTCGTCCCTGGATGGTAGGATGGTGTCTAGAAACATCCCCCTACAAACAAGGCAGAGAGGGATCTGATTGAAGAGGTACAGCGTGGAACACAAGGCTGAGATCACAGGAGGTTGTGTAGGGTGGTGTAGTTTGCATTGTAGTGTAGTGTCTAGTGTGGCATATTATACTGTCTGGTGTAGTGTAGTGTAGTGTAGTGTAGTGTAGTGTTGTGTCTGGTTAGTATAGTGTTGTGTCTGGTGTAGTGTAGTGTAGTGTAGTGTCTGGTGTAGTGTAGTGTAGTGTAGTGTCTGGTGTAGTGTAGTGTAGTGTAGTGTAGTGTAGTGTAGTGTAGTGTCTGGTGTAGTGTAGTGTAGTGTCTGGTGTAGTGTAGTGTAGTGTAGTGTAGTGTCTGGTGTAGTGTAGTGTAGTGTAGTGTCTGGTGTAGTGTAGTGTAGTGTAGTGTAGTGTAGTGTAGTATAGTGTAGTGTAGTGTAGTGTAGTGTAGTGTAGTGTAGTGTAGTGTAGTGTAGTGTAGTGTTTGGTGTAGTGTAGTGTAGTGTAGTGTAGTGTAGTGTAGTGTCTGGTGTAGTGTAGTGTAGTGTAGTGTAGTGTAGTGTAGTGTAGTGTAGTGTCTGGTGTAGTGTAGTGTAGTGTAGTGTAGTGTAGTGTCTGGTGTAGTGTAGTGTAGTGTAGTGTAGTGTAGTGTAGTGTAGTGTAGTGTTTGGTGTAGTGTAGTGTAGTGTAGTGTAGTGTAGTGTAGTGTAGTGTAGTGTCTGGTGTAGTGTAGTGTAGTGTAGTGTAGTGTAGTGTAGTGTCTGGTGTAGTGTAGTGTAGTGTAGTGTCTGGTGTAGTGTAGTGTAGTGTAGTGTAGTGTCTGGTGTAGTGTAGTGTAGTGTAGTGTAGTGTAGTGTAGTGTAGTGTCTGGTGTAGTGTAGTGTAGTGTCTGGTGTAGTGTAGTGTAGTGTAGTGTAGTGTAGTGTAGTGTAGTGTAGTGTAGTGTAGTGTAGTGTAGTGTCTGGTGTAGTGTAGTGTAGTGTAGTGTCTGGTGTAGTGTAGTGTAGTGTAGTGTCTGGTGTAGTGTAGTGTAGTGTCTGGTGTAGTGTAGTGTAGTGTAGTGTAGTGTAGTGTAGTGTCTGGTGTAGTGTAGTGTAGTGTAGTGTAGTGTCTGGTGTAGTGTAGTGTAGTGTAGTGTAGTGTCTGGTGTAGTGTAGTGTAGTGTAGTGTCTGGTGTAGTGTAGTGTAGTGTCTGGTGTAGTGTAGTGTAGTGTAGTGTCTGGTGTAGTGTAGTGTTGTGTAGTGTAGTGTAGTGTAGTGTAGTGTAGTGTAGTGTAGTGTCTGGTGTAGTGTAGTGTCTGGTGTAGTGTAGTGTAGTGTAGTGTCTGGTGTAGTGTAGTGTTGTGTAGTGTAGTGTAGTGTAGTGTAGTGTAGTGTAGTGTCTGGTGTAGTGTAGTGTTGTGTAGTGTAGTGTAGTGTAGTGTAGTGTAGTGTAGTGTCTGGTGTAGTGTAGTGTAGTGTAGTGTAGTGTAGTGTCTGGTGTAGTGTAGTGTTGTGTAGTGTAGTGTAGTGTAGTGTAGTGTAGTGTAGTGTCTGGTGTAGTGTAGTGTTGTGTAGTGTAGTGTAGTGTAGTGTAGTGTAGTGTAGTGTAGTGTAGTGTCTGGTGTAGTGTAGTGTTGTGTAGTGTAGTGTAGTGTAGTGTCTGGTGTAGTGTAGTGTAGTGTAGTGTAGTGTCTAGTGTAGTGTAGTGTAGTGTAGTGTCTGGTGTAGTGTAGTGTAGTGTAGTGTAGTGTAGTGTAGTGTAGTGTAGTGTAGTGTCTGGTGTAGTGTAGTGTAGTGTAGTGTAGTGTCTGGTGTAGTGTAGTGTAGTGTAGTGTAGTGTCTAGTGTAGTGTAGTGTAGTGTAGTGTCTGGTGTAGTGTAGTGTAGTGTAGTGTAGTGTAGTGTCTGGTGTAGTGTAGTGTTGTGTAGTGTAGTGTAGTGTAGTGTCTGGTGTAGTGTAGTGTAGTGTAGTGTCTAGTGTAGTGTAGTGTAGTGTAGTGTCTGGTGTAGTGTAGTGTAGTGTAGTGTAGTGTAGTGTAGTGTAGTGTCTGGTGTAGTGTAGTGTAGTGTAGTGTAGTGTAGTGTCTGGTGTAGTGTAGTGTTGTGTAGTGTAGTGTAGTGTCTGGTGTAGTGTAGTGTAGTGTAGTGTAGTGTCTGGTGTAGTGTAGTGTAGTGTAGTGTAGTGTAGTGTAGTGTCTGGTGTAGTGTAGTGTAGTGTAGTGTAGTGTAGTGTCTGGTGTAGTGTAGTGTAGTGTAGTGTTGTGTAGTGTTGTGTCTGGTGTAGTGTAGTGTCTGGTGTAGTGTAGTGTAGTGTCTGGTGTAGTGTAGTGTAGTGTCTAGTGTAGTGTAGTGTAGTGTTGTGTAGTGTTGTGTCTGGTGTAGTGTAGTGTCTGGTGTAGTGTAGTGTAGTGTCTGGTGTAGTGCAGTTTGGTGTGTTGTGGTGTACCGTGAGAAGGTGTTCCTGGCGTAGTGCATGATGCTGTCAAAGTCATACGACTCCCCCAGTGAGTTCACCTCTCCTGGCTCCATCTTCAGGAAGTTATACTCCTGACCTGGAAATCATTCACACACACACACACCCAGACACACACACACACACACACAGATGTAATCCGACTTCGGCACAGCTAAGAGCCTTTTCAGATGTGGCTTCTCTTAGACTGTATTGTCTGGATAGGTATATGTTTGTTTGCAGCGTGTGTGGGTGAGAAAGTGTGTGTGTGTGTGTGTGTATGTGTAAATCCTGACGTTTGATCAAGTGCTTGTGATCCTTTGGTACACTCCTCCAGCCTAGTGTCAGTAGATGGGAGATGCTCCCGCAGGCTGTGTCAGCTTTAGTTGGAGCCCAGCCCTCTCACGCCAGCATGCTTTACACAACCAACATCTCATTTGCTATGGTAAGCTGTTTAAGCTGCTAAATTTCAACTTTTAAACACTCTTAAAACAGTTTGCAGTTAGATTAAATATTCTTCACACTTCAACAGGTCAACAGGTCAACAAGTTGACACATCAACGGCATTGTCTCTAACGTGTTGTGTTTAACAACCCCAGGATCTGATCTGGATGCGAGTCACCACCCAGCCTTGTTCTCAACACCTCCCGGACAAGGCGGCCATTTTGTGTCAGCAGCGTGTGGGTTTCAGTAGACAGGGAGGTGGAGGGCAGGGCCACCAGCGTTCACACCCACCAGTGAGGTGTGAGGGGGATGTGCCACCTGGCCATTCCACCCCCATCTCACCCCTGTCTCCAGCTCCCCATCGCCTGGGGTGGAACGTTCACATGAAATACCACTCTTTCAGACCCAGGTCGTGCTGGGATAGCAGTGCATTATGGGAAAGCAAGGGGCACGAGCAGGCAGTCCCACCTGGTTGGATGTTGTCTCGGATGATAGTCACGTGATCGTCCCGGTCGGGCCGCGTGTGCTCGTGCCAGAAGCCGATCACATGACCCAGCTCATGGACCACGATGCCAAACTTATCACAGTTCTTCCCTATGGAGATGGCCTGGGGTCCGTTGCCACGGCGACCCACATAGGAGCAACACCTGGCGGGAGCAAAAGGGCAGAGAGGAGAGGAGGGAGGGAGGGAGGGAGGGAGGGAGGGAGGGAGGGAGGGAGGGAGGGAGGGAGGGAGGGAGGGAGGGAGGGAGGGAGGGAGGGAGGGAGGGAGGGAGGGAGGGAGGGAGGGAGGGAGGGAGGGAGGGAGGGAGGGAGGGGAAAGAAAGAAAGAAAGAAAGAAAGAAAGAAAGAAAGAAAGAGCAATTCGATAAAGGATGCAAGGAAAATGGAGTGGTTCTGCGTGATTGTACAATGATTGTTAGATCCAGGGCACGCATTTGCCAAGTCTGAAACTAGATAGCAAGAAATATTACACTCACAAATAAACAGGCATGCATGCATACACACACACACCACTGGTTCCACACTCCAGCTAGGTTTTAACCCAGCTGTGTTTACATACAAACAGTCTGATAATTGCTTCATAACTCAACCTAAATACGTAAGCTCTGAGATCTTCAAGCAATACTTAAAGCAGGTTAATTAGGTTTTGCAATAATGCCCCCCGGTCCCAGCCCCCAAACACACACACACACACACACACACACCCTTTCTAAGAAGTAGAGACGTTAGTGCCAGGTTCAACAATCTGATTCAAGTCATCCTGCTAATGGGCTGGATTTATACACCAAGGATCAGAAATCAGAGCATAACAGCACACTACATGGTACCACCGTGTACTAAGCTCTGTTCCAGTACTAACGTCCTATCCTACTACACTGCATTGATCCACTAAGGAACCAACACTACGGCACAACTACACTTACTGCTACAAACGCTCTCTGGCACTTCTACTACCCTCCGTTCACTATTTACTCCTGTTGAGACTGAGAAAACAAACGTACAGTATGCATGTACACACACACAGACATGCACATACATTTACATGTGCACACAAACACATACATATGCAAGCACAGCGTGTGTATGTAGGGCTATTTATACCTCAGATTAAAGCACCTAATCGCTGATTCTACAAGCCAATCAGTTGGTATAGTGCAGCATGCATCCTGATATCACCTCACCACAAAAACAACTTAACATGCCTTATATCCCTGCAACTCCAACAACCATTAAACAACCATCACCAAGCATTTATATATATACTGTACATATATATATATATATATATATATATATATATATATATATATATATATATATATATATATATATATATATATATATATATATATATCCCACAAAATGTGCAAATGAAACCCTTCAACAACAATGCACAAGACATACAGTATGTATAAAATCACACCATGGCCTGCGCCACTATCAGCCTGCTACTGTGATCCAACCGCAACCATATCGAGAGCTTACATCAACCACACCACAGCCATCACACATCACAAGCATTAAAAAAAGGTTACCCTTACAGCAAGCTGTATCCATTGCTAATCACAATACCCACGCAGTGCTGTTATCCCCGAACAATAGCCCCTTACCAAACACACACACGCACTGACACATACACACACAGACAGCATGCACACACAGACAGCATGCACACACACAGACAGCATACACACACAGACAGCATGCACACACAGACAACATGCACACACACAGGCAGCAGGCACACACAGACAGCATGCACACACAGACAACATGCACACACACAGACAGCATGCACACACAGACAGCATGCACACACACAGACAGCATGCACACACAGACAGCATGCACACACAGACAACATGCACACACACAGGCAGCAGGCACACACAGACAGCATGCACACACAGACAGCATGCACACACAGACAACATGCACACACAGGCAGCAGGCACACACAGACAGCATGCACACACAGACAACATGCACACACAGACAACATGCACACACACAGGCAGCAGGCACACACAGACAGCATGCACACACAGACAACATGCACACACACAGGCAGCAGGCACACACAGACAGCATGCACACACAGACAACATGCACACACACAGGCAGCAGGCACACACAGACAGCATGCACACACAGACAACATGCACACACACAGGCAGCAGGCACACACAGACAGCATGCACACACAGACAACATGCACACACACAGGCAGCAGGCACACACACAGGCAGCAGGCACACACACAGGCAGCAGGCACACACACAGGCAGCATGCACACACAGACAACATGCACACACACAGGCAGCATGCACACACAGACAACATGCACACACACAGGCAGCAGGCACACACAGACACACCAGGGGACCGGGGATGGAGATGTGGGAGCTGAGGGGACCAGGAAGGAAAGTACAGCCATTGTTGACTGACTGTGTCGTCTTTCACTGTGACCAGGTCACTACTCAGCCTCCTCTGCACACACACACACACACACACACACACACACCTACACACACACACACACACACACAAACACACACAAACACACACAAACATCGACATACCCTTGCACAGACGTGCACACGCTCACAGGACATGACACACACACACTGTCTCTCACCCGCAAGGTCTGTAGGTGAACACGATGTAACTCTCCTCGTCTGTCTTCTCAATGAACGTGACACAGGTCTGCTTCTCCCAGTGACGCATGGCCTGTTTAAACATGGCCCTCTGGCTTCCTGGAACACGCACACACAAACCCGCCGTCATCATCATGCCCACCACCACCACCATCATCATCCTAACCTCCTCATTCAGCATGATCAACCCGCTGACCGTTACAATCAAGCGTGTAGGCGTGTAAACCTACAAGGAGGTCGCTCTCCATTAGGGTTAGACACCCCGAAGCCTAGATAAAGTGAGATCCCCGCTGTTCCCCTCACCGGTGAAGTTCCCCCCGATGATGTAAGGGATGACCCCTCCAGGCCAGATCCGCTCCGCCCGGGACGTGGCAGCCCTGGGGAGGCGGCTCCTCACGCCCTCCCTCACAGAGCCCCCGCCCTTCAAGGCTTTCGCAGGCTTGGACCTGAGGCCCGATGCCTCCTGGCTCCGGTTCTTAGGTAGATACTCTGGAAGAGCAGGGAGGGAGAGAGAGAGCAAGAGAGTGAGAGAGAGAGACAGAGAGAGAGAGAGAAAGAGAGAGAGAGAGATTGACTGTGTTCTATCCACAAAGGAAATTATCTATGCGTGTGTGTGTGTGTGTGTACAGTGCACACACCGCTGTAGCAACATGTATGTATGACTTGGGCCCATACCAATGCCAAACTTCTGTATCCTTTCCAACAAGAGGTATAACGAATTCTTCTTCTTGGCAATCTCATGTTCCTCCTGACCACCTGGGAGACACACACATACACACACAGTAGAGTTGAAGAGTTCAGTATAAACCAGACAAGCTTATTCTCACTCAGAAGACCCACTAATCTCTCTCTCTCAGTCGCTCTCTCAGTCTCTCTCTCCCTCTCGCTCAGTCTCCCTCTCTCTCTCTCCCTTTCTCTCTTTGTCTTTCTCTCTCCCTCTCGCTCAGTCTCCGTCTCTCCTCACTGTGATGGATGGACGGATGAGAAGCATGTGTGAGAGGAGAACAGAGATGTGTGTGTGGAAGCCTTGTATGATGATACTGTGTGGTTAGAGGGGGAGGGACAGAAGTTGACTGACAGCTGTGTGGTGGGCCCTGGTTGGCTTATTAAGTGAGAAACTGAGGTGACAAATTCTACACTTCTCTACTGGACCATCACCAGTCTGCCCCCCCCTTTCTCCTCTGCCTTCCTCCCATCTCCTCCCCCTCCGTTCTAAAGAGAGAGAGAGACAAACAGACCGACACACAGAGAGAGAGAGAGAGAGAGAGAGAGAGAGAGAGAGAGAGAGAGAGAGAGAGAGAGAGAGAGAGAGAGAGATAGATAGAGAGAGAGAGAGAGAGAGAGAGAGAGAGAGAGAGAGAGAGAGAGAGAGAGAGAGAGAGAGAGAGAGAGAGAGAGAGAGAGAGAAAATAAACCGTATATTGTACATACATATCCATATATTGCTATAGATATTCCATTGTTGTCCAGTGTCTATGCCACTCACCGGAGGTGTGTCCCTGTCGGGAGTGTGTGTGTCTGTGCTGTGATAGGTCTATCGTTCTGTCAACCTGGAACATCCGTAGATCCTCTTCGTCCAACGCTATGTCTCCCCAGAATGCGGCTGGAACACACACACACACACACACACACCATCATCATAATCCTCCTCATCATCATCAGCACCATTGCAAAACCCTACAGGCAGGTAGCTCTCCAGGAACAGGGTTAGAGGCCCCTGAAACAGAGAATGGACTGAGCTTGCCATGGTACATAGTCGGCGAGGGTGTGTTCACTGGCTCTGTTATCTCTAAGTCATATGATCAACCTGCGGCACCGAGAAATCAAACACCGTTATTGTTCCACTTTTGCAAGAAAACCCCCCACATGGCTTAAACTTAGCTCAGTCACTCTCACCACAAACACACACACACACACACACACACATACACACAACCCCACCCCACAAACAACCCCACCCCGCGCTGTCGTCTTCAGATCCGATATCAGACCATGTGTAAAGACTTCAGCAAGCCACACATTCTCACACCCTCCCCTCTCGCCCCCCCACCTCTCTGTCTCTCTCTCCCATCCTCTCTCTTTGTTTCGCTCTCTCTCCCTCTCTCTCTGTCTTTCCCCCCACTTCTCTCTGTCTCTTACCAGTCCTCCTAACCCTCCCCCTCCCCTTTTTCTCATTCTTCCCTGACCTCTCACACAGAACATTTGCGGTGATAACCATCGCTGGGGTGATTAGCGTAGCTCTGCTATTGCCCCCTGTGGACCTTTCAGCCCATTGCTAATGCTAAAGCTAGCGAGACACGTCGGGGGGTCTGCCATTTGCCAAATCAAGACAGTCAATGGGAAATGGGTCTGTCTGTTGCATTGTGCTGCTCTGTGCACCGACCACAATGGCAGCAGATGGTTAACAAATCATCCTATCTGATAGAGACAGGGAGTGTAAGAGGCCAGGGAGCAGCGTATGATTAGACCACTCTCATGGGGCGTGCATGGAGCTATTGCATTGGGCTGTCGTGTGGCCATGAGGGTCAAATCCATCTGAAGGTGGAGTCCATTTCCACAAGGTAGGCCTTTTAACTCACTTGGGTAAAAGGTTGACAGAGATAAGATATACAAAAGAGATAGAGAAAGATAAATAGAGAGAGATAGAGAGAGAGAAAGAGAAAGGAGAGAGGAAGAGAGGGAGAGAGAGAGAGAGAGAGAGAGAGAGAGAGAGAGAGAGAGAGAGAGAGAGAGATAAGACACAGGTACAAATAGAGAGACAGTGCCCATTTGGCCGCTGATCTCACGGGTCTTGCAAATCCATGCAGACCCTATAAATAGCCAAGAAACTGGGATGAGAATGTGTGGAGTGAGGTGAGGTGGGTGAGGACAGGGGGGAGCAAGGGAGGGAGAAGGAGGAGTAGATGGGGTGGGGGGGGTTATTGATTTTTAAACTCCGGGGATGTCCCTCAGGACCTCTGTCACGCTGACCTGGTCTTCCTGTTTGTCCTTCAGCAGGGGCAATGCACCAAATGGGCCTGCATACACACACACCCAAACTCCAACACGTAGGCACGCACACGCACACAGGCAAACACATGCCCGCGCTCACACGCAATACACATACAATACCCATACACAAGCACAAATGAGGGACGCTGCACCAAACACTGCATCTTTTTCGATGAAACACACACACGCACACACACAGCCCAGAGCTAGGAGGTTAGTGGAGGCCCTTTATTGATCAACCACTTAGGCTGACAGGACAGATCCCTGCTTACAACTGCTTTACACAGCGGCAGGCTGATCGACGCCGTCAATCAGTCACAAGAAGAGGGATGTGTGTGTGTGTGTGTGTGCGTATTGCCATTAAGCTCCTCATTAAGTAGCTATACTGTAAGGTCACACTGTAGGTGGGTGTTTAGGAGTGTGTGTGGGGGGAGGTGAGTGTGTGAATGAGACAAATTGGTAGAGAAGAGGGAGAGAAAGAGAGAGATGGGGAAAGAGAGAAAGAGATGAAGGGAGAGAGAAAGAGACAGAGAGGAAAAGAGAAAGTCTTTTAAAAAATAGATTAATCTCCAGGATTTTCTCAGAAAGCAATCATTCTCCGAGCTGGACCACTATAAGTCTCTGATCATTCCTTAGAACATACAACTATCTATCATTCTGTTTTACTATCATTCTAATATTCTATCATTCCAACATTCAAAAATTATAGTATTATATCGTCATCAGTCACACCATTGTGTCAACGAGTGACAAATCACCCATGACTGGTTAATGTTATGATTATAAGAACCCAGCAGGTTCATTGAGTTCAGCTTCACACAGCGGTATAATCTCTGCTTTTGTCAAAGAAGCTGAAATAGCTCCCTAATAGGTGCCAGGGAGTGTGTGTGTGTGTGCGTTGTCTAGTGACATTGGGGTTTGGGTTATATTTGGGCGGTATTACTCCACCCCAAAGACACACAAAGTGTAATACATGCATGTGTGTGTCATATTGGATGAATCCTCTTGCCAATGTGTACCAATAGGGTTACTCTGTGTATCCCAATGACAGAGACACAAACACATGCTAATGCTACAGTTCCCCTGTCTTTGACACGGATCCAGGCTCTCATACAGAGAGACAATTCCACAGCTCTTTCAGCTGTGCCCTGGGACACCCTCGTCACTCTGGAGCATCTCCCTCCTTGATTCACACCTTCTTTCCACATGTCTGACAAGAGAGAAATACTGTATTTTCAACCAGGCTGTCATGATGTGTGTATGAGTGTGTTTGTGCATGTGGTGTGTGTTAGTGTGTGTGTGTGTGTGTGTGTGTCTGTGTGTGTGTGTGTGTGTGTGTGTGTGTGTGTGTGTGTGTGTGTGTGTGTGTGCGTGTATAAGCGAACTGGAGAAATATCCCCATGGCTAAACACCAATCCAAACAGATGGTGATGAAGAGCATTGTGGGATACCATATTCACATTGCACGTTCCCCAAGACAGCCATGAATAACCCAAGCAAACACACCGTGGTATAAAAATAAATTACATTTGTGGAGTTACAAGATACAAAATACACGTCCCACATTGATGTGAGCTGATGCCACTACGTGGAACACATAGCCTACTTCATGTATAGTCAAGACAGGTTAAAACAGTGATGTGAGCCCAACATCTTCACAACATATTTTACCCTCAAACATCCAGGCATCCCCACACAACTCAGGAGAGTGGCACTGGGACACACCGGGCAACACGACGGGATCTGGACCATTCATTATTGAGCGAAGCATGATGGGAGCAGTGACAGAGCGCTGACTCATGGCTTCTAGAACCCCCGGAAGAATGCAGTTCCAAAGCAAACCCCCCGGGCTGGGGGCCTGGCTGCAGTCAGTGTAGAGGCCAGAACCCAGAGGGAGACTTAGGAAACTCAGTAGCAGGAGCACTCCGCTCGGGAAAATCCTGTTTAATATACTAGGAGTGAAACCTCTCTCTCTCTCTCTCTCTCTCTCTCTGCCTCACACACACTGGGCTTCCTTCCTCTGGGGGGAGGTGAACAGTAGCCCCCCGCTTGCTGTCACGACACAGTGGCCTTGCTCCCACACACACACACACACACGTATAGTGAAACACACAGACACACAATATAGCACACACATGCACACACAGGTTCAAAAACACAAACACAGTAGGTTCTACCAGTGAGTCCATGGTGTTTGTGGTGGAGCAGACACCAGTTCTGTCCTAATGTTAGAGCTTCCTTCTATTCTGACACTGGGTTCTGTTGTGTTCTCACTGTTCCTGTGTGTGGCACTGTTTAAGAGAACAGCGATCTGGAAGGAAGCATGAATGACTGTTAGTGTGTGACTAAGCGAGAGTCCATGTGTGTAAATGTGTGTGTGTGTGTGTGTGTCATCTCCAGCTGAGTAGCAGGATACAGACAACCAGGAAGAGATAAGCACGGGTGAATGGAGGGAGCTGTGAGTGTGTGTGTGTGTGTGTGTGAGAGCGCGCATGTGTAAGTGAGTAAGTGTGTGTGTGCGTGTTTAAGTGAGAGTGAGTGAGCGCATGTGTGTTGGCGACCGTGCGCGTGCTCGATGCGTGTGTGTGTGTGTTCATATGGGGAAATCACTTCACAAAGGGCTGGAAGTGTGTGTTCTCCTGTCCAACAGAGTGAGGCTAGGAGGAGATAAGCAGACAGCCAAATATTCCCGTTGTGTTTTCCCAGCAATAACAGGAGCCGGAATACCAGCCTCTCACACCACTGCCATGGGGTCACCCAGGGAATGGGCCCCACTTCCACTTTAATGGGCTGTACACACACAAACACACACACACATACATATGCACACTTAGTAATATATGTGAATGACAGTCACATTGATATGTGGAAACATGATAGCATACACACACACCCAGACACACATTTGCACTACATAGACCCAACTCCTCCAGCCACACCAAACTGAACAGAGATGAGGCTGAGGACAGGAACAGCATGAAGAGTGGGAGACTGGACGAAGAATCAAACTGGAGATCTGCATCTCCACCTGTGGCTGGGTAGTGAGAGTCCGGCTCCTGCTCTTGGAAAAGGCTCGAGAGCTGTTGGCTTTAGGGACCAGCCATGCTTTGAGTGTGGACGTGTATGTAGTGTGCGGCCGCACCAAACTCCAAGTCTCAGGGCTCCCGTGTCTTTCAGGATTCTCAATCGGAGCGCTGTTTACGTGTTCAGGAGAGCTGAAAGAGCCCAGTGTTTTCACGCTGTCTCTCTGTGATCTGTCATAGTCACATACTCACACACGAGTACATTCATGCTCAAACCCGATCGAGCTGTGGAAGTCACGTTTATCATATCAAAATATCAGAACATAACGTGACACAACCCTCACTATAAACTAACACACACATAGACACACGCACACACACAGCTCAAGTTCAGGTCTATGTGGTATGTTTGGAATGTGTTTAAGTAAGCTTTTGAAAGTTTAATGTTCTGGATGGAGTTATTTTTTATCAGTGCAATATGTCATCACAAAAATCATTAGTAAGACTACCACTACACTTACTCCCACACTCTGACAAGTACCAAAACAATATTTGGAAAAGAGAAGAGAAGAGAGGGAAGGAGAGGAGAGGAGAGAGGAAGAGAGGCCAAGCCAGGGCAGAACAGGACAGGTCAGTACTTGACTCAGATCTGGGTCTTTAGCCAAACTCAGTACTGAATGATGCATGGCTGAAGTAAATACAGGATGATTGGACACCATCCAAGGGTTAACTTTCCCCACTCGAGCAGTGACGTTCACTAGAGTGAGCTTCAGTCCATTCAAATGAAACATATTCCCCAATGAAGACTGTAGCAGGAAAAACTGGGTGTGAAAATGTGTTTACAGAGTAATGAAGCATGTGAGAGGACACGTGAGACCAAGTAAGACCCATGAATACACACACACCTACTCCCAAACGCCCCGTTATCAAAAACAAGAGAGACATGCTGACTATCCATCTGACTGCCCTTACAGAGATGGGGGAGAGAGAGAGAGAGAGAGAGAGAGAGAGAGAGAGAGAGAGAGAGAGAGAGAGAGAGAGAGAGAGAGAGAGAGAGAGAGAGAGAGAGAGAGAGAGAGAGAGAGAGAGAGAGAGAGAGAGAGAGAGAGAGAGAGAGAGAGAGAGAGAGAGAGAGAGAGAGAGAGAGAGAGAGAGAGAGAGAGAGAGATAAGACACAGGTACAAATAGAGAGACAGTGCCCATTTGGCCATTGAGAGAGAAAGAGACTTGAGTGAAACTCCAGACGTTGAGTCTCAGCATCTGTTCACTACTGGGTGGAGTACAGCTGAGACAAACACAAAGCCATAGACACACTGAGACACAAATACACTCACACACACAGACACACACGACATGTATATTCAGACACAGAAAAACACACTACATATACTGACACAGGTGCAGAGGAGGTTAAATGAAGCACTCTAACCTACATCTATATTCAAAGGAATTATAATATATTCTGCAGTGTACCATGATTGCACATGTCTCATCAAAGACCAAACCTTCTCTGCTGAGGTTAGGACTCTCATACCACAGCACGCCCCAACCTGTCATTAGGTTCTGTGGAGACTTCAAAACTGCTTCTGACCCTGTTTGTGTGTGTGTGTTAGTGCGTGAATGTGTGTGTTTGTGCGTATGTGTGTGTGTGTGTGTGTGTTTGTGTGTTTGTGCGTGTATGTGTGTGAATGGGGCGGGTGTGTGGGTGTACGCGTGTGAGCTCCCGCTGTTTCTCATCTATATATCATGCATGGACTCATTTTCTAAATGTTAAATATGGCACACGCAAATAAAAGCACACACACAGAGAGACACGCACTCACACAAACACAAGCACACAGATGGGATCCCGACACAATAATAGTCTTGATGGGCAGGTAGCCTACAAGTGGGAGCCGCGTGAGTTTACGCGCGGGCGGTGAAAAGTGCATCCCGATGAGGAAACGGGCTTATGACCGTCAGCGGTCCGCACGTGGCTTCGTCCCGGGATCACTTGCGGACAGCAAACTAAACCAGGCATGATCGGTTACCGAAGCCGGGAGAGGGGGGCGGAGGGACTCTGGACTAATAATCGAATAATTAGCCTACATGTATCTCTCTCCATTTATCTCTGCACGTACAAGCATACCTGTCTCTCTTCCACAAACACACTCACTCTGTAGGCTGTATACATTTTACAAACACATCCCGTATGTACACGGACACTAGATGTTACCCTTCTCCGTGGCGCTAAGAATGGTGACAGAGCCCGAGCGCACTGTGAAGCGCGTCTCGGTGGGTCTAGATAATCTAAATATTTCATTAAATGACACGTTGATTCAGGAACTCAACTTCTCATAAAATAAAACATACATACACAATACACTGACAACCACAATCAATGTTAAACAACTGCAAATGTATACATCAATGTCAGAGACTCTTCTCTCGCTGGGTATCATAGGCTAATGAGATGGACTCACCAGCTTTACAAGGGTCTTTGTAGTCGATCGTCTCCGCTTTCTCCTCCTCGTAATAATCATAATTGTTGTCCTCGTAGTCGAAACAGTTACACACGGACACTTTGCCCCAGAAAGTCAACCCGGCCAGCACCAGCGTGATCCAACGCATCTTAGCTGCCAAAGTCGAGGGCACTCGGTCCATTAGAAGACAATATATATATATATATATATATATATATATATATATATATATATATATAAATATATATATATATATATATATATATATATATATGAGTAAACGTCTTACTGTCTCCTCCTCTCCTCTTTGGAAGAGAAGGTTTTCGGCGGAAAGTCAGGTTAACGACGAGTGCAGGAATTTAACGACTCATTGCTAGGAATGGTCAGTGGTCGCACTCATACGGTTGTCTCTGCACGGCTCCCCGGCCTCTGAACAACGAGAGGTGGCTCCTGTTACCGTAACTGTAGCTGTCTCTGTTCCATGGTCAAGAGCCAGACGGTGGCTTTCTTACAGTATTTCCACAGAGGAGTGTATCTTGGTGCGGTTCCGGTTTAACCAAGTGTCCGAGAAAGTGCTGTGACCGCAGGGGAGACTCCGTGTGTCGGGACGCTGCGGAATAGAGAGAAAGTGACAAGTGGGAATGGGGATTCCACTCCTGGTCCTGGGAAGCACGCTTTTGGGGGATTTAAACTACAGGCACTAGCCGCACAAGCGGTACGCTCTGCGCGTCACTGTCCTGTAGGCCTTCTCTCTCTGTCTGTCTAGCTCTTTTTATCTCTCTCGTCTATCTCCACTCTATCTGTATCCTTCATGCTCACTCTCTGTAAACAGTGCTCTTCGTCTCTGAACCTCTCTCGTTTTGTCTGTTTAAAATAGATGGTCCAAACTGTGTGCTCCGCGAGACCAGCGCGGCTTCTGTCCCCGTCAATATTGTGCTCTAATAATCATATGGAGGCGCACCCCCTACACTGCACTTTCCGTGCACTACTACCATGTAGCATAGTCACTTGCACTGTAGCTGACACAAAACTAGCGCTTCAGTTCTTACTACTTCACTTCTGCTCCGTGCAGAAGATGAGCGGTTCCTCGAGCGGTGACGAAGGTAGGTGATGGTGCAGGGGTGTGTGTGTGTGTGTGTTTGGGTCTGTGTGTGTGTGTTCGGAGGGGGGAGGGAGGGGCTGGAATGGGTGTTAGTGGAGGGGGGTCCCTCATTACCTTTCTGCGATCTTGGCTTCTTTTGAAACAAGGATGCTGATAGATAAGAAGCGGGGAGAGGGGGGTGGGTGGGTTGGGGGTGGGATTGCATCTTAATTAAATTCAGTGCCCTTGTTTGTGACACGCATTTACTGGAGAAAAGAGTAAAAAAAAAAAAAAAAAAAAACGGTGGCAGTAAAATTCGCACTGCCTTCAACATTTTAGCTTGAGGGTTGTTCTGTCTGTGTTCTCCACGCACAGTCCTAGAAAAGACAGGATGTGGGGCATTTAGAATGCTCTCTCCAAGTAGGTGAGAGTAGGGTCGTAAATACCGTTAGCATGGTCATGGGCTTGTAATTTAGTTAGGCCTACATGGTGAAATTGGCGAACGTGTGAAATTTGACAGATGGGGTCATTTTTGCATTGCCCCCCCCCCCCCCCCTTACTCAAAAAAGAGAAAGAGAGTCGCACGCCAAATCTATATAGGCCTATAGATAGATATAGGCCTATATAAACGTATAGGCAGTAGGCCTATAGACTAGCCTACCTAGGCCTACTTCTATGTTTTAATACGCTTTCCGGACATGATCATTGCTCGTTACGTTCTATTATTAGCATGTTGTTGCTATCCTTCTGTCGTTTCCACGACTGTTAGCGGCATGTAGCCTATGCCACCTAAGAGCTTTGGCCTACACAGCCGCGGCTGTTATCACCTGTGGTGGTATGAGCTAGATGCACTGATCTATTTCCCGTAGGCCTGACATCAACAAACCTTTAGTTTCTAGGGAAACTCGGTCTCTATAACTCTATAGGCTACCTTTGTTTGAATAATTTCTAGTGTGGCTTTCCTTCACAAAGTCTCAGTAGCAGGAGACACAATTTCATCCGTTACACCTAGGCTATTTGATTAATGACAGGTGCGCTACGAATACACGAGTACACTGATAGGTTTTGCACAATCGGATTCAACCTGATCTTTCAAAGTCGTAAAATGCTTTTAAAGTTGCCTGGAGTGATATTAACGCAGTCGTAAAAAATAAAGTTGGAGTTGCTGACGGCGTCTGTGAAAACCAGGTTAAATCCTTTGGAACCGCACGCACCTTCGCGGACGCTTACCTGCTGTTTCTTTGAGGGTTCAAGGTGAGTTCTTTTTTACTTTACAGGGAACCCCAGGCTTTCCCACGCCGCCGAGGACGCCCCGTAGCGCCGCCTGAGTCTCATCAGGCCCTCGTTGCCTGGTACGGGTCATTCCAAACGTGCCCATTTCCCCAAGGGAAGATTACAGGGGACGCTGTCTCTACTGCGCGCCGACTAATCCAGCCGTGTGGAGAAGTAGCGGCGCGCTGACGTCACTCCATCAATCCAGCACCAAGCTGTCTGCGCGGGTCTGTGACAAACAAATCCCTTGGTGACAGGAGAGAGAGAGAGAAACAGACACAGAGGAAGATGCGCAGCTCTATACCCATACCTTTAGGACAAGTACAGGTCCGTTGAATCACGAGCTATTATCCAAACATGATTTGGAAGTTACTTGTTGTAGTCCTGCATGTAGAAGGCTACCTACAGAGTCTAGTGCAAGCAGTCTCAATGTTCAGACGTGTTTAGAATCTGTCCGACATTGATATGGGTATACATAGCCTTGAATTGACTGACTGGATGTTGGTGCACTACCAGTTACACTGTAATGGCCCATTTAAAAGCACACAATTCTGTGTTGGGCTTGGGGTGTATTGTCAACAAGACTGTCTGTGGACATAGACACATGCTAGATTAGTAAATGGTACTTTCTTAATATTATGACAACACAACAAACAAACACAACACAATTGGATTAGGCTATGGTGTTGTTTACAGTACCTCCACAGTGGGAGTTACCAGTGCTGCCATCTATTGGAACAAAAGAAAACTGCAGCACCTAGATATCTGTTGATGAAAACTTTTGGATTGTAGTAGTTCTGTGTAACCTTTGCTACCTACACAGAGTCTGTGTTTGATCTATGCAATCTATTCACATTAATGCTGTGTATTTAAACAGGCTGAATCTATAGAAATTAATGCTGTGTGTGTGTGTTTGTGTTTCTATTTAAAGCACATATTGATCAGCATGCATCTCTGAAA
The DNA here is from genome assembly GCF_054491055.1 of Hypomesus nipponensis. Classification (NCBI taxonomy): domain Eukaryota; kingdom Metazoa; phylum Chordata; class Actinopteri; order Osmeriformes; family Osmeridae; genus Hypomesus; species Hypomesus nipponensis. The sequence continues at coordinate 10,088,036 of NC_140382.1, read as the reverse complement.
CTCTGTGAAAGTAGCTCGCCAGCACTCTGGGCCAAGCTACTGACCCCCCAGAGAGGCACACACAGACACACACTCACACAGATCCTCCACTTCTGAGTGGCCACCAGACCCTCCGGATGCTTTGATCAGCAGGTAAGAATGTTATTACCCCACACACACACACACACACACACACACACACACACACACACACACTCACACACACTCACACAGACACACACACACACACCACTCACATACACACACACAACCAAAAAAGCATGTGCAATATACTGTATTTGCGAGAGATGAAGAGAGGAAAGAAGGAAAGATAGAAAGTGGGGAAGATGAAAAGATGGAGAGAGAGAGAGATATAGGGAGAGATACAAAGATGATAGGAGTGGAGTAGTAAAGATGATGAGATTATAGACTCTTCCTCTGGTGACAGGGTGGATTGGTCGCCTTTCTGAGATCTCCTGAGCCTTGGGAGGAGGTGGGGGGAGGGTGGGGGGGGGCAGAGAGTACTGAATGATCCATCACTGTGTTACTGTGGCCACACAGGAAAGGGAAGCTCTGCTGACACCACAGGAGACCACCTGACTTGAGATGGTCCGCTTTGGCTCCAGGGAAAAAGTACCAGGAGACTGAGGGCTATGACACTGCTTTTTATTGTCATGTAGACCAGTATTTGCATCATATTTTCTTCAATAGAGTCTAGCTGCCTCTGTGTATCCAAAGTGTTATTATAATAATAACACTGATACGAATACTACAATTTCTACACACTTGCACACATGCACGCAGGGAAGCACATAAGCACACGAATGTCCACAAACGCACACACACACACACAAGGACATGTACGTATGGACACACACACGCAGCTCGTAGAGGTCTCTCCCAAAGTCAACAGAGCGAGCTGAGGGAGAGAGGGCAGGAGAGGAAGAGAGGATATCCTCTGTTTAAACTCCATGCTGAGCCTGCCTCCCCCTCTCCCCCTCCCCCTCTCTGTCCCTCTCTTCTCTTCTCTCATCCTCCCTTTTGTCTGTCTCCTTCATATGGATCTGGTTCAGAGTAGATGACGAGGAGCATGTCTGTGTGCCAACCAGCAGCCTGCCCTGCTCGGAAGATAATATGGAGACTTTTGTCTTTGTCTTAGAGCATTAGCAGAGACAGGAGAGAAGAGAATGGTTGGGTGAAAAAAAGGAGGAGACCGCAGCCATGAAGAGGAACAAAGAGGAACAAAGGGGTCAAAAGAAAATAGGAGGAGTTACTGCAGGACATGTTTGTTTAGTGTAGAGTAAAATGAAAAACTGTATGGTGGAAAACCGTATGGTGAACATGTGTAGAGTAAAGTACATTTGTGTAAAGTGAATGTGTAGAGTATAGTGAATGGGTGCATAGTGAATTACTGCAGAGTAGCCTAATGCAAATTACTGTGAGTTACTTTAGAGTACAGTGAATTAGTGAATGAGTGTTAATTATTGTATAGTGATTGGGAATGAGTGTAGAGTACAGTGAGTGAGTGTAGAGTATAATGAATGCAACTTTCCAGTCACACCAGCTTGACACCCGTAAATCCTGGGAAGGCTTCAAAAGAGAGTGTGCGTGTATGCGTGTGTGTACATTGTGTGTGTGTATTATGTGTGTGCCCAAATGTAAACACTAGTCTTCTGCTGACACAGCAGTTCATCAGGAATTCCGGGATGTGTGTGTGCATGTGTGTGGTCTTTCGGCCACAGCTCTTCACAGATATACTTCCTCTCTCAGTAAGACTTTAAGATCTGAGACAGTTTGAAAAAGAAGCCACACACGCATACACACACACACACACACACCTCATCACATTGTGCATCATGTTGTGTAACAGGTGAGTGTGCTGCCCAGTGTGTTATTTTATTAATAATGTGTGTACTATATTTACATTTAGTCATTTAGCAGACGCTCTTATCCAGACTGACCTTATTAAAGCACCGCTCATGGGACATAATAGTTACAGTCATTACCAACATGTTTACCCCCCCCCCGCAACTATTTCATGAAACCCTCTTACTACTAAAATGTACATTTGGTCATGTCATGGTTTCACTTTGGGTGACACTCCTGTCAGTGACAGCTAGTATGTCTGTAACAAGGCACTACCCTCTAGAGGCTGCTGTGGGCAACTGCATGGATAAATCAGTTGAGCTGGCAGTGGTCATCATAGGCAATATTGATTTCTTGAATTGATTAGTTGTCTTTCTTTTTCTCTCTTTCTCTCTAATGCGCATACACACACACACTCTACTTTGCTTTTATACCCTGGTGTGTGTTCGTGGCAAAACTGATCGATGGTATTGATGAGCAGATGCTAATAGCGGATGCTAATAGGGACTGTATGAGTAATAGGGTAGGAGGCCATTGATCTGCAGAGTTAGCAGTTAGCGCTAAAACAGCTGAATCAACCACAGAGTTGGTCTGGAAGTGCCACTATAGCTGCAAGTGTGTGTAGGATTTATGTTTAAATTCATTCCTGTGTATGTGTGTGTCTGTGTGTGTGTCTGAGTGTGCATGTGGTACACAAAAGTTAGGGTACACCCTGTTGGAAATCAGACAGTTTAGGAAGTTTGAATTGAACTGCACAATGGAAATAAACACAATTTTTAAAAGTTTAATGCGTAAAGTAATTGCAGATAAACCATGTTAAAAAAGGGTCAAATATACTCTTCCTGTGGGTTTCTTGGTCTTATTTAAGGCCAAACTCATCCCTGTTCTTATATTCTATAGATAGTGAGTTCATATGCTACAGCGACCACTTGTACATCGCTTTGGATAAAAGTGTCTGCTAATTTATTCAATGTAAATATAACAATTATAAGAGATATGGGTTACTTTACATCTTATCCTGGAGTCAGGTTTATATAACAATAATAATAATAATAATAATAATAAAACTGTATTTTCTATAAAGCCTTTAAAAGTTGCATCTCAAAGTGCTTTACAACATAAGAAATTAAATACAATGAATATAAAGGTAGAGAAAACATGCAATAAGAACAAAGATAACCCCTCAAATGAATCACATGATAATCACAGAAAAAACATTTAAGTACATTTTCAGAAAATACTAAAATATTCAGCACGCCTAACTTCAGAAGGACGAGAGTTCCATAGTTTAGGAGCAAAAGACGATAAGGTCCATTCACCCATAGAGCGGAAACAAGACATGGGAACAGTTAGCAAATCACAATCAGAGATTCGAAAAACACGTTTGGAATGTAAGGGGTAAGGGTCAGATGGCTGAGAGGTTGGGGAATCTGGCTTGTAATCAGAAGGTTGCCAGTTTGACTCCCGACTGTGCCAAATTATGTTGTGTCCTTGGGCAAGGCACTTCACCCTGCTTGCCTCGGGGGAATGCCCCTGTACTTACTGTAACTATTGCTAATTTACTAAATTTAAAAGTTCAGACAAGTACAAAGGGCCCAAACCATGCAGAGCCTTGTAGGTAAGCATATCATTTTTAAATCTATACAAAACATGACAGGGAGCCAGTAAAGGGACTCCAAAACGAGAATGATGTGATTACCTGTCCTCCTCCTGGTCAAGATTCTAGCGGACGATTTTTGCACAGACTGCAAAAGTGCAAAGATTGCAAATTACATACTGCAAATTACATATATGGTAGTGATGTATGTCTGTGTGGTTTTGTATTCTTTCTTTAGTTGGCACATATTTGCAATATGGTAGTGTACATAGTTGGTCACTAGAGAGCAGCAAAGTTTCCAATGGTAGAACATAGAAACATTCCTAAATCTGATTTATTGTACTGTAAATTTCAGTCTGCATTCCCTACAATGTACTGCTTCTACCACAAGAGGGAAATCTGTTTATTCTGTGAATCGTGTGTGTGAGAGACTGCACGCACGCACACATGCGAGCGCACACGCGAGCGCAAACACATACACACGTTAAACTCCTGTGCATCTTGTCTTGCATGAAAATAGTATGGCCTGATGTAACCATCTTAAAATAACTTACCTTTTAGTTTGTAAATGATATACACACATATGAATTCTGCCTATGGCTATCAAATACACAATTGTCTTATCAGATTGAGTATCCTTGGACAACAATGCTGAAGTGCCATTAAATGTACTACACACATCTGGACACTAATGTACTAATTTTTCGGTTCAAAACTTTTAAATTGAGTCTTTCTAAATAAAGTATATGTGTAGCAAACCACATATGCGCACTCAACAACCATCCAGAAACTTCAACAGAAGACAGGAACTTTAACTTCTATTCGTGGGGCGTACAGGAATAGAAGTTGAGTCACATATGGGAATGTGACTCAAAGTGATGAAATGTAATGCCTGTATAACTGAGGACTTTTAAAATATGTTCCTTGAAGAGCATCATCACGGCTTCATGGCAATCACACTCCAGTGTGAAGCTTGAGTCTGTTACATAAACTAGCCTGTTGTTCAGCACTACATTCATCTCTTGTGGAAAGGTTTTGTGAGCGCAGAGAAAACTGAGTGACGGAAAACACTTTCAAACCAGTGAGAACTAGTGTTTGTGTGTGACAGATGGAATGTGTGTTGTCACAAAGCGAAAAGATGTATCTGAGGAAAGGCTATCTATTTTAAGTGTGTGTTTTGAGTAAACAAAGATTGACAAAAGGGTCAGGGCTGAGCAGTAGAGGGTTCTCGAGGGTCTCGTCTTCTAATATGCAATCTGTCTACAGAGAAACATAGGTCTTTTCATGTATGTTATCAAATTAATTTTAACAGCTTTTCTCTCTGAGAATAAGAGATGACATCCTCAACCAACAAGACTCTGGATGAAGAGCTAAATAGAGAAATATCTCCTTTCTCCGATTCTTCCAGAAGAATCCATCTATTCAGTAAGAATCAGGCAGCCGGCTTCCTCCTTCATCTTCCCCCCTCATACCCACTGCGTCGGGGGGGGGGGGGGGGCAGAGCAAGGGTGGAAGGAGATGGAAAGGGGCTGGTGCCAGTCTAATGCCCCAGTGTGCCACCCTTCAATGGGCCTTTGTCGACGCTGCCATCCTCCCCTCCTACACATTCAGGATGGTCACATGGCACGCCCACTCCGTGCCCGCCTCACAATGCATCCCTGTCACGAGCCCTTCATTGGCATGCCGTGGTTGTGGCGTCTGGCAGGGACAGGGTGCCTAGCTCGACGCCTCGCACAGGATTGGGAAGGGGTGTGTGTGTGCAGAAACAAACCCCACTTCCTGGTTCCGGAACGGTCCTCATTCAAACCCTCTCATAAGAACTCTGAAGTGCTTCTCAGTCACTGACCTGGGAAGTGTGTGCATGTCCTGCAACAAAGACAAGCAGACAAAGATATATGACTGATATAGCCTGGAAGCCTTGCACTTGCACTGACCATGCAATTGGACCACTTAAAGAGTTGTAGCTAAACTGTGTCGTTACAGAACTATGGTGGATTTCATTAGCGGAATATTTAGACTTGTTTTGGTTAGCCTATTTGTATGTTTTCAATCTGTATAACACATGTCAGACTTAAGGACTGCTTTGACACAACTATTTTTCTTTTGTTTATTAGCCTAGGTTGGGCTCATACACACACACACACATTTAAATCTAACGTGTTTGAAAGTGTTTACCGTCTGGTGTTACCATCAGTGTCTGTCAACTAAAGTGCTGCAGACTAGCCCATTAAAAACGTTTAGAGATCCAGTTATTACACATTTGTGTATTAAGGTATAGGGAAGAGAAGGTATAGGCAATAAACTTAATTAAACAATTAAAAGTACAATACCCAGGATTTCAGGGAGTAGACTATGTAGTAATTTAGGTCTGTATCTGTTCAGCTATGGTTTCACAAACAGTTGTGTGCTTGCAAGAACAATGTGAAAACTGTCTCGAATGGAGCTATGTGGGGATGGAGGTAACCTACCTACGTGAGCATCCCCCTCCTCGCTTCAGCTCGCATCCCTCACTCCGCGTACAAACTGTACTCTCTCTGTCTATGTTGAACCGGCTAGGAGGAGGGACCTAGTCGAGAGCTACGTGTGAAACGCGTTGAATTGAAATTGTCTACGCAAATATCAATTGCCATCTTCACCTGAAAACCCACAGACCGTCGCCCGAGGAGCGTTTGTTGACATATTAATTGTTTGATTCAACGTTATGTTGGCCGTAACCTTGTTAAGACCGTAGATTCAACGCAGACAAACGTTAGCTTGACATCGACCACAGCAGTCGCGAACTGATTTAAGACGCCCTAAACTGAGCGGCTTTCGCGTTTCGCTTAATTTTTTTGACTTGGTCAGTTTTTTTCCATTGGTATCGAAGCAATATTTTCTCTATTGGCAGTACAGAAGATTCAAACACAAAGAAGATATCGGAGTCAAGATCGATTGGTAAGTTGTCTTACTGTTATATCTTGCTTCGTTGCCAGAGTATGTTGGTGTTATAATTTCAGTCACATTTACAAGGCAAGGCTAACCTGAGGCTAATGCTGATGCATGAATGTTACTTAGGCCGACCTATGGGCTATGGATGTTGGTGTATGTGTGAGTATATCTAGCTAGCTAGCTAGCTATATGGCTTGGTACAGTTGCTAAATAAGACAATTTTACTTGGTAGGTTTTTCAGTTTTTTAGTCAGAACTAGTAACTACTGAGAGCTAGCTACCAAAAATCGTTCCGCCAGATCACGTCGATTAACAAAGCAAACCTCATTCATCGACATATGCTACTTAAGGATCATTCTAAGGAAAAACACGATTTATTTAGACGTGGGAGCTGTGTTGTTGTAGTAGACTTCCAGACTATGCGTTGTGTTTAATTATGACTTCATCACTAGATTTGTATTGCGGCACGTGCTGTGTAGAATAACAACAGAACTCATAAGCAACTGCCTCTTGAGTTGAGCACTGTAAGTACCATTACACAAAATGTTTTTGTGTTTTTATAATCTCCTTTATCATGCCTATGTGTTATATGGGAATAACATTCTGGTATTGTGGTAAGCATCACTTTAATAAACTAGATGTTGCCTCTGTCTTTTTTTATTTCTGCATTGAATTTCACTGAGAGGTTGGAGAATTAACGTTAAAGACGCGCTTTGGTAAAACATTAACTCTCGAGTCCCCATGAAAAATCTTATAGCACTGGTCTGAAACAGTTTGGATCTCTACAGCACTACTGAGTCACTTTCAAAACACGTTGTGCCATCAAACAGAATAATACTTATAACTAGGTATATCAATTGGAATAAGATGCTTTCATCTGGTTATTAGCTATTTATGTGACCTAAAAAATCTAGAACCAACAGACCAGTACTAGGCCGGCAATTTGAAAATTAAGCAATGAGCGCGCTAGAGGATTTGAAATAAGAGCTGTTGTAGAAAACATTGTAAACCCTGTCCGCATCTTTTTTTAACAACGTTAAACAGGGGTTTGTAGTCTAATGTACCTCAATCAAGGGAAAGATAGTTACTAGATAATAACTTTTGGGATCTACTCTTATGTACTGACAAAGCATAGCAACAAGATGAAACACTTCATTTTACCTTGACTTTACCCTGAAATCGTAAAACCAAGCACTAAAAAACAGCATTAGACCTACCTTTGTGTGTGTGTGTGTGTGGGTGTGTGTGTACTCTGTTTGTGTCTGTCTCCACCCCTAATATCATCCCCTCAGTTGGACTCGTGTACCGTTTAGCTGTGCTCCCTGTGCCCTCTCCATAGGAGACCAGCTATTAAGAAGGAATCAGGGACATGTTATTCTGCACAATGTCCAGAGATGTCAGTTAGCCTCGCTTTGTTGCACTGTGGTTACAAACAACTGAAACCCCCACCTCACCCCCTGAGAAAAAGGGGGGTTGTAGTTTTTTTCCCAGGAGCCGATATCTCGGAATATAAAAACACAAAAAGTACCCGTACATCAGATTCACTGTTAACAACACTCCCGTCCCCAACGCCCAGCTGTGTTGGTCTTAATCCCAGTTATGCAATTCCCCTGTTAAAGTGGAAACAAGGCTGACGGTAATTGTAAATGTACTTGTGCTGGTGTACACTAGGGTACCTGGGACTCCCTGATGAGGGTCAGTTGCGGTGATGTTAAATGATCAAAGTTGGTCAAATGGACTTGTAACAAGATTATGTAACAGACTAGTATTGAAAATGATTTTAATAATGGACTCATAAACGCCCTAGATTTACAACAGAATGAAAGCAAAAGTAGGACAGTATGTGAGTTAACAGCCAAACCCAGGCCAAAAAAACTTGTTTGTTTTGGATGCGAGTCATGGTTTTGGCTGTCGATCAACATCTCACTGATAAGCCAGATAGAAACACTGAATTGGAGATATGGCTACCAGAAAAACCTGGATGCTGCACTACATGTCAAGGAGATGGATAATGTATGCACATTGAAACAAGAAACCATTCTAACCGTTATGTGACACTTTAACCATGCTGTCCCTGAACAGTAGTCCCTTTTCCCATATCAAGTCATGTAGCCACTAGCCAGACTTGTGCAGGGCACAGGTCTGGCTAGGTCTTCCCTCCGCTGTGCTGGACTGAGGGCAGAAACCCTGTGCTTTTGGCAAAGAAAGCACCAAGCATGCTGACAAAAGAAAAGCCCAAGGGCAACGCTGTGATGAGATGATCCTCTGAGGTCAGGCCAATCATAGAGATCATTCTTTACTGGATTGTGGACTGAAATGCACATTTCCTCATTAGCGTGTTTCCTTTTTAGTGTCTGTTTGTGGTCGGGTTGTTTGGCAATGTGGCAATGTGACTCCCTGTGATCAAACGGCTTGGGTTGTGCTGTGGCTTTGCTTCGTTGGCTATCGTAAAAGCATTTGATCGATGAACACTGTGTGTGTTTTGTTGGAAAATGATTCTTGCGGTGCTTCCTATGTCGACGCTTCACCCTCATTGGTTTGAGCTGGAGTCATAGTGTCTGTGAGGTTTGGGGTTGAGATAATATACAGGCCTAAATCTGTGTTTGGCATGTGGTTGTTGCCCAGTTTTGGCCCTCGTCTCCTCACGTGACCGTGTGTTTTACTGAGCATCAGTTACCTTGTTTTTAGCAGGGCGAGAGAGGGTCCTATTTCTATCAACTCATTGAAGATGAGAGCATACAGACTAATAGCCGAACATAGCACACCCAACACCACTCAGAGTTAACTTGAGGGCTTGTTTACCATCTCACCGACTCACCAGGTTAGCAGACGTCTTTGCGAAAATTAGGTGAGTTTGTGCGCAATATCAAACTAAGGAGGTTGGTTAAAAGGAAAAGTAGTGCTAGTCTATGTTTTCCCTTTCTTTCATATTTTGCATCTCGTATGGGTCATTTAATTTCAAGGCAGCAGTGTATCTTCGGGAATAAGTCAACCATTTAATCAATGTCTATGTTTGCTGCGTGTAGCCTAAGTCAGGCAGTAAAACATATCTCCGACAATGTAAACAAAGCATGTGTGATACACGTGTGAATCAAGTCCAACAAATAAGCTTATCCGCCTCTGAAATAGATGTTGTTTATGAGGCAACAGGGGAATTCAAGCGAGAGAGCAGGCCCTGCGTACACCACGCAGGACTAGGTGGGAGAGGGTGAGTAAGGGCCGCGGAGTGATGGTCGACAGCTGTGTGTGTCAGTTGCTGTTTGGCCCAGCTTGTGTTACTGAATGAGACCACAGAAGAAGAATAGGGCGGGGATCCCAAATGTCGCTTCTAGTCAGGCGCATGTAAAGGCATCTGTCCAATTCATCAAGTCAGGCTTGCTTACTTACCAGGCCAACAGCAGTCATTGGGAGGCGGTGTTATTCTGTGGTGTTTCTTCCCAGTTTGTGTCTCTGTGCTCCCACTTGTCTTCCTCTCTAAGCAGGGGGTTCCACAGCCCGGCCCCAGATCAGCCCCAGCAGTAAAGTGGATTAATTAACCGCACGACCAAGACCATTGCCCTGGATTAAGAGTTGGTTTAATCCGGGTGCCAGCATACTGAGTGAATTTAGACGATCATGCAGGTCAACTGTGGCGCCCTGCTCACTGATGTTGTTGGCAGTTCTCTGAAACACTTAACCGTCGTCATGGTGTCTACTTTGTCCTCATTGTCTCAAGGTAGGGGAATCAAATGATTTGTGGAGTGTTCCTGCTCACTTGTGGCAGTGATGGGTTTATAGTGTGATTGGAGATGTGTTTACCAGTTAGGTTGCAGACCCATAATGGCATGAAGCATGGAAGTTTGTACCTGTGAACATCTGTTGTGTCCAGTGCTAGGTGGGCAGTGGACTTTGGCAGGGCCCAGGTGGGTGGCCCCTCCCTCCCCACCCCCCTCGTGTGCGGGTGTGTGAATGTACACTACACATAATGAATGTGTGTTCTCTAGATGTTTCCAGAGCATGACGTTTGGTTGACCTTATTCGGCTCAAGTGACTCCCATCCCCCTTCTCCATCTCCATGTCTGAAGTCTGTTAGGCTGACCTACTTTGTACTGAACTTGGCACAACTCGGCTGTAAAACAAGTAGATCTTTTTTTCCTCTTTTTGCGATAGATATTTCAGAGCCTCAGGCTATTATGTTTTCTCCTAGAATCGATGGGGCGCCTATTTAACACCCTCTCCCGTCGCCCTCCCACAACCAAACACCCGTCATTGTTTCACAGCCTGACCAGAACAAAGTGGAGTTTTCCTAAGGTTACCATCCCCTTTATGATGCCTGATGTATACATTGCATGTCCCTGAGAGGGGGGGGGGGGGGGTCACAGCTGAGCTTGTTCACAGCTTAGCCTCGCTACTGTTCCCCCCCACAATGACTCTACACAACACAATACAACATGTGTGAGCAGTGATGATGCCAATTACTCTTCTAAGCCACCATAAGGCCTTGTCCCTGTGTCGGGATTTTGGACAAAATCACTGAACCAGTAGTGCAGCGGTGTGGGTGTGGTCTCTCTCGCCAGTACTCACCGATTCAGATCCTCCCAAAGTCGTTTTTTCCCTGTGCTGTCCTTTGGCATATTAGGTTTCAGAAGTGCAAATCGCAGGACTGGACTTCCAGTGGAATTTTCCACTTCCCAGATTCAGACAGCAGCCTTTGTTTCTTGTGTGTGTGTGTGGGGATGGGGGGGAGGGGGGCTTCTCTCTACAAGGCCCTGTAAACTGGCCAGCAGCACAGTTGTGGGGGGGGGTTGTTGCGAAATACAGCAAACATTAAGCTGTTTCGGAACAGGCGAGAGCGGGTAAGCTTGAGCGACACAGTGAGAGGAAAGAATGTGCAACAGCACAGCCAACTCTGACCAAAGTTGTAAAAATGTGGGCTTGTTTTTGTTTTCAAACTGAGAGGCATTTCTAAACATGGGGGTCAGGAGGTGCCAAGGAGGACAGAGATGAGTTGTGTTTCTGATAGCATGCCATGGTGAGCAGCTTTGAAAGCAGTGATTGTTTGCAGTAAAAATACACTAATGACCGTTTAATGTGACACCATGGGTCTACCTACTAAGTCACATGTGTTGTATGCCCACATCAATCAGTTACAACATTCTGTAGTTTTTTTTTTTATGTCTACATTTCACCATTCTTCCTGTTATTTGTCTTAGTCACGGTTACTCAGTTTCCAAATAGCCATGCAGCTACAGTGACACAATTTAACCAAATGACAAGAAGAGGGTGAAAGGTGAACTTCAGTTTGTCGGCGTCACAGACCTGGTGATCAGTCCCACATCGTAGAGGGACTATTGATCGCTTGTAAGAACTGGATAAGATCTCAGTGGGGAAAGCAGATGATCTATATGTTTTGGTCTCAATGTCACGTTCACTGCTTTTCTGCCTTCAGTGGGGGTTGTGGAGTCCAGCATGTTGTTGACTACACACTGTAGAGTTAGGCTGCTCTGGAAGGTGGACTGGATCTACCGTTTCCCAGTTGTGCATTACTGGAATGAAGGATCCAGTGAGCTGGTCTCTGGAGCAGCTGGGGTGTTCTAACATCCAGCTCCAGTGTCCATGTCGTGGACACGTGGAGTCAGGGTTGCCTTACAGTCTTAAATGCGTCCAGGGCAGAACTGGATCCCTGGTATCACAGGGAGCCCCCTCTCCCCACCCCCCTCCACACCACCACCTCTCACATTGGGTAGAGCGGTACCAAACCCACCATCATAGGATGCTTTATGATTTGAGAAGTGGTGGGTTTTTGTCAAGAGAGAAAAAGGGTTGATTTGATAAGAGCCTTTTACGAGCTTATTTGGTTGCTTGCTAGAGAGGGGGGTTAATAAAGATGCTCTCATGTTCCAACAACTGTGTCAGATTGAATAAAGAAGATCATTTGTCATTGCTGAGAGGCTGCAGCAAACCACATCCAGCTCCACAGTTCTGTCAAGAACATGCTGACGAGTCTCCTGAATTCACAGGAGCCTATCTGTTACCTTGTTTATTTTTTGACCCGATTGAACTAGCCTAAAAACTAAAACATGTCTTAACATCTCTTTTATTAGTTTGCAAACGTCACCAAACACATTTCCCAATCTTAACTTCCCATGGAAAGTTTCCAGAAATTTACCGGAAATGTTTGGTCCCATACCAACCCTAATTGTCATCATCCACATGAACTCTACACAGTTCTTTTCTGTCATTAAGACTTTTGGAGTGTTTGGACATCTGCTCGCCACAGGTTCTTCTCTGGAGACAGGTTCTGCTGGGAAATGACCAAGAGGTGCTTCAAACTGTGTTTGATGTCTGCATAAGGTTTGCCTCACTTCCCTGTGCAAACACTGTGATGCGTAGTGATGTGTAGATCTCTGTCTAACTTCTGATGGAAGCTCTGTAAGGGCAAAGCCTTTTAACAAGACAAGCTGTCTTTGGGCTTGTTCCAATTTCATATGTTAACATAAACAAATATAATGGTAATTATGAAGCCAGGATCGCCCATTTTCAACTGCGACAACAACCGAGCTGAGCTGTAGAACTCGGCTACTCCCTATGGTGATGCAAAGTGAAGCAGTCTAAATTAGACTTGAGGTGTGGAAGAAACAAAGGGCTGCTATTCCACACCAGAAAGGTTTCACCTTTGGGGTGAGTTGTAATGACCTTTCCAGAACCTGGGAGGATTGTTTGCGCGGCCTGCATATCATTCAGCTGAGGTCCTGGTTATCCGAAGCCTCACCCTTTCCAGTTTCCAAGCCAGTGTCGAAAAGGCTACCTGTTCTGACACATCCTGTGGAGCGAGGTGTCAGCTGTTCTCGATCTGCTCGGCTGTTGAACCCCTTCTGCCTACGAGCCTCATGGAACTCCTCATATGCGAGGGGCCGGCGTGCTGAAAGGCCGACGGCAGTGTGGCTACGCCAGGGCGGAGGGCGATCGCGGTCCACTCCGTACACTGCAGTCTGACTGCAGGGCCCATGTACTATACCGGACCACCAACCCTGTAGGGCTATATATCTTCTGTTACTCCTCCTCCCCGCCTCTCTGTTCACCCTTCTCTCTCTCCCCCTCCCCCCGCGTCCTCTCCTCATGCCTGTGTTGGGTTGGTTTGACCACTGCTGTTTCATGAGCACACGGGCGTCCCGTTTTCACGCAGCGTAGCTTCCAGAAGGAGCCGTGGTACAGTGGACAGCAGGCCGCCCCGCCGCTCTCGGCCTCTCCCAGGTCCAACCTCTCACTCAGTGTTGACATCTCACGTAGAGCCCCTCACCACTGCTGGGACCAGCGGCGTGCTCACACTCGCTCTCATTTCCCAGGAATGTGGTGACACGAGCCCCCAGCGGGTTACGCAAGGGGGAGGGGGGAGGATGGGACGGGAGCAGAACGGAGCGAGGGAGAAGGGAAAGGAAGGTCGAACATCTGCCGTCCGACTTCTGGCTTTGTTCATGGAGTCTGCGTGAAGGCTCTCCTGTTCCTCCATCAGCTTCACCCAATGCAAAAAGGCAAACATATCCTGACCGTCAGTAGATGCTACCTGTGCCTTAGTGCAGGGCCAGCTCTGTTGGACTGTGTGATGGAGGCCGAGGTTTCGTCTGTGGCGACGGGGAAGCTGTTCTGTTTGTTTTAGTGCTGTCAGTTTAACGCGTTATTAACGGCGTTAACGCAAACCCAAATTAACGGCGTAAATTATTTTATCGCGCGATTAACGCTCTTTTTGGCCTAGCAAACTTTGTAGTTTTTTTCACATGCTGTTGCAACAACTACCGACGTTAGAAAAACTACAACACCACACCGGATCTAGCTAGACCGGAAACAAAACAACAGGCACGCCAAACACTCGTTTGGCTTGCGAGCTGGCTAAAGAGTAGTAGCAGAGCCCGTTTACGGATATTAGACATTCTCTGGTAGTAGGCTAACGTTACGTTTTGAGTGGATGACGAGCGCGAGATGCCGAAATGGATGCCAATAAGATTCTGAATGGAAAGTTTGCTTTTAAAAAGTTGCCAAATGGTTCTATTGACAAGACCAGTGATCTGTGTGTTTTGTCGTTGTAAACTGAGTTATCATCGCAGCACGTCCAGTCTGAAATACCACTTGATGGCCAAGCACACAGCTGATGCGAATTCTCTGCCCCCTCGTCAAAGCCAGGCGATTGCAATGTTGTTTTCAATAAAAAAAATATTTGCACAAAGCAATCCGAACCACTTTTCTATGTTGATAAGAGCATTAAAATTTGAAAAAAGATTGGGACAAAAACAAATCAGGGACATTTAGAATAGATAAAAATGTGCGATTAATTGTGATTAATCGCGAGTTAACTATGACATTAATGCGATTAATCGCGATTAAATATTTTAATCGTTTGACAGCACTAGTTTGTTTGTATCCCCCCTCCCTCTTCCTGGTGTCCAGTCGGGCGTGCCACTGGGTTTGTCGTGTCCTGAGAGGCTCCTTCAGTTTAAAACGGCAGCAGGCAGAGAGGTATTTTTAGACTGTGTGGAACCAGCAGGCAGAACCCGGCTGTTTAGGAATGAGCTGAGGATGTTCCGGTGCTTTCCTCCAGACTAGGGGAGACTGGTAGGGAAGTTAAGGTGCTTTCCACCGAGTGACAATGAGTTGTCTCTCAAGATGACTCTTTTGTTGGTGTGAAATTCTCATAAATACTCACGTAATGAGGTCATCACAGGACGATGTTTGTTTTGTTCAGGTGTGTGTGTGTGTGTTCAACGTTTGCCCTCATTAAGTCGACAGGGACTGTGGCTGTTTCCATAGCAGCATGCCCCACTCCCTGACAGGGACCTGCCTCTCCTTCCTGCCTCCGTTCCCCTCAGTCAATGAGCCGTCTTTCCTCCCTGGTCCTCCAGGAGAGACGGGCTGAGAGACACCCCGCTGACGACATGGATGCACTGCAGAGAGGGGAGGGGGGGGAGGGAGGGGAGGGGGGGGGGTTGTGGGGAGGCTTTTGAGTCTGAATAGCTGACATAGAGCATCAACAGAACAAAGTTTGTTTTAGGGTTTTCTTTCTGAGGGGGAAGGGGGCGGGGGGGTTGCCTCTGTGGGCTTATTGTGTGACTTTAACTTGCGGACGGTCCCGGTTTCACACGGTGAGACACCTTGACATGCCTGGTTGTTTACCCAAGCAGGCTAGTGTTACCTCAGCAACGAGGCACATCCTGGACCCCTGGACTCAGCGAATCATGATATGGCAGGGGAGGGGGAGGGGCCCGCCGAAGGGCTACAGGGGGGGCTGTGCTCTGCTGCATGAGGAGGGAGTATGGGGTGGGGGGGGGGAATAGAAGTCACCTTGGGTTCTGTCCTTAGGAGACTGGGAAGGTCCCTGGTGTGGCTCCATGCAGGCTATGTCATGTCATCATAGATTGTCCGGTGGTGTGCGTTGTAGATAGAATGTCAGCTATTTTGACAGTTGGCCCCTTCAGGTTTTCAGATTGGCCCTGAGGCATGTGAAACACCCTTCTAGTCTGATCCTAGTTGGGGTTTTTTCTGCATAGAAACACATTTGTAATGAGTCCACGAAGTAAAGCTAAGTAGCTCCAAGACCATTAACAGCCCAGTTATTTAAAAGCTGAAGGAACCATGTTCTCTTCCTGACAGTCTGATGCAGCTTAACAATAACAACGTACGCCCTGCAAGTCATGGGAGCACCTACATGGCGTTGATTGATGGTGTCTGAATGCTGCCCCTCCCTCCCTCTCCCTCCTCCCCTCCCCCTGCCTCCACACCCCTGCCTCCACACCCCTGCCTCCTCCCCTCCCCCTGCCTCCACACCCCTGCCTCCACACCCCTGCCTCCTCCCCTCCCCCTGCCTCCACACCCCTGCCTCCACACCCCTGCCTCCACACCCCTGCCTCCTCCCCTCCCCCTGTCTCCACACCCCTGCCTACTCCCCCTGCCTCCACACCCCTGCCTCCTCCCCTCCCCCTGCCTCCTCCCCTCCCCCTGCCTCCTCCCCTCCCCCTGCCTCCACACCCCTGCCTCCTCCCCTCCCCCTGCCTCCACACCCCTGCCTCCACACCCCTGCCTCCTCCCCTCCCCCTGTCTCCACACCCCTGCCTCCTCCCCCTGCCTCCACACCCCTGCCTCCTCCCCTCCCCCTGCCTCCACACCCCTGCCCCCTCCCCCTGCCTCCACACCCCTGCCTCCTCCCCCTGCCTCCACACCCCTGCCCCCTCCCCCTGTCTCCACACCCCTGCCTCCTCCCCCTGCCTCCACACCCCTGCCCCCTTCCCCTGCCTCCACACCCCTGCCTCCTCCCCCTGCCTCCACACCCCTGCCTCCTCCCCTCCCCCTGCCTCCACACCCCTGCCCCCTCCCCTCCCCCTGCCTCCACACCCCTGCCTCCACACCCCTGCCTCCACACCCCTCCCCCTGTCTCCACACCCCTGTCTCCACACCCCTGCCTCCACACCCCTGCCTCCTCCCCTCCCCCTGCCTCCATACCCCTGCCTCCTAGGCCTTGGAGACCGCCCAGCAGCAGGGTTTATCCCCCGAGCTGAATTGCGTAACCGCGCGTGGCGCTGCCAGCTTCAACAGAAACTGCTTTGTCTCCAAACAGCAGCTCTGGGCCAGGATGGGGGGGTAGTAGTAAGTCAAGAGAAGGATTGCAGAGGGAGAGAGTACCGGAGCAAGATCCGGTAGATGACACAACAAACAGATCCAGTCTTTCACTGATGTAAGTCAAGCCTGTTCAGTCATTGGTTGTGCGTCTGTCCAAGCAGACTGGTAGTTTAAGTGTTGGCTAGGATAAGGGGGTTGTATAGACTGGCTGAAGGTTAGGTGTTGGGTTAGGGTGAGGTGTTGGGTTAGGGTTAGGTGTTTGGTTAGGGTTAGGTATCGTATAGACTGCACTGAGAGTGACAGACTTGGTTATCCTTCCACCTGGAATGGCTGCAAAATCAAGTCTTTCAGCTCTGTCAATCTCAGGTATTTCTCTTACTGAGTCAAACATGTCAATGGCCTAGGGGATCCATGGAGGTGGATCAGTGAATTGCCTGCGAGCAGATCTGGGTTCAGCAGACTCAGTAGGCTGCTCCAGAGAGATTGTTTGAGTCTGTGTGTGCCGGTCTGTGTGTCTGCATTCACGCCCACTGGAATTTGTGTGTCAAAGGGCCATGTGGATCTGGTGGGTTCACAAGCTCCGATAAGTTGAGATAACCTCACTCTGTTTTGGTAGACAGAGGAAGAGAGAGACAGAGGAAGAGAGAGAGAGGAAGAGAGAGACAGAGGAAGACAGAGACACAGGAAGAGAGAGAAAGAGGAAGAGAGAGAAATAGGAAGAGAGAGAAAGAAGAAGAGAGAGACAGAGGAAGAGAGATAGGGAGTGAGGGGGGAGAGAGGGGCGCAGAAGACAAGAGACCTAGGAAGAGAACAAGATGGGGGGGTCGCGGAAAGGCAGAGTAAGAGGGGACATGGGAGAGGAAGAGAGCGACGGCGAGAGGGCAGCTCTTGGCTGTGAGCCATGTCACGCTGGGAGGGGGCTGGGGGGGGGGCTGTGGTAGCGCCGAGCGGAGCCAACGAGAGAGCTGCTCTGTTTACGACTGCCCACTAGCTAGCGGCTGGGCTGCTGGGGGACGGAGCGCTGTGTTTGTTATCACTGCCCAGGCGTGTGTTAGGGAGGGGGGGGGGCTGACTGACCCCACACGGGGGGAAAAACATCACTCCCTCCCCCTCCGCTTCTACCAAACTCTGCCCTGAACAACAGCCACTCTGAGGTATAGATTTGTTTCAGCCCTGCAACATGAAGGCACCACAAGGGTGAGTGTGTGTGTGTGTGTTGCAGAAGCGTTCCATAGCCTTCTGAAGTAAACAGTGTTTATCGCTGGCCCTGTCAGCTGGCTTGGGTGTGCAGGGAGAAGTAAAGCATGACCGTGTGTGTGCGTGCGTGTGAGAGAGAGTGTCTCAAGAGAGTGGCTGTGTGTGTGTGTGTGGCTGTGTATGTGAGCGAGTGAGAGAAAGGCGAGAGAGAGGGGTGGGAGATCCAGCAGGCTCTCAGTGCAACAGAACAGCCATTCTTGTCGTCCTCCGCTCCTCTTCTGAGACCGGTCATGTCCAGACATGTCCCTTCCAGTGGAAGGGAACCTGAGACAGTGAAACACACACTCCTCCTTGGTGTTCAAAGCATGGCTGAGAGACGAGAGGACATTCCCCTCTCATGCTGCTGCCTGGCCAGCCCTGCTGGAGCTGTCCTGACGATGGGTTTGTCCTCCATAAACAAAGAGGCAGCCGTCTTCCGGAGGAGGCCACGCTACGATAGCGATCTGTTTCCCATCGGCTTCTAGGAAAAGAGACGAGGCTTTTTGTGTAACCTTGCAAATGCAGATCAATGTCACCACACCGATGTGTTTGGGATCGCTGGTTTCCTACTGTACCAGCGGCATAAACATGACACGGTTTGGTTCTTCTTATCCATTGATCCATGGGGGGGGGGTTGAGTCTCTCCCTGGGAAGCAACACTGTCTGATTTAAACCCCTGTTTTCAGCGCTGCTGGGTTCTTTGCAAAACAGACTTTGTGGAAGTGTTTGTTGCCCCCTGGTATGAATAATGTGAGAGAGTGAGTCTACGTCATCATAAGCTATTTGTAGGAAAACTGGTGCAGATGTTTTTTTGCTGGTAGGTTAGGTCATATGAAAGTGGGCTCTCCTATCACCGGGCCCTTTATCGACCCAGCTTTCCACTGTTGTCATGGTTACTAGTCATGCCACTTCTATCATTCCGTTACAGTCTAATGTTTCTCTCTCCTCTCTTTTTTTCCTTCCTTTCCTCCCTCTTCCCTTCCCCATCCCTCTCTCTCTCGCTCTCTCTTGCTCTCTT
Organism: Hypomesus nipponensis; assembly: GCF_054491055.1. Classification (NCBI taxonomy): domain Eukaryota; kingdom Metazoa; phylum Chordata; class Actinopteri; order Osmeriformes; family Osmeridae; genus Hypomesus; species Hypomesus nipponensis. The sequence goes on along the minus strand of NC_140382.1, from coordinate 10,068,829 downwards.
TCTTTCCATCTCTCTCTCTCCAGGATATCCATGAGCTCTGACTTCCAACACTACAGTTTCAGGATGCCTAACATAGGGTTCCAGAACCTTCCCCTCAACATCTACATTGTGGTGTTTGGGACGGCCATCTTTGTTTTCATCCTCAGCCTCCTCTTTTGCTGCTACCTGATCAGGTAAGATCTACATTGGGCTGATGGACGGATTTAGACAAGCTGTTTGGTTAGTGTTCAAGGCCCATTGCCACAAGCGCCATAGTCTTTGTTCTACTATTAAAAAGAAAATAAAAAGATATCGACATGGTTGGCACAGTTAGCTTCAGGGTGTCCGACGACAATTTGATTGAGTTTGCATAGTCAAGCGTCCAATCAGATGCTTGACCCCCCCCTCCCCCTATCTGACCTGAATGGACACCAGCATGTTACCCAAGGACATGAGGAGCCAGGGAGTTTTATTACAGCTGTGTACTGGAGGGGGGAGGAGGGGCTGGTAGAAGATGTTCAAATTCATCTCCGCCCCGTGAGTCCAGGGCGAGCGTGGAGGTGGTGTGGGCAGGGGTGCTTCTGGAAGGCTCTTTCATCTCCTGTGCCACAGGTCCAAGTGACTGTGTCCTTCATCACGCTCTCTTTGAAGACCTGAGCTGCTTTCAGCCTACGGTACAGTTATGCTAAATGAACGATACACACCCTAGAGAAAGGCCTGTGTTGGAAGTGATTGAATTGTATCTGAAATTGTGGCAGTTTTACCATAACCCTAATCTGTGATTTGGTTCAGAACAAAGGTCACGCACATCATTTATGAAGTTATTAACTGTTCTTTGATGGCTTGAAATACAGTAACTGTCATTTTGGAATCGAATTGGGTTACTTTTTCGACATCTTTATGGGGTCAAAAGGATCAACAGAACAGTTTGGAGAATGTCTGTACAATTGCTGACTTGATAATCTGAACAAAGAAATTCCACCACAAGGCCTCTCGACTGTTAAAACTAATTCTTTCAAAGCTGCTTCTCATTAGCAATCCCTTGACCCTCCCAGACTTGAAGAGGCTCACGTCGTACCTCTCACCAACACTGTCCAGTCCATGTTTACCTCCAGATAAGTGGCTACTGTGAAGCCACTAGTTTAGATATTTGATCTAAATTTAATTCTAACCTGACGTGTATCACTGTGAGGTTATTGAATCAGAGTTGAGCGAGAGCAGCTTAATGTATTCAAATCCTCATGAGAAAACAGCTATGGTTTAAGTCCCAACCTTCTATAGAATCTAGCTGTTTCCACAGGATAAGACACTGGAAATCTGATTGGGCCTCTGTGGTCCAATCACAATTGTCCAGACCATTGTTGCCGTGCTCGGTAGCTGGGGTGTGGTCATCCCCTAGCAGCAGTAGGCAGTAGAAATAACTTGCAACTGTGAAGCATCTCTTACCTAATGCAGTGAGAAGCAGCATCTCTCAGACACATTCACCCCATCCCACCCACCCTAGCCCGCCCAGCCGGGACTATGGTAAGTGTGTTTCTGCTTACTGTTACTCTTTTTGTGTCCCCCCCCCCCTTAAATATGAACTGTATGAAATTGATTCAGTGTCACAATTCATGAACATGTTCAAAGGTGGCCGGATTATCAAGTCAATTCATAGCAATACGAGACTCGACACAAGAACAAAAGGCTTCTAAAGATCCAGACTCCCTTGAATGCTTCCCTTAATCACATAAGCCATCACACACACACAGAACTATCATTTTGGAAGCCTATTTAACTCAGACTCGATCCAGTCATAGGTTCTCAACAGAGAGACAAATAGCCTGGGGGAGGAAGGTGAGGGACGTATGAGGGGAGGAAGGGATGTGTGCAGAGAAAGGCAAATGGAGCGAGCTGGAGTAGACATGTGAATACACACTTTCCCCGGACAAAGGTAAACACACACGCACTCAAGCGTGTGCGGCCGAGCGTCACAGCTACCCTCAACAGTCCACACACGCGTGTGAAATGAGTCCTATGACAGGCAGACGTTGGGGAGTGTTTGTGTAGGATGTCGAAGGAAAACGAGTGCACCCGTAAATACCTCAGACATCTCCACAGTTCTATAGACATATAGCATATAGACGTTCTACTGAGTTTTAATCTGTGTATTTTAAGCAGGTTAACATGAGCACATACAACAAAACATTGATTTAGCTGTAAATACACATAAATCCCTCCCAGAACGATAAGCGCGTACATGGCCTCCCTCCATCGCCTGGCTGTGTTGGCCAGTCAGGGGTGAAGGGAAGCCCCTCCTGCTCTCCTGGGAGGACCACACCAGGCCCATCACCTGGCCCCCTCCCTTCTGGGAGGACCCCACGTTCTTACCCGCTGCTCTCTTACAGAACATCAGTTTCTCTCTCCTAGACTGTGCTGTCTGTTTCACAGATCCCTCTCAAACTGCTACGAGAGGTTAAGCTTACTTGTAATGGAGGTAAATCTTAACAAAACCATGTTTGTGTATGTATTTTTCTGTCTGCATTGTCTGTTTCTTTTTCGTTCTTTCTCTCTCTTCTCTCATGTCAGTCTCCTCCCCCTCGTTCTTGAGCTACACTATCTTTTTCCTCTGTTTTCAAGCCAAACTTGATTTAGTCTGTACAAGCTTTTATTTTTCACATGTAATGATCGTATAAATACCTTGGAAGAAATGGTAGTAAGCAGTTTTACTTTCCATTCACACTTACGTTTAGATTGAATGTGTGTGTGTGTGTGTGTGTGAAATAGAGAAGGGGGTTATGCATTGGAGAGGAAAGGAAGGGGTGGTAGTGTTACAAAGGTCAGACGTCAGTGTCATTGGGTTCAGGGCCAGCACGGCTCCCTCAAATCTCCCCGTAAAACAGGCGCAGTATTAACAACGTGCGCGTCGCCATTTCACAGACCATAAAATGAGACAGAAGCCCAAAACTGTCAGAGCAATGCCAAGCAGCATGGGAGCCCTCTGCTCTGATAGGAACATGACATGTCAACCTGGTTCAGTCCAGTAACCCTTAACCAGGAGCAGGCTACATGTCTGATCAACTCAAGCACTGACCTCTGTTCTAAAACCGAAGGAGGTTCAGCTTTTTCACGGAAAGCACATTTTTCAATACAATCACTTTTTTATTTGTTTTGACCAAATGCATGTAGGCTCCCAATGAGTCTGTTACCCGACAGGTTATGAGGTCTTTGGCATGGCTGTGCAGCTGCTGCAATGAGCTGGGATCAAATGAACTCAAACTAATTTATCCATGTCATGTCTGAGCAACCAGACTTTAGAGGTCTTAATGCCCCCCCCCCCCCCCCTCTATTATAGCACTATTGTTTCAGTATAAGGTTTCTACTTTGTTCTAAGTGTTTTTCCTTTCTCCTCTTGTTAAGGCAGGTTTCTTATGCCATGACATTTGAAGACATTGTAAGATCTTTTGGTGGTTTCCTCTACTAATGTAGAGGTGTTGTGTTTTCTGTGATCCCCCAGGTTACGGCATCAGGCCCACAAGGAGTTGTACGCGTACAAACAAGTAAGCAGTCCATTTCTCTGTCGCACACACACACTCTTGCTCTCTTTCGTTGGCTCTCATCACACACACACACCCTCTTTCCGTTTCTTTCTCCAAAGGTGACTAGATGAAGGTGTAAGTCTAGACAGTCACACTCCAGACACACATGGGTTTCCATTTCACGTCACACTACAGCCCAGCCCAGCAGCATGGCTCTCCAGCCTTCCCCTAAAGATAGATGTGCTTACATAAATACAGAATGTACCGGCTACATTTAGCACCCGCCTATGAGGAGGAGGTGGGGGGGGGGGGGGGGGGTACATACTGTATCACATCTGGGACTAATTCGGTTTAAATAAATGTATATACTGTATGCCAGATACTTAGCATCTGTGTCCGGAAAGGAAGCTCATTTGGGGGGGGGGGGGGGGGGGCACTTGGTACTCACTGTATGAATGCAGTGCCGGCACAGTAAGACGTTCATCACAGTGGAGCACTTCATTTGGGTTGACTAATGGTGACTTTTCTTTCTTTATCGCGCAGGTTATACAGAAAGAAAAAGTGAAAGAGTTAAACTTGCATGAGGTAAGTTGCCTGCCATGTTTATCTGCTGCATATGTTGAGTGGTGTGGTGTTTGGATGATCCCAGAGGGCTCGGAGTGGACCTGTGGACGTCATGTCCGTCTGTGGACGTCATGTCCGTCTGTGGACGAGGGACACAGACACTAGATGGAATGGATCAGTCCTGACAAGGCCTGCCATGATATCTGTGCATGTTTTGCCATGTGAAAAGGCCATTTGATGTTCATACGTCCAGAGATTTCCTGAAAGTGCCACAGACTTCTCATGTGCCATAGAAAGCAGTTTTACAGCTTTGACTGAAAGCATACTCTGTCCCTGGCGTACCTTGTTGTTCTCACAAGTTATTTTGCGCTCCACAACGTGAAACTAACACCTCCGGCTAAAGTTAGCAGGGCCGTCTGTCAACGCCAGTGCAAGCGCTCCACCGTCGGTGTGTTGGTCAGCTCCAGGTGTCTGTTACATCCACAGCACACCCAGAGTCAGTGTGCATCGCTGCCCTGGTGGACCGTCCTCAAACACCACTCGCCTTTCAGCACCGCCGTGCTAATGAAAAGTAGCCTGCATGCTAGGTGGGCTGTTAGGCTAAACCTCAGAGCTCACTCTCTGGCCTGGTATTTCTCACAGCCAGGAGCTAACCCCCCCCACGCTGTTATTAGCTCTGAGAGGGGCTCTACAGTCTGTTACAGAAGTGTGTTGTGTGGCACAGAAGCCAAGCTGAGCCAAATTGATAACACTCTTTAATGCTAGCCCCGGGGACTGACCCATTTTCTGGAGGGAACCATTCCAAAAGAAAAAAGCCTCGCTATATTACTTTGGATTAAGCCTTGTGCAGCAAAACTGTACTTCAATCCTTTATAAATCTCCTCTGTTAGGAGCTATAAATGTAGAGAGAAGATGGTGTACACTGTAAATCATACTGTACAACAGTACAGACCTGCTATGGATCATCAACCTCCTACAGGAATCATCAGATCAGAACATGGCCTCTGTAAGCCTGTTTATTGAATGCGCAATACTGCAGGGGTTGCTTTTTCCTGACACGTTTACTGTTCTGTCAGTTGAAACTACGACTTTGTGTGTGTACGTGCACGTGTGTGTGTTTGTGTGTGTGTGTAATTTGCTCCGTGCGACTTCTCCTCCCTTCCCAGTACATCCAGGTGGCTGATGGCTAGCTCTGCTGGAAGACAGCTGACTCATCAACCCTGCTGAAAGACAGAAGGGGCTGGTCACCTCTGACAGCCACAACCATGGTGGTGGAGCACGTCTTACCACACACACACACACACACACACACACACCACCCCAGCCCCTTACCCCAGGCTGACCTCACGATACACACACCCTCCTCTCACATGTACCCAGGAAAGCTTTCACATGAGAGCTGGTATAAACCCCCCCCTAAAGCAAGGTTATGGAATTTTGTCATGGCTAAAACCGGATTGGTTGGTGGCAGTTTGAGGGAGAATTTGCATCTTTGCAAACCTGATCCAAACTCAGATGAGCTGGTTTGCAGGAGGGGGGAGGGGGGGGCAGACGACAAGCTTTCCTTCAGGCTCTGGAGCCAGCTGTTGTGTTCGCTCTATGTCAGAGGAACGAGGCACATATTGCATAACCACGGAGGTGCACCAAGGATGAGCCTGAATTCTCAACAGGGCAAAGATTATTTTTGGCCTCTGAAATAAATAGGAACAATACATCTAATGAACCGTGAGCAGCCACTCCACAGTTACAGAATCCCTTGCCTGCCTCGCCACCGCTCTTAGATGACTCTGATGCAGCACGCTGTGCTAACCTCACTGACAGAGCCGAGGAAGTTCGGCGTCGTGAGTGTCCCCCTATCTCGCCATCTCTTTCTGTCCCTCCCCCCCCCCTCTCTCTCACCCTCTCTATCATGTTCTCTGACTGAACTCACTATGTGGCTTTTTATAGGCTGACTCTTTATTTCGGTCTCTCCGTTGGCGAGAGCAGTCGTGATGTTTTTCCTCAGGAGAATGTCGTGGCCATGGTCTGGGTCTCTGTCCTGGGCACACTTGTCAGAACCAGCGACATTCAAGAGAGAGAATGAAGAAGGAGGCAAGACAGGAACAGCCGTTACAGAAACACACACTCATTCTGTCATCCCAGAGGCACCTCTGTGTTTTTCACTATGTTTCACAGTACAAAGGAAGATTAGTTTTTCCCCCCAGGTGAAATCCTACCATCTTCCCCCAGTGATGTAATTGCTTACGTGAGCTCCAGAAAAAGTTTTCTAGAAAATGAGTTCATATAATGAGTTCAAGTGACAGGCGTGGATGTCGACCAGCTGTCGCTGTCAGTGTCTCTCTCTTTGGGGATAGTGTGTCTTCACCCAGGGTGTCTTTGGAGAGAGTGTGTCTATTGCCAAGGCTTTGAAAAGAACTGAGGCATTGACCTAGTGAGGATAGCGAGAGCAAGGCAGCATTCAACAGAGAGTGTAGTTCTCTTGTTCTCCCGGAGTCACCTGGGAGAAGCTCCACAGCCTGGGCCGCCATGCTTTCCCCTGTGCTCATGAGCACCACTGTGTTGGCAGCAGGGAGGAGGAGGCCTCTCTGCTGCTCCTGCAGGTAGCGTCACCTGTATGTGATGTCACAGTATGGAACCATGAGTACAATGGTCTGGTTTTTAATTGTCAGGTGTTAAGGTGTAGCTCAGAGTCAAATCAGGAACAATTACACTTTAGTGGTGTCAGAACAGAAAGAGCAAGTGGAAACAGATGGTAACAGTGTACCTCTTACACACACACACACACACACACACACACACACAGCACCAGTCTGGTCAGCCAAATGGAGTCGGCCCTTCGGCCACTGCTTATGTCACTGTCTTCTCCATTGTCTGACTGCGAGACAGTTGAAGTTGAACACACAACTCACAGTAAGCTCACACTGTGTACCCACCCACAATGTGCCCTATTGTCACATTCTGGATGTAGAATGTCTCAGCACTGTCACACACACACACATACACAACGTTAGTAGTAATTGTGAGAGCTCCAGCCACATTTGCCACGGTCTCTATTCAGCTCCGGTGGGGCTTTTACACTATAGCAAAGTGTTGAATGGGGCTGGCACAATTGGCGTATTGTCATTTAGACAGTTTGAAAACACTAGTTTCACACATTGAAGCTGGATATGTCATTTTGACTGACAGGGCTTAGCTACTGAGAGGATGTGCTGATGGTCCCACCTGCTGGGTCTAACCCCTCAGCCTCCCTCCGTCGGGTCCCGGAGAAAACACGAGAGGAAGACACTCGTTTGTTTCCACAGGAAAGCGACCCTGGGTCTTTGAATGAAGCCATCCAAAAACAAGCAGGCTTTTTAGGCCCTGAAGTGATCTTTCTTCCCCAGCCCGGACCAAGGAAGCACCCCGGGTCCTCATCACACATTAGGTTACAGTCCTTCCTTTCCCCTCCTTGTTTCTCTCCCTGTGGGTTGTTATTGTTACTTCCTGGGTGGTGTTGGTGCCACCTCGGTGGCAGCACAGGCCCGGGGGGGGGGTCAACATGGTAGAACCGGGCCAGACCGGTTTTGGGACAGGGGATACGAGGAGCTGGTTTAGACTGGTTCCCGCCTGGACGTTTCTTGGCACTGGTGTGTCAAGCTGTGGATGGTATGTGTGTGTGTGTGTGTGCATATTTCAGTTTCATTTTTGATTTACGTATTATGTCAGGAATGAGTCAGTGGGTTGTTAAATAAATCACACCCTGTGTTTCTGTGTGTGCGTGTGTGCATGTGTGTGCATGTGTGTTGGTTACATAACACACATCTGAACAGCACCGAGCGCTCCCTCACACAAGCCTGCTCACACATCAGAGGCATGTGCAAGGACAGACTTTCTTAACGACAAACTGTTCTGTTGCTTCAGCGATTCTACAGTCTGCCATGCTGATTCTCTCTCTCTCTCTCTCTCTCTCTCTCTCTCTCTCTCTCTCTCTCTCTCTCTCTCTCTCTCTCTCTCTCTCTCTCTATCTATCTATCTTTCTCTTTCACTGTCTCTCTCTGTCTGTCTCTCTCTCTCTCCCAGATATGTGCAGTGTGCTTGGAGGAGTTCAAACAGAAGGATGAGCTGGGGATTTGCCCGTGCAAACACGCCTTTCACAGGAAGTAAGTACTGACACTGTCCCGTCCCGTCAACAACCACCCTGGGTGCACACGCACGACACACACAGCCTCGTCAACACACACAGCCTCGTCAACACACACAGCCTCGTCAACACACACAGCCTCATTAACACACACAGCCTCATTAACACACACAGCCTCATTAACACAGGGGTATGTGTGTCTGTGGTTCAGTGTGTTACTCCCGCTCACACCCCATAAACACAGACACGTTTGTGGAGTTCCATACCAACATTTGACAGTGTGATTATAGGCAACAACAACAAATCGTGTTAGCTGGCTTTGTCCGTGACATCAAAAAGATCCCATTGAGATAATATTATTATGAGTGCGTCAAACATCTCGGGCGATTTGGTTTGTCTGGAACACAGTCAAAGAATAGACCCAGTCTGATTTGTTTTGATTTCAAATGTTGTTCATTTCCGTCAGACTAGGCATGGGAAGTGCGTCGCTGCCTTGCGCCTGTTAAAAAACAACAACTCAGTTGGTATTTGCAAAAGGGAAATGAAGTGTTTCTTTAAACAAAGAAGTGGTGTTGTGAGATCACAAGTGGTCACTCGAGACACATTCTGATGCCAGGCGTGAACTGATGTCCTCAAAGCTGTCCGCTTTGGGATTGGGACAAGCAAGGCGCATGTTCATGCCAGGTGGAAACAGAGCCTGAGAGTGAAAAGGAATGAGACACAGATGTGTGAGAGATGTCAACAATGGAGGACTGGATGGATTGGGATTCTCTGAAGAGGAGGGGCTCAATCCCACCCAACCCCCACCTCCTCTGTGACCCCCCTCCCTCTTAACCCCCCCCCCCCCCCCCACGTCTCAGCCCGTCACCTCAGTGACCAGCGCGCCAGAAATAGCCTGGACCGGCCCTAAATAATTCACCAGCAGAGAGCTCGCAAGTGTGTCGCTCTGACTCATGGCAGTGGCTGATTGGCCAGACCTGGCTCCATGTAGCCCTCTCGCTCCTCATCCCCTCTCTCCTCATCCCCTCTCTCCTCATCCCCTCTCTCCTCATCCCCTCTCTCCTCATCCCCTCTCTCCTCATCCCCTCTCTCCTCATCCCCTCTCTCCTCATCCCCTCTCTCCTCATCCCCTCTCTCCTCATCCCCTTGCTCCTCATCCCCTCTCTCCTCATCCCCTCTCTCCTCATCCCCTCTCTCCTCATCCCCTCTCTCCTCATCCCCTCTCTCCTCATCCCCTCTCTCCTCATCCCCTCTCTCCTCATCCCCTCGCTCCTCATCCCCTCTCTCCTCATCCCCCACCCCCATTAGCATGAAAATGCAGACAACATATCAACAAAAAAGAGTCTGTCTCCCCTGTGCCTGTCCCATCTGTCTCTCATCACTGTCTCTCCGTTTGTTTTGCTCTCATTCTCTCCCTCTCTCCCTCTCTCTCCCTCTCTCCCCCTCTCCCCCCTCTCTCTCTCTCTCTCCCTCTCTCTCTCTCTCTCCCTCTCCCCCTCTCCCCCTCTCCCCTCTCTCTCTCTCTCTCTCTCTCTCTCTCTCTCTCTCTCTCTCTCTCTCTCTCTCTCTCTCTCTCTCCCTCTCTCCCTCTCTCTCTCTCTCTCTCCCTCTCTCTCTCTCTCTCTCTCTCTCTCTCTCCCCCTCTCTCCCTCTCTCCCTCCAGGTGCCTCATCAAGTGGTTGGAGGTGAGAAAGGTGTGCCCGCTGTGCAACATGCCCGTCCTGCAGCTCGCCCAGCAGGCCGGCACCTTGGACGCAGCCGTGGCCATACAGCTGCCTCTGCCCCAGCAGCCTCTGCCCCAGCAGCCTCTGCCCCAGCAGCCTCTGCCCCAGCAGCCTCTGCCAGGCGTGGAGAACTTGGTGTAGCACACACATACCTACCACATCGACACACACACTCAACACACCAGTTCCCTCACCTGTACAGGTACACGTGTATATGAGTGTGGTCGGACATGAGGAGTGGACAGGCGCTCTGCAGACACCCAGCAGCCTGGCCTCTCCCACTCCACGTACTCCACCTCTGTTCGCTGCCTTTGTAGAGTCGCAAAATCGAAACGATTTTACGGCAACTGATCATTTTTGGTGTCTTATTTTGATGACGTTTTTTGGGGGACGATGGAAGGAGAGCTGTCCCAGTTGTGACTGAGGTCACTCTGTTTCCCAACCAAAGCACTTTTCTTGGGACACCAGCGCAAGACGAATGAAAGACATAAAATCAGACGACTACGACAGTGAAATGGAAATGGCTGCATTTTTTTTTTTTTTTTTTTTACATAACTTTTGTTGTTGTTGTTTTTAACGAGCACTTTATAAGAAGTCAACCTTGATTGCTTGTGAGGAGAGTAGTAGCAAGGTTATATTTTATTAAGATTAACTTTTCTTTTATGTGTACAGAGCCACATGAATTTTCATTTGTAGTTGTGTGGACTTTTTTTTTTACTGAGAAAATATCTTAAAAGGGACAATAGCCTTCAAATCAACGTCCGGAAACACATTAGATGCTTAGAACCACACCATCCTAAAGACCAGATGCTCCTTCACACTTACACCACCCCCCCCCCCTTCCTGCACAAAACAAGTCAACTGATTACTGAAGGCTTGTGTGTGTGGAGTGTTCGCGTGTTTTGTGAGAAGAGCTCTAAGCCTAGTTAACCTCGGGTCATGGTGACCACTTAAATGTGAACATAGATGTCAATGTGCCCAGAAGGCCACTGACACCTCCCCCACGCTCATACGAATGCTCTGCAGAATGTTACTCACAGCTCGGTGTGTGAGTGAGTGTGTCTATGACAGTGTGGCCACTGCCATTTCAGTATAGCCAGGCCATGTACTAATATGCTATGAGAAGGATGATGTGAGAACCATGCCATTAAGAATCCCCCCCCCCTCCTTGCTCCTCTGTGGGCCCCTCACTCTAATGAGACACTAGGAACAGCATGTCATCTGCATCAATGCTGATGTTAGACAGCTGGTTAGAATGAGCTTGGCTAAGAGAAATGTAACATTTGTGAATAGTTGGGAAGACCCATCTGTACTTGGCCAGTTCAGACGTCACTGTCCTCTGAAGTTTTTTCAGTTGCCTGTAAATCTCTGTTCCATCCAGGACCCTGATCTACACCATTCTAAACATGGGTGCCATGATAACAGTAACCCCACCTGCTCATTGTGTGTGTGTGTGTGTGTGTGTGTGTGTGTGAGAGAGAGAGAGTGCTGCACATCCCATCCACACGTCAGTCAACACACGCTGGGAGCATCTTGGCTCCAGTCACTTCCTGTCTTAATGCAAGCAGGAAATGGAGAAACCCGACACCCTGCGTCTGCGGCACTCCTCGGCCCTGCAGCCAATCAGCAGCCTTGTTTATTGTTACGGAAGTGAGAGATTAGTATGGCTCCCAGCCACAGTGCTCCTGAAGTGTGAGTCATGGGTTTAGCATACGGTGAATGTCAGAACCCATAGTTAAAGATTGCTTGTTTTGTGATGCGATTCAGCCTACAGCCCACTAGCAGAACCGTGAGCTGTTCCAATAGCAGAACCACCAGTGTTCCTCTTTGGATGGGAAGAAAAGGAAATCACTGAACAAAACTAAATCTTAATCTTACACCTAATAAACACATTTATACATATATGTACAGTGCACATATGTACACGGTGCCAAATGTTGAGATAGATCTCTCAGATCTGAGATCTCGTCAGGCCCAAGTCTTGATTTAGTTACCAAATACCTCGATCGCACTTAGAATGTTGTGAGGTCCTGAAGTAAAAAATATACACACGCATATATATATATATATATATATATATATATATATATATATATATATATATATATATATATATATATATATATAAGCCACTATGCAAATCAGAAACTATATCCTGTGGTTGTTTGTGTCAACTGAGGTGTTACAAATCTCACCAGAAGAAAGCTAATTGGGCTTTGTGGCTGCCAGCACTGTCAAAGACCAGAGCAAACCAGCTGTTTTACTATTTCAATAAAAATAATAACCCATGATCAAGGTTCTTAAAAAGAACATGGTTCTGGCCTTTAGCTTAGTTTTAGCTGAGTATTCTGACCTTGTACTTTAGGAGTTAGCTGTATGAGTTAGCTGTTTATTTGACTGGTCCTAAAACGTGTCAGAAATCATGCTGCCCTCAGCATATCATTGTCCCCAGCCCAGCACACCTCTTTGTACTGTTAGCACTGACACAAGGACCCTGCTAATGACCAGAACACAGGGCTCAACGCACACACATGGGGGAGAGATGAACGTGAGGCAAGTTATAGTGAGGCAGCACTTTCATTCATTCTCTCGTCACAAAGTGTAGCTATTTTAGAGCCCTTATTCTGGGCTCTTCCCACACCCTTTATGTGTTGGTCCTACACAGAGCACTATGTAACTGGACCCTGCTGTGAAACAGGTCCTTTGTGCGAATGTCCTCTTGCCCTAATCCTAACCCAGGCAGGTGCAGGCTGCTAAACTGTGAAGGCCACAGACTAGATCAAGGTGAGAGGTCATGGCCATGATTAGTGTCACATAATAGTCCAAATGACATTGCAACTTTCCCTAAAAGAAGTGAGGCCAAATATTGGATTTTTGAACAGGGCTGAATGGTGATCGAAGCTGTCTTGTTGGTTACTCTCAGAATGGACAGGGCCCTTTTCACTACGGCTTTCTCAGTGCTAAGAGTCATACAGCCATGATACCGAACAGTTGTTTTTTGTGTTTTAAGATGGACATCACCAAACAGTTTGGAGAGTGTGATAGCTCAAATTGCCAGACAAGAGTTTGCAGAGTTTAGGTTCATAACTCATTAAACACTTATACAAAGCCTCAGTGAAAAAACCTGCCCCTACTCTCTGGAACATTACATCATAAAGTAGGGCCTGGTTACAGATGAACAGTTATAGTGTCGTTTTTGTTCCAAATGGGTGAAAAAAAGAGAACAAATTTAGCAGGGAAGGAATTTTTTATTTTACTTTTGCTTTACTTATGTGTGTGTTGTATGTCAATGTTTGTGATGAAACAGTCCTGTAGTTGACCAGAGAATGGAGTTCAAAAAGAAAAAAGTTTTAAGGCACTCAACGTTGTTTGTATGTGTGAGTGGCTTACCGGTTAACTATGTTTCAGTAGAGTTGTATCTCTGCCATACTATTTATCACTTAGTATATTGCATATTTGATTGAACAAACAGACTGATATTTATTGTCCATGCCCACCTGTAAAGCAGTGTACAGTATTTGGACTGCCAACCCTGCCACCTTCTAAACCTGAACACAGCAAGTCTTAAAGCTCCACCCCAAACTCAAGGTTCTGCAACTGAATGTACAGTTAGGATAGGATGTGCAGTTAAAACAGGCGGGTTGAAATGTGAATTGCATGCATATGATTTTGACAAATCCCAGTTGTTGTCAAAAAGAGTCATGGCAGTGACATATTAACCCTGGATAAGTTAGTGTTCTTCTGCCTAAAAATACACTGCATCAGATCCCCTGCTGCCATCGCTCACTGAAGATTTGTAATGAAGGAGGGTGGATTTTAAAGGCTTTTTTTCTAAGTTGAATAACATGTATTTGTCGAAACCATGTTTTCTCCAGTTCCATCATCTGTAAACACATGCCACTTCCACTTCTCAGAAGGAGCTAGGAAATAGCGTAGACAACTTCTGTTAAAAATTAGTTTAAACAGTTACAGTGAGCCAGCCTGAATCACGATCAATCAAAATGATTAGAAACGACCAGTAATGAACATGGCAGCCTTGGAGTTGCAGTTCCATACACTAATGTTTCAGTGTTAAGGTCATTGATTACAAAACATTCAGAGGTCCTGTAAGGATCAAACCAGGAGCAGAAGGCATATTGCAGTGCAGACTGGGACTTACAGGAAACGCCATGCAGAGGAGGTCAGCTGGGTTTCACAACATTTAACAACTCTGTCAAGCCCCTGCATATCGCCTACTTCAACCCTGTGTTGTGTTGGCGTGTGCTTTTGTACTGTATTCCTGCTCTAACACCCCCCTCCCCCCTCCTGAAGCATCTTCCATCATTATTGTTCCTTATGACCCCCCACCACCACCACCTCCAATACCCCAGTACCCCCCCACTCCCTACCTGCACCTTGACATCTGCGTTAACACTGACGACGTTTGTGGACTCCTACAAACATGTTTGTAAAACTAAGAATTCTGCAGCAGAATATTTTTGGAGACTATTTGCTGTACAGTATTTGTAAGCTCTATTTTTGTATATTTAATTGCTATTTTTGAGGAGATAAATGAGATGCTTTTTTTTTTTTTTTTGCCAATTTCATGTTTATTCATTTTAAAGGAAATTGTTGCATGTGACTGACTTGAACTGTAAATAAAATTACCAAGTTTTGGACATAATACAGCGTGAGCAGTGTTTTTTTACTGTAAACTTTGCTTAAGTAGAATATGGTTACTTTCTTAAAACTGTTACCATTATTAGTGTCTCACCAATGTTCAGGGTTATCTGTGGATCTAGAACACTGCATAGATGGGTCTCATGACATGATACTGAAGTATCTCACGTAATGTGATGACAGCATTCCTAATAGCTGAGGCTATCTATATATATATTTTTTACATATCCCTAACATGGCATGACATGGAATGTTTGTTATGTCTGCTATAGTAGAGACCATACTCCTGTCCGTTGCTGAAGTTATGTAACACTTAATGGATTTCTCAGATGTGCATACCCTACATGCACTATCCAGCTCTACAGTACAGAAGTTACATAACGTACAGCTCTTTATTAGCTTGTTTTTAAGCTGATGGCTGAGTATGAGGGGAGAGCCAGTGTGTAGATGTTTGGTCCCTCAAAGTTGCCAGTTGGCCTTAACCTCGCCTGGGGTGTTCTGGATGAGGATGGCAGCAAAACAGCTCTCTACTTCGACACGTGGAAGAAATACACAAGTCAGTTTGCTCTTTCCTTTTCAGTTCCTCAAAACCAAGCAAACAAAAACATCTCATCCCAGTACAACTTCTGCACAGAGTGTGAGTGTGTGTGTGTGTGTGTGTCTATCTCACTAAAGGAGCCCCTCCCTGTTATGTAAGTTCTGGTGAAATGGTTGGAGGACAGCATGCAGCCACAACATTAGTTCCCACACAGCTACAAAGCCTAGTCAGAGACCATCTCAATGTACAGATCCTACTGGGACAAGCATGTCCCCTATAGACCTAATGGTAGAGCTACATCTGTTAACTGTTTCTACTCTGGACATTGCTGCATTCAATCGAGCGTAGCTGGTTGGTTTCTTAAACAAGATATCTCCCTTCCCGAAAATGTCATTGCCAATCAGCCAAAATCATTATATGATGTGTTGGCCAAACGTACATCGCCATCTAGTGTCAGACTGCAAACAGCTGTTTTTAAAGATATATTTTTGGACAATTTTTTTTATGTTTTATTGGACAGTATTTAAGTGAAGTGTGACAAGAAAGGCAGGAAGAGAGAGAGGGAAAGATTTGCAACAAAAGGCCAAAGTTGGATTCAAACCCAAGCTGCTGTGGTCAGGCCTTAGGCTGCATGGTATGCACGTCTCTGGGGAGGGGCTTCTTCAGACAGCAGGTTTTGACGAGCTCCCCTGGATAGCCTTCTGTTACTGTCTGACGTGCCCTACTCCTACTGGAGCTTCCAGTTTGTCATGTCTTTCCGGTGTCTAATGTTTCAATAATTAATTTTAAATCCTAATGATATGCATATCCAGGTAATATGTAACAGAAATAAAGAAACAATTACATTAAATTAATCAATTTTATTATTATGAGCAAAAATGAATAGAATGACAGTAAACAGTTTTCATCTATTGCAATGCATGGCCTAAGGATTCAAACACTATTCTGGAGGTGAGACAATTCTCCTTAAGAAAGAGCAACGTGAAGAAAGTGACTACAGTTCATGAGTGAGCATCATGTTCAATACTGATCAAATAATGTGCACACTTAGTTGCCCAGTTAAGTGTTGAGGTAATGCATGAAAATACTATTCAGACAAATGGGCAAAGAATACAATCATTCATACAGGGAATAATATGTGCATAAGAAGTACATTATGAAGACCTTGAGAGAGACAAACAGATACTGTATACTGCAGTAAATTAAAGCCTTGGCACCAAGCAGGTCAGAACGTTACCACTCACAGTAGAAGAGCACAATTTACACACGGCGTACACACGTATAGCATACACACTTTTAACGTACACACTTAAATCCTAAAAATGCTGCAGCCTTTAAAAATCTAAAATTATAATATCCCTCAAAATATACAAATATGAATATTAAAATCAAATGAGCACTTATGGGTAATTTCAGGTAGCAAATTAATACAGTGAATCAAAAAATAATATTAACCTACAGTATATGGTTTTTAAAAAGTATACTGTAACATGGGTGTCAGACACTGATGTGGACTGGGTACCCCTTCTTTTATGAAGTATTGGAATAGAACCAAACTTATGAACACTGAGCATGAACACAACAGTGATTATACCTAGCAACTGCCGGCACCTGACAATAACTGACAGCAACCAACACAAAGGCGAGTGTACTGTCATGATCGCAATGAACCTTAAAAGCACTTTGGATGCTGTTGATCCCAGTAGGTCCAGGTTCAACCATACATGTTCAACAACCAACCCAGAGATCTGACAAATAAAGGAGTGAGAAGCCTGGGCCAATAGAGCACACAGGATCTCCTGGGAGCCAAAGGCTATTAGTCACAAAGGTAGTTGCACCTTCATAAACGTATTGCACCTTCATTGACAATAATTCAGAATCACTGGAATTGTCCATTTTTTCCATCCTATGAGAACATAAGTAACGTCATATATATTCTTTTTTTGGCACAACGGAGGAAACCATGGAAACAGAAGCATCACGTTGACTGACAGAAAAGTGTGATTAACTTTTTTTATAGAACCAACGACAACTGAAGCCTAAAAGCGCTCTAGAAAAAAGTGCATTGTAATATGCCAAATACTGACAAAGAGCTGAATAATAAAAAAACAGCACTCTAATATTAATATGGATTATATTTTTTCCACTAGTGCAACAACAGACTTAATAAAATAATAAAACAGCATAAACCTTTGCAAGCAAATTTAAGTTTTAAACACCTAATAATGCTCTATAGCCAGGCTAGCAGAACGGTTAAGAAGGCAACCTGATGATTGAATTATGCTTGAACACAAACATGCCAATATTATAGACATTTCTCTTTTTTATATAAATAAATAGCTCAATTGTATTCATCCTCTCATTAAATAATTTCCATCTCTATATGACTCTGATGCCCATTAAATATAAAGGATTTAAAATACACAACTGCAATTTCAACACTACCATTATACATCATATATTTTTTCTGTGGTGATCTACCATTTGACCTTTGAGAGAGAACAGTACAGAACCAACAACAGCAGGCACCTTTCTTCAACTCTTTTCACCGTGAAGATCCACATTCCTATGACCTTAATGTATAGAACACCAAATGCAATCACCCACGCCAAGTCTTTGCCACCCCCACTATAAACAACATTATATACAGGGTTTTTATAGTCTTACAGAAGACAAGATTGTCTGTAACTTAAAAAACAATTAATTTGAGATTGTAGTGGGTTTGGGGGTTGGTGCTTGGTAAGCCAGTTTTCACAAACATTTACATACAATTTGTAATTTCTCTTTTTTGGAAATGGATTAGTGTCTTACGGACCAGATGAGAAAGACCAACTTTAGTCACAGGTGAGCGAATGAGTTGCAAATCTCTATGGAATCTACTAAAGAAGATGACTATGGGTCAACTACCGAGTAGGAGAAAAACCTGCGATCCCATTCCTACAACCATTGATGTAACTCTGTGCACCGTCTACTCTGTGTCTGGGACCAGTTCTAATTTGTTGTCTGTGATCCAGTCACTCGAACAGATAAGATATACTAAATTCCAGTCATTTTGCCTCTGATGTTATGACAGCATACACAGACACCTCTGACCTCTGTGGGAGATCATTTAACTGTTAAAACGAGATGATCTGATAGGTGTTGACTTGGACGGATGGTGCTGGAAGGAGTTCCCAGGAGTAAAGCACTCTAGATGGCGCCAAAGAGAGCTAGCTGTTAGATGACATCAGAGGACAGGAACACAAAGCCCTCAGCTGTGGTTGTAGTGCAAGTCTGTTAGTCTGAAATGAATACATGTATATATATTTATACTGTTATTCATGTATACCATATGTATACATATATACTGCTGTAACACATCATATTTTTATACACCTGGAAAACACATGTATTCCACAGGTTACAACTGTTTTTCTTGTGACAAATGTGATTTGCTTGCAGTTTCAGTCAATTAATTGTCTTTTTAGAAGATAGTAGACATCTTTCTGATGTAACATGGCTCCTTAACATTAATGGCACGTTGGATGAGAAAAACACACGCAGGCCAACAAATGGCACCAGTTCCTGGAAGGAAGGCAATATGAAGGTCTGTGGGGACTACCTGAATGGAATTTAGACACCAAAGTCAGAACTAAGTTGACTCCAAAGACTGCAAAGCCAGTAGCTAGTCGACAGACATTATAACAGAGCTCCGAGTTTATGGATAGAAGGATGTCGATTCTGTGCTCTACTCATCTTCCTTGAGGAGGGGAGAGAAACGGCGCAGACAGAGAGGTTTTAGTTTGCTGTTTACATAACAACCACACACCATGCAGTGGCTGTAAGGATGAAAGTTTAGAGTGGGTCTGGGGGATGATTTTTTGACAGGTTCCTTAAAAAGTAGTGAGAAGCAGTTTGTGTTAGTTTTTTTTTTTTTACCAGGTCTGGAGTTGTTAAAAGTTCTGTTTATGATGGATGAAAGCAGTGTTGTTCTTCCCAAAGTGGCAGCAGGCACCGTGAAGCAGTCATTTCCCGAGGTGGCAGGAAAGACCGTTCGATACTGACCAATCTGGGGGGCAATCTGTCTACCTCCCCAGGTGCCACACAACCACACAAACAAACACACACACCTGGGTCTCTGGCTATTGGCTCTGGGCATGGTCAAAATCTTCAAACATCAAAACAAATCATCCACTTTGAGAAAAACACATCCTATATAGCGTGCTCCCTTATCATCCTCCAGAACCTTCCCCCTGCTGCTATCCTCCCCTAGAGTCTGCACCCTTTTGAAGTCATCCCCCAGAGCCTGCTCTCTTATGACATCATCCAGCAGAATCTGCTCACATGTGAATTCATCTTCCCAGAACCTACTCTTATGATGTCATCCTCCAACTAACGTCTCTGTTTGTGATGAGAAAAAAAAAGAAATGGCTGCCAGAATGTCTCGTTGTACTGTTACTGTTTCTGTTCATTTGACAAGTGTCAGGCAGGGTCCCCAGTTACTGTGCTAGTCAGAACATTGTCCCTTTTATTCTAGTAGAGTGTTTATTTCTTCTGAGATCTTCTGGGATCTTCACTGATTCAGCCCAGGTTGTGGCTATTTGTGCAGACTAAGCTTCTGTGCTTAGACTCAGAGTGCATGTTGACTTAACATTGGCTGGATAGCTTTATTCCCCTGGTCCAACATGGTAGTATATGCCACTGTGTCAGTCATATTGAGGCTTTTGAAATGACTGGGTCTGTTTGAGTTACTGGATTCAAAATGGTCGGTGTCCTTTGCGCCGTCTTGGCATGTGGAGGGTGTTAGCAGAGGCTGTCAGCTTTGACGTGGAGTATTTTGGAGAAGCCAGGTCTTTTTTTCAAGGCCTAATTCACATGACAAAGAGAGAGAGAGAGAGATACAGAGAGAATGGAAGAAAGAAAGAAAATGGAAAAAGCCGGGACCAAAAAAGAAAAATTAGAGTGCTACACTTGTTAGTCAGAGAAAAGTAAGTCCATTAATCTTGATTCAATTGAGTGCGAGTCCTATTCCATAGCACTACACAAAATGAATGATTGTGGAGCTTGGAATAGCTTCGGAATCCTATAGCTCATAACTCACACAGCATATCCTCCCACAGCACTCTCATTAAGTGTGATGAAATGTTTGCCCTGCTGTTTCCTCGGCAGACTACAAAACAGCCGCAGGATTACTCACACGGTTCCTCCACTGTGGGGAACTTATCTGAGAGCTCTGTGCACTCCTCCAACACCCTCTCTCATTTAGCAGGAACATCCACAAGCTGACTAACAAACGGAAAACACCAAAGGGGCCTAGGATAGCACCGCTCCCTCTCTCTCTCTCTTCATCTTTCTCTCTTTCATTCCTTCTAGAAGCCGGTGAACTTCCCGGGCTGAGTCATGTGCCTCCTGTCCGGTTGTGTTCTAAGTATAGACCCCTCCCACCCACCTGACAGACACTGGGGAGAGGATCGTGTCTCTGGTTGTTAGTCAGGGAAAACAGGATGGAACTATCTCCGTTTAGAGGATGTGAGGTCAGAGACATGGGGTCACCTGCAGCTTGATCACCATCTCATCAAATAGCTTCCTGGCTTCGGGGCTGTTGGGGTCCTCAAAGTAGTCCTCGATTCCAATCTGCACTACGATGGACTTCAGGTTACGACACACACCTGAGGAGAGAAGCAAGACAGAGCCAGGCCTGAACAAACAGAAACTACAGAAACATACTATACAATGCTAGCTCTACTAAAGAGGAGTGCGACACAGCTGTATTTGTAGGTTCTACTTACTGTTGACGAGCATTCTGTGGACATTGCCTTGTGCCTTGTGTTCCCAAGTTACATTTGGATATACAGTATAGTATAAGATTTGTTTCTTTCTAAATATGTTTTTTTCTATAAATAAATACACCTGGACTGCATCCCTGGATTATTCCGTTGGTAGTTTTTTGCCTCAGCCCTCGGCCAACCTTCCCCTATCCTTGAGGGCTATCTGGTGTGTACTCACTGTTGAAGTGAAGCAGAGCTTTGGGGGTGACGGGGGTGGAGGTGAGCACCAGCATCTCCAGGCCCTTCAGACCCTCCCTGCACACATCTGCTGCTACTTCCTGGTTCACCTCGCTCACATGGTCCAGCTCCAGCACCTGCAGACGCATGCAGTTCCTCGCTGGGGTGGAGAACACACACGTACACAAACACACATACACACATACACACACATACACACTGTCTGTCTTGATGGGCATTTGTTTTCCTTGTCAGTCCTGTGAACACATGGCAGAGTTCTATACTGAATGCATCACCAAGGTAACAACAGACTCCAAGCACACATACCCAATGAAGCCAGGCCCTGTACACCACAGCCAGCCCCGCCCACTCCTAGGGCACGGAGGTGTGGCCAGCATCGACCAATGGTCTGCAAGCACCTGTTGCTGAAGCGCGCCGGCTGTTGGCTGAGAACGAGAGATGGGCACTGATTGGACCACAGCCTCACAACGCAACTGAGATATTTCCTCCATTTCAAAAGTCTGAAGGTTACGTAAAGGTCAGTGTTAAACCCCAGACAAAGTTGATCAGGGCTCAGATAGCTCCATGTTAAGGCCAGGCCTGTCTCTCACCATGGGTGCAGTGGCGCCACCTGGAGGGAGATGATGTCCCTGCAGCCTGCTCCCAGAGCCCAGATCACCTCCTGACCCACCGGGTCTGTGGCACTCCTGAGGGAACGCATTCACACAACATGGGAGACTGAACCAAACTGCCACAGCCCACTGGACATTCACCCCATGAATTGACTCCGTTTGTTAGATACCTAACATACATTTAAGCAATAAGCCCCAAGAGGCCGTGTTTTGTGCTGATTTTTAGAACAAATAAGGGGGGTTGTTAGGCACTACGCGAAGACTCGCGGGGCTTATTGCTTTTCTAAAACTGTTACTACAAATATTTGATATGGTTTCATAAATAAAAACAATTAGAAACAAAATAGTTCAATAATAAACCGTTGGGGTGGGTTAGGGTTAGGGTTAACCCTAACCCAGATGGACACCTTAGCCGTCTTTTTTTATTTGAAATATTCGATGCGCAGTAATATGGAATGTTAAAGAATGTTATGAGGATATAGCCAATCACAATCAAGGATGGGAACAACCAGTTTTAGAACAACAAATAATCTACTGCTAACAATATGTTGCACCTCCTGCATAACCACAAACCACAGTACTGAGTCTCAAGTTACATTTGATAACTAATATATTACATACAGAATATTCGTATAGACAGTATCTCTACAGTATATGTAAAGTGTTTATTGAGTGGGTACCTGTACGTGACGGCCTGCAGGGCGCGGCAGTAGCAGCTGGCCAGCCACAGGGAGCGGTCTGTCAGCAGGTTGGGACAGTGGGACACCTTGAGGATGAGCAGCTGGCTCCCTGTGGCCTTCAATAGGGACTCCAAACCTTCCTCCAGACATCCACTAGGAAGGAGACAGACAGAGAGAGACACGGGCGGAGAAAGAGAGGGTGAGGGAAGGGCGGAGAGAGAGGGTGAGGGAGAGGGAAGGGTGGAGAGAGAGGGAGAAAGGGAGAGGGAAACAAGGGGAGAGAGAGGGAGAAAGGGAGAGGGAAACAAGGGGAGAGAGAGGGATAAAGGGAGAGGGAAACAAGGGGAGAGAGAGGGAGAAAGGGAGAGGAGGATGGAGTGTGAATGAACCACAAACCGGATAGAAACCCTATGCAGTCTGCTGAGAGAAAAGATTTGCATGTTTGAGTGTATGTGTGTGTGTGTGTGTGAGTGTGTGTGTGTTTGCGAGTGTGTGTGTCTCACCGTGTGCTCTTTAGGTGCTCCTCCTTGGTCTCTTTCTTGCCTCGCTGGCGTGGCTTGAGGTTCTGCAGGATGAGCGAGTGTGTCTGTGTGCACCACTGAGACAGGGTGCAAAGGAACTAACACAGCAACACACAGCGCCTGTCAGTCTCACTCAGCACGCTCCTGTGTTAGTTACTAACCATCTGATCTCCTGCTGTACCTTCCACATGCACTTTCTGTACATCACATAGGAGAACATCGTCTGAAATGAATTCCTAAAATGTGGAAATGTCCTGTGGGGGTGTGTGTGTGTGTGTGTGTGCGCGCCCAGGCGGAGCCCACCTTGGAAGAGATGCGGGCGTTCTCCAGCAGCACCCGGGTCCACACGGCGGGGTGGCGGGCCACAAACCTCCAGTCCCGGCACACCTCGGCCGCCCTCAGCAGCGTCTTGGTGTCCAGGTAGGTGAAGATGCAGAACAACGCCGCCCGCATCTTCAGCACCTCGGGGCTGATCACCTCGTTGGCCCTGCCTGTCTTCTCGTGGTGGCATGGCTTGTTGTGGCCCCCCTCCGACCGCCCTGCCGCCAGGACAGAGAAGGCGTCTGGTTCGAGAGATCCTTTCGTTGTTTTCGATGCTTGTTTGTATCCATACAGAGTACAGTAGAATAGACTAGCACTTACGCCTGGGGAGAAATAGCAGCCTTATGCGCCATTGCTTAAAACAGGCTGTATAAATTGATTGGATTTTTATCCAGGGCGTTAAAAGTGCCATTCGGTTTCAATCCACATGAGGGCACCAACATTCAACGTGTCACCATGATAAATCCCTACATTCAAACATGTTCTGGATTTCAATGCTGTTGGGCTGGATCCCTGACACTGTTCCAACTCCATCAGCCGGGGATGAGTCATCCATGTCATCCTGGCCTTGGAAGGAGGCTTCTTATCCAGCAACAGGCCGTTAGAGAAGCACCACCCACGCGTGAGATCCACCCAACACTCTCACAGCCATACTGGGATATATGTGCTTGAACAAACCGTGTGATATGTTGATGTGTTCCATCTCACCTCGCACACACTCTGAGAGCCCAATATGGAGGACGACGTCAGGGCGTGACATTACATGACTGACGTTGCAGCCTTGCGATACGCAGGAAGGCCAAGCAGGCTTGTCCCTGGTGTAGAGGGTTGTTAGGATTTCCCCCCTTCAGCAAACTTCACAGCCACGTAGCCATTTCAAGAAGCTGCTTGTTAATAACATGAAATAAAAGGTTTGGGACGGCAGCCGGGAATGGAAGGAAGTTGGCAGAGAAGGGCGTGTTAAAGAGAAACTGGCACTAGTTTAGGAAAACTATTGGCTCCATGATTCAAAAGCTGAGGGGATTCAAATATAATCTGTAGTTAGTCACCCGCATGCACACACACACACACACCCCAACAAACAGCAGAAGTGTGTCACTTTAGTGGTGCCCTGGTCTTTGCAGTGTGGCCATCCGTCACCCCTTCGTGACAGCTACTTCTTGGCTGACCTAGAGTCAGACTCTGGAGCAGTCTGCTCATTAGTCATGTTGAAGTGACAAAGCCTCTGACTGCTCTTTGGTCAGTCTAGGCCCAGATCTGCTGTGATTCACCCTGACCTAGTTCTGCACAGGGTGTCTGCGCTCCAGTACTCCGTGTTGTGGTCTAGTCTTAGACACATAGTGAATTGAATATGTGGTAATGTGTGCTGTGTGTGAATGCGTTGAACATGTGTGTTTGGTAATGAATGGTGTGTGTGTGTGTGCATGTGTACAGGGTCATGTCGGGTGTGTGTGTGTATGCGTGTCCTCCAGCCCCCCTACCTGCTCCCAAACGGTATCCCCCTCCTCCTCTGTGGTGTGCTGAAGACTGCTGCACCTCTGCCACGGCCCGCCTCTCCTGCTCCCACATTTCCGCCTCCGACTCGGTGGTTCGGGAGCCCACGTCCGACACGTCCCCTTCCTCTCCCTCCGTGCTGTTGCGGTAGGGCCGGCGCTGCCAGTTCTGGATGGCCTGCTTGCGGAGCCCCCAACTCCGGGAGCAGCCCCCCCCCAGTCGCCGGGAGGCGCTCGTACGCTCCCGCGCCCCCGCCCTCGCCTAGCCGGCACTGGACGTGGTAGTACTGGGCCTCTGGGCACTCCTCCATGGGGTGCACATCCACACTGTCACTGTCATACCCGCCCGAGCCCTGGGACATGGAGTGAACCCGACCCATCCCACTGACCGGGGGAAGAGAGATGAGAGACGTGGGAAAAGAAGGGGAAGGAGGGGGAAGAAGAGAAGGGTTATGACAGAAAGAAGATGAGATAGAAGGGGAGAGAGACAGAGAGAGTAGGGGAGAGAGACAGAGAGAGGAGGGGAGAGGGGCAGAGAGAGGAGGGGAGAGAGACAGAGAGAGGAGGGGAGAGAGACAGAGAGAGGAGGGGAGAGAGACAGAGAGAGGAGGGGAGAGGGGCAGAGAGAGGAGGGGAGAGAGACAGAGAGAGGAGGGGAGAGGGGCAGAGAGAGGAGGGGAGAGAGACAGAGAGAGGAGGGGAGAGAGACAGAGAGAGGAGGGGAGAGGGGCAGAGAGAGGAGGGGTTATGGACCAAAGGGAGATAAGAAGGGGTCTAAATCTTTCTGGACATTAGAGGAAGTTGTTTCCGTGACAAGGTTCCGTCATGCAGAGACTGCAGTATAACGTGTCTCAGCAAGGTTGTTAATATTAGAACTGCAGATGCCTGGGGTTTCTTCTCAGCGCAATAATATTATTAGATACAGAACCTGGGTGAGAACATAAATATGAATGAACTCCCGCAAAGTGGCCGTTGGCATTAAAAACATTTAAGTATCAAAAACACTGCATTTTACGAATCAAAGAGTTATTCCTCCTGTCCAGTAACATTAAACAAACACTGATGTCCTTTTATGTAACAAGCAATGTCTTAAAACAAACTAAACAAAAGCACAATGAGTCTGTGAATGCTACGGAATATTAAGCTTTTCAGTTAGGGAGCTTTTGTCTTAGAAAGAGCAGCCTCTCAGTAGCAGACGGTAAAGAGATGGAGAAACAGTCGTTCTGTTCGCATTAGAGCCCACTTAACCTTCCTCCTCCAGACTTACATATAATGAGCAGTTTATAATCTGAGTCTGAGAGAAAGTAGGACATCTTCTGTTTGTCATTCTACCTCCATCTCCCTCTTCCTCTGCCTACGGTTTCATCTATGCACACCCTCCAGCAGCTTTCAAACACGCCTTGACCTAACGTTATTTACAGTAACGGCTGTCCAAACACTGGATATCATCAGAGCGTTACATATTATCACTGTACAAATGACCACATTTGTTTACAGCTGATGTTATGAAATCCCTTTCATTGTGTGCAGGGACTATGGTGTCCTGGTCTGGATTCATAATATTGCTGGGATGAGCGTAACCTTGGGGACCCGAGTGACCGTCCAGTGACACAGTTGATGGGGCCACAGAGACATCTTGTTGTAACTGAGATGACTTTAGCTCAACAGGACCACAGGTTGAATCAATGTAGGAAAATCAATAGGGGGAGCTTGCTAATTGGCTGGAGATCATTATTTGCATGTAAAACCAGGAAGTTTAGGCAGTTTCTTAATGGCTAATGCACTATTAAGCTGACGACAGAAGGCAGAGATATTTTGATGCAAGAAGGAGCCAGTTGTGGTGTGTAAAAATACAGACAAAATCAATAAAGAAACTAATGAGATTCTGTTCAAACACCAACACAGCAACCAGCTTCATTCCTCTCATAAGTCATATTCTATTAATAACGTATTGTGGAGGAAGAAAGAAAGTCATATTTATAAACACACATTTATAAATTAAAGTGCTAAATAACAGCTAAATACACACACATAGATGGTAGTTAAAAAGTTCCTATTGCTTGCTTACACAATGCAAGGGGACCACATTTAGTCTGTTCTAAAATAGCTCCCTAGGCCCACTTTCCCCTCCTGTGTGTGCCGTGAGGACTTCCTTACCCTGTGCTGGGAGATGATCGTTGCTCTGACACCTGGTACATTCCTCTGGTGGATCCTGAGTTACTGGAGTTTCTCTGGAGAGAGGAGAAAGAGGAGGAGTAGCAGGAGCCAGGAGCAGGAGGAGGTGAGGGAGAAAACGAGAGAGAGAGAGAGAGAGAGAGAGGGGGAGGGAGAGGGAGGGAGAGAGAGAGAGAGAGAGAGAGAGAGAGAGAGAGAGAGAGAGAGAGAGGGGGAGGGAGAGAGAGAGAGAGAGAGAGAGGGGGAGGGAGGGAGGGAGGAGAGAGAACAGTTCACATACTGACAGATCTATGTGAAAAAGAAAGCTAAAATATACCATCCTTGGGGGTGTCTGTGCTGGAGGAATAATTGTGATGGGAAAAATCTCTGAACACATGTCAGCTAATTGGCTGGAGTTGGGGGGGGCGGGTATCATCTAAATGGGCAGAGCTGGTTCAGGTGGGAGACTCAAAGGGGTGCTTGCATGATCCAATCACTTTCCACATCGTTAAGATTGTTTAGGTTGTTCCCTCCACCAGGAGAGACTTCACCTGTGGTTATGTCTTTGCTCGATCTGTCTGGAGGACTGATGGATGTCTAAGCTCCCTGCTGCTGATGTCCAGAGGAAGTCTCAAGTTGACAACTCGGGCAGAGAGTTTTCATGAAACAGAACCATCCAGCTAATGACAACGTGGCTGTAGTCAGTCATCTCATACGAAAATACTACTTGAGTCTCTTGATTGAACCAAAGGAAAACACACTGGCAATGCCCACATTACTGTAACACAAGAAAGAAGCAATTTACAGCTGATGTGTTTGTGTGTGTGTGCGTGCATGTGCGTGCATTGTGGAGGTAGGGTTCTGGGCGTGGGCCCATCTGGCACATTTCCCTATCCCCTTTTTTCCCTTCCTGTTGTTTGTGGGGGAGAGGGAAGGAGAGGAGCGCTAAGCTAAGATGAGAGGAGGAAGTTTGACTCGATGTGAGCAAACATAAAGGGTGAGAGTTCCCTCCCTGTGACCAGAGACACACCACGCCAACTGGCTCATGCACCAGCTAGCCTGTCTGTCTGCCTGTGGTGAAGGGCTTGGTTCTCCAGTTGCTCTCCGAAGCCACAGACCCAGCGTCTGGCTGTCAGGCTCACAGAGAGGCTGTGGAGTAAACAGTCTAAATATAACAGGCAGGACTTGGCCGGCCACAGCAGCGTTAACGTCAAGCCCCATGACAACACCGTCCTTAGTGACGCAAAAATAAATCTGTACCGCAGCCTTGAATGACTAACAGACTTTGTGCTCAGAAGCGTTCGAAAATGATCAAATAAACAGTGTTACATAAAAACAGGATGGAAATGTATGTGACACAAAGCTTCCTGACAGTAATTAACTGCCAGTTTCATCATAGTTTACCATCTAGCCATTTTCCCATATTTGTGTATTCCAGTTGGGGAAGTGAGGACAGAAGGGCGCTGTGGGCTCTAACACACTGAAGACCTCCTCTATGAGAGAGATCAGAGGTCACAGGGCCATGGCTGCTGTCCCTCTCAAAGGTGGATGCAGCCATAGTCTGCCCAGAAGAGACATCGGTCTCCATGGAAACTCCACAGCACTAATGCTTCAGCTGCAGCAGGCTACAGATACGTCTGATCTAATACAAATCAGGCATTTTTCATCGTTATGAGAATACAGTGTGACCATTTACAAGACTCCTATTTACAAGTGACGGCATTTTTTTAAACATCCGCTGGCAGTGTGTGTTGCACAGTGTTGCTATTCCGTTAGGGAGGCACTGTTTACATAACGGAGGTCTATCACCCATCCCTGACGTGTCTGCGGCCTCGAAGCCTATCACACAGTGAGACACTGCCTCTAAAGAGCTCAATATAATCAATACCTATACATAATGCAGGGGGGGGAAACCTGCTCTGACATCACTGAGAAGCTGTGAGGTCATCTGTGCCCACGTGCTGTTCTCTGGGATCAAACTCAGGCAGCTATCCAGGCTGAGGCTCCTGGTTCTGTTCAGACACCTCACAACTGCCCATGTGGTGTGACGACTTGACAAAGCAAACACACATATCCAAACGCAAAAAGGCCCCACAAGAGCAGAAAACGCTAACTTTCGCCCACACCCGACGTGTAGCTCCGCCCCTTCCTCACCTGGCGCCCGTTGCCCTTTGACCCCTGGAGGCTGCAGCGTCCCAGGCTGCCGTTGGGCGTGGTCCCACAGCTGCTGATGATCTGCAGCTGCTTCTCGGCGCGGTCGGCGCGGTCCAGCAGCTCCTCTATGAACTGCTGCAGGCGCACCTTGGCGTTGGCCTCCCGTGCTGCCGTCTCCTGCAGGAACTGGTCGATCTGGGCCACCTCCCTGGTTCAGCCAAGAGGCAGGTTCAGACACACACACGCGTGTACACGTGTGTATATACACAATCACACATACTTGTATGCATACACGCACACATATGCTATGACATGTGCATAGACACCCATATACAAGCACAAAACAAAGAGTGCCACTGGACACAAGGGTCTGTGTAAGGTTTAGAGTCCAGGAAGCCCAACAGGGAACAGACGCTGGCCTTAAAGACATTACTAGAGAGATTATGGCTTTGTATGAGGTACATATTCACTCTTTTGCAATTTATGATCACACACACACACAAACCCACGCACACAATCTCACACATACACACCAACACTCACAACTTATTTCCGTAATCATTCTGATCACTTTCACAAACAGAAATTACACCTGAAGTCATGTCCCCTCTTTCCTCGCTACATCCCTCCCTTTCTTCCTTCCTTACATCCTTCCTTCCTTATCTCCCTCTGTTTCTTTTCATACTTGTTTAT
The DNA here is from genome assembly GCF_054491055.1 of Hypomesus nipponensis. Taxonomy (NCBI): domain Eukaryota; kingdom Metazoa; phylum Chordata; class Actinopteri; order Osmeriformes; family Osmeridae; genus Hypomesus; species Hypomesus nipponensis. The sequence continues at coordinate 10,039,095 of NC_140382.1, read as the reverse complement.
GTAGATCTGCATTCTATAATTCCCTGGACAGGTCCTTCAGTTGAGCCTGGAGCAGAAGCAGTCTCTCCCTTCCTGTATCTCATTCCTCTCAGCTAGCCTCCTCTTGCCAGACTCTAGCAACTACCAAATGACGAGACGAAGGAAGAAGAGAGGAATAAGAAAGGATCTCACACTATTGAGATCCAGCCAGACACTGGCAGCCAGGAAGAACACAGGCCTTGAAATGCTTTGATATCAGGGAAAAAATAATTGCTCATGTCATGGTGGGCAAAGACGTCCAAAATCTGATTCCCCGATTAGAACAAGTATTTAAGTGCAGAAATGAAAGCTGACAGTATCTAAAACAGCTTGTAAATAAATCATCAAACCTGTGTTAGCTGAGACAGTTGTGTGATGTGAAGAAACCGCCCTGGGCCTGAAAGAGCTGGTTCAGTCGCCTGGAATACTGGTAACAGCTCGTTTTTCGGCAGATCTGATGTTTCAGTACAGTTGTTAAACCAGGAGAACAGCTCGTGAACATATCTCTAACCACAGCAGAGCTGAAATAGTGGTACAGAGCTGAAACAACACCAGCCTGATTCTGCTTTGCTTCTTTGTTTTGTCATAAGCATAGTCAGAGAGAGACATCATCCAGGGGAAACAGTGAGTAAAGAGCACAGCGGCTCCTCCGTGCTGTTTACATAGGAGCTGAAGGTTTGAGGAAAGTAACAGTGTTTCGGTTGAGGATGAGCCCTCCAGGAAGTAGTGGTCTCTCTTGCCACCCTCCAGGAGGAGGCCTGGTCTCTCTTGCCACCCCCCAGGAGGAGACCTGGTCTCTCCTACCACCCCCCCAGGAGGAGACCTGGTCTCTCCTGCCACCCCTCCAGGAGGAGACCTGGTCTCTCCTGCCACCCCCCCAGGAGGAGACCTGGTCTCTCCTACCACCCCTCCAGGAGGAGACCTGGTCTCTCCTACCACCCCTCCAGGAGGAGACCTGGTCTCTCCTACCACCCCTCCAGGAGGAGGCCTGGTCTCTCCTACCACCCCTCCAGGAGGAGGCCTGGTCTCTCCTACCACCCCTCCAGGAGGAGGCCTGGTCTCTCCTACCACCCCTCCAGGAGGAGGCATGGTCTCTCCTACCACCCTCCAGGAGGAGGCCTGGTCTCTCCCACCACCCCTCCAGGAGGAGGCCTGGTCTCTCCTACCACCCCTCCAGGAGGAGGCCTGGTCTCTCCTGCCACCCCCCAGGAGGAGGCCTGGTCTGCGTTTGAGTAAGAGACGAGGGGGCAGTAGATACCCCCACACTGAACACACGATGGAATATTCCAAGGGAAAGAGGAAAGGAGAGGAGGAGACGTGGGGGCGGAGGAGAACTAGCGAGGGAGAGGGGGTATGCACAGGGAGAGGTGGAGGGAGAGGAAACACACACACACACATATACTGTCGACACACACAACACCAAAGGAGGTGACAGACAGTTAAAAGCAGTTCCTGGAGGCACCACAGTTGAGGCGTGGGAGAGCTCAGTCTACACTGCTTCCTGCCATCCATCTCGAATAAACCCTCCACACACACATACACACACACATACACACACACACTATCCCCCAAGGAATGAAAAGCCAATCGAAACATCTGAGGACTACCTGCCGTCATGGCGGGAGCTGGGCGGCAGATCCTCGTGCATTCTGGGAAAAACACACACCTTTTGTAGTTTCAGGTGTGGAGATGTGAAGTTGGGAGCTTTTTAATGGGACCAGTGTCTAAACCTGAGTGTGTGTGTGTATGTGTGTGTATGTGTGTGTGTGTACATTATGTGTACAGTGTGTGTAGCAGTTTGTGTATGGAGGAGGTGGGAGGGGCTAGTGGAGGAGGAGGGGCTATTTAAAGAGGGAGAGGCTTCCAGTCCACCTGTCCAAAGTCTCTTTAATCATCTCTAGCTCCTTCTCTCTCTTTTGTGTCTCCTTCTCTTTCTCTCTGCCACAATAAAGCTCTCTCTCTCTCTCTCTCTCTCTCTCTCTCTCTCTCTCTCTCTCTCTCTCTCTCTCTCTCTCTCTCTCTCTCTCTCTCTCTCACCTAAGTAATACAAAGAGGCCAAGCTGAAGAGCATATGTTAGAGTCTGTCAGCCTGACAGGGGTGTTTCCATAGGGTTAATGCAAACAGGGACAACTCAATACTAGTACAATACCAGACACAGTAGATCTCCCATGGAACCGACATCTGAACACTGATTCCAGCAGGCGATCTAATCGTGTGGTGTTCCACGGAATAACAGCAATGTCTCTGGAGAGACGGACAGGGGAAGAAGCGATGGGTGAAAAAGAACAAAGCTCAAACAAAGGTGAAGGCGGCCGCCAATTCATCACCTAAGCAGCAGCAATTCTCGATGCAAAGATAAACCAGACGTGGATGCAGAGCCACCACGAGGGTCTGTGGTCATTTGCATGACAGAAGGTTGGGAAAAGGCAATGCTATTCTGAATCTGCTGTACTGTAGGCCAAGACAGACAAGCTGGCCCATCCAAGGGTTTCTGGACACAACAGACACAATGAATACGTAATGACCTCCTAGAGTGCTCTACTTAAATGGTAATCACAACCGCTGGTCAGCCTCCTTTCAGTTTTGTCATTGATGACTGGTCATTAATGCAATGTTATTCTGCATTAATATTCATGGTTTGAAATCATTTATGCCCCCAAAAGGATGTGTGAGGTACATCGAGCTGCTGTAAATAGTCACTTTGTTCGTCTCAACAACTGACAGGGACAGTGGCTCATGTGGGAGTTAGCCGTCACCTGGACAGAAAGAGGGTGTGTGTGAGAGAGAGACAGAGAGAGAGACAGAGAGAGAGACAGAGAGAGAGACAGAGAGAGAGAGAGAGAGACAGAGAGAGAAACAGAGAGAGAGACAGAGAGAGAGAGAGAGAGAGAGAGAGAGAGAGAGAGAGAGAGAGAGAGAGAGAGAGAGAGAGAGAGAGAGAGAGAGGTATACTTGAGGTGATGTCATCCTGCCGTGCAGTGACACAGTGTGGAGGGACCATAGTGTTAACGGTACACCCTCACCATACTGATGCTAGCATCGACCCTATTTCCAAACCCTCCTTTCCAGGAGAGCGTGACTGGCTTCCCAACACAGAGCTAATCCAGGATGGAGTTCTGATCAATTACCTCAGGACCCTAGTGAGCCTCGCTCACTCATGGCTCCTTCTGGTCTCTCTCTCTCTTTCCATGTTTTCTCTCTCACACGCTTTCTGTCTCCTTCTTGTCAGTCTGTCTGTATCAATCTCTCTCAATCTCTCTCTCCTTCTGGTCTCTATCTGTTCTTCACGTCTCTCTGTCTCGGTCTTCCTCTGTCACTTCTAGTCTCTCTGTCCCTCTCTTTGTCTTTCTCTCTCTCCTTGCAGAGCCGAGTCCTGTTGACCCATCTAAATCCACACAACAAAGAAAGGGGCGGGGCATGTCTGAGAAGACACAGGGCTGTCCCTGTGCCTCCTCTCTCATTCTCCTCAAAGCACTTCTAGTTTCAAGGACCCACAAATCACCGCCCTCGGTCCCAGCTGTCTAAGGGGAAGACGGACGGCCCTACACCCATAAATTGCACTCTGTGGGCCGATGTTCATTGCCAACCCCCCCTCTCCTGGTTCTCTCCTGCTACTCAGGCCAGCGTACACAACGAGATCAACTCAGGAATTCTACATATAATATCATACAGGCTGGACAAAACACTTGTAAGTTCATATTGCATGCAGTCAATGTATGTTTAATATTCTTCTGAGGTTTCAAAGAACTTGAAAATGGGGATGACCTGTATTGCCCGCATATCCATTCCAGAACATTCCATTTCAATTTTATCCTAGACTTCTTACAGTAATATGAACACATGATAGGTGACTGACGAGCAACAATACATTTTGCAGCGTCTTATTGATTTTGTATAAGAGCATTCTCCCATTTGACCAGACGCATTGACCACAGAATGGAGGAGGACGGCAGTTTTCTCTTCCTCTTCCTCTACTCTTCTCTTTGTTTTGTTAGGGAGGTGTCAGATCTGCAGTTTTTTCTATGCGATGCTAACGCCCTGCACTAACCTCCACATGATGCTAACGCCTACTTGTCTCTCTAAGACACAGCTGTTAATGAGGTGAGACGCCCCCCACCCCGGCTTCTTTCTCCCTCTCCCTCCCTCTCTCTCCCTCTCTCTCCCTCTCTCTACCTCTCTCTTTCTCTCTCTGCCGACAACATCGCTTTGCATTAGGGGATGCTTTTTGAGTCGAACAATCTTGTTTCCACGGCAGCGGCCGAGGTGACAGAAGAAGATAACGAGACCACTCCCCCCTCCTCTGCTCTTTTGTTTCTTGAGGGAGCGAGAAAAAGACATGAGGCAAAATATGATGTTTAAATGTGTCTGCCTTGGCATAGTCTTTTTATGTAATCACAAGAGGGTTTCTCCACCTGCTAGGCCAACTCTGCCTTCAACTCGGCAGGGAAGAGGTATAAATCAAGCCTGGGGATTGAGGCCTGGGTGTGGTGAAACACTCAATAGAAAAAAAGTGACATTTTTCTGGGCGGTCCCGTGGACCAGTCTTGCTGACTCATGAAGGCCCAGGCTCAACATTCACAGGCAGTGATGCGGTTTTTCCTTCTCTGAGCACAGCTTTCATTCCAAATTCAGACAGAGCTCACTGTTCTGCTGCCAGCTAGTCCTCTCTCGAGAACCACAAGCTGAGCCTGCTTGGTGCTACTGCAAGGCTGCATGACGACGCCTTGCAGTAGCACCTAGGCCCAGACCAGCAGACCAGATCCAGACTTCCCCTTGTGCTGAGCTCCTGCAGCTGTCCAGGTCTGCCTTCAGCCTGTGCACAGCCAGCAGCTCCCAGGCTCACAAGAGACATAGAGACACAAGCAGACAGGAGCAGCTCACAGTTTTTTCTGGGTGGACTACCACTGACAATCACACTATCAACAGAGAGATGAGACAGGTAGAAAGACAGAGACAGAAAAAGACAGAGAGAGAGAGAAAGAAAGAAAGAAAGAATGAAAGAAAGAAAGAAAGAAAGAAAGAAAGAAAGAAAAAAAATGAAAGAGAGAAAAATAGAAGCTAACCAGGGTGAATTAGTGTGTGTTGTCCTGCTGTACAGCATGGGTCTAGGTGACAGCACTGTTTTCCCACCCAGAGCTCAGTCAGGCGTTGTTAACACTAACACAGCTGTAAGGCCCTAAGGGACAGCAGGAACATAATCAGCTGTCTACCAAAATTTACACACACACAAACACACACACACAGCAGTCAATGGTAATCAACAACAAGAAGTCACAGTGAGAAAGAGGCCCGTATCTCAAGTCAAACACAAAAAAAAGAAAGAAAAAAAGACGAAAATATATATAAAAGTTATCAAATGCCAACATCCACCACTCACTGTTGTTTGTGAGTGAGCTCGTCCTCCTTAGTGACCAGGTCCTGCTTGAGGTTGGCCAGCATCTCCACGGAGACGTCCACCTGTCTGGAGAGCTCCGAGGCCTTGTCCTCCAGCTGCTGCTTCTCCTGGCCCAGGCGCTCGCTCTCCAGCTTGGCCCGCTCCAGCTCAGAGCTCTTCCTCTCCAGCTCCGCCTGCAGGCGGCCCACGCGCGCAGCGATCTTCTGCTCCACCTGCCAACGGAGGATTCAGAAGGAGGGTTCAGCATGAGGATTTATCATGTTTTTTTTTTCGTTTAAAGGCCAGTGATGTTTGAAATGATTTCCTTCTGTAAAGAAAAAAGATGCGATGAGGACAACTTAAAATACTTTGTATTTCAAGTTTCCTTTCAATAGTCAGCCTCAGAAAGACCTGTACCTCTTCAGATAGCTTCTCTAGTCTCTCGTCCAACTCCAGACGTTCGAAGGCCCGAGCCTTTAGCCTGGCCAGTCCCTCCTCATAGGCCGCCTCCACCGCGCTCGCCGCCACGTTTGCTGCCACCGCCACCGCATTGCCAGGGTTGCCGTGGGGACCGGGATCCGCAGAGGTCATGGCCGTCTTCATGAAGATCTCCCCCAGGGGAAACTCGACATTGGGCAGGTAACGTGCAGCCGTGTTGGAGTTGGCGGGGGTCAAACCCAGGTCGTCGGGGCACGGTAGCTCACGGCACGGGAAGCGTCGCTCTTTGAAGGAGGGTCGGAGGGGCTGGAAAGGGTCGTTGTTGTTGGTGGGGGCGAGGAGGGCCCCTTCGGCCACGAGGGGGAGGAGCGCGGCGGCGTCGCACACGCTGTTGGACTTGGACAGGACGTACAGGGTCTCGTAGGTGTGGTTGTACTCCAGGTGGGCGCGCAGGGATGACAGGCTCCGGAAACGCTTGTGTTCTCCGCAGCGAGGACAGCGGTAGGGCAGGTCCAGAGAGGCCATGCCGCGCCCACAGACGCTGGGGAGGAAGTGAGGCGGGGAGAGAGAGAGAGGGGGGGGGCTCAGGCGGCGGGGAGGCAGAGGCGGGCCTCTGGCGCACCGGCCAGGATGCGGAGAGATCGCCTCATGGCTGATCTGACGGAGGGATGAGCGGAGGAGAGATGGGGGTGGAGTTAGACAAAGAGGAGAGCAGCGACGTGGGGGCTCTGTGTGCTGGGAGACCTCTGCACACTCACAACACAGTGCATTGTTGGACGGGGACACACACTGGCCCCCGTGCACATTCAAAGTCCTCCCAGGTTCCTTGCCTTCAGTGCTGCCTCTTATGTGCTGTCCTTAAATGTGGCCCTTGAGGAGAGAAAAACAAGAATGTATAGACATCATTTCTCCAGTCTAGTTCACACTGTATTTCTCAAGCTGAAATGACTGACAGAAAATGCTGAAAACATCTACACAGTTCCTTAACACATTCGCACGCTTCCAGAAATAGACGTGTCAGCTCCTCAGCTTACACAACACAGGCCTGCTGTTGCCGCTACAGCGACATGCTACACGACCCTGTTCTAGAAAAGGCTGTAGACAGAGTTCCATCCATCCATCCATCTCTCCCTTCATCCATCCAGCCCTCCATCCCTCCCTTCCTCCATTAAATCATCTCACCCTCCATCCCACTATCCTTTCATCCCTCCATTCATAAACCTGTTCCACAGATGTCTTCCTGACACTAAACCCCTCCCCCCAGACTATCTGTGCTATTAATGAGCCAGCCTGGCTCAGGCACGATGGGAAGTACTAGGCTGGCACAGACATAGGATCCTCTCTCTGCATCCAGCTCCAGCACTGCCCTCACCAGACACAGTCCTAGACTCTTAATACCAGTCTCAAGGGGTTAGCATCAGGGAGACACCGCTAGCAAGCTTGTTATGTAACAGGATCAGGTCTCTGTCTGCAGCTGTGGGATGACATCATGTACAGTGCACGTTTGACAGGAGCAGACTTCTCTCGAGAAGGAGTGATTTAATTGTCTGGCAGGAAGGAAGTGAGGCATCTTGCCGGCCACGTGTTCCACCCTGCCTTTGGAATGCAGCTGTCCCTGTGGACTGATGTTGATCTCTCAACACAAGTGTGTGTGTGTGTGTGTGTGAGTGTTTGTGTAAAATGTTTTGTTACACACCCACCCAAAATGACATAAATACTGACAATTCCTAAGAATACTGAAAAAGGTTTATAGTTAAAAAAGTTAGTCAACCACAAACAGATCAGAACAATCAAGCCCGCAAAATCGAAATGGCTTCTGCAGTACACGCTCGACCTCTGAACTGCCCATTAAAGTGAAAGCAACGATGGCTGCCACAGAACGTTCCTACCGCAGCATCCTTCCATGCAGAGTGCCTCCTGGACCATGTGGGCTTGCTCTCTAATGAAGCCTCGGAGGGACGTCCAGTCAACTAGCAGTCAACTAGACACTAGCAACTTCAGTCCTGTGTAAACACTTAGGTATGACCCCTCTCTACTGTACTCTGCACTCTACTGCACGCTACCGTATTCACCATTAGCCCGTATCCCACCAGGTTATAGGCTTTAGGCTTGGTTGTATAACCTTTGGGATGGATTTATCAAATACTCTTTCAGACTGACAACATGCTGCCATTTACTTCATCTTAAGGAAGGATAGCCTGCGAAAGGAGATATGGAAAAGGAGGCACATGGCTGAAACTCAAACCTGCCATCCTTCTGTCTGAGCAGAACAGGGACAGAAGCAGATCTATAGAACCTGGCTGGGAGGCTGCATTTGTCTCGACTCTTAATTGAAGCCGTTTTTGTTCCCTTACTTGTATGACCCTATTGTGCCGAAAAGTGGGTCTTTGAGACATATTTTCGAAACAATGGGGACCTTTAACTGGAGATAAAGTTTAAAGACCCTTGGTTGGCAGGCTGTAATAGTCTAACACCCTGGTCTCCTGCCAGGTCCTTATATAGTTGTCAAATGAAGGAAGAGGACATGATTATCACCAGGTTGATTGCACCATGAGTAGGCAGATGAAACATACCAATAAAATGTGTCTGGGTCGTTACACAGCTGTGAGCAGCAACTCAAAGGAAAGACGGTTACTGTGCACCTTATCTATCTGACCCTGCCTACTTCTGCAGACAAGGAGGAGCTGGGAGAAGGTCTCACCCGTGGGGATGTAGCGAGGTCTAAAAATGGTGGCAGTCTTTGGGGTGGCACACAAGTTCCCAGAATCCCTTGCTGTCGTGTAGGAATGGACCACTGTGCTGACAGGAAGTCACAAGGCGAAAGTTTGCAAAGAGAGAGAGAAAGAGACTGTGTACAGGTAAAGAGATGATTTGGGGAGAAAGAAATGTGGGAAAATAGAAATAAAGAAGGAGAGAGAGACAGAAAGTTAAAAAAATAATAAGATGGAGATAGATAGATGGAGGTTGCTAGGAAGACTACTGTCGGAGGAGGGGCGCAGGTGTTGAGGAGCCAGAGAGAATGATGTGTTGAGGTCATAACAGACTACATCAGAATAACAGGCCAGGGGGGTGGGCACAGGGGGACTGTCCCAGCTGATCTCTCTGGGGTATGATGCATTCAAGAATGCAAATGATGAGGGAGGGACAGTGCTTCAAAATCTCAATTCAAGCATGATTTATAAAAACATGACTGAAAGGTTCAATGGACAAAAACAAAAAAGTCAAACATTATTCTATATTGAAAATGCACCTCAGATCTAGGTCTTAAGCTGTGTTCTCTAGCCTAATCAGGATCTTCTCCTCTGGGTCAGTTTCACCTCCAACTGAACCGGCTTGATCCCCTCCCTCTCTCCTTCTTTCCTTCAACTTCACCTTTTTTGTCGTGGTTAACAGAGCGTCCCAGTGCGGCACGGCTAACCATCCTTTCAGAACATGCGCTACGTTCCTGAGAGAAGCTAGCAAGGTCTAATGAGGTCCCTGAGGACCCTGAGGGAGGGATTCAACATTGGGCCCTGCTGCTAAACCCCCTTTCTAGAAGGTGAGTAGATCTGCTGTTCAAAGAACCATATAGAGGAATAGTCTGCTGTTGCTCGTCAATATGGGGCTGGCATCAAACCACAACTTCTGAAACTAATCCTGTCTGTCTTCCTCTGGGTCAGTGATGGGTTTGTAACTTGGAGACAACTCTTATCTGTGCCAGTCCGCTAAGATAAAGTCAGGCATTACACGTATTCAGTGTTCAGGCCCACAGGCAAGGCACCTTCTCCCACGATTAAAATTCATCAAAGCACTCCAGGCACACGAGCAGTGAGTTAGACAGACAAACGGACTAGCTCTGTATTCCCATATCCCTTCAGGCTGTTAAACAGAAGAGAAAAGAAAAACGGGAGCGAGCGACAGAAACGAGAGGGGGGTGGAGTGCGACTTTTCCTACCATTGTTGTTCTCCGCTGCGGTGGTTCCATGGAGGTGTTATGCTAGGCTTCAGGTGTCAGGTGACTGCTTGTCACTCAAGGTGCCAACACTGTGCCCAAGGTGCAGCACAGGAGCAGACGTTTGACTACGCTTAATGGCTCCATGCCAACTCTGTGCCAGCACTGCCTCTCAAGCCCACCTCTGATGGGGATGCAGGAAGGAAAGTATATGAGATATACTCTATGCCAGCACAAGAACCATTAGTTGTTCTTTTGCACATCACTGTCGTTTTCCTGTAAGCTCCACTGACTGGTTGTAAAGGCTTCGGTCCCATATTTAAAAACAGTTTATCTGAAATTCGCCTGGACCCGCCAGCCTAAGACTTGAGCATGTCAAAATGTGTTAGTTCAATGAAAGCCAGAGATCGTCTGTGACGGGCCAGTAACACTGCCCAGGGCACCCCACCTGACAGCAGAGGGCAAGGCCTCGCCTCAGACCCAGGTCCAACTCACTTACGCAAACCTGTCTTCACCCCATGGGCCAGTCTCACATGTTTTCACCAGTGCAGGTACTAGCTTTCTCCGTGTAGTCCATCTCCAACCAAAAGTGTTCACTACTGTATACTATATGCCTGTAGGAATCTATCAGGTCAGTGTACAAACCAAGAAGGTGAAAAGAGAAGATGGAAAGAGGAACGTTGTCAGAGGATTGAGGTATACGTATTGCAGACATTGTCTGTACCTAGGATTGTAGATCTACATCAAAGCACTGGTCGAGGAGACAGTGATATCACGATACAGAATTAGGTCAATAGCACTATTGTGGTAAGGGTCACATGGCAACAAGGGTGACACACTGCAACTGGCCCAGCCAGTGAACCTCCAGTGATTGTCTCAAAGGGGGAGATGGAATGTGTTGTCCGTCACATGGGATGGAGGAGGAGGGTGTGCAGCCAATAAACACCTCCTGCAGTGTCTCCTATTGATCTGGGAGAGGCCATTAAAAAGAAGCAATTATCCACCATTATCCATGGATAATCATCACATGCTGACAATCCCGGGAATATCTCGAAGGAACACTCACGGTCTGGACTCAATAACCGCACAGACACACGCAAAGATACCTACCTGCCTGACACCCAATCACAGTTAATCCTCCGTCTATTGCCATTTCAAAGATGTCTGCTCATGTGACAGATGTGACAGTGTTTTTCATAGCATGGACATTCTGTTTCAGGAATGTGTTGACGTTTGTGTCAGTACAGGAGCTACTAAGTCTGTGCGATACGTAAGCCCTGAATGTATTATATAAACCCACATTATCACATACAGTAATGCTACCATCATCGTCAGATAGCCCATTCTGGATACTTTCCATTTTTCTTTCAAGTTGTGCTGACTGATTAGATAGCATTCTGACCTCAGGGCACAGTTGAATCTCCCAAGACCTTTACTACATTATCTAATAAAAGGGAAGGGGACTTTTATTGTAAGGCTGTCATATGCTATTCAGAGGCAGAGATTGAGCGGTAAAACCTTTTCCCAGCCTTCTCCCCCCACAGCCCATATCCTTGTGTACATAAGACTTTGCACTCTAGCCAAAAGGAAGGCTCAGAGACCTAGCTGACTATAGTGTAGGGCATCCCTGGGAAACGGAGCAGAAAATGGCCTCTGTGATATAGTGCACCTCTGTTGTCTCTCAGACCCTCTAACTGTGTGTGTGTAGTTGTGTGACAGAATTGTGTCAGACAATTCTGTCCATTAGAGCAAACTTTCAAAATCACTTTACAGATGACACAATGTACAACTAGCTAATGCAAACTCACAAAAATGATTTTTTATTTATTTAAATACAACACTATTGTGAGGCTGAGAAACAGGCTGATATTATCTATTAATATTTTCAAGTATTCCTGGACAGCTGCATCAGAATAACCTCACGATAAGTTCTAAACTGAAATTTCACGATAGGTTCTAGAACCGATCCCATGGGGTGATCCTGTCTGTAGAACAGTCAGTGAGCTACACAGAAATGTTACTGAAGCACCAAAGACCCTGTGATACCTGTGATACCTGCGATACCTGTGACACCTGGGACAGTGACACTTTGTTTCTGCATAACCATTGTCAATCCTCTATGGTTAGAACACTTTTTAGTACACGTTCAAAACACAAACGTTGACAAACTGTGACCACCCCCCAGATCCCCTCCCCTTCCTCCCCACGCTTCAGCCTTCAGCGTTGTTGACCAGCAACACATCTTTCCCAACTCAACGTGACAGCACTCCAGTTCATCAAGGATCCCTTCCAGAAGTCCCACACAGCATTTTCTGAGTTTGTCTGCCTATCTGTCACTGAGCTATAGGCTGCTCAAGGACCCAGGACAGGCCGGGAAATGTTGGCTTCTTGTTTCAAGGGGCCCTGCTGAGATCGTACTACCAAGTCATGAACGCTCTGCAGCCTCTCACCCTTCAGCCCAGGAACACTCAGGGAGATCTGCTGGTAAATATGGCACATCATGTTGCTCTGGCAAGGACAGGATGAAGAAATGTACTAAATAAGCCATCTAACACTGTGTTAAATGTTATGACTATGCTATGATACCATTTGAATTGCAATTTAAGATGTTGCATGCACGCATTGATTCGATATTGGATATAGCCTTATGTTGTAAAAATACGTAAATTAGACAACCAGCTAAATGGTGTCAGGTGATATAATGGTAAGATCTCATTATGACATTCTCTGACACCAACCCACTGTGTCATTGAGACGTATTAGGCCAATGGTAGTATGCATTCACTATCCTTTTCTTTAAAACCAATACTACCGATTGATAACTAATTTGTCAATTGATTTTGTATTGATTCCTTCCTGCGTACAGAATGTAGACTATAGCTATAGCTTATTCGTATTTAAGTGTCAGGACAAGCGGCATAGCCCAACACCTCATGCGGCTGCCATCACTTAGAACAGAAGGAGCGAAAGCATTATTTAAGATACATAATTGCCGCTTGCAGAATAAATCATATAGTTACGGATGGCGACGCGTTGCATCCTAGTGTTAATGACATGTGTAGCCGATAGCCTGGCATGGGATCGGCATGCCCTGAATTTGTACTGTCTTCCACAGCGGGCAGGCGGTCAGTTGTGTGCTGGATACGATTTGACATTATTTCCAGCCATCGCCCATTACGATTACCCAAATGTTTTTATCCAACGATAAATTAACACACACAGCCACGCACTGCCATCGTCCCTAAAACACCCCTAATGTATCTTAGAAAAGACGCTCCTCACCTCGTAATTTTCTCCCCATTTTTCGCCCAAGTCAAGGAACCGCTCCAGATTTCATTGACGTCACGCGCGCCACTCTGCAGCAGAATACAGTAGGCATGCATGCAGTGCACGGTGAAAGCGCGCGGGGCGAACAGGAGATCGTTTGTGAAAGAGAGAGAGGGGAGGGGGTCTTCGGGCGAGATGTTTTTAATCAAGAAAACAACGCAAGACGTTAACATAAGGCATTCAACTCCTCGATAGAGTACTAATGTGGTTCGCTAGGCAGGGGCTGTCAATGCAGTAAAACAGATATCAGAATAGAGACTTCACACACAGCAGCGCTCCCTAGAGTACTAGGTTACTACAAATGCAAAAAGGTCTACACAGAATTATTCTTCAGTCCACCAAGCAACAATGACAAACCTTTGGAGATGGTTCTTTTCAGCATTCAATACACCCAATAAAACGAATCAGTCCACAAACCAATAAGCTACTCAATAATCAATTTCTGGAGTAAATAATTCATTTATAATGCCATCAAAAATGGCTCAGTCTTTCTTAAATGAAATGCGTTTGCTTCCTTCGATGTGTGTTACAGATGAAATAGCTAATTGCATCCCAGGTGTCACAAAGGTTTGTGTAAGTGATTAACACAGAGAAGATAAACACCTGATTGACCAGTGCAGTTATGAGTCCACACCTGCAGTTTGGGATTCCCAATGTGAAAGTAGACAATGGTGAAAGCCAGAAGTCTTTTAACAACACTTATTTAAAGTATTTTAACAACACCTATTTTAAGTCTGTGATTTCTGTAGCAAATCCACCTACACACCCCACCATCTTAATCTGAGGTTTAGTTAGTTGAATCATGGTAAGAATGGAGCTCATCATGTAAAGTCATTCTGAATGTTAATTGTGTAAGTTAAATCATATCAGTTATACCATAGTCTCTGACAAAGATATCAGACAGAGCAAAAAAAACTCATGTTTGCTGATCTAAGACCGTGGAAGCTCTTTTCTCCTGCAGGGGTCAAATTCTCAAAGGAAACAAGAGCCGAATGCATTCAACACTCTTCAGACTGGGCCCAATCCATGTGATCCCCACACTGTTGTCCTTGAAGGGAACTCCAGATTTGAACAATCTACGGATGCCCAGACATGTATAAATGTGTGTGTGAGGTAATCAGGGTTACCTTTATTTTCCCCAGAAGGACCAAAAACGTCCCCTTGTGGCCAGCCTGGAAACTGCTCTACTGACAGTGTCAACAGTCTGCTGTCAACCATCTCAGGCAATTATTCAAGAACATGCTAAACAACCCTGACAGAGGTGCTTTAGAATCCATGAGTTTTGAAGACAATAATGTAGAGATGCCATTTATCGGGAATCTTGAAAAAATCTCACAACAAAGTCACCAATTAACACCAGTTACTACAGTTGGGCTTGTGCATGCTGTTGGCATTGGTACTTTGTCTGAGCACTGGGAAAAGCATTCTGAATAAGACAAATTAAGTTGATCACTATAGGTGTAGTCTTTGTTATTCAATGCACTGTATTACATACAAACTGTTCTGAAATATTTCAATTCTGAAGACATTAACATGTTGAAGTTGAAGGCTTTTCAATGAGAAATGCAGCCCTGACGTCACAGCAATGTAAAGGATAATCCTTGATCTTAGCAGTCAGCTGATTGAGACAACAGCCTCCAGACTCCACTCCACCAGTGTTGTGGACAAGGATGACAGACTTAGATCAGACACTTTCCTTCCATCTCTCTCATTCATGTTCACCGCGAGTGACAGACACCACCATTGTGGCCTAATTACAAAGCAAAGCACCTTCATTGTCTTGTGATTGGTCGAGATGGAAACGGGCTGCGTTCTAGTTTGTCGGCACTTTCACAAACCCATCCGGATCTGTTTTTAGTCACTGTTGACTTAGCAACCATAACACATGTCTGACATTTCTGAATTGAATCCTATTTTTCCAAACTGTTTATTTTCACTTTGGCCTTGCGGATGTGAAAAGGGGGAATAGTGAAAGAAGGCAGGGGGAGTGAAGACCAGCATGACTGATAGATGAGTTCTGTTGTCTCAACATTGATTTGAACTCTGATTTAGGCATGTGTGTCATACTGAAAGCCTTTTGTGAGGAGTACAAAAGCATGATGTCAAAGTATGACATGAGTGTCTGAGACAAGCATCCGTCAGTAGCAATGGCGATCAATGGATCAGAAGGAAATCATAGCAGAGATTGCGTTCAGAGTATTTTTAGCATATTCTTCTCATTGCTCCCTGAGGCAGCTATTATTGTACAATCAATCAAGGCTTGTATCACGTTGGTCTGGGTCACACCAATTAAACAGATGTTAGAGGTCAAGAGGTCAACTCACAAAGGTTTTTTTCATGAATGTATAGACAGTCTATACACACAGGATGACAACTTGTTTTTAATGAAATCCCAGAGCATAATTCCCGAAGGACAAACTGACAAGAACGACCTGTGGACTGTTTATGAACACTAGAGGGCGCCGTTAATACACCGGTAATATGCCCGTAGATACCGTTAATGACTCCTGTAGTCCATGTCTTTCCACAGTGTCTTTGGGTGCTGGCCAACATTGAAACACAGCTTGATATGATCATTTAAACATAGAGTGTTCATGATTGTTCATAATCACGTGGTGAGGAGTCTCTGTGTGAGTTCAAAAGCCCAAATGCTGAATACGTAGATCTGGGGATGGCACATGGCACCAGGATCCAAAGTCCAGCAAAGACACGGGCAGTACTAAGCCACAATGTGAGTGTTGGCAAGCTCCATATTATCTTCACCTATGAAACAAAAATGAATATAAATAAACATTGAAGACATGCTTATTAGCCAGAGCTAAATTGGTATGCATACAATGTGAGCCTGTCATTATGAAGCCTTTCACCTGCAATCTATCCCATTTATTCCACTTAATGTGTATAATTGCTACTTGAGGGACTAGATTGGCAGGGCTATGTTCAGGTTGACTTTGTTGTTTTGCCCCTATATGTGCCTGTGGCAAAGACAGAAAAATGAATATCAACCTTAGAACACGCTGACATTGTGACGCAGCTTCATGCTAAATGTCAAACGGACCCACTATTCTATTTTCCCAGTGGTTTGTCCTGAGCTTTGAATAGAGCTGAAATGCTTTCAAATAAACCATGTACGTGCATTGTTGAGAAAGCTCATGTAGAGCACTCTCGAATTGTACAGCTGTCTTCATCATATTCTTCATGTAACAGTGGTCTGACCCTGTCTATCTATTTTCACTAAAACAACCACCCAGTCAATGCTGATAAAGCTCAATAAATGCAGCCGGCTCATGCCTCATTATACTCCTCGTATACTGCATACATAGGTCTAATAGACTATAGGCAGGCTCCATGTATCACAATGACAACGATTTCACAGACCTCTCCGTTCTCCGCTTTAGCCATAGACGTTGCCATAGTAACAGGAGTATGTCTTATCAAGTATGGCTCTTGTGAATTTTTTTTTTTTCAGTGGAACTTATTTGGGCATTTCAGTGTACTGTAGGTATGACAACAGGCTGTTGAGTTGTTGCATTCATTTGCATTTTAATAGTTTCAACAGCCATTGTGTGTTATCTTAACCCGGAGCAGAGGGCTCGTCAAACCGCTGTCACATTACCTTGAATACAACTATATATAGAGGCTTTTATGTAAATGATGTAAAGCTTTTTAAAACTATAAATAGACGTCATTCAGATGAGAGCTGATCCTGATGGTGATATCCACACCATTTTTTTGGCTCTTCTCCAATAACATTAGAAGCCACTTTGTTGACCATGTAACTGTTTTTAATAGCAGTCTTTAGAGGGCTCGACCGAATTTGCACTTACTTACAATGACAGAAAATGACATTAAAAGAATCAGCATGTGCAGAATTAGCTTAATGTCCAACAGAATGTGTATTCAGAGTGTGTACAACCTGTCACTTCCTAGTCACAAGTCAATGACAATGAAGCCACAGTGGTATCCAGCAGCCCAGCACAAACATGGCAGCAGTAACACACAGGCCTGTAGCATCAACATCACCAGACATTTACCAGATATGTAGTGTTCATGTGATAGAGGAATACATACTGATAATGGCAGGTTGCTCCAACCACTTGTTTATTTCTCTGGGCTGTGACCTCACTCTTAGCAAGGTAGGTACCAACCACCTAGTTACACTTTGTCTGTTATTGCAGAGAACCAGAAAGCACTTTGTACCAAACATTATCATGAGCTATTCTTTCTCCATCCTTTTACAGTCGACAACTGGACAGAAACAGTTAAGGTACAGGATAAAGAAGCTATAGTAGATGTGCAGTGTTGGTTCTAAGTCTTTCATCTCGTCAGACATCTTTGCTGTTGGCCTGCCGGCGCGCTAGGTGGCCTGAGACGCGCTCACATGCCACGGCAACGCAGGCGCAGGGTTCAGATCCCGTCTAAACTCTTTAGTCCCTCTGTAGCCCCCGCTCGTGCTTCCTCCCTTGTTGAAAATAATGAGCGGCGTTTGATGTGGTGCAACTGCAGAAGCTAATGAGCTGAACGCCGCTCGGCAACATGAAAGCTCTCCAGTCCATCTGGCCCGGGAGAGGGCGGCCATTACGGTTCCAGTCAGAGCCGTCATGGCGGACTGGTCTACCGGTTGACAGGAGAGGCTGAACAGGGACGGAGGAAACTGCAGAGAAAGTGACCCTTTTAATCCTCTCTTGGGGAAAAAGAGCCGGCACACTCCAGTAATGTTTCAGAGAGAGAGTTGGAGTGCGTGGTCAAGAGGGATATCAGGCCTGGAAAAGTGTACATACTGGACGCTTTACTGAATAGTCTATTCTCCAGGCAGGCAGGCAGTGCAGAATGGTAGGTTGGCACCGTGTCTGTATCCTCATTTCATACGGCCACAACATACAGGTTCCATTCACTTACGTAACCGAACAACATCAAAAAAATAATAAACCAACATTCCCAATGGCAAAGCCATACAATTGACAAGGTGGCAGCCATTGTATTGTTTCACTGTTGGCATTTTTCAGTCTTTCTCCAACATTCACACCCCCCTCCCCACCCCAACACTCCCTCTCCAAGTGGCATGATAGAGTGACAAGTCCGTAAACGATCTCGCCTCGTCAAGGAACAGGAAACAACGCGTCCATCTGCTGTCCTATCCATCTTCCAGCTTGCTCTCTCTCCCTTCACACACACACTGCTGTCCTCCCAGCTCAACCAAATGCAAGGAAGTCAACTGAGCATGTGAGTGACAAGGAGGAAGGGAGTAGTTAGGAGGGAAGATGGATATAGTTGGAGTGATCAGCCTATCGCTCCAATCTGTCTAAGAGAGGAGAGGAAGACCCTGGCAGAGAGTTGGTTAATGGTTAGCGGGGTCTCTTGTTGGGTGGATGATCTGTCACCTTGCTAGCCCAGCACCACTGTACTGCAACTAGTTAATGGTTACATGCAGCATCCTGCCACCGGCAGCCATTTTGTCGTCATAACAATGCAGGCCCTGCCTCAGCCGAGGTGTGCTGTGGAGTGATGGGAGTTTGATGCTGTCCGTCTCCCGTCCCCAGCCACAGGCAGGACTGGTAATGATTAACAGGACCAAGAATGGATCAATCGTGGGGACTGTGGGGCGGGGGGGACAGACTCCCAAACACACGCCTAGGACGGGGGCTATGAAGGAGCTTAGAGCCACTGTATAGTAATCACACTGATAGCTTGTTAACAGGAAGTACAGACAATGCTGTTTGACAGTAGACTGACAGCGGCAACGCGAATGAAGGATTCTCTTCCTGTGGTTCACATTAGCGTTTTCCCCCAGATACTCCGGATGTCAAGGAGGTTTCTGTCATTGAAAGACTCCCCTTGCATAAAAAAGACTCTGTATTCTTGTGTAAGCGCTGACAGGTTCAAAGAGAAGCTTGCATTAATTGCTGCAATAACTTGATTTTCTCAGACCCATATAGCCGACTTGTCTTCATTGAACACAATTGGACATTGAATAGTAGTCTCATTCATTTGGGGAAAAAAAGGATCTGATGTCCAAATTCAAAAATAGAAAAACATCAGTAAAAAGATGTTTGTGTAATATACAGTTAACTCCATTCACCTGCTTCTTAAGGTCAACGTAGACATTTTTTCTGTTGAATGAAAAACACACTTTTTGAAATTAAGAGGTCTGATCCACAGTGTTCAGAGGGTATTGTGTCATGTTCACCTGCCTCAAATCCATAATCAGGTTAGCTGTAGAGGTAATTACCAGCAGAGCACATTTATTTGAATTGTTGTAAAGATCCCTTGGAGCGCTATTACAGCACAAGAGAAAGGGAATTATGGGCTTGCGACAAAAGAAAGTGTTTTGATTTACAAATGGAGGGCTGATCTCAGTCATACATATGGAAAGCTCATTAAAGAACAAAAGAAGGGACTCAGTTTCACTTTCTCCTGAATCTCTCTCCTGGGGAGCTGGAAATCAGAGGCAGCGTCTGTGGGCGGGAGGGGTCATGCAGTGTGTGACCCCTGTGTGATGCCCCCCCAACCACCAGTACCATACACCACAACAAGGAAAAGCGTCACCCCCCGCCCCAACCCCCAACCACCACTACCACTATCCGGAACAAAACCTCCAGACACCCTCACTTGGGTTGCCCCCCTCCCTGTGAAAGTGACAATCCATCACCTGCCAAAGGCCACGACCACAAAGTCAGGGGATGATGAAGAAGGCCGGGGAGGTGGGGCACTGGTTATGCGTCACTGGGCAGAGGTGGGTATGGGAGTGGGAGGGGGTGGGTATTCTGTGATGCTGCCTACCGTAATAAGCTGAAGGGGGTTCAAACAGTAAGTGAGAAGGAGAGAGTGCTGATGAGGAGGGAGAGATGAGAAGGGATGGGGGATCTCTGGTGGTTCCATCTCTGAATATCATTCAGACTGTGAGATGCATGCATTTATCTTTGTAGATCCACTCCATGAATCCCGATGCATCACTAGGTTACACTGGACTGATAGTCAAACCTGTGACTAACGTTCAGAAAGTACTTGTCAACATCAGAAATCAGACCAACATGACGGAAGGTCTCGCATCCCAAGTAATGAGCAGCAGAGCTCTGCTACAACTGCAGCAACAGTAGTGGTAGTATAAGTATGAGTATCCGTATAAGTATCTATAGTAGTAATGGTAGTGTCAGTATAGCATCAGTAGTATCAATATTATTAGTAGTCGTAGTAGTAGTAGAAGTAGGATCTATATTAGTAGTAACAGTAGTAGCACCAATTGTATCAATATTATTGTTACACATTGTGGTAGTAAATATAGTATCAATATAAGAAGTAGTAGCAGTAGTAGTACCAATGGTATCAATATTATGAATATACTTAGTAGTAGTCGTAGACATAGAATCAATATTAGTAGAAGTAGAAATCATAGTAGGAGTATAAGTAGTGGTAGTAACAACATGTTAGAAGTAGTATTAGCTTACATTGTGCATACATTTCAAAAGGCGGAGATATGCGATGCTGTTTGATTTAGAACGTTGACTGAGATGCAGGAACTGAGCAGTGTGCCGAGGATACTAGAGGCTCATGCACATCCTCCCCCTGCCAAGCAAGAGGGGACGCTCTGCGCTGGAGCTGGCTGGCTGAGAGGGCTCTTCTGCCTACTCAGTTCTAGCACTCTCTATGTCCTACAGTAGGTTTCTCTCATGTATACAGGTCTTTATGTCCCAGCCTTCTGACAGGCTGTAACTCCTGCCTGGGACAGAGGTCTGTGTGTGTGTGGGGGGGGGGGTTACACTCAGGGGTCACTACATCGGTAAGAGGTAACACACACACACACTCACATACACACACACACTCACATACACACACATACACACTCACATACACCAGATACACTAGGCCTAACATACACACACTCACATCCACACTCACACACACACATACACACAGACACTCACATACACACACAGATACACACACACATACATACAAGCTTACAGGTTCCAAGATGCAAATACAAGCATATTTCCATGAGTGCATGAGTATGTGCGTTTTAAACACACGCACAAACATCAACAAAAATGCTTAAACGCTATAAAGACCCATTCAGATAGTATCAAGCACAGATGAAACATATCCATGGTTCCTTGAATTTTCAACAGCTAAACACCTACAATCTCTGCCTGTCTCTCTATCTCTCACACACCCACAAAAACACACACACACACACGCACACACTCAGACAGAGCAAACCTTGGGCCCTTAGTGAATGTTTTCTGGAAGCATCTTCGCTGTGGGTGAGCCATCGTTAGCGGGGGAGTGCCTGTGCTTGGCCGCAGTGTGTCTCCTGCCCCGACGGTTCATCAGAGCTGCAGAGACCCAGCCTGCTCTCTCTGACACAGCCGTCAAAGACATGGCTCATTACGACCGGCTGCAAGTGTCAAAACCCTAAAGGAAGTCACTCACCGCTCTGCTGGACACATGGTGACACTTTGGAATATGGGGGTTGAATATGTGTGTGTGTGTGTGTGTGCGTGTGTGTGTGTGTGTGTGTGTGTGTGTGTGCGTGTGTGTGTGTGTGTGTGTGGAATGTGTGTTAGTGGGGGGCTGTGTTTGTCAGTTTTTAATATGGATTTCTGGATGTGTCCATCAGTTAGTATGATTTCAGTGAAACAGGTCGTCTTCAGTGCTGGCAGAGACAGTTGGGTGACTGCAGTTCGGACGACACAAAAATGTGGTGATGTGTTTATGGGACACTGGAAGCGTATGCAGTGTTTTACTACTGATGGACTGCAAATGCATTAAGGACAACCACCTTTTTAGGTGTTGGCATTTGGACATTGATGCTACTACAGATATTAAAAGTACAGTAATGAACTATACACACTGGCATGGTCTCTGTGGTATAGCTGTGGAATGAAAACATAGTGTTTTGAAACACTTCAATCAAGCACGCATTTCGATATTTGGAACCACCACTATCTCCCCAACTATGATTTGAATTACAGGGGGAAATTTGGGAGGCTGACCCGGAAAAATAATACTTGGACCACCCCTATAAGATTGAAAAACAACCAATGGGAGGGGTCAAAAAATAAATATGTCCTTCTGACATGAGCGAAGCCTAGTTCAGGCCCGGCACTCTGGCAGCGCACGTCATCCGCTCATACATATGTGTTAGCCTGCTCAAGCCCATTGGGCTAAGTCCAATAAGGCTGCATTCAAAGGCTGCACGGAAACGCACTTACTCAATTCTGGTTGTTGTATGATTTGTGCTGCTTCTGCCCTCCACCATCCCCTTCTTCCTCTTACTGTCTGTATGTTTATAGCCATCAAGGGGTTATTACTCATATTGCTCCCTGCTTCGTATTCTACGTATGTGCTTGCGACTGCCAGAGGACGGGAGTGCTTCCCCTAGATACACCCACTCTGCCAAAGTCAAACTTATTTCCATGTCTATAGTTATCAAAACCTGCTTAATCAATACGTGAGTGTCTTGACTGAACTGTAATTGTAAATATTACAATATACAGTACGTCTCATCTTCATTGCTGGAAGAATCTTGTAATACGATTTCAGACACCTCCAAAGTGGACAATTTCTTAACCTTGACGTCAGTTAGTGATTTAAGTGAAATTCTAGTCCGCCTGACTGTCTCACTCCAATCATTGCAGTGGCTCCTTATTAAAGTGGCCTTCATTAAAGTGTATGGCTTGTTTAATACACTTTACTTTCTTACCTTCAGAGTTTCTGAATTAGATTGTGCCAAGTGTCTGTGGATGACGCTAAAGTTAGTTCTAACTTTTACAGTTTAGTTAACCAATTACCTAACTGATTTGATAGAATATTTTACCGTAGACATTTTTGAAAACTGACACATTAGCCTAGCTAATGTCTACCAAGTAATACTCAACACTATAGATTGTGGAAGAAATTGGATTTCCTGTATGCAGATCAGCTATTACCCTATCATCTGTTCATATATTCTGTATTATTATCTATTAATATGTATGTGTTCCTACTGTAACCTGCTACGTTCAGATGACAGTCATAGTTCTCTGATGTAGTATCCACCTGCCTATAATAAAAAACACCTATTCTCTAGTTATCATAAACACCATATGACCTACATGCCTCAGAGACTTTGCTAGTACCGCTAAGACTGAACTGGTCATTTTAATGTCAAGGTGCTTGTTAAAGGCTTGTCATATTTGCTTAAATAAACTTTGCATCCTGATAGCAACCAATAATTTTAAAGGTTTGACAGGAAAATTAAATCAATACGATAAATGAGGACGTCACAGCCGCAGGGCTGTAATACCCACAAAAATCCAATCTGCAGCTTGCTAATACTAAGAAAACCCAGAACTCAACTCTACCTGGTCACTCCTCTCGTGAAGAGACAGGACACTTTCTTTATCAACACCACTCACAAATCTGTTGATGGTGCCTTTGGTTCTGGTACAGCATTGTTTGGGTCCATGTTTGAGTGGAATTGATGGTTTACTGCTGTGTGTGTGTGTGTGTGTGTGTGTGTGTGGTGGGGGGTTTGTCTTTGCTGGCAGTTTTGACAACAAAAGTTGTTGTGTGCTACTTGCCCCATGAGCTGGTGTAATGGATTCAATTCATCATCATACAGATACTGTGAGGATTGTAAGACTTTGGTTCATTGAATGCACGCCTGCACTGTACTGGGTTCCCTATACGCCCCAGAGAAAAAGTTGACCCCTCGGTTGACATAATGTATAACTCACACTCTGTCCCTTACCTCAGGCCAGTTCTACAGATATCCCCAAGTGAATAGTTTCAGATTCAAACATTGTGGAGACCATCTTAAGGTCAGGATCCTGTCAATTCCGTCGCAGATCCAGAAGGAATTTTGATCTACAGAGCATTTGGGATGAGGGCTTTCCAGGAGTAAATTAAAGGTTTTCTTTACATGCTGTACTCAGTCGCAACTGTCACAGACATCGATGAGGCAGGTGGGACCAGTGACACTGTCTGCACATAGCCGCAGATGGAAAACGTGTTTTCCATGCTCTTTGCTGTTTCTAGCTCCTGTATAGACTATAGCAGAATGAGAGAAAGCTGAGCGGGTGTAACACTTCTGTCTGCTTAAAATGTCCCTCCAGAAGAGAAGTCTGATTATGTCTCAGAGTGTGGCCTGAGCCTTCAGGAAGCAGGGTGTAATAATGTGTCCAACTCGAGGGTTTGATTTCAAGTGTTCAATAAATCTGAATCCATATCGCAAATAATATGGGACGTTCACATCATTCTCTGACTTGCAAACTCAGTCAGGTAGAAAATATTATATAACAGCATGGCATTTGCACGCATATCTCTAGAACATAAAGGACCATAGTAGACTTCAGTAACAATATTGAGGTGATAAAACGATCCAATCCTTTAGTGGTTTCCCATCACGGCTGCCTGCGAATTGTCCAGCTATGTGATTGATTTGCCTTGAAGTAATTCAGCACTTTGAAATGTTCACCTCTCCATTCGTCTTGCACGCTCCGCGCAACTCCTTTTGACTTAGTTACCATAGAGATGTATGTGCGCAGGAATGAGACCGCAGATGAGACTCCTTGACCCCAAGGTTTGACTTGCAATTTGCGAAGGCAGTGCAGAGCTGCACGGTAAAGTTCTCCAATCTGTCGTCCACGGTGCCTCTTCGTCTGATCAGTAATATTAATGAACAAATTTGGGCATCGAGAACAATGGAAAGAATTAGACACTTTAAATGTTTGCATAACGAGCTCCTTCACGTTTCGCCCCGTCTCTTCCTAATCACCTGCCGCTCTCCAGAACACCTACACCCTTCTTCAGCGATCAGATACGGGCCGACCACCAATCCGGGGAATTAATCCGCGGCTGCTGATTGCTATTACCGCCGTGTTATTATGCACCTTGATTACAGATCTCACCGGAGCACAGACGGCGGGCGCCGTTCCGCGTTCTCTAGGTACCGAATGAAATTACGCAGTGATTACTCCCATGACTGATCAATCGAGACACGGACGCTGTCCGCGTGGTCATACAGACCTGTCTGAAGTACGACAGTGATTATTAATAGCCACTCAAGGCGGCCTGATACTATGCACTTGGAGCCGGCGGCCCTGAGATGGTAATATAAGCAAATAGATTCATGCAGCAGTTTGGAGAGTAGTTATTGGATTATTGTTGTGAAGAACAAATGTTTGGAGTTCAAGCATGACAAGAGGGATATGGGATCACAGGGGAGGATCAAGCCATTTTAACATGGGCAATAAGCATCCTTTTAACCCATATAGAGCTAATGTAGTGAATAGTACCTTGACACTACCAATCGACACTCCATTTAATCGATATGCCTATATTTGTTTGAGGAGCTAGCATGTAACGAGCAATAGTAATCATCAGTCTAAACATTTTGGTGGAAAGATGATCCATTGGCGCTCGTTTGCTAGAATATTGAAGGAGTGAAACACAGGCTTGTCTAATCTTTCGTCTCATTGGGGTGTCAGAGCAGGAATTCTAATCCTCAGCCAAGACACTCATTTGGTTCAGGCAGATAAACAGTCTCTGTTGATTTATCCACATGAAATCATACATCATGCGATTAATAGGATGAGACAATGAAGAAACCAGGCAATGTGTGAAATCTTCTTACAAGCAGCGGTGTTCTCCTTACCACAGCCAACATACGATGCATCAAACGCCAGTGCCGGCACAGCACTCCCGGTACGCCCGCAGTCGTTTGATCTCCGCGTTAACCTTGTGTTTCACAGGACCGACAGCTAAGGTGTGATTGACTCGATTAGTTGTCATTTGTGGCCGCTGTGACCTACTCTGAGGAAACAAGGGTCCCTGCGGGGGTCGGGAACCGCTCCGACACAAGCACTTAATGGCCTTGGTAATTATTAACGGGTATAGGCTACAGTCGCTAAATGTCAGTCAGAGGAAGAAAGTGGGGTTACATTAATGCATTTTCTGACTGACAGTCATTTGTGATTTTCCAAACGTGGACTCAGTCAAGACAACTCATCTGGTGAAAAGTTAAAGCTGTAGTCAGAAAGGGAGCCATTTTCAGTATGGAAATTTCCGTTCTGAGCTCCTCAATTCAGGATTCCAACAGTGGCCACAGTTCAACAGCTCTTCAAACTTCAAGTGTATGTATAATGGTGACTGTAACCGCGCAGCTTTGCAATTCAAATCTCAACCGTCCTTTGTTGGACAGTGCTGGCCAAAACAACGTTAGAGTTGAATGTTCTCAGAATGTTCTTAGTGTGGAAGTTGTGGATGACAGTTAGGCCTCCTATAGGGCCTATATGAAATGCCTCATTCATGGAATGATGGTAATGGGACACAACGGCCTTCCCAGATCTCAGTGGTGCCTCACCAGGTTTTTACATGCTGGTACTGTATGTTGTCAGCTTGAGACCACACTGCCGCTTAATCACAGACGTGGGCAAAGACGGTAGAGCTTAAAGGAAAGGGGGGGGGGGGGGGGCAATGCTCTGCCAACTGGCTGCGTCACAGACACACGCCGTGGAGTCCCTGGTGCTGCCCGCCTTCATCCCAGCAACAGATTTAAAAAGCAAGATGCCCAAAGAAGTCTTTGGATTTCAGTGCATATCTTGGTGGAGATTACTTTTGTCAAGCTCCTATTGTTACCTGTCTGTGCTCTCTCTCTCTCTCTCTCTCTCTCTCTCTCTCTCTCTCATGCTCTTCCTCTCCCTCTCTCATCCTGGATTCAAGGTGAATGGTTGTATACTTCTCATTTCCCTTGGTCACAATAATACCTTGACCGCAGGTTACATCTCTGCTCGGAAAAGCCTAACACTCAAACAGTCAACCTCACTTCATTTCAAAGTAAACTTAATAGATATTCACTGACCCATCTACACACAATACTATATATTTATATTTTCCAATATATTGAAAATAAATATAGAAATGAATACATAATTAGATTTGAGAACACTGCCAATAGAGAAAAAAGAACTCAAACACAAATGACCCACAAGGTTGATGAATTACCTGTGATGAAAACAGTCGTGCCTGAGCTTTACTTTGACTATACTTTACAATGATGAACGTATCTCTGTTGTCCGGGTCCTATTTGACAAACAATGTGCGGACGAGGATGTCTTGACAACAGGTGACATCAGAAGGAGATCTGATACATGATCATATAGAGAAGAAACAGGACAAATGTTTTTAGTAATTTGCGGAAGAGCTGTTGTATGGAATAGAGCAAGTTACAAATACTATGGTTACAATTGGATAAATGTCACAGGACGTGCAATAATTAGCATGTTCTAACCCGCAGAGCGTGATCTTGGATGTGGAGGGGATCCGGATTCTCAGCTGTGAGTAATGGGGGTATTCACTTTCATGTGTTAGTCATTAAGGAGCAGGCTGCTCTATAATGTTTGGACTAGCTGGTGAAACAGGTGGACTGTCAGAGCAGTTATTTTAGGAATGCACTCACTAGTCATCCATATGACTGTTTTGGGTATATACTGTATGACGTTACGTAAAGCAATTGGTCACATTCATGTACTGTACAGAAGACCCACTGCAATGTATCCAGAATTCCAAACATTTTATTCATAAACATTTTTCATAAAAATAACAACATCAATATTCATTGAAAGTATTTTGTATAAACTTTGTGTGTATATATAGGAAATTCATACCCAAGCAGTTAATATAACTTAAGGCGAGTTAAAACACTTCTTTTTTTGCAACACACTGACTTTTGATGACAATGTCTTACTACTCCTTGTTTTTGCAGTGAAATCATTTTGTCAGCAATGTCCAGTCTGAAATGTGATCATCTCCCAAGATAGAAATGGCAAAAACTCGCAGCAATGTGTGCTACCTGATTCAACAACATTTTTGTGTTGAGCTAGTTGATTCAAGCTTGATCACACATCATACACACAAGCCATGTATAGTGACATACTACAACAAGTGTAATATTACAGTCAGCTGAATTTAAGTAAAAATCAAATGATACCATCATACCATTAGATGGATTATTCAAACTTGTCTTACAAATCTATTTGATATCAAATGATCATCTCTAAAATAGCCTCTCGCTATATCAGCCCTCTACTTTAAAAAATGAAACAAAAAACACATTTTGACTAAGTTTAAAAATGCATTTCCACTTTAACAATTTTAAGTTAATAGTGGAACATGCAGTATATACACACAGTTATAAAAATACAAAGTAGTTACAGTCATACAAATATATCTATTTTCCATATATGGTATACAGAAGCTTTCACAATTTTTATAATTCTACCATTTTCAAACAACACAGAGACCAATCAATATAATACTGACAGCAAAACAAAACTAAACCAAACCGAACCCTGGCACAAATGAACAGGCCAAAGCCAAGAGTAGGCGTTAAACAATCATTTCAAAAAATGTAGCTCGTATGACTCGTTTAGGGGCCTTTAGTAAAACTACACGAACATGCATGTTAAGAACCATTGTTTTGACTGGTAGCAGTGTAATAATATAAAAAGCCTCAAAAGCATAAAATATAAGACTCTCGAGTGGAAAGAATGTATCTTTAAGTAGGTAAGTGCAATACAGCGCAGCTCGTTATGCCACTGGTCCACGAGGTTGGAGCTGTTCGGCTGAGTCGGTGCTGAACAGTTGTCACACGATGCTGCCTTCTAAAGATCTGGATTCAAAGTATCCAAATCTGTTGATTGTGACAGCAAAATACAATGTAAGTCTTTGTTGAGCTATCAACTGGCTATGGTTTTACAATCAATTTATGCATTCTTGCATAGAAAGTCAGTATAGCCGTAGCACGTAAACTAGGGTCAAAACAGCAAACCCTTTTTAAATCGCACGCTTTTTCTTTATGTTTTGCGCTTTCACGTTCCAACCAGTCTTTCTTTAACTTCGACAGTTACACCAAATTCTCTTTACCAACAGCTTTTATGTCACACCTCTAACGCTGAGACATCATCCTCACTTCAGTAACTGGTTCACAAAGCTCTCATCTTCCAAGACGGAAAGATTTGACTGTCGTGTATGCACTTTGGTGTGCGTCGCTTCAAATTCCCTCGGGTAAAGCGAATGGCCATGCGCTGATTACTTGAGGCTTCAGCTCCATCTTCTCCTTCTGTTTCAAATGCACGCGCCCGTGCCTTTTCCTCTCATCGCTCCGGGCAAAGCGCTTGCCGCACACGTCACACGAGAACGGTTTCTCACCCGTGTGAGTTCTGGTATGGGTGGTGAGGTGGTCGCTGCGGCTGAAACTACGCAGGCAGATTCGGCACTGAAATGGTTTGTGTCCCGTATGTATGCGGATGTGCCTATTGAGCTCATCCGAACGCGAGAAGCGCCGGTCGCAGTTCTCCATGGGGCAAGTGAACGGTTTCTCTTTGGCGGGCCCGTTAGAGGAGGCGGGGGTTTTCCTGGCCCGGGGAGGCTTTTGCGCACGGGTATAACTTTGAGCAAAGGAGTCTGGCAACAAGGACGAGTAAAGTATTGAGTCTATGGTGCTAGGTAGAGCTGATGAGGCATACGGTGAGTCGCTCTGATTCGATAAGGACTGAAGTTCAATGTTGGGGAATATGGCTGACTTCAGAAGGTTGGTTGAAGACATGTCCATAGACGAGCATGTGTAGCTGCTGTAGAGTGGACTGGTATAACTCTGGGAGCAGGTGTCAGAGAAACATTGTTCCTGCTTAATTCCCCCTTCCACTTTGAACTCCATCTCTGGGTTAGGGCAAATAGGTGAAAACGAGTCCAAGAGCTCCTTAACATCCACTTGCTGTTCTGGGGGGAAGTCACTGGACATGGGGAAAGTTTCTGACTGGAAGCCCGTCTCCATGTATGCTTCTGACTTGTTAAACGTGGTCCACTCGTAGCAGCTGCTTTCAAACTCATTCTTGACCACCACGGGGAAAGACGCGGCTTCAGACTGGGGTTCGACGATCTCATGATTCGGTACCTGAGCGGGAGAGCCAAAGCTCACATGAGAAGAGGCCGAGTCGGCAATTTGCCCTGCTGCCTGAGTGTCGGGGTAGCTGGGGCACGTTTGTTCCGGGGAGTACAGAGGTGGGGTGGCGCTACCTAACGAGCAGGTAGATGATTGCTTTGGAACCCCTGCGTCGCCGAAGCTGCTGCGGCTGTTGTCCATCGGTATAGGCGATGCATATGAAGCTGCAGCCCTACCGCTCTGCTGAACCTGAGAAATGGGTAACGTAGATATACCAACTATCTCTGTGATCATGTTGAGCAGTGTTTCCGTACTGCAGGTGCCCCCTTGAGATGCCTCAACATAGAAACTGCCGGAATATGCGAGGGTGGAGGGGGCATAGGTGCTTTTGGGGCCCTCGCATTGGTTGAAAGCAAAATCGGAGTTGGAGGCTTCTGTCTTGAGGGTTACTGGCGCTCCCTCTAAAAATGAATAAAAAGAGAAAGCGTTTAACAATTTGAATAATTTGTGCACACGAAGTCAAACACTTACATAAGCATGCACGCATTGTGCTTTGAGACGCATTACTGAATGCACACAAACCCGTTTTTTTAGTTGTGTCAATAAGAACAAAATAAGTTTATTATCGCTTGCTAGTGGATACAAATTGCATAAACGTTACATATGACGCGTTGCAGGTAAAGCAAACTCACCATGGGTAAACTGTGCAGGTGTTCCTCTCTCGGCGTCCGCAAACATCTCCTGATTATCTTTCCGCGAGCTATTTTCCATTCCCAAAGAAGAATTGTTGCAATTCTCAAACTGAGGGTAGAAAGAATCTTTTGAATTCAAATCCATGTTGTTTAGCATGATGGCGAGCTTAATGTCCGTCAATCCGAGAAAGTGGAAAGGTTCAAATAAAATCACCTAAGCAAATATTGTCCTTCCCCCTTAGATGAACGGTCTTGTAAATTATCCGCGAAAGACGGTCGTTTGAAAATAAAAGTGTAGTTATTCGGGATTCCTTTTTGTCGAGATAATTGCGTCTCGGATTGCAGCTCTGCTATCTGTTGCTGTGGATTTCACACCAGCGGCTTCCCTTCTCTTTCCTTATATACACTTGGGTGGATCGCTCGGCCCTCCTCCCCATTCATCACCTCCAGTGAGAGGATTCCCCGCTGCGTGCAAACTTAATGCCCATACATGGACAGAGGATGTGACGGGCTTCCAAAAAAAAGGAGAGCTACGATTCTGACGTTGCAACAAGTTGCTTCTATCTTTGAGGAAAAAACACACCGCCACCGATAGGTGAGAATAAACAATCAGCCTTAATGAGGAGATCGGTTGTGTTTGCAGTGAACCATACTTTTAGTCTATGAACAGAATATAATAACCGATTAGCCTATTTGCTGCCAATGGAACGATTATAGTACTGGCACTAGCCTAACATGTTGATTAAACTTCAATAGAAAATCTTTGGCACCGTGCAGTTCAGAATGCTAATCTTTTATTCAGCAGAATGTATATTATATATTTTTTAAGATGTCATGGGCTACGAAGCTTTGCAGCATCATAATCTTGTTGGAATCCATCCAATTTCTCGTATAGTTCTATGACCTTTTAGATCACTCTATACACGTTCACACCGTGCACGCAACAGGTAGCCACTATACGTTGTCTTCAGGTCAACGCCACCCGAGGAAATCCCTTGCTGATAATGGTTTCATTCCTGCAGTGCTATGCACTGAACTGTTTCAATTACTCACTTCCTCAGTAAACGTGATGGCAGTCTATCCAAGGCCAACTACAAACCCGTACCATGAAGGTTTGGCCTTTCGGGTATGCGGAGTCAATACGACCCCTGCCGTGTTCAGTGGTTGAACCCAGCTGTTCACATGCTGACATTTCAAACCAAACGGCTTTTTATTTTCAGTTGCACGTCGGTTGCTGGGCCCAAATAAAGCACGTGGTCACATAGAACTGTTACTTTCAGTAATCAAAATAGCTGAATAAAAGGTGCAAGGTGAGGCACTGTAATTCTACAACAAACAATCAATATTGTCGTTTCCAAACGTGATTAAGGGTGATGTAACGCGAAGATCTCGCTCATCTGGAGACTACAGCACCATGGACAGCGACAGTGCAGCCTGTCTCCGAAACCAAACTGCTGAATGCAAAAGGCTCCTATGGTTTCCGGGGGATGGTTTACCCAATCTACCTTAAACAGACTGTTGGCTATGCTCTTAATGATGCGAGAATAGGGTAGGCTACTTAAAATGTATTTTACTATATCATTAATCAGCATGCCATTGTTGCTTTTCACGCAATAGGGCTATGGATTTCTGATATAGTTTACAGAAAACGTCTAAAGAAAATACCCCTTCCTAGAACTATATAGAGTCAGTCAACACACATACCATGGCATGCAGGCTACACTTTCGAAATGCATATTATCTAAATGTTATGCCCCATGCTCTCTCCTGGCACACAAATGACAACGATTAGAGAACATTCAAGAATCAGCAAATCGTTGCCATAACTGCATACGCAGAAGCACTCCCCGTCCCCCTCTGAAGTTATGATAATAACCTAATGTGCTCGTCAGACAGAGCGGCTTTGACATTCTACGGAACAAATCGTTTTCACCTCAGCGATACGCTCTAATTCTAGGCCCCGAAATGTTTCGTCTCAGGGAGATGTCTTCAAGTAATCCCGAGTCTATTAAAACGGATCTGATCACACTGAGTTCAAATCGACGAGACGGTGTTATGTTAACTGCAGAGTACCGGTAACCTCTCTCCTCCGCAAAATACCACAGGGCTAAGTAATGGATTTATGTAATGTCAGCACTCACCGAGTCTTGTAAAGGGGTAACCCCGTATCTGTAAAACTTTAAAAAGCATGGGTGTATTATATTGTATCTAAGTGCAGGGAGTGAAAAAAAAGCTCTCACTTCGTTCATAGAATATAGGTAGTCTGCAAGAGGATGTCATTACGTTGGCTTTGCGTTTTAACAAGAACGTTGACTTCAAAGATGTTCAAAGCCTTAATCTAAAGGACGCGATGTATAATGAAAGGATATATTCACAGACACATGAGGACGATGAAACCATCTTAAAAATAAGAGAATGAAAGTACTCTATGTTCTAAAACAATAAAAAGAGCTTTTACTTTGGGTCGTTATTAAACCTACATCACAAAAAAATCTATTACAGAAGTAATAAAAATGGGATCCAGTCATTGTGTTCAATTGATCTAATCTGCAATAAGATACTGGTCTTGAGTACACATGCACAATTAAATGGTTATTTGTCACTGTTGTGAATTCCCCTTAAGAACCTTTTGTGGGGTTTTGGTAGAACCTTTAAATGGATACAAGTGTAGCTGGAATCTTGAGGAAAATAGATAGGCAGAGGGGTCTGGCAGGAGCAATACCCTTGATACCCTTTCCAGTCACTATACATTGCTGATCTCTCTACAAATAAGTACTGCTGTAGGCAAACCAAAGGGGAATACTAATAGTCTCTCTTCTCAATCTTCATGTGATAATGACATGCAGAACTATCTCACTGTCCATACATTCATAAACACAAATTCAGCCTCAAGAGCTCTGCTGTTCCCACACATGCAGTAGAGTTCCCCTGCATACAAACAGCCTGGTGGTTGTGGAACGATCCCACGAAAGCCAGGGTGGTATGAGAGCCAGAAGACACACACACACAACACATTCTGACATGTCCCACATTCAAATCTGCCCCCTAGGCGGTGGATGAGGAACATCTTCAGTGTAAACCTGGATACAATAGCTCTTCTGAAGACAGCTAACACTGGAGGAACCTCTGCCGGAAACACGACTCGCTATAAATACAAGATGCTCGCCTCAGCTGCCAAGTTATAGTTCTTTTTTTCTTCCACATCCACCCCCCACCCCCCTCGTCTCTGTCTCTCTCTCTCTCGCTGGGCCACGCATGGTTACATATACCCTCATTCAATCACGGGGCGATGAGGAGAGGGAGAGCGGAAGCGTGGTTTTTCTTTTGAAGGAGCTTCTCTATGTGCTGAGGACTGTGGGAGTGGGTTAGGGAAGCCCAGTACAGGCCCCTCTACTGCTATTGGTGTGGCAGGTTTCCCTTGTGTTACAAAAATATCTTCCTGCTCGCCCACCTTGCTCCCAGGACGCCCGTCTCCCTCACCTTGCCAGCGGGAAGGGGAAACAACCACACTTTTTGTTCAACGATCGTGACTGCTGAAGGCCACAGCAGGTCTATGTACCCTGTCCTCCTTGACTCCCCCACATACTCACACACACACCTTACTCTGGCCTCTACTCTTACTCTGGCCTCTACCCCCACAAATCCACCTACACACACAGAGCCTCACACACACGGCCCCAACCGTGGTCTCTACTCTGCAGGACCTCTCCTCCACAGCAGCCTGGCTGGGCTGTTCCTGGCCTCTCTCCAGCTACCTGCCGTTACCTAACCGCCCAGATGGATCCGGATGTTTAATCACCGTGATGTGATGCAGAAATTATAGATCTATCAACAGTTTAGAGGGTTGGGGAATTGTAGGTTGGGGTTTGTGGTTTTCACAGCTGGGCCTGCAAAGTATGTGGAAGTCTCCAGAAAAGGCAGCTTGCGGTGTAGATATGGAAACATGAACCTCACTTTTATGTATGAGGAAATGGAAGCAGCACGGTGAAAGTTGATCTAATATCAAACAGAAGCGTCTGATTTTTCTCTGCAAAATGCAACAGCTACAGAAGTTCAAACACAGAACATGATATATATGCAGCATACAGTATATACATAACAATATAAAACAGCACAAATATGTTTAATTGTTGCCAAAACATTCACATCAGGTAGTTTCCTCCCTCCGAATGGTCTTCACACGGTTTAAAATCACCGGTTTTATCTTGACAACACACAATCCCTCTGATGAGGGGAAAAGGCACTGTGAAAGTTTGCCCCTCAAAGGTAAATCAACAATAGCTCTTACTCCCATCACTTTTATGATACATGATCATTAGAGGAAAATACAAACAAATTCAAACAAATGGCTGGCAGGTCTGGCCGCCTCTGAGGAAACAGAGAAGAATGCAAAGAGCTTTCAGCTAACAAAAGTAACTATGGAAACAAGCAGCTCTTCATGGCAGTGGCTTACACTCTCCCTCTCTCTCTCTTTCTCTCTCTCTCTCTCTCTCTCTCTCCAGAAATAAAACTGTTAGGCTAAGAGGGAAGCAGGTAAAGACAAAAGATCCCGGGTGAACCTATTTATAGAGGATCACTAACCTTACATAACGCCTGTGTACACACACACACACACACACACACACACACACACACACACACACACACACACACACACAGGCGCACAGGCTAGTGCTTGGTGGTGGCAGGCAGACAGGCTGGGTGTTGGAATGTGGGATATTTGGCTGATGTATGTGTGTGTGTTGAGAAGGGGGGGGGGGGGGGGGTTGAGGGCTGTTTTACTTAAGAAGGCTGTGAGGGAGGTCTGACAAACAGAGAGGCATGTGGGGAGCTGGTGGAGGTTGTGCTCCACCAGCATGAGCTAAGCAGACAGCGGAGGGGATGTGATTTTGCAAACGGGTGTACACATTCATGCGTTCGTCAGTCTCCCCGGGCTCCCCAGAGAGAAGAGTGATGTTGCCGGCGGAGAGCCTCACTAGTGCAATGTACAGCGTCAACACGGAACAATTGACATCACTGCGTGGCGAGCTAACGAGCGGTCGTGAAAGGGAGACACATTAGCAAGATCACAGAGGGGAGCGTTTAGCCATGGGGCACGACAAGCACACAGAAACAAACCCCAATGTGACGGCATGAGCTCGTAGAAGACTTGCCAACAGCTCCTGCACTTACAGAGCAGAGTGGAGAGTTGTAGGAGATCTCCAATGTTATCATATCACTGCGGGACAAAGCTATTGGCCTGTCTCAGGAGACCATGAATACATTACATATGCATTATGGCACCTGTATGAGGTAATGAATAGGCGATATACGCATGATGATTACTGAGTAATACTTCTCCCCTATCCTATCCAAATTTAGTCATTAATATAATTACCCACTTATACTGCTTTTTACTCTTAGACACTTCTCCATTGTGAGTTGAGCTGTGTTCAAAAAAAGGCTTTCTCCAACTTCAGATACATTATAAATTAGCTCCCTCTAGCACAACGTATCAGTAATTGTGGACTAAGAGCAGACTGTGCAGGATGGAGACTATTTCTAACCACAATTCTGCGCTACTTCATTGAGTCTCCTTGAGATGGTCCTATTTTACTGGGGAAAGGAACTGTTTGGAGTAGTTTAATGGTGGAGCCCTGTCCTTGGTTATTATGGGTCTGGACCACAACTGGTCTCGCAAATGTCGTAGACTGGCACATGCACGTAGGAGAACAGGGACTGATGGTAGGTGGCCTTTAACGCTGCTTAGTGGTGAGCTCTAGTGCCTCGTTCTGGTGGGCACCTGGGAGTCACATACACACCCCTACAGAGAATAGGAAGCAAACGCAACGAGAGAAAACGCGTTGATGAATACACCCATCTGACTCATCTGTTTATGCAGTCGCATTAGTTAGCTCTGATAGCGTTTGGCTATTATCCCATTTCACCATGGAAAAGGGGTCTTGGGCAAGAGGGAATGGATGGCTCAGTGAGTGCTTTAGTCACACAGATCGGACGCG
The DNA here is from genome assembly GCF_054491055.1 of Hypomesus nipponensis. NCBI lineage: Eukaryota > Metazoa > Chordata > Actinopteri > Osmeriformes > Osmeridae > Hypomesus > Hypomesus nipponensis. The sequence continues at coordinate 10,002,391 of NC_140382.1, read as the reverse complement.
CTCTTCAAAGGAATAAATGCATTTTGTGACTGCAAACGCTAAGAAGGGGGGTGGAATAGATTTCCTCTCGAGGATAGAGAGAAGCATGGAGGGAGGTTTGGACACAACTCACTCGTGTCCACTTCCAGCTTTGATGCAGTTGGGTCAAGAGGTCAAACGCAGCACATGGAAGTCCAACAGGCGGCCATGAAGATGAGAACCTGCTATTCTCTAGCCCTCAGTCTCAGTCTCCCTCAGGTACACAGCAACTTGGATACGTGGGAGAATTTGTCGTCAGGCTTACTGAATATTCAGTCTGTTCGTTAACACTCATGTTTCAATCCATGAAATACACCCCTTTCTTTCTACTGAGTACAGGCTGTGTATAGATGGCATAGAGAGATGCACACACAGGCTCCAGCTCCTCTCCGCAGTCTCTTTACTGAACATCCAAGCTGCAGCAGTTTCCTCAGCCCAGACCCTATTTATAGTCCTGCAACCTTACTGCGCCAGGAACAGCCTTGAACTACACGTCTATTCAAACAGGATTCACACAAGAAGATAGAGGTTGCAGCCCAGGGTCACGCAGAAGCTGAAAACCAACATTGGCGTATTGAGCCACCAAGATGGTGTGTTATGTTATGCCGTGGAGTAAATAAGTCCAACTCCACTATGCTCTCTGTGTGTCTGAATGTATGCACCCCAGTGTGATGTTGACACCAGTTCTGTCCCAAGGTTCTTCATCTCATCCAATTTGACATTGAGCCCTCACAACGAGGCTTCGCCATGGTAACCAGGCGGCACCGAAACAATGACCGACAGCAGCTTGACGTCAGCAGCTGTCCTTCATGTGTAGTCTGACAAAAGAAACAGGACTTGCTGCCGATTAGAAATGGGGGTTCTACTACCTTGTGAGTAAAACTGCTCCCTTCTGCATAAAAGTTTAAAAGTTTGACAACAAACACAAATGCAGCAGTATAGTGCACATTTCTTTATGCATTTTAAGATTGTAACAAACCAATTATGCTTAATTGTAAAAATGAAAACATGTGATTTAAAGCATTTTTATTGATTGTTTATCTCACCAATCTATCTCACACCAATCATAGCACCAACGTATCCCACAAAGCAAATATGAAATCAGTCACAAATACCTTAGTTGAAATTGAATTCCTCAAAGTAACCCTCGCTGGCAGGACCGTTCAACGTCAGACTTTTTTGTTAAAAAGGCAGAGTTTAAAGTATTTTTAACCTTGATACAAGCCTTCAATTTGTCATGAACCATCTTGTTTTTGTACAAAATGTTCTGTACAATAGCCAATTAACTAATTGTTTGCCATATTTAATTTTGACAGCTGTATTTGAAATGGTACATGGCAATGAAATGAATCTTATGTAATTTGAAAGAAAACTGTAAAAATGTCACCGTAAAGATAATGTTACAAAATAACAGTGAGATGAGATCATCATCATCATGGTCAGTACTGCTCAGCCATCATTAAAACTGTCAGAGCTGACCAGCCCGTGAAAGGGTGACTTCCTTGTCCCCTTCCCGAACTGTCATTGTACTGTTCCCAGATATACCCTGTCTCTGCGTACTGTCTGTAAACATTATTGATTATGTTAGTCCTGAGGTCCTGATACAGTGTGGCTGCCTTCTCTCGATATGGACCCTCTGTGTTGCCGTAGTGGTGTAGTGCCCTGACAGCCAGGTAGTTGATATTGATCCATATGGCTCCTCTCCAGTAGGGGGCATCATGCTCCGTGTTTCTCATCATGTAGAGGGGGCTGGACTTGGAGAGCGAGCGCAGGCCGTAGGGCGTCCACAGCTTCTCAGGGTCCTTCATGTCGTTCAGAATATGCTCCAGTTTGGGCGAGTCAGGTGCGAGGATGCGCAGGAGGAAGGGGAAGAGGCTTACGTAGCCCAGGGCGTTCACATACTGCAGCTTAGGAGCTCGGCGCACAGAGCGAACCAGACGGGCCACGGGGAACTGATGGCGAGGCTGGCCCGGTGGGACGTACACCTTCTCCTGCTGCAGGATGACTGCCTGGGTGTGGTTGCCATAGTCGCAGTAGGCTTGAAGCTGGTCGGACCAATGGAGTTCATTCAGCAGATGGTTGTCACTGAGCACGAGGTGGGTGCGCTCGTACTCCTGGTGCGGCTCCTTCAGGAGGCGTGCCACGCTGGCCATGATGCCGGAGGCCAAGGCCATCCAGCAGTGCAAGTCCACATGCCGCTCGTCTACCGACGGGTGGGAGGCCCGGGGGTAGTCATCCAGGCCGGACGTCAGGGTCTTGGGGTTGAGGAACAGGTTGGTGTCCTTGTCGCGGCCCCTCCAGCGGTAGGAGTTGGGCAGGGGGCCCGTCTGAGTGGTGTTGTACCAAGCAAACCAGGTCTGAAGTCTGGGGAAGAGTCTGCGGAGGAAGGGCAAAGTCACGGATGCCGATTCAGGGTTGGTGGACAACTGCTCCACCAACTCCTGGAGGGCCAAGAAGAGGGTGGGAGGGTTGGCGTTTTCGTTGCGCTGCACCACAAACTCCCCTGGAACCTTGCTACGAGCCTCATCCCCCAGGATCTGCTCCCGGGGGATCCAGCCCTCCATGTTGATGAGGTCCAGCCAATGAGCTGTGACTTCCCGGGTCACCTGAGGGTCCCACTTGCTCAGCAATAGTTGGTGGAATCCTTCGTCCCAGAGAAAGCCCCTCGGGAAGAAGGATCGAGATGGCACAGCTGTGAACAGGGTGCCTTCGGGATAAAGGAGTGGGTACTCGTTGTAGACGGACTGGACAACCGACTGGCCAAAGAAGTAGCCCACCCCCCCAGCATGTTGCTGAGAGCTGCCTTGCTGAACTTCACCTGGGCCTGACTGAAACCTTTGCCCTGGAGGCCGAATGTTTTTTCAAACTTGACGTCAAACTCTGCCTTCCTCTTCTCCAGTTCCTCTGTCATGGATGTACCCACGAGCTGGTTGGGCCGGTTGCGGAAACTTCCAGACTCAAACAGCACCTCTATCTGAAAGGGTGTCTGGACGGTAACTTGATGGAGCACAAAGTCACTCTCTTTCCTGGGGTCATCAGGCTTTTGCTGGTGCTGGTGGTGTGGAGGTTTATAGGTGTCGACCGCAATGTACTGCCTTTTATTGCCAGAAGGGGGGCTGTAGACAAACCGACGGTTTAAACTATTTCGCACAATGTCCGTGAGCTTCTCCAAGCCTGGAGTGACGGTCTGGAGGTAGTTGTAGCTGAGGGGAGGAGAGAGACCAGGATCAAACCTCAAAGAAATCATGTGTTGTGTTGTTTTCCTTCTGCCCCTGTCTCTCCCTGTCTCTTCCTCCAAAGCTTCCTCTAAAAACCTGAAGTGATGGAGGTGGTAGGATGACACACCCTCTTTGCAAACAGGCAACAGAAAATAAGTGACAAAATGAACAAGAAGTTTGTCTGTGACTCACCACTTAGTGTTTGGTCTATCGGTGGCAACAGTCTTCAAACTGATTGACAGTTGACTTTGAGGCAAGTATTCAGTTCTTACTGACTGCTCTTTGCATCCCTTTCAACACACTGACAGTTATTCTGTCAGCAGAATCTTGTGCTTACACTAGTCTGGGTTTGTTGGACTGCTTCATTTGTTGTAGATTTCATTGTTAGAATTGAAAATTAGTGTGGATGTCAAACTAATATATATATATATATATATATATATTTTTTTTTCCAGATTCAAATACATATGCTAATACTGACATCATGTCATGTTTAATGCTTTTCCATTGTCCAGCATTATTTAGTGTAAGATCATAAAGACAGAAATCAGTGAAGGAACACCTATATGCAATGATGAGGCTACAGCATAGAGGCTAAATTGCAAGTCTAAGCTAAAAAGAACGTAGATCTACAAAGGCACAAGAAAATGCTAGTCCGAACTAGCAGAACGGTTACACTGTGCCAAGCAAAATGTCTCAAATAGTGATCCATTATTTCAAATAAATACCTGGCGTATTTGACACTGGAGGACTCCCCTGAGACAGGCTTGCGAAAGGTGATCTTGAAGTTCCCCAGCTCCTCTGAGAACCCAGTGAGGGAACCCAGGCGGTTCTTTTCTTCTATCTGGGCCTCCAGTGAACCCTGGGTGTCGGCAGCAGCGTAGAACATGAGGGAGATGACGGGGGCGTGAGGAGCAGAACTCTGACAGGGACAAAGACACCATGGGAACACAAGCATTAAGTCAGTCAGGTTCAAACCAGGGAGTTCATCACCAGTAGATCCAACACGTCCCTTTGAGACGAGTTGCATTCAGATACAACCATGGGTGCTAAACGCAGGGCAGAACGTTTCAAACTGAGTCTCATGGTGTGGGAGGTTTAGCTATTCAGCGTCAGGATGAAAACGTATCACCTTAACTTACTTTCATTTACACTTCTGCTCTTAGAAAGGGACGAAGAAATCATTAGGTTCTGTGACCCTGAAGTAAGGTAACCTTTGACCTGTGATCCTGTAGTAAGATAACCTTTCTGACTTTGACAACTACGATACTGTGTCAGAGAAACAACAGTGCATTCATATAGAGACTCACCTACGTGCTGATCTCTTGGGGTAACATAACTGGATGAGTCAAAGCAAAGGATGTTCAATTTCTACCAAATTAACGTGGATCTCGTCTCTCACATGCTGCTTAGCCGTGATCCTCCAGGTCCAGTCCCCGCCGTGCTCCCCGCCCAGCCTCTTGACAAACTCGGTTGTGAGGGTGAAGTCGCTGTCGCGGATCTCCTGGACGCCGAAGCTGAGGCCATCGTGCATCAGCCAGCCGTAGCTTTGCAGCTTATCGCCTTGTTCGCACGTGTGCCTGAGGTTCACGTCCACGTCGGCAAACTGGCGCATCCACATCAGGCCTGGAGGGAAAACACGAGGAACACCAAGACAGGCATGGTGAAGACGGGGCTGCTATGCAAAGAATGCCTGCAAGGTTTCACGCTTGGGGCTTTTAAGTACATTTAACGACAAAACGTACTCTCCTCAAAGTACATTCTCTATTTATAGAGGCTAGAGTAGTATCTTCTGCACAGGCTCCTCAGGACATAAGTGACCCTCCAGGTCATACAGGTCTACCTGTAACAATGGACTGGGGACTCCTCGTCTTCATCCCAAAGTAGACCTGGGGCCTGTAGGATCCCCAGAACCTTTCGGGGGCCACCTGGGCACTGGTGCTGTTAGCATTGAGGACAGGGGGCGAAGGGTGCAGAGTCACCACCCGTTTGGCCAGGGAGGAGCGCATGTAGAGGGCATAGAAGAACCAGACCAGGCTGAAGATGCAAAGGCCTATGGATATGTTGATGAAGACTTTGCCGATGTCGACCTTCTTTTTCTTCTCTTTGCGAAGGAGTGCGGTGGGCTTCTCTTCTTTCCTCAAGGGGGGGGTGGCTTCACCTGTCACCACCCTCTTCCTCTGCCTGCCCATCCTTCTCGTCTCGAGCTGAAGAAAAAGGTGGAGCTGGCATTAGGGTCCGAGGGAAAATATAGTTCGGTTGTAGTTGCACGTGTTTTCATCATTTGTGTTGCCAGTACAGTACACATGCATTTGCTAAAGGACCAGATGAGCACACAGACGAGGCTGAAAGGGTAGTAAGCGTAGCATACTGTCTGTAGCCCATTGCAATTAGAACTATTGATGCACCACTACCAGCTAGGTTGCAATCATGTCAAGTTGATGGGTTGGTTAGCTGGGTTAGCTAACTACATTTGGAGTAATATGACTCTATCGTCACTTTCAGCTGTCGATGTTTCCGTTTCACTTCATAGTGAAGCATGGAATAACTAGTATAGCTGTCTCCCACGTAGGTAGCTAGCTAGCTAACTTGTATGCTAGCTAAATAATGTGTACAGTACGCGGCACATTAGCTACTGACTGTACAGTAGTGTGTAAACTAGCACGAACCTATGCAGCTTCGCCAGCAGGGAGTAATTTACACTTCGTATCCATTTGAAACGTACTATAATGTATTGTACAAGAGCTAAACGAAACATTTACTTTCATAGAACGGATTTTGTTAAAGCGAACTAATTCATGAGAATACTCACCGTAGCGACGGTTATTCTTAATTCTTAACTCAACATTTTAACTTGGATCTACTTCCTGCTTGCCTCGTTTTCTTGAACCACTGACGTGTACAACCGAAATGTCACGACTCACAGACCAAATATCGGATCGCCCTTTAGATCATACAAATTGTTTTCCAAAACAGGATTCAACACCCAACATAATTTTATTGACAGTGCAATTAATTGTGGATGGAAGTAATCTGCTAAACATTTTCGTAGCGTGTTTCATCAACACTAATGCAATTGTAACTTGGGTTAAGAAAAAAATCTTGGTTTCTGCATTGTTAATTGTGATAAACAATGATTGGTCTAAAATAACTTACAGCAACTGTACAATGGATAGAAGGCCTTAAGTCTTGAGCAGATTTATAGCTAAGAATGGAAACACCCACTCTGAAATGCTATGGTGGTTATTAAAATAAAATAAAGATTGACATTCAAATATTTTTTCAGCTAATGACGCCTGCAAATTAGCTTGCAAAGTCAGTAAAATCAATTGTCTTTCCCTAGGGTACCCTACCTCTAACACTCCATCTCCCCTTCTGTCCCCTAACTAGCTGGGTTCGTTAACCAACACTGGAAGAAACACACATTTGGTTGATGCTAGCTTGTTTTTTATTCAATGAAAAGATGTAAACCCCATTTCCATATTCCTCACATTGTGATTCTGAAGGTTACCCATTGGTCAGCAAACAGACAAAGAGAACTCTGGCTCTCGTGTGAACCATCTCAAAATGTATCCTTACATCCTTTTTTCCCCTAGGTTACTCCCAGATCTGACATTCATAGGATTCATAGGACGCACATGCTTACAACCATGCACAAAGGGATGGAAGGAACAGCATTTATAAAAGGTTCAAACACTAAAGAGCATACCCTCAGCCAGAGACACCAGGGTCAGTGAAAAGACTAGAGCCAGATGTGATCACATTAAGTCCTGGACTCAAGACCACACAAAATTGAAAACCTTCATTCATATTTCCCTAGTCCAGCACCTGGTTTGGTTTAGTCTGGGCACAAAGAAGAAATCTCTATGATATAGGGGTATACATTCCACTGTGGGAGTGGGTCAAAGAATCTAGCACAAATACAACAAAAACCTGATAAGTACTCCAGTTTGGGTCATCTAAATCCTCCAGAAAAGTATGCATAAGGCCTTGTCCATCCTGAGTGTTTGAGATACCCTACGTTGATCTCCCAAGCCTGTCCACAGAAGGTGGGCCCTTGGATGACCAACGAGGTACAAACAGGCTTTTGTTTTGACCACAGCTTTGCTCTGAACAGTGAACTATGCCCTGTCTAACCCAAATAAGCCAGGACAGTGGGCTGACAAAGAAATACAGAACAGGAATAACTGGTTGAATCAATTTGAACACTTCTGAGAACTGTCTTACAAATAAAGCTTTGGTCAAAAAAAAAAAAAAAAGTAAAGCTGAAGTCCATAGCGTTCCCAAAGAGCATTCGATAACTAAGCGCTTGTTGGAAAAGTTGCAGGCTGTGATCTCCTAGTGTTTTGCATGTTGTTTTTCTTGAACAATGTACATGCAAAGCAAAATGTAATTACCGAAACACCAGTTTGACAAAGCAACTGAAACCATATAACCCCTCATGCCCATCATTAGACATGAGCCTCAACAGACTTCAATTGACCCAAACTCCATATTAAATGTAAAATCCCCCCCACCCCTTTCCTCAATTCTTCAGATGCCTTGACCAGGAGGACCAATCCAGACATCTTGGGGCAAACTGAAGAATGAGGCAGGAGAACGCATGGCAACCCCAGAAATCGACAACATTCTCACAGAAAAGACCTAATACAAAAGAAAATAGGGTAGGTGAACGCCAGGGCCTCTCATTTCGATCTTCCTCCACCCAATGTCAACGTCGGTGTGTGTGGTGCTGTGTGTGTGTGTGGTGCTGTGTGAGTGTGTGTGTGTAGGTGTTGATGACGGAGGGTTGGGGCCGGGGGTAGAGCAGGGGAGTCAGCCTGCCAGGCAGACCAGCCTCAGGGATCCTGCGTGGGGCAGAGGGGAGGGCTGCAGAGGGGAGGGTGATGGACACACCGTGGCCTCCCCTCCTCCTCCACACTACTGCTTGATCAGTCCACCGTCTCCCTCGCTCACAAACCGCTTGCGCCCCCTGGTGGTCAGAAACAGAATGAGAAGATTGCGCAAAAAGAATTGGGTGTGCTGCAAAATGCTCATGTTTGCAGGCACTGACCTGGAGGGACATGCGTCTCTTAGCTGTTTGGTGATGACTGATTCCTGGTAGCTCAGGTCGACCAAAGCCTCCATGATGCCATGGGCATGGGGGACATCCAGGTTGATCTCTGGAAGCTCATCATACACGCGCTGGAAACCCTGCGGAGGAAACGGGACCACAAAGATTGGGTTGAGGAGAACATTGATGATAACCTTGAATTTGATTCTATATTTCATACAAATTTAACACCGATTTATATGGCGGGGGATCAACCAAATGCAAAGACTGACTGACCCGGTTCATCTGGTCCAGAGTAATAAGTCCTGACTTCCAGAAGGACTGGAGCAGTTTCACCATCATCTGGATGGCCTTGTCCCCTTTGGACTCCAGCACCATGACCACTGCCTGGAAGACACAGGGAGAACACACACTTAGATATTAGCCTCAGATGCACTGGTGTGAAATGAACACCTCAGAAAACAGAGGATATTTCCTAAAGGCGAGTTTGAACTACACACATACAAAAGCCCATCGAAAATTTGAAAACTAAAGTGTCATTCCCCTGTGACACCACAAGAGGGCATTATTGGTTTGTAGTTCAGCAAGCTTGTCATTGACCTGACAGCAGTTCTTACGGAATTTGCACTTAGTATTCAGGATACTAACTGCTGATTGTTATGTAATCTCTTAGCTCAATTTTACTGTCAGTCGAATACTGCTTCACAATATCTTATGAAAATAGGCATTTTTGGTTTGAAAGGGAGGTTTTCATCCTGCTTACAGTTCTTCCGATAAAAAAATCAAGATAATATTACAACCTTTTTGACCCCCAAAAAATTACATCAGTCAACATTTCCAAAAAAGGCCAAGCTAGCATACCTCATAGACCAGTTCGTGGTGGAAGTGAGGCACTTCAAGGTCTCTCAGACAGTGCTCTGCCTCAGACACTTCTCCTGACACCAGGTATTCCTTCAACAGCAGGTTCATCTGGACGACAACAACATCAACACATTGAGGATACAGGACTGCTGCTTCGGTTTGACATTGAATGGGCTACACGTGATCAAGAACTCGACTCCTACACAGATGGACAGAAAAAGCAAGGGAGGGAAAGAGACAGAGAGAACGAGAGTGGCAGGCAGATTGTGCTGTGGGAGTGTGAGCAGGGCCTCAGCACCCCCCCCCCCCCCTCCTCCCCCTGAGACGGTCAAAGGCAGAGAAATGACCCGGCAGGAATCCAAACTGGATGGTAGTTTGGTTCACAGGCAGGGCTACCGTAGGTTACACAACACTCAAAGGATTGAGGGCGGTTTTTAAACACGCACACACACACACACACACACACTATGAATCTATTCAAACAGGATTCCATTAACTTTACGAGCACATAGACACCTGGTGAACCTGCAGCCAGCTGCCCACCTGTGTGCCTACGTGTGTGTGTGTGTGTGGCCAGGGTGCAGCCTATTTACTCCAGGCTGTGAAGGATCCTGTGTCAGAGGGACTGCGTTCTGATACACACTAATAAAACAGGACTGGCCTGTGGCTCTCTCCCCGCATGGACTTCTACCATCTGTTGATGTTATTCAAGGACAGTGGAAAATACACCAAAAGATCGGGTAAACAATCTGTCAGTAGGTGAAGCTAATTACATCACGCCTCCTAAACTTTGCTTTATCATTACAAACAGGTCCTGAAACTCTTAGCCACACATCACTCACTTCCCCCCTGTTTTGGCCTTCTAGCAACTTAAGATGCCTGTCAGGGGAGGGAGGGAGAGAAGGTGGAAAGGAGGGAAAGCCAGGAAAGAGAGAGGCCCCACCCTTAACAGGCTTTACCTCTTTGACAAGGTGTTTGACAGGTCTGAGGCCTCCGCCCACGCCCCACACGTTGTCGAGCCGCACCATCTCCCTCTTCATGGAGAGGAGCACGGCCGCACGGTCGAGCGCTGCCCTGGAGGAGACAGCAACCACACAAACGCCATTAGTACCACAACCACGAGAACCACAACCACGTATCCTCATAAGAGGATTCTACAAGTGCATGGGTGAATTTATTTTCTCTAAAGCGGTGAATTCTTAACACAAGAACAGCCACAACAGTCATTTAGACTGTTTTGAAATGTATATTAAAATGTTTTTAATATCAAATTACACAAAAGGCAAATCATATTAACTCGTTGACCTATTTCAGCCACACAAGATCATATTGACCGAAGAATTTCTGTTGTAAATCTTCCCTGGGGTCGATGGTTGCTTAGCAACTATCCTTGTCTCTGTCAAAGAAATGTCACTGGCTCTCTAGTTCTTTTGCTATGTTGCATACAATTACAAATTATTTGATTAAATTGGATAATCCGTACAAGTACCAAAATGTCTGAACTGAATGAAATATCTCAATTGAGTATTTATCATTAAACTAAGAAATTATAGAGTTTGTATGGAGAATGTCATCTTTTTGACCGCTTATGGCAATTCCAGTAGTTATGGATGTTCTAGTGTGCACCGAGTTAAGGTGGCGGCTTTATCTGCTGGTCAAACTCTGAGCATAACCAACCGTTGATCCCCTTAACCCCAGCTCACCTGGCGTAGTCACAGTCCACCTTTCCCTTATAGCGGTCCAGGAAGGCCATGGGGAGGGCGTGGTCTGCTATGGCTCTGGCAATAAACTGGCCCAGCATCTGTGAACACAGTCCAGTACTCAGAAACAACAAACCCATCTGTTATAGCACAAGGCTGCTCCCCAACCTCAAACCAAGTGCCCGCGTTCCACCCTCACCACTCCTACCTGTGGGGCTTCAGGGGTGTCCAGGATGAGGTCCGGCAGTTCGCGGAGCGTCTTGTCGAAGGCCCGGGCCATGTCCCCCTGGGACAGCACTTTACCCGCCAGGTCGGACAGCAGCCTGGAGGTGAGCTCCCGGTGGCTGGCCTTGCCCTCCAGGGACAGGGACACGGCCAGGGAAGAGAACTCATACTTGTTGTGGCCCAGGTTCAGTCCTTTCAGCAGCATCTGGAGGAGACAGATGGAAACATGAATCGTGGTCGCACACAGAGACATGGAGAGGGCGTGGCCTCAAACAGGGACTGATCCTGGTAACATGGCCATAAGTAGTACATGACCTGCGGACATCTGCTCTGGTCAAACACCACATTTACCTGGACCTCTTTTGTGTCTCCGTGTTCAAAGTACTCCTGGACGATTGGGTTGACGGTCTTCTCCAGCTCCTTCTCGTCCAGTACTGGTACCACTTTTGCATACACCGTGTCTCCCTTTTAACACACACACACAGACACACACAGACACACACACACACACACACACACATCAGGATTCATTACCCATTTACTCTTTCAAAAAGCAAAGAGTATATGTTTACTAACTGCAGTAAGAGCAGTTGGTAATCTTTTGTGGGTTTTAGTAATATTGTTCCCCTTGCAAAACCTGAACTTGACCATATTAAAACAACTACAACAAAGAGTAAACACATTTGGAGCAGCTTTGCCACTTGCCCTGAACCACTGACCACCCATTATTGTGAACATAGATTAATGCGCCACTGGTTTCAGAGCTCAGGCTAAGCAATGTAAGTTAGTGTGGGTACATCAAACCCTAACCCTTCTGGGGGGAGACATGGTTAGCCGGAGCAGCACAGTGTCAGAAGGAAATCCAAGAAAGTCCGGGCTTCATTGTTTTGACCTGCATTGAAAATTCCAAACTCACAACAGGGGAAAGACTATCCCCCGAGCGTGAGGACAAGGGTTTCGGCAACGACCTCAAACACGATGACTCACTTTCCTGTTCTCTCCTGCCACTTACAGGAAGTGATCCTTGATAGAACGGCGAGATACTGAAAACAGGACCTTCAGGAAACAAACAGCTGGCAAGTCCACCCAAGAGGTCGGGCCTCCGGAAGGTGGCCACGCAGAGCCTCTCCATCCCAGAGAAGCCCTGCCTGACCAGGTGGTGGGACTACACATTTGTCCCATGTTCCTTCCAAATTTTCTGGCCTGAATAATGGAAAAACCCAGCTGAACAGTGATAAGGCTCGCTCGAACCTTCACCATAAACCTTGACCGACAGCTGAATCAACTATGGCTTTGCGGCGAAATGTAAAGGATACAGAGATGGATCCTATTTGCATACTTGGATCACCTCTGAAAATTTTCATTCACAACCACTATTTAGCTCATTGCCGACACAACAGCAGCTTTCAAGGCCAGCCCTGATATCCACCTCCATCTTTAATCGTGTGTGGGGGGTGGGTAGCCTTGACAGACGCACCATTCCCTCTCCCGTGTCATTGTGACCTCTTATCGGAGCAGGGGCATGGCCGCTCTACATCAGGTCGATACTGCAGGTTAAAGATTGAAAGTCCCACTGACGGGTACAGGAGAGAGCCATCTGTGGTCTGGGGACATGCACGGCCTTGACCCACATCTCAGTTCAGAGTTTCTGCCAACTGCTACCGTTACGCTGGCTTCACGATGAGGACTGGAGGAGCAGAGGGCCGACAGTCATTTACCATTTGTCCCAGGTCAAACAGATCACATGTCTGAACCAGGACAGAAGGCTAAAGTCTTGAAAGCGGTGCATCTTGTTGACATATATTCAGTTGGCAATACTCCAATGACACGTGGAAATGGCTGATTTTAAGCGGTTCTTTCAATAGGCAGTACTTGTACGTCCCGTCACAGAAGTGTCTGCTAAATGAATAAAAAGCCAAATGTAGTCAAGTCAATGTAGTCTGTCTAGACCACCTCATTCAGGACGAAACAGAACGACTCTACAGTAAATGCTGTGTGTTAATAGCCACCCGCCTTGTTGTGTCAGGACATAATCAACTGTGGTGGGCTCAGGGTAGAAGTGGGGGCCCTTTCTATTCATCCCTGCTCCCTTGTGTGTGGTGGCCCTAGCATCAGCATATTGAATTTTCTGCGGGGGCCATAGAAGAGGTGTTCCAACGCAGTACCGCTTTGTGATGAGAGCGACGCTTTGGAACAAAGCATCTCCCGGAAAAACGGGTCGAGACCCGAACGAGCCCTGAGGGAGAAAGACCCTGACCTGGGCCGGCTGGTACTGGTTCATTCATAGCTGGCTGTGTGTGTGTGGGGGGGGGGGGGTGACTGACAAGGACAGAGCTGGGCTATGTTTGTGTACGTTTGGGCATGGCCATGCGGGGTGTGAGTCTCTACAGCTGTATTGTCTACACACCCAGCGATGATCCCTGTCATTTGGATACATACTGGTAAGCTCGTAGAGGAGTTCCTCTCCTGAAAAGACACACACACACACCTGTTTGGACTCGTCGTAGTTGGGGTCCCTTGCGTCCGGCTCCTCGTCTTCGTAGACCATTCCTGCCGCTCCCCACACCCCTTTACCGCCCGCGCCGCCTGAGGACGGACAGACAGACATCAGGAAGACAGAAGCGGGCGCGCGGCGACCACACACACACACCGAGTTAGCCGGTTAGCGTAGCAGCAGACCCTCCTCATATCAGCCTGGCGTGCAGCCTACCTTTCTTGGGCAGGCCTCTGCCTTTGCCTGTCCGCGACTTGCGGTCGTTGGCATTGACCTTGCCCTTGGGGCTGTGTGGGTCGCCCCCAGCCAGCTCCCCGGACAGGGACTCAGACAACGAGTCGCTGGTGGAGTTGCGTGAGGAGGACTTGCGCAGACGCCTCTTGGCTTTGGCCTCGAGACGCGCCTTGTGCAGCGCCTTCTCCTGCGGGGTCCAGTTGCCGTTCACCTCCGCCTCGATCAGGCCCTCGTCCTCATCGCCATAGAAATGGTCAGTCCCTCCCAGGTCGCTGTCAAAGGCGAACACCCCTGTGGGAGGAAGGCATCCAGTTCATCATTTCATCTATATCTATGAGAATTTAAAAGATGCTGTTATCCAAAGCGACACACAAATAGTACATATCGTACAGCAGAAAATCAAGAATCCTAGTTCACAGATCCAACAGCATTTGAGGTCAAAAGGTTCTTTATTTACAAGGCACAGTGCAAAGTAATCACATCTCAGCTACCAGGCTAGCGCAACCATAATACCTAAAATCATAAAGTACAATAAAACATCTTGATAGCTTTAATCAGCTGTGTTTCGGACACAAGTTTATTGTTTACAAGCTTGTTGCTCTGGGGGACCATTAACAGGTGGTCATAAACAGATGTCGTCCAGGGTCAAAAAGACCACACCTTCCTGTCACCCGTCTCCTCCCAGTCTTTGAACGAGAGTAAACAGGTCGAGTCCAGAATAATGTCAACTGACATGGCAATGTTTTCCTTTAGTGCAGAGACGGTGCACAGACAAGGCAGAGGGTGCGCAGAGACAGAGAGGAATTCTTTAGCTACTGGTTATTGACAGCTGTTGAGGGTTTCCCTTACACATGGGCGGGTTCTGGGAGCTCGCGTGAGCCATCCAGAGAGAAGCACACTGATAGTTTGGGGGATGAATGATGGTAGCATTGTTTACTACAGCCCAATCTGCATCTCTGTCGACCTACATTGCTGCATTTAGAGCACATGGTTGGGGGTGTTAGCATTGCATGCAAGCCAGCACCTATGAGGTCTCTGGCAATTACAGCACATGGGTACTGCACCGAAGCCAGTCCAAGTAAGGGAAGACGGCACAACACGCTGCATATACACACACACACACACACACACACACACACACACACACACACACACACACACACACACACACACACACACACACACACACACACACACACACACACACACACACACACACACACACACACACACACACACACACACACACACACACACACACACACACACACACACACACACACACACACACACACACACACACCAGCCATTTAGTTGAGGAATCGCAGCTAGGAAAGGAAGATTAGGTTAGGAGAGCTCAAGGGGGGGGGCAGAAATGCTGGAGTCAGCAGCTTTTCCCATATGGAGAGGAGCCCAGGCCGCTCCCACTCACCGCGAGTCTGACCACATATGGCAGTGCGGGGTCACGGGGACAAGACTAGGGGAGAGACAGGAACCTCTCTGGGGTTGTAATGAATACCCTTACCCCTCCTGAGAAGGCCCGGGGCCAGCCGGAGGAGTTATGGGCCTATAGATTACAGGGTACGCTGGAACGAGGGATAGAGAGGAGGAGGAGGACAAACTCACCCAAGCCACATATCCAGAATCCGGACTAATTCTGTTCTGCTAGGAACAGAAGTGAGAAAAAAGAATGGGCTAATAAGAAATTGAATTGAGCTCAGTTGTGAGGATAGGATGCACACCTGTCTGTACACACAGGTCTCTGCTCTGAGGAAGTGTCTCTTGTTTCTATGAGAGCACCCGCATGCACACCCTCTGCCCACACACTCCTGGCCTGCTCAAACAGTTAACAACTGACCAGCTCACCTCCTCCTCGCTCACCAGCCACATGCCTTACATGACTTGCCGGAATATTAGGACTGAGGGGGAGAGAGAGCAAGAGAGAAGAAAACCAAGTTGGGCCAAGAACAGCCAAGTTGAGGCATTGCAAAAGCAGCAAAACAGAATGTAGCCTTCCCAAAAAGCTAAGTAACTTTATTCCTCTGTGTGTGTGTTGTGGTCTACGTGTGCAGAGGAAGGGGTTGCTGTCTGTTTTGAGAACTGAAAGAGCAAGCAACCACCACCCTTCCCACCTATAAGAGGGCCTGCATGTGCATGCTTACACCCCTGCAGAAATTCACAGACAGATCCCATCTGCTGAGTCTCTAATCCAGACCACCCGGACCATGTAGATTTACTAAAAGTACACAACAACACTAGTCTGTCATTTACCTAGCTGTAGAACACACACAAAGCAAGATTTTGACCTTGGCTTGATCCGGGTTAAACAGGTAGCCAAGTTGTCTAATACAACCAGTAGTGTCCCTGAGCTAGTCCAACACAGCAGGACTAAAGATGACTCGCCAGCCACAGCAGGACTACAGAACACTAGTCTACCACAGCAAGACAGGTCTACCACAGCCAGACTAGCTAATACCCTCTGGTGGTATAAAGACATGCTGCCTACACAAACCCATCCAGAGGAGGTCAGTGGAGCAGTTCACTGATCTCCAAGGATTGACCTAGTTTACCTAACCTTCATGGCTTGATTTAAAGTGCCGGGCTTCTGAATAGATCACACATTGCCAAGCTTAATGATAGACCACAGAAGGTAGCTGGTAATGAACTCGTCCAATCACTAGAAACGGTGGTTGCTTCTGGATTTTGGTGAAGGGAAAACCGTCTGCCAGACTGGGGCAGTGCGGCGAGGCGGGAGCTGAAGAGGAGTGGGGTGTGTCTGCCTCGATTGAGGCGTTTAACTGTCACCTAGATTTGGGAGTGTGTTGGGAGAGCCTGCTATGAACAAGATAAAGAAGAGGACTGGAGTGCTTTCATGAGGTGTTGTTCATGTGCCCACATTTAACCTGTGGTTAATAATCAACACGTCTGGGGCTTAAGTGTTTAACCTGAGCCTGTTTGTATTAGATTATTGTCCATTTGTAGGAGGGGGGGGGGGGGGGGGTGTGCATTTCACTAAACGACTGGGACAAACCTCAACATGAATTATGTGTACTCAGCTGGCCATGAACCAAGCAGGCTTGACAGGTCAGTGTGTATACGCGTGTGCATATGTGTGTGTGTATGCGCGCATGAGTTTGTAATGTTGTTCTCCCATAACTAAAACAGGCCCATAATATTTAAGAACCCCCCCCCCTTTCTTTTCAGCCAATTCAAAGGCATTTTTGACATGTTGTGTAAAGACCAGGCCTGCAGGGATCCCCTGAAAAATGGCAGTTTGCACTGAGTGGGGCACCCACCCCCATCTGATTGCAGATGTGTGGAGACAGACAAACCATCGCTGTGACATGAGCCACATCAAAAGGGCAGAGCAGGCTCCAGAATGAACCGACTGGGGGGGGGGGGGGGGGGGCGTTTGACCTCCACAAGGGGGCATTTTGTATATAGCTCTCTTATAGAAACGTGTCGCCAAAATAAGGGGGTAGGCACCGCATTCCGACCCTGGGGCAAGGAGACAGGTTGTGTATTATGAAAATCACTACAAACTCACCCACTGGTTGAATGCATAGTATATATGACATGTTTAGGTTTAAATGTTATGCATTGATAAAACAATATTTGACTGTGCTTAAGCCATGGATTACTACTATACTATAAATACAAAAAGCATCGATATCCCTTATGCAACGTTTAAGCACATAGGGAAGGGAGATTACGCAATAAATTCACATTGGTCCGTACATGGTAGCTGTGGATGCTGACGTCACTTTCGCACCGAAAAGCTCGGCCTCTGTTGCTTGTGAATAGTTTCTTTTAATATCGTTAATTCATAGCCTCTGTTTTTGTAATGAACGACCTCCGTGGACTACGTATATGCGGAAGATATACAGTAGTTAAGACATGTGCATGCGGGGATGTGCATGCTGTAACATTACACGAGCCATATTCATCTTAAGATATAAACTGTATTTTGAGCATATATATATTGCAAATATATTGCAGCATACGATGTTTTGTTTGATGAGAGCAGATAAATACAAATAGGATTGTAAGGACCTTTCACAGTTCGAGGGGGCGTGGTGTTCAAAACAACAACATTCAGTTCCTCGTTTTTCGACTTGAAGCACAGAGCACGCTTGAGAAAAAGGATAGCAAATTATCCATCGCCCTTCAGTGCAATTGCTACTGACTGCCATAAATGAGCAACATTATCAAATAAACAATATAGCACATGGAGATAAGTGATGTTATAAGTCTTCAATCGAGTTAGATAATGATACGTTGGACCATTTCTAGCATACATGAACCAAATGAGTAACGCTAGCAAGCTAATGCGTTTAGTTAGCATCAACATCATGGGTTTAGACAGCTGGATAAAACTAGCAAATTCACTGCCAACCGAACGTCACGAAAGGGTTAACATTCACATTGTGTCTTTACAACGTGGACTGCAAGATCAAAACACAGCAAATATATAACCAAAAGGGGTCTTTTCAAATAACGTCCCAGTTCCAACCGTTTGTGAGAGTTATGCGTCGAATGAAATAGCTTTTCTGCAAACTGCTTTGAGCGCACACTGTATTGTACATGAGGTACTAGAGCACATGGTGGAGTGTAGTGGGAACTGCAGCCCTTCCCTTCCAGAGACAAAAGGTGGAATGGGACGGATGTTTTCATATTAAACACGGATCCAGATATAATGTTTGCACCACAAAAGCATGGACGTTTTTTTTTCCCAACTCACCGTCGTGCTGTTGAGCGGTGGCCCATGTCTCCACTTCGGTCGCCATGGCGCTCTTTAAATTGCCCGTTTACCGTTCGTTAACGTCTGCTATCCTCACCTAGTTGCTTGCTCTGAAAACAATACGTGCACGAGTAAATAAACACATTAGTCGAAACTAAACATTCATTTTAAATGTAACAATGCATATGCTTGGAAGCCAAATATTTGCATAAACCTCACTCGAGTTTGATAGCTTGCTCGCGCTTGATAAAGCCAACGTCGATTTCGAATAAAATGATAAATTAAATGTAGCTGCAAATACAGAACAAACACCAGGATGTCTGTTTAGCTTCAAAGATAGATCGTACACTCTCCTCTGAATTAATCTAAAAAGATCAGAAAAAACTATTGGCGAATGCAGAACTAGTTCGAGTACATGTCAGGAGCATCCAAGATAAACAAAGTCTGTTTTTAACTTTAGAACGTTTGCGTACAGTCACGTGGACCAAACGTGGATGAGGAGTGGTTAATAAAGGGGCAGGAATTTGTCTGGTCAGGCCAATCACATTGCAGTTAAATGACACTGGCCAACGATATGGGTTTATGTCTATGGTTTATGCATGCCTTTACTGAAGTTTTACGTGACTTCCGTAAAAACATTCAGCATGTTTGTCTTTAGTAACGATTCATTGCACATATATTTGTATTTTTCGGGTGTAGTATAATTTGTAAAAAGGAGAATTATGCTCAACCACTCACCACCCAACTTGGAACCGCTCTTTGAAGATGTACCAATTAAATATCATCTGTCCATAGCACGCACTCACTTTTGAGACCGAGGTTGACATGTTTTTGCTGTTCACCATTTCAGTGCCAATTTCAACTACAAGGTGGTGCCAAAGTACAATGTTGTTTGATTAGCAGTGAAATGATAATGCGTATGACTTCAAATTCAAGGTCAGGCAAAAGGAGTACACTTACATTTACATTACATGTATTCATTTAGCAGACGCTTAAAGTTGATACTACCATCTCGACAGAAAATGTACCTCCGTATGCCCGCGCCTCGTCCATTAATTGTACATAGCGGGACATGTTATCCCTACTTCTCAGCGTGAGAAATAAGGTGTTGGTTGAAATGCGTGAATCTCAGGGCGAATGCGTGAGACTTGAGAGCCCTGCAGCTTCACACACAATAATATGCTGTAATAATATTAATAATTGTAATTATAAGCACACGTCTTATGCAAAGTTAATAGTTGGAACATTAACAAACCATGTGAAGTTTATACCACACAATAAATATAATTGGTTAAGTGTTTGTCAGTCATTCAGTCAGTCACACTCCTTTTTACAATAACAGGGCCTACGTGGAAAGTGGATGAGGCCTATTTAAAGGACATTTGAGAGAAATTTTAGAGATGGTGACTCATTCTCAACCAGGGAGCAACTAGGCCTACATCTTCAAATGAGTAAGTGTTAATTGCTTTCTCACACTTTCACTGATTTGTTGCTAACAGGCTGGCTGTAGATTCCAGCACCTCTAAGAACAACTCTTTCAGAAACAAACACGGTGCACTGTATAGGCTTATTTAAACAGCATTTGAGTGTCACCAAACTTCTGTTCTTTCGTTCCCACGAGGAGCAGAGGAGGCCTGTGGTATTAAACCAGAGAAAAACACTTTGAACACTCAGTACTCTTGAATGCAAACAGATATTTCTTAAAAATATAAGGACTGACACAAGGATGAGATGAGAAAGAACAAGTATGAATGTGATACAAAGATACCACAACTATTTTCTTTGCATTTATTTGAAGTAACATAGTGTTTGTGTAGCAACATTTATTTCCACAGAAAATACACAATTCTGTTTTTTCGTAAGTGGTTGTTTGATTTGGTCTAAATCCAAATCAATGTCGCACTCAGACTAACATGGAGCATGAAGTAACTGCAGCATGGAGTCAAATCACCAAGTATTGAAAGCACTACAGGAGAACAGAAGAACTGCACAGTAAGAGTACATCATCAAAACACTTTGTTACACCCCATTATCAGTTAGAAATTTACCATGTCCTATACAGGATACAAAATGAATGCAACATTGATAGTGACAAGTTCATAAAAATGACCAATAGATCTAATTACATGTATTGTCATATTAACAAATAAACAAATGACTTTGACCTCATAATGAAGAGGCTGAAACATAACTGGCTGCAGTTACAACTGATGGGTAGCTTGGCTTCCCCTCTAATTTTATGTTGAAATCTCAAAATCAAATTCATTAACAGTCACAACAACGCACCCTCCTATCCACGAGTGGCAGGACTTGGAGGAATATGCTACGTGTTCTCGCAGCAGAGGAGAACCAACAGTCTTGAGCTGTCCAGACAGGACAGGTTTTCTTTTTCAAGAATGAGTCACTTGTCCAAAACAAAATAAGTGCTGACCTCAGCAGTGTTTTTTAGCACTGTCAGCATTTGTGTATTTACTGGCCTAAGAAACATAGTACAAATATAAAGTGTGATGTATCTGCATTAGGAGATGTAAACATCCCTTTTTGCGGTCAAAACTCCACAAATTAACAGTCTTTTATCATGCCGTGGCTGAACAGGGACAGGGGTCGCACAAGGACCGATTGCTGACCAGGCCAAATAAGACTAAGCCTGTCCTAAACACTGAACTAGGATCTGATTGGTCTGTCCTCTCAAAAGGGTGTAGTTTAAAAGCGGGGGGTGACAAGCTGATCAGAAATCTGTTCATAACAACAGCCTTAAGCCTAAAGAAAGTGTCTCCTAGGCTTTGTTGTATACAATCATAGATGAGAAGAGGTTGATTCATTATTTCAACAATAATCACCTATCAACTCACGTTGATCGGAATAAGGATAATCTGTGAATACCGTACTATTGCTAAATACTATTTTATCCTAAGTCTCACGTACCATTGTACTGTATATATCTTTTATAAAGAGACTGCTTAAGTACTGCTGGAAAATTATTATTCCTATTTGGTTTAGAACTATATACAACTATTACATAATCCACACAATGTGGCACATAGATAAATACTCAATGACAAGCGACCAAAGCAAAGGAAATCTTATTTTAGGCACAAAGTAACTATGAAACAGGTTCACCCCCAACAACTCTCTAGACCCCAATTATGACCGTTTTATCTTTTAACAATAGGTAGCCACCTGGCTATGATATGTTCAGGGATGTTTGTAGTAATATCAGTAAAATCTCCTATCCCCATTCTACAATAAGAAAATATACATCATTTGTCAACTCAGATGGGCAGAGGTCATCAGCCCTTGTACAGACAGGAAACAGTGACCATCCCAAAAAATAAAAATGTAGAACATTTCCACCCGAAAGGCAAGGATGAATGCTTGTAGTTAGAAACATAAGAAGTTGGCAACAAATACACAGCAAGTACAGTACAGGTGAAAGCATAATGTCCAAATTGTTAAACATTACAACAAATCTAGCTTTGGGTAGATGTAGTCTAGTCTAATGGTCCAGTCTAGTAGTAGGTTGATAGCTGCACTGGTGTTCCAACAGAAGCCAGAACAGAAAGCTATAGCAACCATTTCTATAAAGTGACTTTCTAATGGAGCAGTTTTCCAGGAAGGTAGAAGTGTCTGTGTCTTTAAATAACTTTGAGTCATAGAGCCGATGCCCTGAAAAAGGCGTCACACGAGAAGGAAAAAAATAGCTCCCAACAAAAAGACACACACACCTGGTCATATTTTTAATTTCATCAGAAATAAAAGGGATTTTGGTTCTAATCACAGTGAGCGCATTGTAAATGGTAAAGCATGTTGTCCTGTAACGAAAGGTAGAATGATCCTGCACTCCAACAGGAGTGTTCCACAGTAAGCAGTCTTCCTCGTCCCTGGAGCGGAAACATTTCTTGCACGGTTCCACACAGTTCCACACAGTCCAGAAGTGAAGTTGTACTTTGAAACCAAAAGGCTTTAAAAGCAGTTAAACAACTGATCTGAAAATGATTATGTCCAGAAGCCTTTACACTGGGCTTTCCAGCAATAACCAATGGGTCTACTTAGCACTCTTAGAGTATCCGACAAACATCAAAGCAGAATGGTGTGCAATTATCCTCCGAGACCGCACGTCTTACTATCTCATGATAAGAACAATCCATTGTTGATATGTAAACATGTGGTTCACCAAATCCAACAAAAAAATTAATTAAATTAAAATGTTCACTTCACAAAGTCCAAGAAATAGTATTAGATCAAACGTGAGTGATATGGGCACTTAAATTCACACAATAAGAATTTAATGAACGGCTTTAAAGTTCAAAGTTCACTTAATGGAGCGGTTATATCCTGTTATTTCAATGAGCAGTAGGCTCTATCCCATGAGTTCCGTGTTATACATTTCAAACAGTTATCCACCATTAGGCAAAACATTACATTCAATATCAGTGGGGAAGTACACATATGTTCTGACAGATGTTCTGACAGGACAAGCAGAATTCCAAGTCAGACTGAAACAACGTGAAACGACTGTTACTGGAATTCCTCAGTTGGTGGTGTGGTGTTCTGTTACTGTACTTCATCAACTGGCACTGGACAACTGGAGAGACATACTAAACAACAAAGCGACCTAATGCAAAGGAAAACACCGGATATCACCCAGGAGATGTGAATTCTGGCAGACACACAACCTCCCAGTTTTCCAATGATTAGTCCAAGACATTCACCTTCGATCATGTTGTTATTGCTTTGGCATTATTGATATAGATATCATAGACCAAGCAGTGTGTGTGTGTGTTTGTCTATGTGTGGTCTTCCAAGACAAGTAGAGAGATAGAGGTAGAGAGAGAGACAGGGGAAGGGCAAAGGAGGAGTGGAAGAGACTTTTTGATGCAGATTGAAAAGGCAGGCTCAGAGCTAAAGACCTAGCAGATGTGTGTGTGGGTCTGTATCGGACACTAAGTGGACATTATTCTGACTTCACACAGCTCCATGCAGCTGTTGTTTCTCTTCCTGTGTGTGTGTGTGTGTGTATGCGTGTGTGTGTGTGCATGTATGTGAGTGCCAGTGACGGTTTGTGTGTGACAATAAGAGAAGGCTAGCCAACGGCATTAGCATTTTTACTGCTGCTTTGTTAATGCTCTTGGGGGGGGGGGATTAAAAATATGTCTTTGTTCTCCATGAGAGCTCAGCAGGATAGATAGTGTCCCTCTCTGGCGCGTACGTAAAACAAGCAGTTCACAACAGGAACCTATGCACCTGACCAGACCGTGGCACTAAACCATGGCTCTAAACCAATGAAACCACAAGCAGACGTTAGTTGGTATTCAGGCCTTGTATCCCCTCTACACTGAACAGCAGGTGGGGGGATGCGGCCACAGTAAACATACCCACATCCTCATAGGTTGTCAGTCAAGTCAGCTTGTCGGCCACCTGACAGGATAGGCTGGGTCTCATTTGTTGACTTAATGATCATTCCATGGTAATGACAGAGTCCCTGCCCCTGAGGATGACAGACGAGGAGGTGGGGCCGCACTGCATGGCTCGCTCATCGGGGAGCTGTGATTGGACGACGGCCTGTGCTCGAAGGGAACAGTCAACGCTGTCGTGGAGAAACCCTGCCTCCTCTCCTTCCTCTTCATCCTTCTTTCCCTCGTCCTCCTTCCCTTCCTCGCCATCCTCATCCACCTCTGTCTCCCGCTTAACCTGGCACCGGCATACCTCTATGCCCGAGTCCCCTGTCAGTCGACGGTGACGGAAGTGGTCCTCGTTTTCCTCCTCTTCCTCCTCTTCCTCCTCCTCCTCCTTTTTCTCATCTTCTAAGTGGCTGTGGTGCTCAAAGAAGGCCACGTCAGAGGAGAAGAGGGTGTGTTTCGGGGGCGACGGGGTGGGCTTGGGGCTCTGCTTCTCCCCTCTCCGCTCTGGCGTCGCTCCCAATGGGTCGGAGAGGACAAGCAGGGGGAGGCAATGGACTGAACGGGGAGGAAGAGAGGGCGAGGGAAGCAGGGGAGGGGTAAAGTGCAGCGGTGGAGGGAAGGGGGGAACCGGGTGATTGGAAGTAGGCATGGGGAGGGGGAGGGGTGTGGCCGGAGTCCCCTCGCTCACACTGGGGGAACAAATCGGGACGACGTTGGGCGAGGGTATGGGTCGGAGGTCAGGAGGAGGGGGAAGGGTGGGTGGAGGAGGCAGGGTCAAGATCCCTTCTGACGGTGACCTGCCCCAGGCCACGGTGCCGCCCGGGTCGCGCCCCCCTGTAGCCTCGCTGGGCGTGGAGGCGAGGCTGCTGTCATCCGTCTCGTCTGTCACTTGGACAGAGAAGGAGGTGCTTGAGGGGGACGTGAGGGAGCTGGACTCACAGGAGCAGCTGGTGTAGTTGTCAGAGCTCTGGGAAGAAGTCATTCCGCTGGGGCCGGCCCGTTGAGACAGGTAGGGGGGGCAGGGAGGCTGGGGGTGCTGGCCATAGGGGTGGGGGTACGAGGAGGTGGCGCCCCCTCCCTGCAGACCGAACACAGAGCTGTAGGGAGGGGGCGGGGTGCTGGGCTGGGCCGCCACTTCCTCATAGGATGGCAGCTTAAAGGAGGCCAAGAAACCTACCAGCCACATGTGGAGATAACTGTCACTCAACTGTGATTCAGAGTGCATTACATAGCCATTATAAGGGGCCACTACAAAATATGTATTTCTTAGAATTACAACTATGTTGTATACATGGATGGTGCATCAGGTGGAAGCAGACGTACTGAGGTCCAGCATAGAGCCAGGGTAGTTGCACGCTCCATGGTAGGCGATCAGGCTGATCTCTCTCTGTCTCTGCTGCTGCTGCATGCGGAGCTTGGCCCTGCGGTGCCGGTACGCACAGCAGCAGCTGAACAGGATCAGAACCGTCCACAGCAGCCAGAACCCTGCACAACGCACCAACAGGAAGGCAATGATAGAGAACACACGTACAGAGAACCCAGAGATCACACACACACACACACACATTAAAGCCTGCAAGAATCACACAGAAGCTGTAGAGAAACCACCCACATAGCACCTGTTGGGAACCCCACCCCACATACACACACACAGAACCCTGCAGAAACTGGACACAGACCCTATAGAGAACAAAGACATAGAACCAATACGGAACACACACACAACCCATTGAGAACTTAGACACAGAACCCATAAAAAACATGCACACAGACGCAATAGACAACACACAAAGAACCCATGGGGACAAAACTTGATGTGTATACAGAGCAAGAGTTGTGGGAATGGACTGACTTGACTACAAGACAACATAATACAATACAACACAAAGCTATCCTATGACTGGACTATATTCTGTCAGTGTTACTCACACCAGAGCTCGTAGTAGTAGGTGCAGCAGCCTGTCTCTCCACAGCAGTGTCCAGTCTCACACAGGTACCCTGGGCTGTTGTTGATTCCTGGACAGTGTTTTGGACTGATCATAGGCTGATTGCCTTTGCCTGGGTACTTCACCCCCTAGTGGATGTAACCCAACATTACATGAAAGCATTAGCCCATGGAAGGCCCCCTTTTTTGGGGAACAGACTTTGGCATTCAGCAAATTAAAATGGAGAGAGGAGGGCATCTGAACATATGCCTGAGATATGAGGGTTCATTAGGTCTGGAGTGAACCAACCTCCAGGTGTCCTACAGGACTGTGAAGAAAGCAAAGCGTCTCACCTTGCTGATGGTTCCTATGACAGGGGCCTTTGGAGAAACAGTTACCTAAGAAGAGAAATTAGATCATATTGATACACTCGATAACATAGTCGAGTTGTAAATAGTTGTTTAGTGATTGCAAAACAGTCTTGATGTGAATGACATTATGATTGGGCCTCATTGTTGGTGACGCGACCATTAAGGTTGTGTGAACGTTCCTGAGACTGTACCCACATTTTTTTTCAGCAAAAAAAAAAAGTAATATGTATTATTTTACTTGCTTTTTTTAAACAATTGATTTACTTATCCGGCGCTTTCATTCAAAGTGACATTAGAATAGTTTGTTGTGCTTGGTATATACAGACCTTTCCTCAACTACTAAAATACTGTTAAAACTTAACGCTTCTGAATCTAGATTTTTGTCTATTTGCACTATTTGGATGTTGCTTTAGATGAAAGCATCTGCTATATGGATAAAATATGAACGTAAAGCATTGTTTTGTGTGAAGGTTATGTGAAGGTTGAGCCACTCACCTTTGCTTCCGTGCCCTCGGGCCCCTGCAGAGAGATGGTCATCTGTGGAGAGATAAACAGAAAACCGCTGCTTCAGAGGAGCACAGAGCAGCGCTGCTTCAGAGGAGAAGACAGCAGAGCTGGTACTGATGACATTTACACACACCAATAGAACAGGCCCCCTCACATACATCAGAAAGAGAAGGAAGTGAACTCTCAATGATGAGAGTGAGACTGATAGAGACAGACACAGAGAGAGAGAGAGAGAGAGAGAGAGAGAGAGAGAGAGAGAGAGAGAGAGAGAGAGAGAGAGCGAGAGAGAGAGAGAGACCAAATCAGAGAGGGAGATTGTGTCGAAAAAGGTTGTGGAAGAGCAGGTGTAGAAAAAATATGACAAGACACCGTTTACTGTATATAAACCACAAGACAGAAAAAACTCTACCTGCTCTCTGGCTAGACTGTCATGAAGGCTGGTAGGATAGGACAATGACTGTTTGACAGCATATATCTCTTTGATGGCTCCCAGACAGACACTCAGGGCCACTCTCAGCTCCACAACACACATTCAAACGCACGAACGCACACACCCTCTCTCTCATTTTCATTTCATCATTAATTTATCTTCAAAACTCTATAAAGCCTGCAGTGTCCTTTTGAGGAGGTGAGATGACCTGAAATCACTCAAGGTTCTCACTAATACCGCCAGAGGAAGAAGACCAGAAGAACATTTCATAATCAGTGATAAGTTACATCATGGTAGGATATCAGCATAACTGCAATGGAACCACTATTCTGAACGTAAACCAGACCCGTCACAATGCAGCCATTGTAGGGATTCCATCTCAAACACACACACACACACATTAACATACACACACACACACACACACACACACAGTGCTGATCATGCCTGTAGGGATTGTCACGCAGTTCTGTTGCATAAGACTGAAAAAGGAAGATGCTTGTCTGTGCTGGCTGACGGGGGGGGGGGGGGGGGTGGGGGGGGGTTGTGGGGACAATGCTTGCAGGGACAGTGGGGAAAAGGGGGGGGGGGGGTTAGGTTGTCTGCCACCACTACCAAATACGGCTAGGCAGAGCTAGGTACCAGTCCCCCCTTCCCTTTCACTACAGAAAAGGACAGGTCATGTTCTTCAGCTAACTCTCTTTTACGCATGTACACACACATACACACACACACACATAACTCTCCACAGTTCTATTAGAACACTACCACAGTTCCTAGAAGTAGCAGCTAGCGCAGTCTCCATCAATCTAACTGTGGGTTTCCAGGCAGAAGGCCCTGCAGTAAGCAAAGAGCAGACCAGCATCTGTCAGACCAGCACCAGGAGCACCTCGCTGCCAGCTATTGATCTGCTGGCGACAGGCAGGGGAACATACCCCCAGAAGGAAGGTCTAGGGGAGCTCCACTCAGGGATGTGGGGACAGGAAGAGCTTAGTGGTAGAGCATTTGACTGGAGGTCCACACGTCCCTGCCTCCCCTCCCTTTAATTGAGAAATCAATACATTATGCATACTCAACGCTGCCAGGCCTTATTGTTATTATAGAGTAACCTATACAGTTACATACTGGTCTCCAGTCACCTGCAGTAACCTATACATTCACCTGTTCTGGTCTACAGTTGTTACCTAATCTAACCTACCCACCCAAACCTACAGTTACCTACTCCAACCTACACAGTTATGTGCCTCCTCTGGTACCCTTCCTCCACACATCTTACATCCCACCTGTGTGTGTGTGATGTGGGTGTGTGATGTGGGTGTGTGATGTGGGTGTGTGATGTGGGTGTGTGATGTGGGTGTGAACAGTGAGGAGGGAACCCTACAGCATTGGCAATGCGAGCCATGACTGTAGCTAAAGAGACACAAAGCTGATGACTGTTCTGAAGATGAAGATTCAAAACCACTGCCACACTGGAGGAGATGAGAAACACAGCAGTCTCAATACATAAACATGTTCTCAGGGGCCTGGGGTATAGTTGTATACACACATTGCTCACTGTCAGCAACAACACTGCAGCTAACTTGCAAAACACGTCAACAAGTCTTCTGTAGTATTGCTTTGTGTGCATGAGAGTTTGGTGGAGCAGAGAAGACCATGGCAAACTGAATCAGCGTTCAAGTATTTTACTGTTGGCAGATGGGCAGTAAATTATCTTTACAACCCCAGTCTGGCAGGTAAAAGCACTTTTAATTATGGCCTACTTAAGTGTGAGCTAATACCTTGATGCATTACAGCAGTTTCCTCAGAAGGAGCTGAGGAGAGGTGGGGAGGGGATGACTTCACCACGATTTCAGCAACATCATCAACAAGTAAAGGAGTGTATCCTCTCAAATCACATGTTATATGACCTATAGCTACATATGACCCACCCTGCCTTGCAGGTGGGTCAGACAGGTCTGGGACCAGCATATCCAGAAAACAAAACATTTACTTAGTGTCTGTTTAGAAATAACACATTTGTTTTGGCACAATTATTGCACTGACAACAAACACAACACTTATTGCATCAATTGAAAATGTTCCATAAATCATTTACAGAATACAGACACATAGTCACACACAAAAGAGGGTAAAATAATTTGAGTAATTTTGTGAGCTGAGCTCCATGAACTCGATGTCATACATCACTGCAGCATATTATTGCTTATTTGTTGACAAATAAGAAGTACTATAGATTCACACAGATCTAATAAAAAGGGGAAATAAACGCTTGATACCTCCTCCGCCGTCACTCCGAGGCAGAACGTCAAGGTTTTCTCTGGATCCATTGTGAGAGTCGCCGAGTTGATCACAGCAGAGAAACAGAAGAGTGCGATAATATTATGTCAAGCCCCCATCTCTTCCCTACTCCGCCATTCCCCGTGCGTAAAGAACGCTCCTCCCAGAATCCTATACAAACGGGGATACCGGGGCCAATCCAAGAATGGCACAGCTCTATGGATGTAAGGTGACCATAACAATAAAAACGTTTTGCCGTTTGCACGGTGTTTGCCGATGTAGCGGGGAAGATGTTTAATAAAGCCAGTCGGGGGATGTATGATGTCATGCAATTCCAGCCCTCTGTGAGGGTGGGCCGATGATTGGGTGAATTTATCCTAGCAACAGCCGCAGAGGCTGCAATTAGATGCTGTCGTTACTTTCTATATCGTTACCTAGGCAATTAAACTGAAGTGCACCCATACACAAAAACATGGGCAACTAGAATTGTTCTGTTTCTCATGTGTTTTATCAAGTCAGGTTCCTACGTGTGGTGCACGCGCTAAGGGGTTGTGCAATGAAGTGCGCGCTTGCAACAGTGTAGTGGTGCACGCTACTCTGAGGTGTGTGTGAGAGAGAGTGTGAGAGAGAGAGCGAGAAAGCGAGAGAGCGAGAGGGACAAGGGCACTCCCGAGCAGCCTAGTAATAGTATTCTACATTACATATTGTATCTTGCACACAAACAGACATCCCTAAAACTTTGGCACCCATGGAAGGCTAATGATGTTGAATTGAAGGGGACATTTGACATAAAATCTCCCTAAATTAACCAATTTAGCATTCCCGAGTGGAACGCGACTCGGCTCAGAACTTGCAATTGAAGTCCACCTGGTGGCAATAAAAATAATGCCATGGTAGGCCAGCGACTGCGACGACCAGTTTTCACCCAAACTGAAGTAGGAAGGCGTTTTTCCTTGCGTTTTTTTCCAGGCTTGTAGCTTGTAACTATGTAATATCCAAAAGCAAATGTGTTACAATAAACATCTATGCCGCAACAATACATCTCGATTCCTCAACGTATTCTTGGAAATCCAGAACTGTACTTTACTCTGTCCTCTTTCTCACCCACTACTAGACTTCTCAGAAACGAGGAGGAATCGGAAGTAGCTAGCTCGGTAGTCTAAATGTTATGGAAAAAATCAAAATTAAGAGAAAACACTCAAACGCTGGTTGGGGTGTCCGGGGACAGGAGGGAAGTGAGAAAGTCGTCAAAATGAGTGAAAGGCGACATCATGTTTTATTTCTGACTGTGATTACAATGCTGGTTGCTGTTTGCGTGGCACCCCTGTCAGGCGAATTATCTTGTAAGTGGAATAGAAAACACGAGTATTGTAGGTAGCTAGCTACTAGCTAGTTAGCACTAGCTCGAGCGAGCAGTGCGGCTGTCTACCTTGTCATAGCTAGCTAACATCATCTCACAATACGATGGAAACCGGTGGTATTCGCTAGGTACACTTGTTTTGGATGGGAATTGAAAGTACATGAAGTAATTGATGAAAATCGCTGTTATGTAGCTGCATTTGGCTAGTCAGTAACGTTAGCTTGTACTAGAATAATACTGCTAGGCTTATGCTATAGCTAGTACTGTATGACTGGTCTCCTCGTTCAAGTACAGTATGCGAGGTAGCTAGCATATCTTAAATGACAAAGTCGTCGGCAAGACGATTTTGGTGGGCCAAGCGAGCGCTGTGAGTGTGACAAGTGGCCAATTCGGGACATTTAAATTTCCCACCAAACTGATTTTTTCCCCGCCACAGAAGCGGATTAATAAAGCATGTGACATCTGGGTGGAAGCCGTAAACGCAAACCCCAGCCCCCTCCAATATACGGTCTTGTCACTGCTCAGTGCTCACATGCCTGTCTCAACTAGCTAGATGGCTAGATAGCTAGGCTAACCAGCTAGCTGCTTTGAAAGAAGTCTGCCTCATACAACTTGTCTAACTTATGCATCCTTAAATTGGCCACCCCTAAGACGTTAGCTTGGTTGCCGTCCGCCTCAAGGTATGTTCATATTTAAGGCATTTAAACAAGAAAAACTGTTCTTAGTTGGATAGCTAATGTTGTATTAGTAAAACTTGAATCCTAACATTACGACAAGTAACTAGAGGGTGAACATAATGCATTGCTGTCTGACTTTGTCTGAAGGCTTTTGGTCAGACTGGTATAGTTAATCGCGTGCGTGACTGCCATGCTGATGTGTGTCAGCTTCATGTGGATTGTGTACCATCTCTAGCTGTGTCCGTGATGTGTACACCTATTTATACCTCTTGACTCTGTGACTCTCTGTGTTTTTCTCATCTGTGTGTGTAACTCAATCTCCCCCCAAAAATACAAGGACCTTGTGTGTAAATTTATTTTGTCATTCCCCAGCCCACCCTCATCAGCGGAAGTTAATCGTGCACAAGATGGATGAGGCTTCTCTGACCATCAACAATGAGCTGGATAGTGAAATGGTGGTCTCATGGCTATCCGACCACTGCTACCAGGTAACACAGTTAACAGAGTACTTGCAGTACTGAGTACTGACAGTAAACAATGCTTTAGTAGTCAGCATACTTATTACTCACAGTACACATTACTGACAGTACTCAGAGAGCATAGTAGGCCTACTAGTACTTGTACAGATGATTGTCAGTATATAAATGAATACAACACCTCTAATATAGAGAGAGGTGTACCACTTATGGTGAAATGTACCTATTCCTAAACAACTAAACTGTGCAAAACAATTTAGGCAAACAGTGAAGTACTGAGTAAAGACTATAGCCCTCACCTCTACTCTGGATGAGTACCAGTGAATGAATGACTGACCCTGTGTGTGTTAGTGTTTGCTGCAGCCCCTGGGCGTGGTCCCGGCTGGGCCGGGTCCTGGCATGCCCAGCTCAGTGGACTTTACTGTGGGCACGCAGCATGGCATCACCCTGCAGCTCAACAGCACTCCTGTTAATCTGGAGCTCTGCAGGTGGGCCCCAACACACACACACACACACACACACACACACCCACACACTCTCACACACACACCCCCATACAGACACACTCTCACGTATACACAATTCCACACACGCACAGAACCCCACACACACTTGTACATGCAATGACCCACACACAGCACACCCAATCACACACACGGTCTTCTACACACACTCACATGCACACACACCAGACCCAATTGTACACACACAAGTATGTTTATCGTGTGTCCGTGAGTGTGTGTTGTTTAACGAGTGTCGACCTTGTGTGTCAGGGTTCAGTTTCACTTTGGGGAGCAAGGAAACTACTCTATATGGGTGAAGAACCTCAATGACTCCTCGGTGGTCAACTGCTCCTTGATCACCGACAAAGAGCCAGTCAACAGCTACATACGTGAGTGGAACATAGAGACACAGTGCACGCACACACCAGTAACAGCTTAGCTGCATGAATCTGTGTCTCTCTCTCACATACATCACACGGTACACATTTGGACAGTGTAACCCAAGCATGCTTTCATGCCTTCACTTAGGTACATGTTAACGTTGTGATTGTCCTGTCCTCCTCCCAGCCATCCTGATAGCCTCCCTCCTCTTCACTGGGCTGGCCGTAGTCTGGGCCATCGCAGGCTCTATCACACGGTACAGTTGTCCCTTGACCAATGTCACACAGTTAAATAGCTTGCCTCATAGTGTGCTGTGCGTTTGTGTCGGTGCATGTGTTGGTGTGGGATTCCTGAGCTTGTTACACTGTTGTTTTGAGTGCAAGACGCCTTCCATCGTTGGTAGGCTTTCTCCTAATCGACTGGTCATGTCTGGTGCAGGCTGGATGCGGTGAGGAATGTAATGCTGCGGTTGGGCAACTCCATGGAAACAGAGAGGCTCATCAACTCTGTGAGTATCGTCATAAAAGGAGAATCCCAGACCGGGCTCAGTGACTTTGGAAGAACAGGATGTTAGAGTGTACAAAAACGTTGTCTCCATATTCCAAACAGAGTTCATCTTCTCATGTTTTCTGTTGTTCTCTACTTCTCAGTATCCTTAGAGCCCATTTCCTCTTTTCCTTGTCTGTCCTGCTCTCCCTCGGTCTCCATCAGTCCTTTTTTGTTGTTGTAAATGTGTGTTACTTCTTTGCTCTTCATCCCCCTCTCCCTACACATCCCCCTCTCCAGGAACTTGGAACTCCAGGCAGGACAGTAGAGACAGCCACAGACACCATCCTTCCCACCCAGCCAGCCCCCACCAAGAGGCTACGGTCTCTGGACACCTTCAGAGGGTATGTCCCCCCCCCCCACACACACATCTCTAGACCTCTATGCCCACATCCCTCCATCTCCACTTGGACAATTCCTTCCACATCTCCATCATCTCTCGTCCCATCATCTGTGCTTCCATCCTGGCTTCCTCATCCTCATACCTCCATGGCTCTTCCACCGTTACCTCTCCATCTGTACATCTCCCGCCTCCATCCCTCCCTCCTCTTGTCCTCAGAGAGTGTGTGTGTATGTGTGTGACTCCATGTACCTGTGTTCCACGTCTTCTCAGGTTGTCCTTGGTGATCATGGTGTTTGTGAACTACGGTGGAGGCAGGTACTGGTTCTTCAGGCATGAGAGCTGGAATGGTAAGTCTCCTCCCCCTCTGCCTCTCTCTCTTCCTCCTCCTCCCTCTCCTCCGTTTGCTCTCTCTGGCCATCAGCTATAACAGTCCTTGTCTTGTCTTCTCAGGGCTGACCATTGCTGACCTGGTATTTCCATGGTAATACGCCCTGTTTATTGAATATTTTTATGGTTGCTCAGCAACAGGGACACTGATCAGCTCTCCTATTTTGATTTTCTCTTTTCCAAACTCCCTTTCCTCTCTCCCTCCTCCGACCACCTCTCCTTCCAGGTTTGTGTTCATCATGGGGACGTCCATAGCCCTGTCCATTCATTCAATGCTGCGAGGGGGCTCCACGCGCTGCTCTCTCCTGTGGAAGACCGCATGGAGGAGCATGCAGCTCTTCCTCATAGGCGTCTTCGTAATCAACCCCAACTACTGCCTGGGCCCCTGTGAGTACTGACACGTGGCACACACTCATGGAGACTCACAGAGACATGTACACATCTACATCTGCTTTAACTGTTCAGCGTGTGTGTGTGCGCGCAGTGTCATGGGACACCCTGCGTATCCCTGGTGTACTGCAGCGACTGGCCTTCTCTTACCTGGTGGTGGCATGTCTGGACCTGTGTGTGGCCCGGACACGCCTGGACAACCTCCCTATGGTCAGAACAACACAGAAGCTCCATAATATCTGTGATTCAATTCATACCCGAGTCAAGACTACTTAATGACTCAAATGACAACATCTGAGGATTCCAGGATTATGATGATTATAACCCCCCCCCCCTTCCTAGGATGCCTGGTGGTTCCCCGTCAGGGAGTTTCTTCTCTACTGGCCGGCCTGGCTGGTCGTAGTCGCCTTAGAAACGCTCTGGTTGTGTCTCACCTTTCTGCTCCCTGTGCCAGACTGTCCAAAGTGAGTGTGTGTGTGTGTGTGTGTGTGAGTGTGAATAACTGAATGGGTGTAACCTCCCAGGTTTTTTATTCTGTGTGTATGTACACTGGGGGGGCAAAAGGTTGAAATATTGTACAAATGTATCTACCTTGTGATCAGTAGAATGCCTGTTTGGTGAATAAAAGTACCAATTTATTTCCATAAGAGCAAAAATACATTATTTAAAACGTCCCCCCCCCCCCCCCCCCCGCGTATGTGTCTGGCCATGTGATTGAGTATGAACCTCTTCCCTCCAGCGGGTATCTGGGTCCCGGAGGCATCGGGGACATGGGCCTCTATCCAAACTGCACCGGCGGGGCCACGGGCTACATCGACCGCTGGCTCCTGGGGGACAGACACATCTACCAGACCCCAACCTCTCACGTGAGTGACCACACAACAAACGACCACACAACCACAGGCACAAAGAGCCGAATGGGACAGACGAGTGGGTTACAGAGCCTGGTGGTGGTGGAGTTATGTGCTTGTTTTATCCAGCTTGCTGTGTCTGTTCATTTGTCAGGTGATCTACTTCACTCACATGCCCTTTGACCCAGAGGGAGTGCTGGGCAGCATCAACTCTGTACTGATGGCGTTCCTAGGCCTGCAGGTCTGTAGTGTCTATGAACCCCCCCCCCCACCCTCCCCTCTCTTTCATGTGCACGTGCATCCTTTGTAATTGCACACATAGTGTGGACCGTTTCTGCCTAGCACAGCTGCAGAGAGGGAGTGGGGGGGGACATGTAGATCAACGGTGACACTTCTTGGCTTAATTGTTTTGTGTGTGGTTTTCAGGCAGGAAAGATACTTCTACACTACAAGGACCTTCACTACAGCGTCATCAGCAGGTTTCTCATTTGGGGTCTCATATTGGTGAGCCGATCATGCCACAAGAAATACAGTCATATAGAGTCCTTCCTTCCTGTGTGTCTGTCTGGGGGTTTACATCTTTTTCAAAGAGAAGTGATACAAAATACGGTCTCACTTCGAATGGGTGTCCACACATGAGACTAGAATGTTCCTAGTGGCGCAGCTTCCTGGGGTTGTGAGTTTGATTCCCACCGCAGGGAATTGTGACTGTGAGGCGTCTCTGAATGTGCACCCTGCTTCACACAGGGAGTGGTATCGGCCACACTGACGAAGTGTTCCCGAGACCAAGGCTTCATCCCAGTCAATAAGAACCTGTGGTGAGCAACTCCCTCAAATAAAGTCTAGACACTAATGCAGTGCTGTTTTCATTATTCGGCCTGAGCTATGTGAGATGCAACTTAAAAGCGGTGTACTGATTGTGTGTGTGTGTGTGTGTGTGTTGTCAGGTCCCTGTCGTACGTGACCACGCTGGCGTGTCTTGCTTACGTGATCCTGGTCCTGGTGTACTACACTGTAGATGTGAAGCGCTGGTGGTCTGGAGCTCCTTTCTACTACCCAGGTACACACACCTGCTCGAAACCGGCCTAATACCTGCTCAAGCACATGCTCAATTTGTCTACGTATTTGACCTCTGACCCCTGCTGCAGGTATGAACTCGATCCTGGTGTACGTGGGTCACGAGGTCTTTGAGGATTACTTCCCCTTCCGCTGGAAAATGGCCAACAACCAATCACATGCTGAGCATCTGACCCAGAACCTGCTGGCCACTTCTCTTTGGGTCCTTATCTCCTTCCTGCTGTACAAGAAGAAGATCTTTTGGAAGATCTAGGTTCGTTGTGGAAACGGGGAGGATGATGGATCGAGTAAAGGTGGGTTAGGAGAGACGCAACCTAGGAAAACCTTATAAGATGGACAACTTGGATCATGTTATATTGAGGTCATGTATGACAGTGCCTCATTCTGCTTTAAAATGCCTAACACAAGGACCCTGACCATGCTGACCATTCCTCACACTCTGTCGGCGATGAGTGTCAACCCACAGCAGTGTGCTCTCAAAAGTCCAGTTTATGGCAATGGGTGAACTGGCCCCTGACATTGAAGGCATTATCACTCAAGAACAACTGGTCTGGGGTCTGTGTTAGGATAACAAGACAGTCCAGCCCTTCAAAATGAAGACATTTTTACTCAGGAACAACTGGTGGGGTCTGTGTTGGGACCTGGAGAAGAGTTTCAGGGAAGGGCATGTTTGGTTTTTGTCTCAATCTTTATAAAGACTGGTGTACCATGTGTTTCAATCTAGATTATAGGTCTCAGGTACTATGTAAAATAATAATTCAATGATGGTCTGTTGCTTATCACCTTGGAGTGGGTTATACAAGTGTGTGCGTGCGCACATTTAAGTCTGTGTATGAATCATGTACCTCAGTCAGTGATTTCTGTGCCAAAAACCTGTCATACATACCTGTATATTATGTCCCAATTAAAGGACTCACAAAACATCAAAAAAATATATTGCACTTGTCCTGAAGAATGTGTCCAAGTAACTATGATTACACTTCAAATTACAACTTCAAATCAACAGCAAGCGATGTGCCATAACACTAGAGAAAAAAATAAAACTTTAATACATTTGCACAAAATCAGTACATCAGTACAAAATGATAACCTGACCTACACACTATGTTGAGTAAATTCTGACCTGTCCCTAAAACTCTTCTGTGTCATTTATTGTAAGTGTGAACACAATTGTATAAATGGTTTTAATATAACATGAAATTGAACTTTTTCAAAAAATGTCATTGTTTTTTTTTTATATGAATGCAATAGAAATGTAATCTTATATTTTAATAAACTTACTTTACTGGTTGTGTGTGTTGTCATTACTTCACTATGAGTGCCACTTCAAATCAATCTAGTATCTAAAAATGTGCTGCTTTGGTGTTATGACCAAACATAACGATTTTAATGATAACCAGTTATAAGTAGGCCTACAGCAGCCAATACAAACTTTTATTTTTACAATTGTGTAGAAACCTCAGGAAGCAACAGCATACTCTAAAACTGCCATTTTCGTTCTTGGTTGACTGTCGGTTAGACTCAAGCGCCTCTCAGCGAGCTGTAGTTTACTGCTCAACAAAGGCGTGGGAATCGAGTTACAGTTTAGAACCTTGTGAAAAAGTCCTACCAGGTTATAAGGGTATCACCCTATCTCGCGATACGCTGGGTCCCACTCCATTATCGTCTATTGTGAGAGTTTTTCTGTTCTCGCGCGACGTTTGAACTTTCCCACGCCTGTTGTTGTGGCGTCTGCCCTCCGTCAGTCGCTCCCCCCTGTTCTCACCCCTTTTTCCCCGTCACACCTCCCCCTCTTTCTCTTTCTGCCTATTCCTTCAGTCTAGTTCCGTTGTCCCGTTGGCTTTTTGTAGGGGGTTGAGGGTGGGATCTCGCGATTGTTGGACTTTTTTGGAGACTGTGGAAGATGGCGCCCGTTGTGACGGGGTAAGTGTTAAAATTCTAAGCAAAATGAAGGAAGAAGAGTAAAAAAGTTTAGTTTAAATGCTTGAAGAGATCGTTACCACTTTATAGTATTTATACTGTAAGAATTTAGTTGATGTTGTTACGGACGCTTTCCAAATTTGTCCCACACATATTGCTACTTTTGTATTAATGTTGGGCCACTAGTTCGGCAACGAATCTCAACCCTTCTCCATAATATTACTCAGTTAGGTTACCTAATAATTTTACATGACTCAAATAATATATGTAACTGTATCTCTTTGTTATATTAGATAATTATCATTATTGGCTTGGGAATTATCCGCCCGAGATTTGTTGTGGAACAAAGTGTCGTAAATGTTATCGTGCTTGTCCTGGGAAAAGAAACAAAGCTTATAGACACGTACTTT
This sequence comes from Hypomesus nipponensis, assembly GCF_054491055.1. Classification (NCBI taxonomy): domain Eukaryota; kingdom Metazoa; phylum Chordata; class Actinopteri; order Osmeriformes; family Osmeridae; genus Hypomesus; species Hypomesus nipponensis. Next base: position 9,963,614 of record NC_140382.1, on the reverse strand, counting down.
AATTATGTGCCACTTCTCTCTATTACCACCTGCTGCAGAAACTACTCTGCTTCTTTTACTATAAAATATTTTTTCTTACATAACTGATTATTGTTCATTTAAGGGGAAATAATGACAGTAGAGCTGCAGTATGATGCTTTATAAGAAGAAACATGTGTGTTGAAAGTAAGTGGTGGCATATTCAATACAGGAAGGTTTTTGTTTTGTTTACTTCCTCTGCAGGAAGTTTGGCGAGCGACCTCAACCTCAACGTCTGACAAGGTAACACCTCCAAACAATAATTTCCCAGTCAAAAGAAAGAACAATACTACAGTGATTGTTTGTTTTGTGTTCTGGAAATTCTTGAATGTTTCTGAGAAGAATGGTGACACAACTGAGGCCATCGTATAACTAGCAATATAACGTCTTAGTTGGTCAGGTGATTGTTGGAATCGTGGTTTTGTGGTTTCCCCACAGAGAGGCTATGAGGAACTACCTAAAGGAGAGAGGTGACCAAACTGTACTCATACTGCACGCGAAAGTTGCTCAGAAGTCTTATGGCAATGAGAAAAGGTGTGTAGGTTGCGTGTGTTGTGCATCAGAGAGCGTGAGAAAAAACCCTACATAGTAAAAAGCATGTGTAGGCATGCTGTGTTCAAGCCAGTTTCTTCATGTGTGCTTCATGTGACCCACCCCACACACAGGTTTTTCTGCCCGCCTCCGTGTGTGTATTTGATGGGTTGCGGCTGGAAGAAGAAGAGGGAGGAGATGGAGAAAGATGGCTGCTCAGACCAGGAGGCCCAGCCCTGTGCATTTATCGGCATCGGCAACAGCGAACAAGAAATGCAGCAGCTCAATCTGGAGGGGAAGGTAGCACGCGCGCACACACATGCACACCACCGCGTATATACTCGAAGACATCTGAATTATCAAGGGCTTCCGGCAGTGTCCGTCTCCTTTCTTTCATTCAATATAATGTATTCTTAGCTACAATCATACACCTCGTAGTGTTGTATTCACACAAATGCACCTGATGACGTCATCCTCACACGCACTTTCTGTCGTCACCTTTCTGTTAGATTCGTGCGCACTAGCACACACCGTGACGCAACAGCAACACTTTTTATCTCTCTCTTGCCGACAGAATTTCTGCACAGCCAAGACCCTGTACATCAGTGACTCAGACAAGAGAAAGCACTTCATGCTGTCAGTTAGGATGTTGTACGGCAACAGCAGCAACATTGGAATGTTCCTGAGCAAGAGAATCAAGGTCATCTCCAAACCTTCCAAAAAGAAACAGTCTCTGAAGAATGCTGACCGTGAGTGTCAACACATGCCCACAATCCATGTTGAAAAGAACATGTACAATAGCCATCTTAGGGATGGTGTTTGTTTGTGTTAGCAGGATGGAGCAGTATTGTGGTTATTCTTCTGGCTGCAGTGGTTTCCTTTATACCTAGATCAAGGGAACGGTGCAATGTTTTAGTTTCTCATTTTGACGCGTCACTGTCTCTCTCCCCCCTCTCTGTTTTTCTCTTGACCCTCTCCCTCTCTCTGTAGTGTGTATAGCGTCGGGGACCAAGGTGGCATTGTTTAACCGCTTGCGTTCTCAGACGGTCAGCACGCGCTACCTCCACGTAGAAGGAGGCAACTTCCACGCCAGCTCTCAGCAGTGGGGAGCCTTCCACATCCACCTTTGTGAGTCCCACTTTACAAACCCTTTCACTCTGGGAATTACACTCAACTAGCCCTAACACTTCTGCATCCACCTCCTGAGTTTCGTGTTCATCAAAGTTGAGCATATGGATGAATGTTGGACCACAAAAACATCTGCCATGTTATATTATCTCTTTGCCACCATTTTTTTTTCTTTCTCTCTCTCCGTTATTTCTTTCTCTCCCTGCCCTCTCCCTCTCTATCTCTCTCCCCCCAGTGGATGATGAGGAGTCTGAAGGGGAGGAGTTTGCGGTGAGGGACGGCTACATCCACTATGGCCAGACAGTCAAACTGGTGTGTTCTGTGACTGGCATGGCCCTGCCCAGACTGGTGAGAAAGCTTCTTTGTGTGTGTGTGGGTGAAGGCGGACAAAGCTAAATCCTACTCTCATGTTTCTGTAAGGTCAAATGACTTGAGTGACCTTTTGTGTGTGTGTGTGTGTGGGTTCAGGTGATCCGTAAGGTGGACAAGCAGACCGCTCTGATGGATGCAGACGACCCAGTTTCCCAGCTCCACAAGTGTGCCTTCTACCTGAAGGACACAGAGAGGATGTACCTCTGCCTCTCCCAGGAGAGGATCATCCAGTTCCAGGTATGCACACACACACACACACACACACACACAGCTTACGCATGTACGCACCCACCCGCATGCACACACAGCACACCTGCGCATGCACACACTCACACACGCATAGAAATACACCAACACAGAAATACAGAGATAATCTCTGTGTCGATCAGTGAGCTACTAGCAGTGATGATGTTGACTGAAGTTTTGACCTCATTACTGTGTAAACACTGCTGCAGTCCCATTGTTATGTGTCCGGCCAAAGCCATCCGTTGTTAGACTTCACTGGTCAGTGAGTCATTTTGATATGGACATGCACATCACTCATCCTCCTCTTCCAGGCCACACCCTGCCCCAAAGAGACCAATAAGGAGATGATCAACGACGGTGCTTCCTGGACCATCATCAGCACAGACAAGGCAGAGTACACCTTCTACGAAGGCATGGGCCCGGTGCCCAACCCAGTCACCCCAGTCCCTGTGGTGGAGAGTCTGCAGGTAGCTCTCTCAAACACTCGCACACACACACACACGCGCACACACACACCCACACACACATTGATGCTGTCTGTTGGTTCCATAGCTGAATGGAGGAGGGGATGTGGCCATGTTGGAGCTGACAGGACACAACTTCATCCCTGAACTACGAGTCTGGTTTGGAGATGTGGAGGCCGACACCATGTACAGGTCTGTGGGTTTTTTGCTCAAAGAGGTTAGATGAGACATGTCCCGTGTCTCTCAAATCATCTCCGTTTTTTTTTTCCTCATCTGGGTTTCTGTCTAATTGGGTCTCTCGTGTGTGTCCAGGTGTGGGGAGAGCGTGCTGTGTGTGGTCCCAGACATCTCTGCCTTCAGGGAGGGCTGGCGCTGGGTCCGCCAGCCCGTCCAGGTTCCCGTCACGCTGGTGCGCAACGACGGCATCATCTACTCCACCGCCCTCACCTTCACCTACACCCCCGAGCCGGGCCCACGGCCCCACTGCAGCGCGGCCGGCGCCATCCTCAGAGCCCACAGCACCTCCTCATCCTCGCCCACGTCGTCTTCCTCCCCCTCGTCCTCGTCCTCGCTGGGGGGCATGGGGGACGGACAGGGGGGCTACGCCACCAGTGGCTCCACCAGCAGCATGTCGTCTGCATCGGTGATGTCGGTGTCCTCGTAACGGAGTGTGCGTGCGTGCGTGCGTGTGGAGGCTAATGGACCTGTATGGGACTATGTACTTGATGACCATTTGAAGGAGCACTTGAGCTGAGAAGAAGGATGAAAAGACATAAGACTTTGAAACATCTTTCTGGTGCCTCTGGTGCCCGCGTGTGGCCGTTATTGGAAATGAGCGATGTGTCGGACTTGACTCATAAGGGATTTCGCTTACGTTTCTTTCATCAACCACCTCACTTTGACAAAAGCCTGTTTTGTAAAAGGAACTTTTTTTTATACTACGGTCGTTTGTGAACGACTTTCACCACACACCTTTTCTATTGAGGATGTTCCAACATGAGGGCTTGAAGATGTACTGCTTGTGTGCAAGGGAAACCTGTGTGGGGAAAAAACATTATTATGGTAACAGTTTCTATGGACCAAGGAATATTATTATATTATTATTTTATTCTTATGATATTTTATAAGCTTTAGCTGAGGTACAATTTCACTTTTTTGTATTATAACTTTATAGTAATTGAAGTACACTTTTGTTACCAAATAGATTTGATTTACTTGTTTTCTTCTCGCATTTGAGACATTTCTGTCTTTAAGGGGGGTAGGAAAGTAATGTGTGCATCTTAAGTTGTCTAAACTGGTTTCCTCTCCTTGTCTCCTCCAGTTTTACAGACATACAAGAGTAGTGAGGAATGAGAGCAAACTCACACTTCCACTACACTGCCATTACTTCCTGTTTCTTCCGGTCAGGTGAAGGTGAAAGAAAACTGTTAGCTTGGGCTGTCACTAATAACTGTTCTGGTAGTCGAATATTTGTTCATTCACTCAGATAAGAAAATAACAATAATACAAATTGAGAAAATATTGCCTTCCAAATTTTACCACTGGAAATTCAAGAGCTGTAATATTACTGCATAATCATGTAACTAACATATAATTAAAGATTTTTAATCTTACAATTATAAAGAGGACCTTCACAGTGCAATGGACTATTCACGGCCACTGTGGAGGGTTGAAAGTAATTTAAAAAATCTATTAATTAGCACAATACTCAAATACCATAATAGTTGATGGTAACAGCCCTAGAAACACCCTTAGCCTATTGAGACACCTCAAAGTGGTGTTTATTTGCATAGCTGCCTTAGTTGTTTCTGGCCAATCGCTTCTGTCTATCATAATTTTTTACAACAGTCATTTTTTTGTTGTTGAAAGTGTATATGCGGTTATGATGTTGTTTTCTACACTATCAGTGTATGTGGGAGACCTTCAGAAAGGAAGGCCTGTATTTTCTAATCAATTTTTCCTTTTTGTTATATAAGTGAATGCCCAAATCCAAACATATTCCTCTAACCTCTCCAACACCCCTTTGCCACTAAGATGTTCTGATTGGTGGAGGCAGGTTGGATCTACTCCCACCCTGGCCCCTGATAGGTCATGAGGAGTTCTGTCTTTCTGCTTGGCACCCAACCTTTTAACATCTCCTAAAGCAAGGAGTAAGGGGCTAATGGTCAGTTTTGGACCAGGGCCTAATTCTTTCACAGAGAGCTTTAAAACACCAAGTCTGCCTTTAGCCTTCTATAGCACCCCCAGCCTTTGTCTAATGTCTGATGATGTGTTTGCATTAGGAGGGTCAAAATAACTAAAGTCACTAAATTAGCTGTACCTGTGTCTTGCTAAGCTAACGCTAATGTGCAGTGCAAGTTACTGCTAAAAGCTAAGATATGGGTGACGAGCAAAAGCTATGGGGTCTTTTGAATCATGTTGTCTTAAAACCACTACCTACGAGAAAGAGAAGAGGCCTCTCTTCCCTCTGCTAGCTCCTTCCTCTTGCTGTCTACTGAGTAGTTAACATACAATAACCCCCTCATAGAACTGGCTTAATGAACAAAGTCTTCAGCCTGTATTTTGGAAAAGAGGGATCATTTTGTTCTTGTTAGCATTCACAGCATGAAAAGCATATACAATGTGTACAATGTCACATGTCAAAGGAAATGTTTTTAAACGGATAGATTCCACACCAGCGATGTGTCTGCTTGGTAGTGTGGTCCTGGACCTCAACATGGTGGTGAGGTCGTCACCAGCTTCACCCATCCATGGTGGGGCTCACTCTCTCTGCCATCTCTCTTCTGCTCACTGTCTTCTTGTTTGACTGACTATAAAGTCTTCACACTGTGAATCTCACAAGCACCAGGACAGGAAATAAGAACTATACTCTTAAAATGCCAAAGTAATATTTCTTATTTTAACTTTGTCGTCATGCTGGCAGCTTTTCGTTAGAGTCAGAGAGAGAATCATTTAATTCCTGTTAGAACTCAATGATGGGTAATTCAGTGGCCATTGTTTTGTATATCATTTTTTTCTAATTTCTTTCTCCTTTCATGTCTTTTCTTTTGAGTGTCATTCTAAAGGTGAGTCTCAGTATTCGCAAGAGAAAGGTCAAGTAATAAAAAAGCAGAAGTTTGCCCCTCTGTATATGGATCTATGTGTGTTTCTTGTGATCAGTCTATCTGCTTATAACAGCTTCCAAAACCACTTCATATAAACGCCACAAAATATACAAACAGACACACTCCTTACAAACAGTGGCAACCTACTTCTTCAAGATCACACAGACACACACACTCCCTCTGGCATAGTGATTGACACCTGTCACCTGTGCATGTTCTTCAGAATAGACAGAATAGAGGTCAGCCCTACCTTTATTTATAGACTCCTCGGAGGGGCTCAGGGAGGAAAGATGACACTGTGTTTCTGTTACCATGAGAGTGTGTGTGTGTGTTTGTGTGAGAGAGAGAAAGCAAGAGTGTGTTAAGCCTCTATGGTCTATGTTTGAGAGGTAGATCCTTGTCTAATCTAGAGTCTGGACAGGCTGTGCAGAGCAGATGAGTGTGTGTGTGTGGAATGTGGCCTCGTAAAACTTTTTCTAACTGACTGCATCTCCTAGCAGTCCTGATATAGATGTTATTAGAGAAGGTCTATCAACAGCTGCAGAATACTAACCCCATCCCGATGCTGCTCAGATCCGCGAACACGCGTACAAGTCGTTGGATTCTTGGAGTTGGTAACTGTCTCTCACGCGGATCTGACCTGGATATGTAGACCACGCGTATCGTGTTCTAAAGTGTTTGTGCAAGCTGTTGGGACAACTGTCGTTCATGCTCTGTATGTGAGTGTGCCGGTTCCGCGCAATCGCGTCACAGCTTTACGCAACTGTGCTATACTGCCGCGAAGCCCTGGACGGGAAGAAGAGTTAACAGGGAGAGATGTATGGAAAAGTACGGAAAGTTTACGTCTTTATAAAGAAAAACTAAGAAAGGCGCAGCACAAGGACATATCGGCAAAGCACGTTTGCACTACTCAGACGACGACATGCATTTTTTAAAACCCGTTGGATGTCTTGGTTCGTCTTGAAAGATGTTGGACTTCAGAGCACAAGTTTAATGTTGATGCCACTGGAGTTTAGGTAGAAACGAGTAATTGGATACTAGATTTTTTGGGTTGGTCCATATCTGGTGGTTGCAGACACAAAAATTGCCATATGAAGTATTTTTGGAATTATATGATGGACAATATTTTCAGAATTGCCAACTATTTTGGCCAATAGGTCTGATGAAGTTATCTGGTTGCGTGACAGCTTGCTGGATGACATGAGTCCTAACGAGCTCAGGAGTTTATAACAGTGGCGTTTAACAAATGGCACCAGTTTTCATTTCCTAATCGTAATACTTGGTTTCTCAACTGAATCATTAGCGTCATCTTGCCTCATTGGTGCCGTTAATAGACACCGATCGCATGACACTGTTGCGCACGGCGTTGCACTCGCTGAAGAGGAGTTTGTTTGTGTACATCTGTTTGGTGGATCTTCTGCGGCAGCCTCGGGGCCAACAGCTCTAGAAAGCCCCAGCCATGATGCCCACATCCCAGGCTCAGCTCTTTTTCCTCCGCTTAGTGCTCTTTGTGGGCGCGCACACGATTGCAAGCGTTTACAGTGATAACCACTACCGATTCCCCTACCCCGATGAAGAAGCAATGTTTGACTCTGAAGGTAAGTTGCCTCGCCGTCGACAAAAGGTGCCAAGTGACAAATCACTGGCAAGGGTTCATCGAGGTCTCTTGGGGACACAAACAAATGGTTGTATCGCAACCAGGATTTTCTTTTGTCATATTTATCTTCATGTTTAGAATATATTGTGTGCTGGAGAGCTAAAAAGACTACAGATCCAGCAGAGGGTAGGGGAGACTCTAGTAGCCACTTTCCATGTGATGGGATCCGTTTGGGGGTATTTAAATGAAATGACAGAATCCTGGGGATGGACACTTGTAGACCTATCTGTCAGAAAGGAATCTAAGGGAATCATCTCAGATGAATCTTATGTTCAGAATACACAGCCCACTTCAGATGTACACCCAGACCTGTGCGTATTGCAGAGGTCGGCTTTGGAGATGACTTTCGACCTGTGTGTGAGGCCATGGAGCTGAGGTGCATGAATTTAAGAGAAAGGCTAGTTTAAAGTTTATACACTGACTATGAACTCGCCTAGAGCATTCCCAATACTGGTTGGCTGGCTGACTGGCCGGCTGACTTACTGACAGATTGACAAACTGTTTGTTTGCTCGTCGACTAACTGATGCTTTGTGCGTGTGTAGACCCGTGTGTGGTGGTGACTCCTCCCTGTATGAGCGAGTCTGACCGCTACAGTCTGGAAGCCTTAAGGAACATCCACAGGGAGATGGACGACGACAAGGACGGAGGGATCGAGGTGGAGGAGAGTGTGGAGGTATGGGAGGTATCCCCCTTCTCTCATATCATTTTTTGTCTGCTGTGGTCGGTCAACGCGCCGGTATACTGTTCATGGAATGTTCCAGGTTCATTGAAAGCAGCAGGCATGCTTGTGCGATGTTTGTGTCTGTGAGAATGCGTGTGGGTCATGCGTGTGGGTCTCAGTGTGGTGCAGCCAGTATCTTTTCACCAGGAGAGTGGGTAGCTCCAGTACATGTGGGAGTGGTAGAGGTGCTGGATCAAGAACTACTGAATGTCGGGACGTTCCAGAATGTGGTTACGGCTACATTATCCCGGGGCTCAGGTTGCTGTTACCATAGATACTAGGGGGGAGAGGTCCACCCATCTGAAAAGTGGCTCTGAATTCCAATAGCCATCACATGAAGACTCTGGTTACAGCCAAGGATGGATTCCAAGACAGTGGACACACATACTCACGCATACACATACACACTCATATTTCTTTTAAATACATTTCAGTCATATTAATTGAATACCATGATACAATGGACTCTCATAAACTCAAGGAACAAATGGACTACAACTCTATTCTGTCCCCCCTAAAACTATAAAGTATTTGAACCTTGAAACACCCAATTTGATTTCCAAAGACAGCAGTGGGACTTGTCTAGTCATAACACTTGACCCAATACTTTGAAAGTTCACAGACCCCCACCCCCATTCCACTTCCCTCACTCCCTCTCTCCCTTTTCCTTTCTCTCTCCTTCCGTCTGCAGTTCATCATAGAGGACATGAAACAACAGCAGACCAATAAACACAATAACCTCCACAGGGAGGATCAGCACATCACTGTAGAGGAGCTGTGGAGATGCTGGAAGTCCTCAGAAGGTACTGTGTGTGTGTGTGTGTGTGTGTGTTTGTACGTATCTAGAAAGTATTTACAGTATGTGAATCTCTTTCCAACTTCCCATTTTCTTCCCCTACCCCTTCCCGCTCTCTCTCCATCCCTCCTCTCCCTCCCACTCACCCTCTTCCAGTGCATAACTGGACTCAAGACGATGTTCTAAGCTGGCTCAGGGACTTTGTGGAGCTGCCTCAGTACCAGAAGAACTTCAAAGAGTTCAGAGTTGATGGGAACACCCTCCCCAGGTCAGAGCAACCAATTATCAACCTCTGAGAAGCATTCCGTTAGAACTGCATTCAATCAGATCAAAGTAGTAAATATTTGTTTACACCCAAACCTCAAGTCCCATAATCCAACCAGTGTGGGTGTTGTTGCTGTGTGTGAAGGATTGCAGCAAATGAGCCATCATTCCTGAGCGGTCAGCTGAAGATCTTTGACCAGAGAGACAAACAGAAACTCAATATCAAAGCTCTGGACGTTGTGCTGTTTGGACCAATTACACGTACGAGCACACAAACACCCAAACCATTATCATTAACATCACTATCACCATTTAACATTGTACTCTGGCCTCTCCACTGGCCCCCTCACATTTTCCAGGGCCACCCCATAACTGGCTGAAGGACCTGCTGCTGATGGTGTCAGTGATGATGGGAGTGGGTGGCTGCTGGTTTTCCCGGGTCCAGAACAAATCCAGCAAGATACACATCTCCAGAATGATGAGAGACCTGGAGAGTCTGCAGAGTGCTGAGCTCAACCTCAGCGAACTGCAGGAACAGTGAGTACACAGTGTGTGTGCGCGTGTGTGTGTGTGTCCGTGTGTGTGAGGCTAATAGGTCTGCCTCCTCCCCAGATTGGAGCGGGCCCAGGAGGAGAAGAGGAATGTGGCGGAGGAGAAGCAGAACCTGGAGGAGAAGATGAGAGATGAGATCATGGGGGCGCAAGAGGAGGCGCACCGCCTCTATGAGCTGAGAGCGGGCGCTGTCAGCGAACTAAGCCGCCTGAGATATGCAGAAGAAGAGCTCGAACAGGTAGGCTCATGGACTCCGCAGCCGTCCCTTCCTGAATAGAACGGTAGCCACATACTTAGTTGGTTTGTCGGCTCTTCTATTCAAAATCTTTTTGATTGTACTTTGTATTCAAAGTCTCAACCAATTACAAAGGCCTGTTTTGTGTGCCAAAACGCCAATGTGTGTGTGTTTGAATGTGTGTGTGTGTGTCCAGGTGCGGGGAGCATTGAAGAGGGCAGAGAAGGACATGCTGGCCAGTTGGACGGTTCCTGAGGCCCTACAGCTGTGGCTGCAGCTCACCCACGAGGTGGAGGTCCAGTACTACAATGTCAAGAAGCACAGAGCAGAGCTCCAGCTGGCCGTTGCTAAGGAGGAGGTAGGGAGGAAGGGAGGGAGGGGGGAGAGACAAATGTGGATGGACAGATGGATGGTGGAATAGATGTCCTGTCTGTATTCAGAATACATTTGCATGCCTGTCTCCGTCCAGGCAGAAAAGATCAAAAAGAAGAGGAGTTCAGTTCTAGGGACTCTTCATGTTGCTCACAGCTCCTGTCTGGACCAGGTGGACCAAAAGATAATGGAGGCTAAGTGAGACACAAACATGAGCACAAACACAGATGAGCACACACACACACACAGTCACAGATGAGCAAACACACACACACGCATGCAGACACACGCACACACATGCATACAAACAGACACTCCTATGAATAGTCTGTTTGCATATCAGTATACTTTATTGCTCAAGGAAAATGACAATCATATTTATTATATAGAACTTTATAGAGAAGTAGAGAGCGAGAGAGCGAGAGAGCGAGAGAGCGAGAGAGAGCGAGAGAGCGAGAGAGAGCGAGAGAGCGAGAGAGAGCGAGAGAGCGAGAGAGCGAGAGAGAGAGAGAGAGAGAGAGAGAGAGAGAGAGAGAGAGAGAGAGAGAGAGAGAGAGAGAGAGAGAGAGAGAGAGAGAGAGAGAGAGAGAGAGAGAGAGAGAGAGAGAGAGAGAGAGAGAGAGAGAGAGAGAGAGAGAGAGAGAGAGAGAGCATGAATCCCATACATAACTCACACACTGCTGTGTCCTCCATTCAGGAACTCCTTGTCAGATGTGACGGCCTGTCTTCGAGAACGGCTGGTCCGCTGGCAGCACATCGAGCGTCTGTGTGGCTTCACCATCATAAGGAACACCGGCCTGGCCAGCCTCACTGCTACACTCTATGTTGATGCCAACTTGGTTATGTCCCGGGTGCCTGTGCAGAACTACTCCTGCCATAGCTCTGTGGAGGACCTGCCGGAAGACTCTTCACCCATCCCCCCTCAGATACCTGGTAGGGAACTAGTGGTGGTGGGGATGACGGTGATGGTAGTGGTTGTTGTGCTGCTGCTGCAGATGATGATGATGATGATGATGGTGGTGGTGGTGATGAGGCATGTTCATGTTATAATTTAGTATTTGTACATGCACTTTAATTGATGAATATAAAGACAAAAAAGGTTTTGCCATTGAGAGACTTGACCCCTCCCCACTTCAGTTCCTCCCATCAAACGCTCCCCTCGGAGCCTTGGCTCCACTGTGTGCCGGTCTCGTCGCCCTGGCCTCATTGCCCAGACTTCCTCCATGATGTCCTCCGACCCTGACCTACTACTGCCCAGTCATGCCCCGCTCCCCTGCTTTGAGGAGGAGGAGGCCACTAAACTGATAAGGTCTCAGCTGAGACAGTACGTCATTGGCTGGTATCTCCAGTCCTTAGGCTTGTAATGTTTGATTGGATACTCAATGTTGTGTTACACTGAAATGGAATGTCTAACTTTCTCTTTTTCTCCTTCATTGTTCTATTTTTCCTCTTTCTCTTTCTCACATTGGATCTCTTTCTCTTCACTCCTTCCCGGTCATTCACCCTGGTTTTCCACTACTTTGTTTCTCTTGATCCTTTATTTCTCTCTCGCTGTCTCTCGCTCGCTCGCTCGCTCGCTCTCTCTCTCTCTCTCTCCTCCCTTCTCTCTGGCCGTCTTCTATCCCTCTTTTTTTATAGAGAGCCTCAGGAAATGTTCACAGATGCCGACTTCATGACTTCGCCCCCTGTTGGCAAGATTTTCCCGAGTGCATCTGTTGATTCCGCCCCTTGCAAGATCTACCATGACGAGGCAGATATGTTTGATGACGCCCCTGTGAGGAAGACCTCCAGAGAGGAACCGGAACCTACAGTGGAACCTCCCATCTGCATGTCCCCCAGAGAGGAGGTTGGAGCCGCCGTCGGAAAGACGCAGAGAGACAAGATGGACGCCACAGCAGACACAGCCTCACTGAGGATGCCCAAGGACAAGTGGGAGCCCTCCGTAGACATCCTTTCCAAGAAGACCTTTAGAGATGCATTTGAGGTTTCTATGGACTCCACCAACAGAAAGATGCTCAGAGAAGAACGAGAAGCTTCTACCAAGATGGGGAGCAACAAGTTCTCAAGGGAGTCCATGGGGGGATCCATGGACAGCTGGTTGCAGCAGGAGGAGTGTTTATTGGATGGCACTTTCAGAAGGATTTCTAGAGAATCTATGGGGGTGTCCATGGACACAGGTTTTAGGAAGTTAATAAGGGACAAAGATGGATCTTCAGATACTTCCATGAGAGTAATTGCCAAGGACAAAATGATGGACCCTATTAGCATCCCGGTTAGAAAGACTTCCAGGGAGGAACTTGAGTTCTCAACTGAGTCACTCTCAAGGAAAATGCTTCCAAGGGACAAGATGGAAATTCTCATAGACACGTCTTCTCGTTTGTTGTCCAGAGAGATGCCAGACTTCTCTATGGACTCCTCTGCTGCTAGGAGGATCTCTAGAGATGAACTTGACATGCCTGCAACCTTAAGTCGGAGGAGGATTCCCAGAGACATGATTGACATCTCTGTAGACACGTCTCCTGGGAAGATCTCCAGGGACAGGGTGGACGTTGTCCTGGAATTGCCCAAACGGAGGATATCAAGGGAGGAGTTTGTGGTTCAGGAGTCAGGCTCCTCGCCTGGGCGAATGGCACAGCCTGACCTTACCTTAACCTCGGTGTCATCATGGAAACCACCCACCGAACCTTTGAGCCGGCTTGTATATGACGGGATCCTGGAGAAATGTGTTTCCATGCCAACCACTACAACCCCAACCGGCGCAGATGAGCTTATTGCCACGGCCCCAATGTTGACCGAAAGCCTGAAAGCAGGAGAGGAAGACCTGACAGCACTAGGTGTGGCTGCCACCCCTCACAACCCCCCTCCCTCAGGGAGGGAGGGGAAGCCTAAGGACAAGGAGAAGAGTAAGAAGACGTCCAAACTGAAAAATCTGTTCAAGAAAAAGAAGGATTCTGCCTCTGACCGGCCACCACAAGGAGGCCTTCAGAAACTCTGACACTTTACCATCTCTTTCAAACACTTTATTTAAACAGGAAGTGTCCTGAGGGTTGGAACCTCCTTTGTGAGGGAGACTTGCAGGAAAGAAAAACTTTTAGAAAACATGACAACATCTCAAGTCTTTTTTCCCCCTCTTTAACATTCATTTTCAGGACGTTTTTTCCAGACACTGGCTCTGTTTGTTGGGACTCTTTCTCTTTGCCTGACTGCTTTTAGGTTTCTTTTCAGGAATTTTTTTATATAATACCATTTTATATAATATTGATTAATTGTCGTCTTTGTGATGAAGTCTTAAGCAGAAGGATGATAGGTGGTATTTTTAGCTTAAAGCTTGTGTTTTGCTACACTTTGTTTACATTAAGTAGACTGAACATTCTCCTGTTCAAATCTGTTTAGGTTTTTCTGTGTAATCCAAACAGCAGAGTTTGGAAGAGAAGTTTTAAGTATTTTGGGTTTCACGACATTTGAATAGTTTCTAAGATGTGTTATTAAAAGCTTCACCAATCTTTACCGAAGGAGATTCTTAAAAGTATGTCATTTGAATGGATGCAAAAAAGATTAACTTAATTTTAATTATTTTTTATTTGTAACTATTTGTTTATTTTGATGGAAAGTCATTGCTGTTGTTTTTTTGTTGTTTAATTGTTAAGGGACAACATTGGTAACCTAAGGCAGTTTCTTTCAAATCTGATTGACATTGAATTGATAAATAATTTGATAATCTTTTTTAAATGCATTTGTTCTCATATATAGTGACATATTTTGTTTTCTGACAAACTGGTTTCTCTTGAAGGTCCTGGAAGGAAAAGGAAATGCACTGTTTTATTTATTGAAATGGGAGTCAGTTAATCATGTATTGTGACTTGTTGACATATTGTTGGATTCATATTGAAATAAATGTTGATAGATTTACCCGCAGTGTGGATTTGTTATTTTTCCTTTTTTCTTGTCCTCAGAATTGTATGATAAAATAATAGAAGTGTTGTGTTGCAGTACAGGCAATAAGTAGCACCCTGATAGGAAGACAAAGAGAGATTTAACCACAACCGTGCAGTTAGCCACAACCTATCAAATCTGTAGAGTTACCACATTCTTCCTTTTCCTGACTAGGAAGGTGTTACACGCCTTAAACTTACTCTGCTTAGAATCATCTGATGCTGGGATATACAGAACAGACAATAGAGGGGGGTACATTTCATGGCAGGCTTGTATTCTTTCTTGCTAGGAAATGCACCCCCTGCTAACTCTGACTAGGAAAGTGTTCCATGACTGAAACTTACTCTTGTTACTCATATTAGTCCCCTCAGTGTACAGTAAGAATCATTTGACGCTGGGATGTACAGAACAGATACCTCCTTGCCACGAAATGCACCACCTGAAGAGGAAAGTGTTACATGCCTGAAACTTATAGTTATAACTTAAAGTATAATTGTAATGCAAATAAACCAGCCTAACAATGACTTATGCCAAAAAAAGAACAATTAATACAATAACAAAACAATACATTAAATAACATTTAAAAGAGCATTTTCCAGTGTAATCAAATTCTGTTTTTGCAGAGTTTGTTGGAATACTTATTTATACTGTTTGTCTTAGCAGCCAATCTCATCAACCTTTGCCATTACTGTGGGATTTAGGAGAAGGATTAGCCACTATGGGTAACTTATTTTTAAAATCATGGCATATTTTGCTGCTTTTAGATCGAAATCGCTCCCTAAAACCAAATTGCCCTGAATGAAACCAACATTTTTATTTTAGCTCATTATTGCTTATTTTCAATTATGTTGAATATTTTCAATATAATTGAAATTGAATTTTCAATTATGATTCAATATAATTTGTGTCCACTTTAAGTGTCCGTAGTGTCACACCTTTCTCTGGGTAGCTTACCACTAACAAGCTGTATCTCTTTCTCTGTCTCACTCTCTCCGTCCAGGTTCTTTCTAACCTCTTGGTTGACCTCGAGATGAACTTTGACCTCCAGAGAGGTGACGCTGAGGGTGGACATCTGCCGGGTTCAGACCAAGCTCTCCTTCGCCAAGCAGCAGCGAGACAGGTACCGTGCCCGAATGCAGGATGAGCGGAGGGCTCTCAAGGCCCTGGAGGAAAAATGGCGGCGCCTGGAACACGACGCAGCGACGCTGAGGAACGAAAAGAACCTGGTGGAGAAAAAGCTTCTGGCCCTCCAGCAGCAGAACAAGGTCCAGGCTGAGATG
Source organism: Hypomesus nipponensis (assembly GCF_054491055.1). Taxonomy (NCBI): domain Eukaryota; kingdom Metazoa; phylum Chordata; class Actinopteri; order Osmeriformes; family Osmeridae; genus Hypomesus; species Hypomesus nipponensis. Next base: position 9,947,940 of record NC_140382.1, on the reverse strand, counting down.
AGCGGAAGGAGGTCGCCCTCCAGAGGCGTCTGGCCGCTTGGAAGGACGTGTTTAAGACCAGCCTGGACACCCTGCACATCCGGATAGACAAGCAGCGAGGTGCGTTGCAGGACCTTCAGGAATGCAGCCCAAAGGGAAGCTGAACACATCTCCTCGTAGCTCCTAGACAATCTACCAACTAATTTCAGCCACCTCCCTGAAATTCGTTTTCCCGGTTGAGATGTATACATGCATTTAAATTAAATACAAAATGTGGAAATAAAAACTGACGTGTGTGGCTAACATGCCATGAACTGTAATTCATGATTTCATCCTCTCTCTTTCATCCAAACAATTTATAAGGGGGAATGAACCTGCCACCTCTTGATCTAACCACTGAGTTAAACCCAACTGTAGAATATTAGTAAGCAATTGTTGTTCTATCTATCTGTTCAGTACTGTAAATATGGTACACCCAAAAGAGCTGGGAAATATTTGTAACAATAGAAAAGAAAGCTAAAGAACGAAACTTTTTTACTACAAAATTATTTTCCGTATGATACAAGATTTTCAGCTGCGTAAGGTGCTGTTTGTAATACAAAAACAAAATTGTACCTGAACGGTCTCTGTGTCTTCATGAGGGTTAGGTGCTTTATAATGTTCTTAAAAATATGTTTTTAGTCCCTCTTCGTCACAACCTTTTTCCATTCAATAGTTTCCACGATAAGTGTAGAGAACAGTCAAATTAAAACAGGATTAGACCGAAAGGTCGTTGTGGAGGGGAGGGAGTTCTTTATGAGCCAGGATGCAGGACCTGGGTTCAACGCCCAGGTCGTCGCCCAGACAGTGTGACACGGGTGGATGGTATGAGCGCAGAGAAGATGGAGGGAAAGAGAATGAAAGAGAGAGATGGGGAGCAGACAGGATCACATATGTAACATCAGGGAGACAAAGGAGAGGCGTCGGGGGTTAAAGGGTCCAGACATCCCATCTTGGCCAAAGCTGTCTCCCAGCTGTTTGGGTCACCTGTTTATTAAAAGGGTACGTATTTCTCCACACACACAGAAGAACAGACAGCTTCATATGGCCCACAAGAGAAGGTGCTTTAATTTCAAATTAGGTAAAAGTTTTTAGACATGCAACAGTTAAACAATTAATCAAGCCAACAAAAGGTGAATCTTGCATTCATATGAATGAATTTGTATCATATAAAAAACATGTACAAGTACAAACTTGTTACGTTTGTTTAAAAGGTTTAGATTATACAGGACAGAGCATTGATCAGAGACCTGGAACCCAGGAAATGCAGCCACAGAAACAGCCTGAATTGCTGCAGCAACTTAAGTTGTTTGTTATATCAGAACATTTCCTGTGATAATTTCTATACAGTTAACAGAAACTGTTGTGATATGTGTGTGCGTCTCTGTCACCAAAGTCTCACAAACTCATCTGGCTGGCACAGAAGAAAATCATCTTAAATGTAAGTAAGTCAAATGGATCAAAATCAACAAATTGAAAGAAGAGGACGAGAGGTTCTTTGGGGCTTCCCCGAAAAGGCGAGGAAAAAAGCAACGTGTTGTCTCATTTGCTGTGGATAGTCTTGACTGGCCTGCACACGTCCCTGCCCTAAACACCGTCAAACACAATCGGGATCAATTCTAATACTGGAAGCCAGGCCTAATCACTCAACATCCCTAATGCTATTGTGGCTAAATGGAAATAATTGACTGAAAATTGTCATTCTTTACTGTTTGCATTTAGTCATTTAGCAGAAATACAGGCACATTCTCCCCGAGGCAAGTAGGGTGAAGTGCCTTTCTCAAGGATACAACATCAAATTTGAATGACCCGAAATCAAACCGGTAATCTTCTGATTAATAGCCCGACTCCCTAACTGCTCAGCCATCTGACCCCCTGTTTCAGCAGGATTTCCTATGTGGTTACAGTTGTCTGTTGAAGATATTTATGAAACATTGTATAAAAAATATATGTAATAGTGTATTGTCTTTGACATTGATAGTTTCTTAGACAACCTCTTAACGTGGTTAAAATCAGTTTGAACATCTTCCACCATTATCAAAAGCTGTTGGGGTTTCTCTGTTAGCAATTCAAGCCTCCCGCCTCGAGTTCTATAATAGAAGTGATTAGATTGTTTCAACCTAATGTCAGTCTTTAAAAAAAAGGTCTTGGTTCAAATAGAAAACAGATTAAGTTCTTTGGGTTTTCCCTGCCCCTATTGTTTTCTGTCTGTCTGCCTGTCTGCCTGAGTGCGTGTTGGGTCTTAGTATGGGCTTTCTCTCTCCCTGCACTCCTGTGTCTCGTTCCAATCACTTAACTGTTGTCCATTGTGATCCTCCTGCCTTGTATATATGTGTGCTCCCTTTGTCAGTCTTGATAAACATCTCAGTGATGGTGTCCTAGAGTATTCCCCTCATGCTCTTAAGTTTAAAAAAATACTTCTTTTTTTATGTTGCCTGCCTGCTTCTCCCTGCTCTTCAGTTCACATCCTACTATAACACGCAACACTTTATTTCAAAACAACAGAATTAAGATCACAACATTTCATATACATTCACAATAAATGTTACACAAACAAAACTAAAGTATTTCCAGTCAGCAGCAAAAGTACAAATGGTTGCGTAGCATAGTACAAGTCATTTAGACAAATTAATTTGAATACTGTATCCACAAATGGGTCAACTTGTTTTGGCCCAAAACATCTCCGATTAAACTTCAGAAAAACTGAAAACCAGCACAGGTGTTGGATGCTGCTAGTACATTGTGGTCACTGATTCACTCCACTAGTTTTGACAGCCGAGTAGATAATGGCATCAGAACTCCTCGTCCTACTCGTCCTCTGAGGTCTCCTCTGGCCCTGGCGAATGTCCAGGGCAGCGTAACACAGGTCTCCTTTCCCCTTGGGGTCAGAAGGTCATTCAGTACACAACCTTGATCGTGTCTCATTACTTGGGAGTGTGAAATCTTCTATTGATCTGCCTTGACTATGACTGCATTTAACGAATCTGCAACCCCAAAGAAGGTTAGGTAAGTGTCCTACCTGTACTCTGCTCTCTCCCCTCCTGGAGTCCGGCACGGGATGTCCTCGAGGTTTCTTCGATGCTGCTGACAACCACTCAGCCTTAGTGTGAATGTGAACTTCACTTTAAAAGTATAGCTGTTGCAGGGTGTTTTGTGTTCAGCCAAGCAGTCAATGTGAACTCTAAATGTTATGAGGAAGTGAGAGAACAGAAAGATAGATACTGAACAGGAGTGCGGGGATCGCGAGAAAAGGAGTTTACCGATTGTCCTGCAACAGAAGTAGTAGACCATTGTGGAGGAGAGGATGGAGAAGAGGAGAGCACAGGCAGGACATAGAGTGAGCAGCAGGATCCAGTACAGATTCCGCTCTGGGTCAGGAGGGTTGACCGGTTCTGAGCGACCTGGCTCTGGAACTAACACTTGAATGAAACAGAGAACATACACGTCACATAGACACATTTCCTTCAGTTTTCAATCAAATAACTCATTTAGTGAAGTCTTGTGTCACAATGTGGAGAAAATGACGATAGATGTTCTTACCAAAAGAAAGACTGATATTGACATTTCCATAGCGATAGATTTTCTTCTCTGCAATCTTTTCTTTATCCTCCACCGTCTTCTCCTCAGTTCCACAGTAGTAGAGACCCAGGTCAGACTCGGTCACATTCACAATCAGGAGATCATAGCTTTCATTAGACTGGTTCCACACCAGTGTGAAACCAGGGAAGGGGTTCGCAAGTTTCTCATTTCGCAGACTGTGTCTAGTTATTGTGGCTGTATAGGACGTTGACAGGACCAGAGTAGGCTGGTTCCTATGAAAGCATTTCCTGTACCACACAATGGACACCCCAGTTAGTGCTCTGCAGTCACAGTGGAGAGTAACATTGTCTTCTGGTTGGACTCTCAGCTCCACCTCCACTCCAGAGACACTTCTGTTTCTAGAGGAAAAGGAATCTGGAGAAGGTCAAGTGAGACATTATTGTATCTATAGTTTCTCACAATGATATCATACGAGATGAACATACAAACGCAAATACCCTTAGACTAAACAATATGTGTATGACTAGATGCTCCTCGATCTCAGATAATCTGAGTTATGACTGGACAAACAAGCTACCAAGATCAAGAAACTGGGCAACTTACAGAAAAGTGCAGTGAAAGCGACAAACAAACACAGCCTGTCCATCTCCAGGTCTGATGCTGACTGACTGAGAAGCAGTTCTATGATGTGTATTTCCGGTACGAGGGGCCTGTCTACAATACCATTAAAGGACATAATGTGCAGCATATTGGTTAGCTGTGATGGAAAGTTTTTATCTTGTAGCCTCTTTTTGCTTCTTTGAACTCAGGTTCTGTGGCATTGAGTTGGGGCAACACAGATGTCTACAAGTTTTTGTAGCCATGCCCAGGGAAAATTTGCTGTTAGGTGATAACATCTCCCCACTAACCTCATTGTAGCCTAAAAGCAGTGTCAACAGATACAGCTCAGGCTTCTGTTTGAGGGTGAGACTTCTGCAGACACCATACCCAAGGTTTCACCGACACTTCACGTGTGCTATTTGCAGTGTGCGTGTGTGATTCCAGTCTTGTGGCTGCCATGTGAGGTGCTGTTTTGCCTCCAGATTTTAATGAATGTTTGCACTCCTATGTTTGCAATGTCAGGTTGCAGTTCCAAAAATATTACCAGCATCTTCTGAAGCAACATACCTGAAGAGAGAGAGAGTGGGAGATTGTGTGTGTGTGTGTGTGTGTGTGTGAAATGTTGTTTCTGTGTGCGTTTGTGCAAATGGTTGTGTGGACATACCTGCATCTGAAACCATTGCATGTGTACGGATGTGCTGTACGTGTCTGTGTGCTGCTTTGAGTGTGTGTGTGTGTGTGTCAGCGTGCGCCGACGCTCTGTACCAGACGGGTGCAGCTCCCCAATGACATGGTCAAGGTCACTGCTCTCCTGCTTCTCTTGCTGCTCACAGGGTTTGGCTGCTTCCACACTGCCCTTTCACAACTCACCACTAGAGGGCAGCAAGGTTGTTTGCTCAGCTGTGTGTACCTGTACTGCATGAACAATGCTTATCAGCAACGAACAGCCAACTGTTCTCTGTTCCATATCTAGTGTACAGAAATCAAACACGATGGATTTTGATCAAAGTAATGTTATTTGTTGTACTGTTACATTGTATAGATTGATATAAGAAAAATCAGTCCATCTCTTGTTGGTGGTTGTAGGACTATGGTTGATTAGGGGTTTTAACTTTGTGACAATTGGAGGTTTATGGAGCTTTTGCAAAGTTCTGACCTCGTGTTCTCTCCAGGGCATGAGACTGCTATATGAGACCTTATCTTTCAGTTACAAACGCACGGACATACACACACACACACTCACAGACACACACATTCACAGGCACTCACAGACACACACACACACACACAGATTCCCCTCATACAGAGCCAAAACTGGGGTCACAGCCGTTCATGGTGAACAAGAGCCAAAGAGAGCTGGAAAGGAGAGGGTAAAGAGATGAAGGAGGGGAGGAGAGGGGAGGATGGGAGAATAGAGGATAGGAGGGGAGAGGAGAGGAAAGGGGAGGAGAAGGGAGGCCTTTTATCTTTCTACGAAACACTTATCTCCCAATCTTTCCACATCCATTCCCTTCTTCCCTTCCTTCTCTCCCTCTCTTCCCTCTCTCTTCCTTTTCTGTTGTTTACATCGGTGTAAACCTCTGTTGCCCTTCATCCATTAGCCTTATTAATCTCATTAATCACTGGAGTGTTAGTACTCGTTAGCATCCTTGTTAGCCATGCAGGCTCCAAATGAAGACTGCCATTCAAGATATTATCTAAGAGGTTAGCCATGGCACTGGCGCTAGTGGTGTCATCAGATTTACTACAGGACACATGATGGACAAATTATCTACAAACAAACACGTACACACACACACACACAGTGGGGCAGGTGAAATGAAGTGAATGGGCGACAGGGGGAGGAAGTTAAATGAAGGAGAGAAGAGAAGCTGCCTCTAATCTGTTGTGATTGTATCCTTGCTCTGGCCTGTCAGCAGCCAGATGGTACAAAGCACACACACACACACACACACACACACACACACACACACACACATGAAAGCAAACACACACTTGCACTTACACATGCAGGGAGACAAACCAGCCTGCATGCACCCACAAACAGACACACACACACAAGCATGCACACTTTGAATCAGAAGTCCATGCATAAAAAAACACAAATTCTTCACACACATTTATGCACAAGCACACACAAACACTGTCACACACATACAGACATACATACACACCATACAAATTACATCTGAAAAGAAAAGTCTAAGACAGGCCCACTACCAGGCAGAATTTTTCTAATTAAAAACAAATTGAAAGAGAGAGAGAGATAGAAAGAAAGGACATAATGAAAAAAGAGTGAAAAGATATTCAATTAGAAAACGAAAATTAAAGATGAAACAGAAAGAAAAGAAGGTTGAAAGGGCACAGCATGAGAAAAGACAGAATTTGAATATTTATCTCTCTCTCTCTCTCTCTCTCTCTCTCTCTCTCTCTCTCTCCCTCTCTCTCTCTGTCTTTATTTGTCTCTCTCTCTCTCTGTCTTTCTAGGTTTCTCTCTCTCTTTCCTACTTTCTGTGCTGATTCCACCCGCTGGCAGAGAGTTTGTGTTCAATCATGGTTTCCTCCGAGACGGAAATTAGAATGTTCCCCCTCCTCATCTCTTTACAACTAGTGCTCACACACACGCACACACACACAAGTTCCCTGTCCCTCTCAGCGTGTACCTCTTTCTCTTTCTCTTTTTCTCCAGGCCAGTTTGACATGAATCCTGTTTGATGTGTATTGTTGCACTCTGATAATTGAATTATGATGAGGGTGCCTTGAGTGGTTCTCCCAGGTTGTGTGGTACCCTGAAGTCATGATGGTACAGTGAGAGGTGTGCAGGGCCCAATCTCCCCAGGTTGTGTGGAGCCCTGAGGGTATGTTGGGCCTTAGGGACAGTGAAAGCGTTGTTGGACCCCAGTCCTCCCCACACAAATACACACACACTCACATGTGTGTATGCAGACGCACACACGCACTCACACACATGTGGACACTCACACACACCCACACCCAGTGTTAGGGCTGGCTAGTGGACCCGAGAGCACGACACAAGCCAAGACACACAGCTTTGAGGTTCAGGCGGGTTATAGAGCACGGCAGACAAGACAGAGCGGGTGGACAAGGAACCCGGCATGCAGGAGAACCAGGCAGACATGGTAGAAACAAAGAGAAACAAATAGAGGTTAATACCTTCTCTAAGAGTTTTTCAATTCTAAGTCCAAGCCATCAAAACAGGACTGACTGTGTCACCATAGCAGATGTTCTGGCGGTGAGTGGATGGAACACCAGGGTTGATATACTGTTGGGTTGATAATCGTGATGGATCGTAGGTGCCGGATAGGATGGAAGACACGGACTGGATTGACCGGGGCCTGGAACCACACAGTTAGGGAAAAGACTGGCAGAGACTCGGTGGAACGCGTACACACACACTGACACACACATTGCTGAGTTTCTGTTTGGAGGAGTGGCTGCTCACAGACCAACCAAGCTTCACTGAATATCATATTAGTTTATATTGCTAATGAGACAGATATAGATTTCCTCCGAAAATCCATACTAGTGTATTCCGTCGGGTCGTGTGTGTGCTTAACATTCATTTCATCAGTGGAATGCTGTAGGACTTGACTCTGTTCTTGTCTAGAGCTCTGCAACTCTTTGTCAAGTCATCCATTAGATTCAGCTTTCCTGTACAGCAAGAATTGAAATATCCCCAACCCTTATAAAGTATTTATGAAAGTGATTCACTTTCTTGGAAGAGAATGGGCTGGAACACACACTGGAAAATACAAGGCACGCACGTTAACAAGGACTGGAGCAAAAAAATGTCTAACACTAGAATAGGAGAACATTAGTTTCCTAAAACAGTCTCTGATCCATGACAAAACGATTATCCAGTACTAATTAGTGAGGACTTGATACATGAATCTGCTAAAGCCCAAGGCTAAGTACAGTGGGTTAGTACGTCAGAATGATAGGATGGTAGTGTAGTAGGATGGTAATGTTGTAAGATGGTGGGATGGTAGTATAGTAGGATGGTGGGATGGTAGGATGGTAGTATAGGATGGTAGTATGCCTGGGTTCGGGGGACAGGGTGGGAGGGGGTGCAGGATTTCCGTGACCAACCATAACATAGTGAAGTACCATAGCTCTCGTGACAAGCAGCACATACACATTGGACCTCTCATTTTGATGCCAATGTAGACTTGCAAAGTCAGGACCACCCCTAGGACAGAAACAATGTAGTCTGTTGTTGTTTTGCTTAAAGTAGGTGCTTGAGTTGCTGGGAAACAGACATATAAAGACATTTACAGTGATGTTACAAAGTGCTTCTTCAGCTTGTGGAAATGCATACTGGTTCTTAGAGTTCAACTGCAAACCAGCACTAGCAACAGCCCAGAACCAGAACTACTGAAAAGGGGTAAGAGAAATACTGTAGAGGGGTACAAAGAGAGTGATAGAGAGACAGGAGGTCAGAGAGAGAAAGGGAGCCAGAGAGAAAGTGGTTTGTTCCACCTGGGTATACACACATAATTACCTCATGTTTCTTGAACGCGCTAAGGTGCACATCCATGACCCAAATCATTACGCACTGCTGCCCCCTTTACAGACAGCACGCGACCACACACACACACACACACACACACACACACACACACACACACACACACACAGGCTACACATGGTCGTCTACACTCTGTAGGCTCACAATCAAATGATCCTTAAAATGCAGACACATACACACATCTTTTGTTGCTGTCTTCTACATCACTTCCAGTCCTATTTTGATTCTTGAGAGGAATCAATGTTTCCCTGTCAGTAGATGTAGGAACTACAGCGCTGTCCCCTTCGAGTGCTTCTTACTGTGTGTGTGTTAGTTGAGTGGACTATAAAAAGGGGATTGTGGATTGGGTTTTCAAAATTCCACTCAGGACGCATCTGTAGAGCGAGGAGTTAGGAGAGTAGCTGTAGACGCACAGACCACACACACACACACACACACACACACAAGGAGATGAGATGAGTAGCTGAAAGGAGTTTCGTTGGGAGGTTGTTTTAAGGAGGGGTTGGGGGTAGAGAGCTTGAATGGCATCCCTTTACAAAGCAAAACTACACGAGAGCCATGAAATATAGATGAACGGAAAGGGTTCCTTCCGGAATCCCGGTGCAAAGGAGGGAGGAAGAGAAGGAATAAGATGAATACAGAGGAAGGTAGGGAAAGATGGGGAGAGGGAGGGAGGGAGGGAGGGAGATGGCAAGTAGGAATAGTCAGAGACAACCAAGTAGGAATAGTCAGGCTTTTTAAATTTATCTTGAGCGTGGTTTCTGTCTGACCCCTCTGAGGGCATATCATCTGAGGCTGCTTGGCACCGCACACACACACACACACACACACACACACACACACACACATATACGCGTCTGAGGGTGTGTGTGTGTGTGTGTGTGAGCTGGCCTGTGTAAGCTTTGGGATGTGATCTAATCACTAGTGATTAGTGCTCTTTGGGGCCTTGTGGCCTGTGGGATAAAAACACTATGGTGTCATCCTGGCTCAGATCTCTCTCTTCTGCTCTGCTAATTGGTAGGAGCCAGAGGCTCAACAACAAGACACACGCTTCCATGCAGAAACCCCTAGGACCTGCGTGTGTGGACGGGTGTGTGTTTGGGTGTGTGTGTGTTTGGGTGTGTGTGTGGATGTGTGAACGGGTGTGTGTGTGGATGGTTGTGATTCGATGGGAATGGATGGTATGTGTGTCTGTATGTGTGTTTGTGTGTGTGTGTGTGAGTGTGTGAGGGGGGGCGTGGTGATGAAAGCTTGTGGCATTTCTTCCATGTGGGTAAAATGAATACGTCATACAATAGATTGAAGTTTAGAGGGTCGTGGTTATTGATTTGTCATTTTGTGCTGTTGACTTGAGTAGGCATTTCTTTGAAGTAAGTTTAGTCTTTGAGTTTATAAAATAGCCTATTACAGTAATTCAAGGGAGTCAATGAAAATGAATTAATATAAAGTAGGTGTGTCTGTGTGTCTGTGTCTGTATTAATCTGTGGATTTCTTTCCCTTTGTCTGATCAGAGTCATCCCCCAGTGAAGCATATTTGGCCCCATCCCCTTCTCCATGTACTGGAGCCTATGTGGGTGGCCATTCTGTGCCTGGCCTGGAATTTCCAGTTTCACAGTGACAGGTTGACTTCAGGTCATGTCTGAACACGATGGACTCTATTTCTTGTTAGGGGCCTGACGGCATTGGACTGAGGCTGCTTATCTCGCAGACAGACTTCCTGTCTACACAGAACAGATGCACCACTGAGGGACAGGGAGAGGGAGGAGAAGGATATACAGAAGATAGGGAGAGGGAGAGATAGGGGAGAAGGAGAGACAAGGGGTAGAGAGAGAAACAGAAGGAGAAGGAAAAAGAGGGTCAGTGAAAGAGAGAGGGGGGAAAAGAGAAAGAGGTAGAGTGGAGGAGAGAAGGTGAAAGAGAGAGGGGGAGAGAGAGAGAGAGAGAGAGAGAGAGAGAGAGAGAGAGAGAGAGAGAGAGAGAGAGAGAGAGAGAGAGAGAGAGAGAGAGAGAGAGAGGGAGAGAGAGATACTTCTATCCTCCCGGTTCCTGTTCTGTCTTTCTCTCTTATGACATACACACCAGATGGGTAGCAATATGGACACATGTTGGCAACTCTGAAGGTTTGAGAAAGTCTCACTGAGTTTCATTTTAAGTTAAACTTTCTCATTGACGTGTTGCAAACGAACTGTAAGAAAAAAAAGACGAGTTTGAGAGGTGTGAGGAAAACACTCGAGATAAGAATTGCCTGTCTGTCATCTTCCATGAGCCACTGCAGGCCTTTAGTGTGCATGTGTGCGTGTGTGTGTGTGTGTGTGTGTGGACCTTTACAGTACAGCTGACACATTAGCTGACCTTTCAAAGCCAGATGGAGTGACTTAAACATCTCTCCTCCCTCTCCTTCTTTCGTCCCCTTTCCCTCCTTTATTTCCTCTTCCTCTCTCCTCTTATTCACCCTATATCTATATAACAGAGCCAATTACCTGTCATCTTCTCATCAGTTCTTTCCTTTCTTTCTCTTTCTCTCTTTATTCTCTCCCTCCACCCCTCCCCCTCCATCGTCTCCTGTCTAGCTTCCGAACTGTCAAAAAGTCATTTTTTATCTTTTGAAGAGTGAACTCCATTTCGGGCACAAAAGCTGACAAGAAAGTCAAGAGAATGAAGAATCTGACTGTGTCATTCTGGGTAATAGAGTTTTGCGTCTCTCCATCTATTTGACTACATTATACAAACGTTGATTATACACACTTGTCTCGAGAGGATTTAGTGAAGGCTGTCAAAGCGAACCGAGGAGTTCTGTGATATCTCACCATCTCCCAAAACTGAAGCAAAGTAACCCACAGACAATCAATTTTATTTATTTATTTACACGTTTTCATGGAATATTTATCTTGTGCAATATCTTAGTTTACCAAAATGTAAGAGTTTGATGAGAATAAGACACTGAAGGTTAATTAGCAAACAGGAAGGATATCTGAGCTGCTCTTCCATAAGAACAATAAGTACAGGGACATTCCCCCGAGGCAAGTAGGGTGAAGTGCCTTGCCCAAGGACGCAATATCGGTTGGCACAGCAGGAAATCGAACTGGCAACCTGATTATTAGCCCGATTCCCTAACCGGTCAGCAATCTGAGATGTGAAAATGGGTTTATTATTCTGTTTGTGAGACCTTAGTGCATTGGCGATGGCGATGAAGGGAGAATGACTGAGAGAAAATTATGGAAATGTAAGGAGAGATGGAGGAAGAGAGAGGGAGAGAGAGAGGGCCGGGATGGTGGGAGGTAGAGAGGGTTAGAGGTTGAAAGAGTGAAAGAAAGAGAATAACAAAGAAAGAGAGAAAGGGTACACGATGTTTCAGATGTGTTAATCTCACTCTCTGTAATGAGTGCATACCATCTGTCTGTGCCCTTCTATTTTAAACAGCCCTCGGAGACACACACACACACCCACACACACACACACAGACACGTGCACTCTTTCAGACATATACACACCCTCCTTCACTCACACACACACATATTCACACACATACTTGTCCGCCGCACCTCTAATTGTGCCACAAAATCCGTTAACTGCGCAGGCAACCACCTTTGACTCTCTCAATCACAGATTCGCAGACTGCACACAGTCTCCCCCCCCCACATACACACACACACACACACGCACACGCGCGCGCACACACACACACACGCACACACACACGCACACACACACACACACACACACACAGACACACTGTAAGCTGTGTTCTGCATGTAAAGATATGAACAGTGCAGACTGTGGTGTGATTATGTTGGAGGTTGGAAGAACCGTGGGAAGATATCTCGTTTGCACTCTTAATAAACATCCTTTGCAGTTTTAATTAACTACATTCTCCTGTGACAGCCCCTAACAAGACTACCCACACGCGCACACACGCACACACACAATAATTGCGAAAGTTTAGTGTTTGGGTCGACAGGCACGTGCACATGTGTGTAGTCTTGTTAGTACATGGGCCATATGAGGATCTCAGACACTGCACATTCAGAATTCCATGGCAAAATTGTTTTTAAATCTTGTTTAAACCGGTTGAGTTTATCGGCTGTATACTGTAAATGCCACAATGAACATTACTGCAGGATCGACTCAATTCACAAGACCAATGAATAAAATAATGACCATGATTAAGAAATATGAGAGGAGACACTTCTTTCACCGCAAATTGTTTTATTATAATACGCTTTGTTGAAGACATCTATAAATCAATTGCTGACGTTTCTGTTGTGGAGAAGTTGTGTGATAATGTTGCTGTATTGAACACAAAGCTGAGATGAAAAAACCCACACAAGTGTTTACAGTACATCAAAAGTTGACTCCACAGCACACTGCTGTCTGTCTCCACTCAAGTATGTGAAGTCATGAATGTTTAAAAGTTGTGACAAAGAAAAGCTTCATTCAACCAATATAAACGATCAATTACCCACAATACCCCTCTCCCAGGAGGCTCTGGGAGTGACTAGCGGGTCTGTTCGTCCATGTGTGTGTTTATGTGTATACCGGCTGTTCCTGTTGTAGTTCTTACATGTTGAGTTATTCAGAACGTATATTATACAAAATATGGTGCATGATCTTGTGGCACATTGTAGTCATCCCAGAATGGGGATAGTTTAATGTGATCCAGTTGACCCTGTTTCTTCCTTGGGGAACTTGAACCTGCTGTGTAAGAGAGGAATAGTCTTTCTACAACAACAGAAAAAAAACGATGGAGTTCAGGTTGACTGATGGTCTGACATTCTTGAATGGGATCCAGATGTGGTGAATTGAATGCAGCGAGCTTAGTACATAAACAACGTGGAGCGGGATGGGTGCACCTGCTGGTGTTTGAACAAAACAGTTTATGCTGTGGCACAGGCTAATGCTCAGCTGTAGCGTTTGATAAATCCTGCTGTGTGTGCTTGTTCGTGTGTGTGTGTGTATGTGTGTGTGTGCATGTGTGATAGTGTGTGAGATGGCCCGAAATGATAAGGTGACAAGAGGTTTGCCAATTCAGAGAATTCTCCTTGTGGTACAGCAGCAGTCAGAAAACAAAGACGTTGCACACACACACACACATACACACACACACACAGGCCTGACATTGGACAAGTTTGATTGAGAGAAGGAGATACTATTTTTGCCCACACAGACCCCAACTGAAGCAGAGGCAGTACCTCTGCGATCACCTTGAGATAGACGACAGATGAGACAAGACTGGAACCAGATCTACATCTGCACACATACAAGTCTTCAATGTCTGAAAAAAGATTTTAATTAGCTGGAGAAAATGTCATCTGCTTTGATGTAATCAGCAAGAGTGTGTCTGTTGTTTGTGTGTTGCGTGTGTGCGTGTGTGCGTGTGTGCGTGTGTGTGTGTGTTTGTGAGTGTCTGTAATGCAGTGTCATGTGCAAACAAGAACAGCATTATTATACACAGCCACACACACTCACTTCAAATGACAGAGATGGAGAGGCGCATGGGCACACACACACGCACGCACATGCACAGACACACACACACACACACACACACACACACACACAGCCTCAGACACAGGCTATTTGTCTTTGAGATGAGAGTTTGTCCTCAGGCTTCTTTGCTCAAACCTTCTTCCCTACAGTATGAGTCACCATGACGCCCAGACTGCACTTGTCAATCAAGCTCAGAACGCAGAGAGCAAACTTAATACTCCAACACCCAAGCACATTAGGGCACTCAGTCACCTGACAAATAATTCTGAACCAGGCCCACTTTATCCCCCCAAAATTATAAATAAAATGTAGATTGCGAGCAATAGAAAACACAACAGCTGCAGCACAAGATCAGAAGGTGACTGAGTACTTCAGATGAAGTGCATCAAATTATCAGTTTATTGAGCAGGGCTCCGTGCTTTCATTACAGAGTATTTAATCCAAAATTAATAAGCATAGTTATTAACCTTTTCCACCCTCATTTCTACCGCCTGCTTATTAGATCTTTATTTCTCTGATATTTAGAGAAGCGTAATGAGTGTGTGGGCGTTGCAGCACACCCCCACATGTGTGAGTGCATGTTTGTGTGTGTGTGAGTGCGTGTGTGTGAGAGAGATAGACAGAGAAACAGAGAGAGAGAGAGAGTGTGTGTGCAGGTTTTTAATAAGAGGGTTTTCATGCGGTACACTGTCATTACTGTCATTGTGGATGAGGCTTGTGTGTCGGTGTGCAGCTGGCTCTCTGCTTACAGCACAGCTCACCTCACACCTCACAGTTCATACACACCTCTCTCTCACACACAGACACACACACACACACACAATGCACAAGACAAGTCTTATTTTATTTTAACATCAGCCTCACCCTCCCTCCTTCCCTCACTTGCTCTCTCTACCTCTTTGTCTCTCTCCATCCGTCTGTTTTACTGGGCTGTTTGCTCATTTCCCCTTCTCCTTTCTCCTCCTCTTTTCCCCTCCACTGTTCTTCTCTCCCCATCCCCTTCTCTCATCTTCCTTTCTCCTCTCCCCTGTCCCCTCTTCCCACTCCTCATCTCTCATCTCTCCTCCTCCTTTCTCCTTCTCCTCCTTTCCTCCACTCCTCTCCTTCCATTATCTTCCTCCTCCTCTCTCTTTCTTTTCTCTTCTATCTTCCTCCTCTTTCTCCTTCTAACCACACCTGAATCCATTCTGGATAAGGTCATGTCACGTTAATATCAGGGGACTCTAATTAAAATGGTAACAAACATTTGTTTCTACCCGTAGGCCGATGTGGGGGTCCATTTCATGTTTCAGACAAATTAGTTCCTGCGGAACGTTGTTGACAGGAAGCTGTGGCAGATGCACCAATCAGAACTCCAGAATCACCCAGCCATGTCCAACCTGATTGGTTGACTTTCAGAGTCACTTACAGTGTCCGTCAGATGGTTTAGATGATGGAAACCATAGTACTAAATATCAATTTCAAGATTACAGTTTTTCAGAATTGTTAACACACAAAAAGCAAAACTTTGTCACAATTTTCACAACCTTAACGTCATGTACCAATTGCCCAATTTATCACTACTTTACACTCCCTTATCTGCATTAGACTCTGACTTTCCTTGTTTACACACTGATGTCTATTACACATCACCTTGTTGTCAAAACACTACACACAATGTTCAGTTGTTGCACACAGTTCTCAAGTAAAGTCTCACAGCATCAACCTACAACACACAAATATTCAAATCTCTAAACACTCAGCTCTGGTGAGCAATTTGCGATCAGGACTGCGGCATAAAAAAGGCATTGAGCCTCTGTTTTGTTTGGTGAACAATGGAGAACTTAGAACATACCAACAACCAGAGAATGAGATTGGTAAGAGTGAGAGGAGGAAGAGGAGGACAAGGAAGAGGACAAGGAGGAGGATGAGGAGAAAGAGGAGAAGAAGAAGGACGTGTAAGAGAAAGAAGAAAGAGAACGGTGATCTCGAATGAGATTCAGGCCACCGTGGCTGATCATGTGTTCAACCATGGTTTGAGCATGAGGAAGGCTGAGGCAGGAGGGAGGCTGAGGCAGGAGGAAGGCTGAGGCAGGAGGGAGGCTGAGGCATGAGGAAGGCTGAGGCAGGAGGAAGCCTGAGGGAGGAGGAAGGCTGAGACAGGAGGAAGGCTGAGGCAGGAGGAAGGCTGAGGCAGGAGGAAGCCTGAGGGAGGAGGAAGGCTGAGGCAGGAGGAAGGCTGAGGCATGAAGGAGGCTGAGGCAGGAGGAAGGCTGAGGCATGAGGAAGGCTGAGGCATGAGGAAGGTTGGCCAGAGGGGCCAACCAAATCTCAACCGCTTCAAAGTTGATGCCATCATTAGAAACTTTAGAATGGAGAACAGGTATGAATTATATTTGCCTTGTGTACTGAAATATTGCACATCAGTAGAATGCAGTGTGCTCACGATATTTAATGTGTTTCAAGAATGTGTTTTAGCAATTGTGAAAAACTGTATCATGCTGTCTGTTCCAGCAGATCCAGGAGCATGACACAGCTAATGATCTATATGAATGAATACATATTCATTCCTGGTGAAGAGGAGGAACCAGGGCAGAACTGTCATTGGCCATCGCACCATTGTTAAGGTTGGTGGGAACATCACTTTGTGTGCTGCAATGGGTTGAGCAGGCCCGCTGACTGTACTGTGCTGTTCAAAAAATCAAACTTTTTTTTGCTGCATATGTGTGCTGTTTTATGTTTGACTATGAAATTTGGCCTACACTGAAACATTTTACAAAAGTTGAAATGACTCATTCTCCAGTGTCATTGTCATTCATATGGTGTGTTCCATTTTGAGAATTGTGTTTTCAAATTTGCAGTACTGTGTGCTGTGATTGCTTGGTAGTGTGCAGCAAATGCTTGTTGTGTGTACTGTTATGAATGGAATGTGTGTGTCATTTGAAAATAAGGCTGTGTGTAACAAATGAGAACACACGTTCCATTTTGTAAACAGGTGAGAGAACTGATGGCAAAGAGTCATCTTGCAAAGGGAGTGTCAGGTTTAACATTTTGTGTGAGAGGTTTTCAGTTTTGTGTGTGCAGTTTTGAGAAAGACGTTATTGTTGAGAAACGTGTGTTAAAAGTTGTGAAAAACGGTATAGTGATCAGTGTGATAAATGAGTGTGTGTGGTGTACTTCTATGAAAGTTCTAGCTGAAACTTTTAGCAACAGTGACGGAATCTCTGAAGAGGGGATCCTCCCCAGTAGAGCTCCAGGCGGTTGTCTGATGAGCTTGTGTTGAGAGCCATCCTGCTTCCCTGCTCTTTCTGGCATCGCTTCCAAAAACATCACTTCCTGGTCCTTCCTGTGACCTCACCCGGGGCCCGCTGAGGCTTCTGGGAAGCCAATTCAGCAGATCTTCAAGGCTTCCTCTGCATTGCCCCTGAAAAGAGGGGTAAATAAACACCACACACATGCACTTTTTCAATCCTCCTGCACTCTTCTAATCCTCCGTTCCTTCCCTGCCTCCCTCCTTCATCCCCCTCTTTCTCTCTCCCATCATCCCTCTCGTCCTCTCTCTCTCTCTCTCTCCCTCCCCTCACTCTCTCTGATCGGCAGGTTAGAAAATTCATTCAAAGCACGATCAGAGTCAGAGATGAATACAAAGCAGAGCTGAGTCACACACACACACACACACACGCGCGCACACACCCACACAAGCACACGCACACACGGGCGCACACACCCTATCTTTAACCTCTAGAAGTGATGATGAGAAGACAGAG